>NC_133134.1:143252561-143874903 GCF_048418815.1 Hemitrygon akajei | reverse complement strand
GTATTTTTGGGTAGCTTGGTGAGACAAGACCATCAGCTCTGAAAGGTAATTGCTGATGTTCGGGATGCCAGAAGGGTGCATGTATACTCATTTGGGGGAACTATGTAGTGGTATACTTGTTTGTGTCTTCATGTGTTTTAAAAATAAGTTTTAAACCTTGGGGTAAAAGAGCTTTAAATTAAAGGGAATACAATAGGGATCACGAGCTCAGTGGTTCAGAAGTGGAAGATGGCAGAGCATGTACTCTGTGGTTTTAAGTATGAAGTATGTACTGTTTAATTTTAATCCATCTCTTATATCTTGCTTAGTAGGGGAATTAGTGTGGAGATATTTGAGAGAGAGGTTATCTGTTGGGATGGCACCTGTCAAACAACAGCAAGTTGAGAACCCTGATGACCCTAGGCAGCCCCTGATCATGATTACCACCATTCATAAGCCCTTCACCCCTAGGGAAAAGCAGTGAACTTTGTCAGAGCTGCTCTCACTTAAAATCGCTTGTGGGAATTCAGAATTCTGGCACAAGCTCAAAGAAGTTATTGTGATTCACTTGATGCACCCAGAAGATATATCCAAATATTGGTAAAAGTGAAATCCCCAAGGAATATGTGGAATATTATGGCCCAGGAGGGGCAGGGTGGTACATAAGCATCTACTGGGAACTCCAGTAATGAGGAGAGACACCTACTTCTTGGAGACAGCTACTACAGGGAGGTAAGAGTAACTGCAGAATAATAATGTCAGCTGATGAGTCTGCCATGGACCATGCAAAGTTCGAACATATGAGGTATACTCAGAACAGGACAATCCAGAGATGGGTGACTCAGTCTTTCTGAAAACCCCGAAGGAGAGCTTGAGCTCAGCCCACAAGGAAGTTTCAGATTTGGGGACAGCAGTGAGATCGACCTACCCAGTGATAGCATCATGGGCTGGGGGAATAAACCAGAGGAGGGTGAAGAGAAGTGACTGCAGTGGATGTAGCTGCTGTGAAGATGCAGAGGATATTCTTTGTGTGCAGGGGAGTGTCAGTATAGATATAGAAGAGTAAAAGAGATGATATGTTACAGCTGTGGCTTATCAGGTCAAAGTTGGAGGTAATGTACTAAAAAGAGAGAAAGGTGTGAGAATCACTGACCAAACAGACAGTAATCATAGCAGCGCCCTTTCTGTCTAATTTGATGATCAACCAGATTATAAAGATAGTAAGGACAGCATCCAAACAGCTGGCGGCAGTATGTTTTGTAGCTTCAAAACATAAAAACTAATTGTAAGGAAAACAAGGGAGACGGGGATGCGAGTCTAACTTTGTTTTTACTTTAAGCGAGGTACACACATATGACACGGTGGTATAATGACATTTGCCAATAACATATAACCCACAATGCATTATGTAATCAACACAACAAAGAATTGTTAATCAAACAATGTATTTATAATACCACTCAAATATTATTGAAATGTTAAGTAGACAACAACAGCAGCCTTCATTGCCAGTAGTGGTCACCCATGGATGTATACAAGAGGTTTATTAGGGGGCATGCACAATTTCCATCAGCACAGGTGCACTACAAGGATGTGTGCTTAGCCCCTGATCTACTTGCTTTACACTTATGACTGTGTGGCTAAGCACAGCTCCAATGCCATATTCAAGTTTGCCAACGACATCACTGTCATAGGTCAAATCATAAGTGGTAATAAATCAGCATATACGAGAGACAATGAAGATCTGACTGAGAGATGCCACAACATTTTACTCACTGTCAGAAAGTCCAAGGAGCTGATTATTGATGTCAAGAGGAGGAACACATGAGCCAGTCCTCATCGGAGGATCAGAGGTGGAGAGGGACAGCAACTTTAAAGTACTCGGTGTTATCATTTTAAATTACCTATACCTGGGCCTAGCATGCAAGTGCAATTATGAAGAAGGCATAACAGCACCTCTACTTCCTTAGAGGTTTGTGAAGATTCTATATGACATCTAAAACTTTGACAAACTTCTACAGATATGTGGTGGAGAGTATACTGACTCACTGCATCATAGCCTGGTATGGAAACACCAAATCCCTTGAATAGGAAATCGTCCAAAAAGAAATGGATATGGCCCAGCCCATCACGGGTAAAGCCCTCTGCACCATTGAGCACATCTACATGGAGCGTTGTTGCAGGAAAACAGCATCTATCTTCAGGGACCCTCAGCACAAAGGTCATGCTCTCTTCTCATTGCTGCCATCAGGAAGAAGGGACAGGAGCCTCAGGACTCACCACCAGATTCAGGAATAGTTACTACCCCTCAACCATCAGACTCTTGAACCAAAGGAGATAACTTCAGTTGCCCCATTATTTATATGTTCTGACAACTCACTTTCAAGCACTCTTCATCTTATGTTCTCTATATTTATTGTTTATTTATTATTTCTTTCTTTTTGTATTTTAACAGCTTGTTATCTTTTGGACACTGGTTGAACATCCAGTCAGTGCAGTCTTCCATTGATTCTATTATGGTTATTATTTATTACAGATTTATTGAGTATGCCTACAAAAATGAATCTCAGGATTGCAATTGCTGATATATATGTACTTCAATAATAAATTTACTTTGAACTTTGAAATGTTTGTTGACACAGGGTCATCAGTTTTGTTAACTGATCTACATTTTCTTGTCCACAACTGGAGAGGAGATTTACATTACCGGTGCAGGAGGTGAAATAATGAGGGTAGCGAGAAGTGAGCCTCAGGTTCTTGAGATTGAGGGAGTGCAGCTTCTTGCAGGTTCTTGGGTAGGCCAAAGTGATGAAGGATAGACATACTTAGTAAGGCAGGTACTATCATAGATTCAAGAAAGGGAGAAATAACATGGGACAGGACAGCAAACACGTGTAATGCGCAGAGCAAACTACATGGCTCATGGAGAGACAGAAGCCCTATGCAGGGGTAATAGACCAGACAGTGATCATAAATCATGTCTGGAGGTCTCAAAGGTAGGGGCAAAACACAGACAAGAAGTGTTTGGAGCAGAAAGGGAATGAATGAGTGTGCATATCACAGGAAAAAAGAGAGCAACAAAAAATGACAGAAATTGAACATGTGGAGGAAGAAACTACTGCAGTCAATTTAGTAAGATTATATGGAGATGTGAAGGCCATTGTAAACAGGTTAACACATTGTGAAATAGAGGAAAATGGCGATAGCTTATTGCTGTTCAGAGGGAGCCAGAGGGAGAAAAGAGTATCATCTCACAGCCAGGATGACCAAGTCATGGTAAGGGAATTGCCTAAAAAGGCGGGCTTCACACCCAGGTGGATAGAACCACAGGTGGTGCCCTGGAGAAATGACACCTGTGTTTGTATACAGATGCAGTGGGGTAGCCAGTACTAACACTGGACTTAGGTTGAACCATATGATTTGTTTTCTTGTCACCCTCACAGACAGAGTGAGAGATTGTGTGCACCGTAACGGTATTTTTGCAGGGAACCTAAATGATGAACACCAGCTGGCTGCATCAGATCTGACCACACCTGGTGGGAGCAGACCTACTGCAAACACAAATGCAAAAGACACCGAGAGAGCGTGAGAGCAAGCCGTGAACAGCTTGTGGAAGTATAACGGTAATGGTAACTGTATTCTGTAATGAAGCCTGGTTGCAGAAGGGAGATAAATAGTTGTATAGCTCTGAATACAGTGTTACAGTGGAGACATCAGGTTTCACAACTTCAGTGGTGCGGCAGACCGAGAAAGAAAATACACACATATGCCTGAAGGCAGTCACCCCAGCCTGAATGGGGAGTGATTGGTCCAGCAATTGAAAGGGCTGTCATCCCACCAGGCTGAGGTCCTTGCAGCCATTCAAACAGAGACCATCCCAAATGCTCCTGTTGATCAATCAAAAGGACTGAGAGACTTATTGTCACGTTATTCTGACAATCCACTTTCATGACATGGCATGTGAACTTTTTCCTGTGAACCTGTTAGTTACTTTGCTGATGTCCCCTGCCTGCAGAGTAACTACCAACAGCCATGTCTGATGGTTTCAGTTATCAGAGACTGAAAGGGGTGAAGAGAAGGATATATAAACCATAATGGGCCTGCAGGGAAGGAGGCAACACACCCATGAATGACAAAGCTACATTTTAAAGACTGGTTGACACTGAGAACAGAAGTATCCAAGAAGAGGATGTAATTAAATTTTTGGAATGTTTTACTGCCATCCCTCTTAGTCTTGTAGATAAGCCAATTAGGGCTATAGTGTACTGTAGATGTAGGTACACAGATGGATAATATAGGTTAGTAAATGGAGAAGAGATGCAAAGTAAAGGGTATTTTTGCTGCCCTAACATAATTAGATGCTCCTTAAAGTTTGGCTTTTCATGGATAGATTTCTGTCCAGGGGCTAAGAAGAATGTATTGTGGTGAACTACATATACCTGTCTGGACTGCTCCTGTGGCTCCTCCCACAGACCCCTGCTGACTGCTCCTGTGACTCCTCCCACAGACCCCTGCTGACTGCTCCTGTGGCTCCTCCCACAGACCCCGCTGACTGCTCCTGTGGCTCCTCCCACAGACCCCTGCTGACTGCTCCTGTGGCTCCTCCCACAGACCCCTGTATAAAGGCGATTGAGGCCTGATGCCCAGCCTCATTCTTCAGGATGTAGTGTTGTTCATTCTTCCAGTCAATAAAAGCCGATATCTCGCTTCTTACGTCTCAGAGTGAGTTATTGATGGTGCATCATGTATGTTAGGGAGCATTCTGCAGTTATGTGAATATAGCTGATATTAATTCAAACAAGTCTCAATCCTTATTGTAAATTGCAAGCTGTAAATTGAAGTTAAACTGGTTCACAGAAAAAGAGAGATTGTATATGGATCAACCAAACATTAAAACAATGGGATTGTGTTAAATTCCCTAAATCTATTATGAGTTTAAGGAATTTGCACTATTGTAAATGTAAATAAATTCAAGGAAGTGTTCCAGTCAAGGTGTTTGAACATTCAGAGGCATCTGTCACTGTAGATTTGTAATTCAAAGGAAGTATTTTCAAACCAAAATAATGAAATGAACGATGTCATTGTAATTATGGAAATTGTACTGAATCACTTGCTGTTATCCTTGATCTTAAGGATATAAAAATGTGATGTACTTTTTGATTTCTGAGTCTCCTCCAAGAGTGATCATAATATGATAGAACTCACCTTGCAGTTTGACAGGAAGAAACTAAAATCAGATGTATTGGCATTACAATGCTGTAAAGAGGCATAAGAGGGAAGCTGGCCAAAGTTGATGAGAAGGCGTTAGTAGTGACCTTTCAAGAATCACTAGATTCTGGAATGGTTCCAGAGTACTGCAAAATTGCAAATGTAACTGCACTCTTTAAGAAGGGAGGGAGGCAAAAGAAAAGAACTTATAGTCCATTTTATCCTGACTTCAATGGTTGGGAAGATGTTGAAATCCTATTAAGAATGATGTTTTGGAGCACTTGGAGGAACATGATAAAATAGGCCAAAGTCAGCATAGTTTCCTTAAGGGAAATCTTGCTGACAAATCTGTTGGAACCCTTTCAAGAAATAACGGGCAGGATAGACAAAGGAGAGTCAGTGGATGTAGTTTACTGGATTTTCAGGAGGCCTTTGACAAGGTGCCATACATGAGGCTGCTAACCAAGAGCCCATGGTATTACAAGAAAAATACTAGCAGAAGATTGGCTGACTGGCAAAAGGCAGTGTGGGAATAAAGGAGGCCTTTTCTGGTTGGCTGCCAGTGACTAGTGATGTTCCACAAGTTAGTGTTGGGACCGCTTCTTTTCATGTTATATGTCAATGATTTGAATGATGGACGGGATGGCTTTGGGGCCAAGTTTATGGACAATACCAACATAGGAGGAGTGTCAGGTAGTGTTGAGGAAACAGTGAGTCTGCAAAAAGAGTAGGAATATGGACAAAAAAGTGGAAGACAGAATTTAGTGTGGAGCACTGCATTTTGTGGAAGGAATAAAGACAGAATATTTTATATATGGTGAGAAAAATCAGAAATCAGAGGTGCAAAGATACATGGGAGTCCTTGTGCAGGATTCCCTCAAGGCTAACTTGCCGCTTGAGTCTGTGGTGAGGAATACAAATGATAAGTTTGCATTCATTTTGAAAGGACAAGAATACAAAAGAAAGGACGTAATGCTGAGGCTTTATAAGGCATTGTATTATTGTGAGCAGTTTTGGGCCCCTAATATCTAAGAAAAGATATCCTAGTATTGGAGAGGGTCCAGAGGCGTTTCACAAGAATGATTCCAGGAATGAAAGGGTTAACAGGGGAAGAGCAAATGATGGCTCTAAGCCTGTACTCTTAGAAGAATGAGGGGGGATCTCATTGAAACCTAATGAATATTGAAATACTTAGAGTGGTCGTGGAGAGAACGTTTCCCTTTTTGGAGGAGTCTATGACCAGAGGGCACACCCTCAGAATATAAGGACATTCCTTTACAACAGAAACAAGGAGGATTTTTTAAACCAGCAGGTGGTGAATCTGTGGAATTCATTGCCAATGACAGCCATGAAGGCCAAGTGATTGAGTATATTTAAAGCGAAAGTGGATGGGTTCTTAATTAGCACGGGCATCAAAAGTAACAAGGAGAAGGCAGAAGATTGTGTTGAGGGGAATAATAAATCAGGCATGATGGAATGGCAGAAGAGAATCGATGGGCCAAAAAAACCAATTATGCTCCTATTACTTATGGTCTTATGGCCATTCAGCACTATAAGATACAAACAATTCGTGTATAATTAACTTAAGATGACTGATACTATGTCTTCATCTTCTGCATTTTTTTCAGTTTCCATGTCAACATGAATGGACTGTAAACAGGAGTATTTAGTCCAGATATTAATAACTATATCAATGACTCATTTTGTTTATTCTAATCAGAATTGCAAATTGCAACATTTGGATTTCCAATATCATCATGTAGCCACTGTATTAGATAATACTTCTCTTGATATTCTCATTGACTAGGACTGTTTCATGTCAATATCTGGGTACTGCAATATCAGTGCATATACACCAGCTGGATAACTGTAAATTATGAAATGTCCAGGTGAATTTCATAAATAGTAAAGAAAAATCTGATCTAATCAGACCCAGAACACTGCTGTCATCCTGACTGCAGTCTACATCACACCTCAGGTAGACATCATAGTAGCACTTGAGGAACTAGATGCTCCAATTAACAACAACAGAGTCAACTCATTGGAGTGAGATAGGACAACTAGTTGAGTGCTGCTGCAATAACAATCTCTTGTTCAACATCAGAAAAACTAAAGAGCTAATTGGTGACTTCAGGAAGGGAAAAGAGCACAAACATGTGGCAGTCTACATTGGGGTAATAAGCAGTGGACAGAGTCAGCAGCTTTAAATTCCTAGGTATTAACATATCAGATGAAATGTCCTGGGCTCAGCATGTAGATAGAATCATAAGGAAAGCACACCAGTATCTTTACTTTCTTAGGAGACTAAAAACGTTTGGCTTGCCATGTAACACTTTAGTAATCTTCTCCTAAGATATTGTAGAAAGTATCCTGACAAGTTGCATCATGATCTGGGACAGCAATTGCATTGTTCTGGAGTTTCTGGTTCTGCTGTGCAATCAGGACTGTTCAGCTAAGCAATTGTCTAGGGATTGTTTTAAAACAATCCCAACAAAGGCAATAAAATATTGCTACAAACAAGGAGGATGTTGGAAATCTCAAGCAAAATACACAAATTGCTGGATGAACTCAATAGGCCAGGCAGCATCTATGGAGGGTACTAAACAGTCAATGCTTTGGGCCTCAGCTGAAGTAATGACTGCTTGCTCATCTGCCTGCGTTTGCTCAGCTCCTCTACCATTTTGTGTGTTGGTCAATAAAATACAGCAGTTGGTTTATTAAGTTCCATATAGAAAAACAAAAGGGGCTGGATCGTATTGGACCTCATGTATTCCTTCTGCACCCAACATGCCCTTATGCTAACTCTGTGGCCACACTAACCTTTTGCTACTATATGATTCCCAATAACTTTGTGGCCTCACCGCTACGCCTGTTCTGTTAGCTGAAGCAATTTACAGACAGTGGCTAGATCTCTCACTGTGCAAAATGAGACCTTGCCCACAAATTATCCTCATGTTTTCTTTTTTTTTGTAATTTTTTTTAATTGAAGTTCATCAAACAAACATTTCCATAAGATGTATTTCAGACATTGTACATATTTATCATATAATCATATATATCACAAAATCTCGACAAAGTATTTATCTGGGGTATACACTTATAGAAAAGAGTGGAAAGAAAAAACAAGCTAAAGGAAAGAACTATGTACAAGTAGGGAGTGATTTTTCTTTACAACAGATTCATTGATTTGTGAGAATAAAATCAGGCCTATGAGGCATTATGTAGTTAAACCATTTTTCCCACTATGAATCAAATTGTTCCAGCTTATGATTAACAGATGCTGTTATCTTCTCCATTTTGTAAATGTCCATTGTAATTTCCATCCATGTATTTAAAGTTGGGCTCTCCTGTGATAACCATTTCCTAGTAAGAGTCTTTTTACCAGCCACCAACAGTATATTTATTAAATATTTATCTCTTTTCAACCATTCTTGAGGTATATATCCAAAATATATGGTCTTACTCTCCAAGGGTATTTCACATTTAAAGATGTCTTGTAGGGCATTGTGTATCTCCCTCCAATAGTTTTTGATAACAGGGCAGTCCCAAAAAATATGATAATGATTTGCATTTTGATTTCCACAATTTCTCCAGCAAACAGGGAGATTACTATCATAATGGGATTTCTGAGAGGGTGTAATAAAATATCTTATCAAGTTTTTCCATCCAAACTCCCTCCATTTCTGTGAATTGGTACACTTCCATTGATATCTCCATATTGTTGTCCATTCTTCATCAGATATAATTATCTCTCTTTCCTTCTCCCATTTTGTTTTAATGTATGAAGTCGAATGTGTTTTAAGATTTGACAACCCCTTATACATGCTTGAAATGATTCTACTACCATTATCTGAATTATATGCTTTTCTAAAGAGCTCTATCAAGCATGTATTTGCCTTGGTTACATTTTTAAGCGTCTTATTAACATATTGTTGCATCTGTAAATACCGATAAAAATATTGTTTTTCTAATAAGTGTTTCTCTTTAAGCATTTCAAAACTGAACAGTGTTCCTTCTTTCATTATGTTGCAAAGAACTGTTATTCCTTTAGCTATCCAGTCCTTAAATCTAGCATCCAATTTATTTGGTGTAAAATCAGAGTCATATGCACACCATTTAAGAATTGCAATATCTCCCTCTAGATTATATTCTTTTATAGTGGTTTTCCATATTTTAAGAGTCAATTTCACCCATGGGTTATCAATAGTATTTATGTACCTTTGCAGGTTGTTATCAGCCAAAATTGCTTGTATGGGGATGGGAAGTACCCACTCCTCAATGTTTTTCCATTGAGCGTCATATGATGAGTTGCACCAACATATCACAGCTCTCAACTGTGCTGCAAAATAATAATCTCTAAGAGAAGGCAAGCTCCATTCCCCTTTTCCTTTGCTAATTGCAAAGTTTTGAGATGAACTCTAGGCCTTTTACCCTGCCAAATATACCTTGATAGCATCTTGTTCCATTCATTGAATTGATTTTGATTAATCTCTATTGGTAGGGTCTGAAAGAAATATAACAGTCTGGGCAGTATATTCATTTTAATAGACTCAATCCTTGAACTGAGACTGAAAAAAGGGATCAGGTTCCATCTTGCCACATCTTCCTTAATTTTTTTTATATAGAGGCTGATAATTACATTCTGATAATTTTGCCAAATCTTTTGGCATAATGATGCCCAAATATTTGAAAGACTCTGTGTGCCATGCCCAGGGGTATCGACTTTCAATTTCTCTTAGTGGGCTATAGTAATATGAAAGTAATTGGGTTTTATCAATGTTGATCTTATATCCTGATAATTGACCATATTGTTCAAAGGATTGCATTAAATTAGGTAAAGTGTATGTTGGTTGCCCCAGATAGATCAAACTGTCATCCGCATAAAAAGCCAATTTATGCTCTGTCCCTTTAATAGTAATTCCCCTGATATGTTCATTTTGTCTGATGTATTGAGCTAATGGTTCCAGATATAGCGCGAAGAGTAGTGGTGACCATGCACAACCCTGTCTCGTGCCCCTTTCTAGGGTAAGACTATTTGATAAATATCCATTGATTTTAATCCTAGCAGTAGGATTGTCATATAGTGTCTGTATAGTTTTAATAATTGTGTCTTGGAAACCAAATCTATGTAAAACTCTGTAAAGAAAATTCCAATTAACCGAATCAAATACTTTTTCAGCGTCCACGCTTATCACTATTGCTTCGATTTTATTTTTTTGTATATGATCCATAATGTGAAGTGTCCTTCGTATATTGTCTTGAGTCTGGCGTTGTCGTATAAAACCTGTCTGATCGTTACGCATTAGTATGGGTAGAAACTCCTCTAATTGTTTGGCCATGATGGAGGTAAATAACCTATAATCTACATTAAGAACGGATATTGGTCTAAATGACCCGCATTCCATTTTATCCTTGCCTTCTTTCGGTATAGCTGAGATTATCGCTTCCTTCCAACTGGGTGGCATTTGTGCCTTTTTTAGAGCCCAGTTCAGTGTGGGGAGTAAAACAGGAATTATGTTTTCTGATAGTTTATACAAGGACCTTGATGAACAAGCAGATGAAAAATATTGAATTTTTAAAAAATATTTCAAGTGACAAGCACTAGATAAATCGGATAAAGAAGGAAATACTGCTCAAGAACAAATTGAGTACATATTAAATGGGATAATGCCTGGATTACCACATGAACAACATGCAAATTGGCATTATGTAAAGGGGATCAGAGAACGGAGTACATGACTCAGTGCCTGATGTGAGAAAAATGGATTTCAATTCTTAGGGGCAGTAGTGAGAGCTGTGTTAACTAACTTACTGAGATATGTTTCACATGAATCAGACCGGGACTAATACTCCTGAAAATCAAATAATTTGGAATGTAAATGAGATGTTAAACTAAATAGTTGGATGGTGGAAGGGAGTGGAGATTTAGAAAGTTAAAAATTAAGAAGAATATGAAAATACAGTGTGGCAAAATGAGGAATGATGGCAGAATCCTGCAGGAAATCTCAGTGTATGTGAGTGTAAGAGCATACCTCTAATTAGTCTGAGCATGGGAGAGTTATTAAAAATATTAAATTATTAAATTAAAGGCTCTTTATATAAAAGCACACCACATTCATAACAATAGCTATAGTAAGGACATAATAAGAAATGGGTTCAATCCACAATCCATTAGAAAAAAAGTGATTATGAAAAGCCATTAGGTGTAGTCGTATAAAGACAAGGTATAATTGGAACAAGAATTCCTTAGATCTGTGCGCAAATTATACAAGGAGAACACAGACTAGGCTTATACTTAAGAGTAAAGGATGATTCCATGGAAATATTTAGAATTCTTAAGGGTCTTGACTGAGTAAATGCAAGGATGATGTTTCCTCAGGACTAGAGTGGTTCGATTAAGGAGTCTGATCTCTCAAAATAAAGCAGCAGCCATCTAGGATAATGATATGTAAGTAATTTCTTGAGACAAAGGATTGTTTGACAAATAAATATTTGGACTTCTGAGATCAATAATATTTTCCTTGTATATTAAGTAAGTCAAGGGATATAGAATGCAGAGAAGTAGCACGGAATTACAGAGGTATGATCATACTGAATGGCAGAAAAATCTTAGGAGCTGAATCATTTGCTCTAGATTTTTGTCCTTTTGTTCTTACTGATAAGCATTATTTGTTGCATGCAAAATCTAGCCCATAACGTCTTATTCCAATTTTTAATCACTACATGAGCAGACAATATTAAAATAAATCCCATGTTATATATAGAACTATAACTGCAGCACATAATAGTCAATGGAATTGGCAGACAAAACAATCATATATCCACCCACTTCTACTATTTCTGTGACATAACTTTTCAATTATATTTTCCTTGGATCTATTAAGGAAACCTTCTATAAAATATTTCTGAATAACAAAATGTGACCAAGGAGCATTGAATCCTATATTGTACATGTATTGCATCAAGTCAAGCTACTATACAGTAGGTGTAGGGAAAATATTAACAATGGATGGGAGGAACTAGATGGTGTTATAATCTTTGAATGATAGAATTGATAACTTTGTTGCAAAGTTTGCAGAGGATACGAAGGTAGGAGGAGGGGCAGGTAGTTTGGAGGAAATAGGGAGGCTACAGAAGGACAGAAGGTTACAGATTAGGAGAATGGGCGAAGAAGTGGCAGATTCGGGAAGTGTACTGTCATGCACTTTGGTAGAAAAAAATAAAAGGGTTGACTATTTTCTAAATAGAGAGAAAATACAAAATCTGAGGTACAAGAGGATTTGGGAGTCCTTGTGTGCAGGATTCCCTAAAGGTTAATTTGCAGGTTGAGTCTGTGGTGAGGAAGGCAAATGCGATTTTAGCTTTCATTTCAAGAGGACTAGAATATATAAACAAGGATGTAATGTTGAGACTTTATAAAGCAGTGGTGAGGCCTCACTTGGAGTATTGTGAGCAGTTTTGGGCCCCTTATCTTAGAAAGCATGTGCTGAAACTAGAGAGAGTTCAAAGGAGGTTCACGAAAATGATTCCAGGATTAGACAGCTTGTCATATGAAAAGTGTATGTTGGCTCTGGGTCTGTATTCACTGAAATTCAGACGAATAAGGGGTAACCGAATTGAAACCTATTGAATGGTGATAGAGTGGATGTGGCGAGAATGTTTGCTATGGCAGGAATGTCTAAGACCAAAAGGACACAGCATCAGAATAGAGGGGCATCCTTTTAGAACAGAGATGAGGAGGAATTTATTTAGCCAGAGAGAGGCGAATCTGTGAAATTCATTGGCACAGGCAGCTTTGCAGGCCAAGTCTTTATGTATAATTAAGGCAGAGGCTGATAGATTCTTGATTGGGTATGAAGGGATACGGAGGGGGCAGGGAGGATATTGTGGGGAAGGCAGGTGATTGGAGCCAAGAGCAAAAATGGATCAGCCATGATGAAATGGTGGAGCAGACTCAATGGGCCAGATGACTTAATTCTGCTCCTGTATCTAAAGGTGTTTTTATGGTCTTGAAGTCTATACCTCAGTAAGTAGATCAACATATGCATAACATTTGGAAATTACTTTTCTAGAAGCGTCAGATATAAATAAATGAAAGCTAATAATTTTACTGAAATGAAATGCAGTAACAGCCATTTTCAGGTGGTTTTGCATCACTCCATAAGTTAGCTTAGGTGCTGCTAGGTAGAGTAATCCTTGAACCACTTCTACTAAATGGACTTGCAATGCAGAACATAAATGTAAGATATGAAGGTGAAGTTCTCTATTAGAGTTCTAGTCAGGGATCTAGTGAAATAAATTCTTTGAATAATATACAAGGCAATTTGATAGACCAAAGATTAGGTTAGAGGAATAACAATATAAATTTAAGTTATGTTGTCTTGTGAGGCAGTATAGGATTTATCTGAAAGGTGCAACAATATTTGCTAGGGTGAATGAGCAATTGCCATAGAGGTTGTGTCTGTGATCACTTCTGCTGAAACAGATTAGAGTGTAAACTTGAAATGAGGTAAAATAGTTTGGCTTTGTATGAATAAATGAGTTAAAAGGATACACATTAATAAAAAACTCAAAGAGCACTGCAGAGGAAGAATACAACTAGAAAACAAAAAAGATCCTCACTCAAAACACAGATGTATGGTCATTTGATAAAATAGTGTCATAGCACATGATATTTTCTATCAACAATTTCATTACTTTCACTTATGGTAGAAAGGGGATGTTTACAAAAATCCTCTGAAAAGTGAAACGCTTGAAATATTTGAAGTGCCAGTGAAGTGATTTCATATTTTCATTGTTTAATTATTTCCTATTACTTACCACCACATATAATTATTGAACGTTATTCGCTCACGCTGACTGATTCAGCATTAGTTTGGTTAGGTTTGAATTGTTCATATTTGTTGTACAGCTTGTGGGAACCAATCTTACAAGGCTCTATATAGAAACAAATTCAGTTTCTTTACTGTGCCATAATAAAGCTACACTTTAGTGATTTTATCATTTGAAAGTGATGTGTCAAAATACGTGTAATAATATTACTAAATATTTTTAGTTTTACTGGAATGTTGAATAAACTGTTCTATGTTGTAAAAGGATATATCAGCTCCCAAGTTTTACAAATATCAAATCACACCACTTCAGCTTCTCACGAGTGACTCAATGTATTTTCCATTAAATCAGGTTAACTTTGCAGAGGTGTGGTTTCCTCCAGCCGTGAACCACCCAAACTGAAGCATAAAGTCCAGAATGTCTGCTGCACACTCTAGGGGCTTTTCTTAGAGACACAAGTCTCATATCAGTGGAAGCTGATGACATATACAATTTTTGCTTTGTTTGAATAACTTCCTTTGTCGTCTCATAAAATGTCTAAAAAGATTGTTATTTATTGGTTAATTTCTGGTCAGTCATCAGACCTCCCTTCCTACCTCTTTCCTAGGGAAATATTTATAGATTACTTAACATTGCAATTGTTGAGAATGTGATTCACTTTTCATAATTAACTGGTCTTTATTGATAAACCACCATCAAAATGGAGTTGTGCTCATCAAGCAAACAGTAATAATACTTCAAATATCTGCATTCTTCATAAATGAAAATGCTCTTCATTACAGTTATTAAATATTGCAATTTTAGAATAAAATACACATTGTTCAAAACAAGCCATGAAGTAGAGAAAAGAAAACAGGAAACGACACACATAAAAGGTAGGAAAGATGCTGGAATCTAAAATGAAAAATGCACTAACAAAATGCATTGAAAAAAATAACAGAATTAAGCAAAGTCAATGTTGATTTCTTTGAGGATATGACAAGTGAAATATTTAAGGAAGAACTAGTGTGTATATTACATTTGGATTTTCAGAAGGTGTTTGATAATGGCCACACAGAAGATTGATGACTAAAAGTAGACCACAGGGAACTGGGGATAATATAGTTCAATAGTTCTTATTAATTTCAAAGAAATGTATACAATATACATACTGAAATTCTTTTTCTTTGCAGATATCCATAAAAACAGAGGAGTGTCCCAAAGAATGAATGACAGTTAAGATGTTAGAACCCTGAAGCCCTCCTCCTACTCCCCCCTCCCATGCACAAGCAGGGGCAAAGCATTAACCCTCCCCCACCCACATCCACAATAAAGCACCAGCATCCTCCACCCACCAAGCCTGCAACAGCAAGGCCCCTAATAAAGAGCATGACCTGCAGTACAACACAAACTAATCATTCACCCAACAATTCAACATGCCACTGACATGATTTGAGAACTGGCTTTTGGATAAAAAGCAAAGAGTCAGCAAGATCGGACTATTCTTAGGTGGGCAGGTAGTGACTAGTGGATTATTATATGGAATGGTGTTTGTTCCCAGCTTTCAGAATCAACAAGATTTCAAGGAATTGTTGAAAAGGTGAATGGGTTTGCAAGTGGAACACAATATGGAAAAATGGAGTATTTGTTAAAGTGTGAGAGATTGTTAAACTGCTGATGTTTAAAAAGCTCCAAGTGAACTTGTGCAGAGTTGCTCAAGTTCAGCATCCTATCATGAAGGTATATAGTATGCTTATCTTTGACTACATGAGCAATGAAGAATTAAAGCAATCTCTACTAAGGCTGCATATATGTCTAAAGTGAAGGAGGTACTTGCAGAGACCATAATGAAGTTTCACTGGACAGACTGTATCCAGATGAATCTAACATTCTTAACAGACTGGACCAAATTTTTCCTAACTGAGGTGTCCAGAACCAGGAGAAAGCGTTTCACAATTAAGGAGTAGCCATTTAACTTTGAGATGATGAGATTTTTTTTCTCATTGACAACAGAGTTATTTTAAATGCTCTACCCCAGAAGACTATGGAAGCTCAGTAACTTTGTTCATTTACAAAACAGGTCTTAGACTTCTGGACATTAACAGAAGCAGGTGATATTAGGATAGTGCTGAAAATGGTGCTGACAAAGCAGATCAAACATAAAAGTAGAGCAGTGGCAAAGGAACAAATAGCAAATTGCCGGTTCTCTTTCTCCTGTTATACTAGGAATTTTAAGTGGAGGACAAACCGATCATACTCTAAAGCAAACCATTGGAAAGTAGAAGATAAACCTATCACTCCAGTGAAATTTTATTAAGAGTTCCCACTGAGAATGTTGGTAAATCTATGAAAGTTTGGTCTCCACCTGATCAGTGCTACTGAATTGTAATTAGGAAACATTCCAGAATCAGTACATCTGCCTCACATATGCTTGAGAATGTGCACTGGAGAACACACACACAAAATACTGGAGGAATTCAGCAGGTCAGGCAGCATTGATGGAGAGGAATAAACAGTTGATGTTTCAGGTTGCAAAGGAAGGGTTAAGAAGCCAAAATAAGAAGGTGGGGGAAGGGGAAGGAGTACAACCTGGCAGATGATAGGTGAAGCCAGGTGAGGGGGGAAGGTGGGTGAGTAGGGGAGGGGGATGAGGTGAGAAGCCGAAAAGTGATAGGTGATAAAGCTAACAGGCTGAAATGACAATTGTTTATTCCTCTCCCTAGATGCTGCCTAACCTTCTGAGTTCCTCCAGCATTTTGTGTGTATTACTCTAGATTGCCAGCAGCTGAAAAATCTCTTGTGTTAATGAATCCTGAGTTTATGTATAAATATTCAAGCCGCAGTTGTATGTGGAACTGCTGACTTTTTAAAACAGGTAGCCTCAGCCTAAAGCATCTGCAAAAACGAATTTAATGTGTTCCAACTACTATCTCTATTTTATTACTGACCCTTGGCTGCATTTATGTGCTTAAATCATTCAATCAGATTTTCAATGACATTTTGTATCACTGTAAGATGGCTTGTAAGCAGCATTTTTTATTTCTGTTATAGAGAAATAGCACTGGTGCACCTCAGGGGTGTGTGCTTAGCCCACTGCTCTACTCTCTATATACCCTTGACTGTGTGGCTGAGTGTAGCTCAAATGCCATCTATAAATTTGCTGAAGATACAACCATTGTTGGTAGAATCTCAGATGGTGATGAGAGGGCATACAGGAGCAAGAAATGCCAACTAGTGAAGTGGTGTCGCAGCAACATCCTGGCACTCAATGTCAGTAAGACGAAAGAGCTGATTGTGGATTTCAGGAAGGGTAAGACGAAACAACACATACCAGTCCTCATAGCAGGATCAGAAGTGGAGAGAGTGAACAGTTTCAAGTCCTGAATGTCAAGATCTCTGAGGATCTAACCTGTTGCGGACATATCAATGCAGTTATGAAGAAGGCAAGACAGTGGCTATACTTCATTAGGAGTCCGAAGAGGTTTGGTATGTCAACAAATACACACAAAAACGTCTATAGAAATACTGTGGAAAGCATTCTGACAGGCTTCATCGCAGTCTGGTATGGGGGGGGGGGGGGGGTGGGTGCTACTGCACAGGACTGAAAGAAGCTGCAGAGGGTTGTAAATGTAGTCATTTGGGTACTAGTCTACAAAACACTCAAGACATCTTTAAGGAGCGGTGTCTCAGAAAGGCAGCTTCCATTATTAAGGATCTCCAGCACCCAGGGCATGCCCTTTTCTCACTGTTACTATCAGGTAGCAGGTACAGAAGCCTGAAGGCACACACTCAGTGATTCAGGAACAGCTTCTTCCCCTCTGCCATCCAATCCCTAAATGAACATTGAGCCCTTGGACACTACTTCACTTTTTTAATATATATTATTTTTGTGTTTTGCACGATTTTCAATCTGTTCAATATACATATACTGTATCTGATTTACTTATTTATTATTTTTTTGTTTTTTTTCTTCTATATTATATATTACATTGAACCTCTGCTGCTAAGTTCACAACCTGATTCTGAGAAAAGTAGAAAATTATTAAATTTATTCCCCATCTTTTCCTAAACTTTTTTAAACTTTACATGCCATACTTGTTTAGATGTATGTATTTTAGACATCAATGGCTTCAACTACTGCTTGTCTGTACTTTCTGCTAAACAAATGCTCTTCATGGTGTGCGTCTCAAATAGCCTCTGACAACCAAGTCCAACTCCTGGCCTTCACATGTGGCATAGTTCTTATGCCTGGCAGAGCTGTTCTCACTGACAGGAGAAGGAGCAAAGGCGGGCCACTACGCCTTAAAACCAGTTGCTGGAAGACAGATAATTTTCTAACATTTTATATCATTTTTGATAATACCTCTTTGCTTATAACCATACAGGGGTGAAATGTATTATTTTGTCTAATTATGGTGTAGCCCATTGGCACTGTACTCAAATAATGCATGTAATCTTCTGAAATTTTGAATCTGAATTTAAATTCAATTAAAAGAGAAAATTTGAATTGGCTCTATTATAATGAATTCCCTATCAATTTATGGAAGGGACTACAATGAAAGACTGGCAAAAAAAAGCTGGAGAAATTCAATGGAAGCAGAAGGTTACCTAACCAATTGTTAAACTCCCCAGATGCTGCCTAACTCACTGAGATCCTTCAGTAATTTGTTTATTGTTGCAGATTACAACATCCAAAGTCTTGAGTCTCTCTAGAAAACAGTGGCTGTTGAAAAATACCTAGAAAAATTATGAAATTTACAGATAATTGCTGTCGATGAAAGATTGTGCTCACCAAATTCAACATTTCTGAAATGCAGTTGGAAAATTCCTGCCAGTCAGCTATGCAGGTATCACTGGAGAACAAAGATTTGCTTCCAGAATACTTTTGTGTGTACGTTATGGATGATGAGCTGCTGATCATGAAAATCAACATGAAATTTCCCTGTCATGCAACTTTTTTTGAAATCACCTATATTTGTTATTTAATTCATAATTCAAGTCAATTAAAATATTGCTCACAATGTAAGCTGAAAAGTTTTTTACCTTGTCCAGGCATGCTTAGGCAGGGCGGATGCAGGTCAGGTTTTAGAAAAGCTATACATTTCGGTGAAGGATTTTGATATTTGAGATAGATGTTTTCTAGAATAACTGATGCGAAGATAAAGGAAGCATTTTTGTCGGTCTACAAATCAAACAGGTCTTCAATGAGAGGCAATTCAAAGAACTTCTAGTGGGACTGGAGAAAATCACATGGAAGGCATTCAAGGATGTTGTTGAAAATTTCTTTGGCAACTAGAGACCACCAATTTACGTGCAGCTGGTTGACAACATGCTTCAAGCATACTAAACCATGAAGTGCATCATGTTACTAAAAATTCATTTTCTGCATTCCCATTTGGACCTCTTCCCTGCAAATCTTGATGCTGTCAGTGATGAGCATCGTGAAAGGTTTTTCAAGGACATCGTGGTTATGGAGAAACGGCATCAGGGCAAATGGTGGCTGATCATTGTAGGACACTTAAGTGAAAAGTCTCAGACACCAAACAAGTACAAATGAAAATCATCAACAAAACATTTTTAACTGAGTTGAACCATTGCACAGCATTAGCAACACTATACAATTAAATGCATTATATTCAATACAAGTTAATTTCTTGTTTCCCCAAGTTCCTACACGATACAAGTGGTCTGAAATTATATGTTCAGCTTCAAGTGCCCTATCATAAACAAAGAAAATTCTAAGGAAACAATATTTTCAAAAAATTTGTTGTCCAGTGTATTTGGCACTTTTACTTCATTGCACGCTTGTACAGAACACCCCACTCTCATACAACTAGAAAGAAGACTAACCTGCATATCATTTACATGGATGCCTCTTAGACATAGGAACTTTTGAGGTATAAGAAGTTATGCCTCTATCTTCCCTCTGATACTTATTTGGTATTCTCCAAAGAGCCCATTCAGGCTCCCATTGCTTCCTCCTTCACCAGCAACCCCAACAGACCCATCTTAATTTCTCACCAATTTTCTTGGACAGCACATCCATTTGGAATTAACCTTGCTTATCTTCTTTAATGTCAACTCACTCCTGTACCATTATGACACTCACAATTCTGCTTGGATGTTAGCTTTCACCACCACTGTCCACATCTCTCCCAAATGTCTACTAAAGTGAATTATTCCATTACCTAGTTGAAGTGCAATGATACTTTCCACTAAGTGAATCATTCCCTCCTGATTATACTATACCTTCCACAATGTATTCAATGTGGTTCTCATTACCAAATTGTACCTTAGTGTACCCTTCTATTACTTGAACCTCTTGCCTGTCATTTCAAATGTACAATCTGTTATTCAGCAGTTAAGGGAAGAGGACCATGGGAGGGCGTATGTAGGTGGGTAGAGGAGAATACAGAGTGACGGAGGTTGATGAGGTATAGGGGCAATCAGGAAGTGAATGGGAGGGAGAGTGGAATCTGTCTACCAGGAGTGACCTGACTAACCAGCAGGACCACTCCGTAGGACTAAGATATCTTCACTGCTTCCCAGACCCAACTTTAATCTTAGGTTATTGGGTATCCTTCTACTACATTGACTATTTTCACATCCAAACCTTTCCTCCCACAAAGCATAATTACCAAAACATATTTGCCTTCATCACTTGATCTTGCCAGTTCAGATGGCTTCCTTCCTTCCACAATGTCAATCACTGTTATTGTAATTTCTAATCACATATACAGTGTCTATAAATAGTATTCACTCCCCTTGCAAGTTCTCATGTTTTATTGTTTTACAACATTGAATTACCGTGGACTTAATTTGGCTTTTTTAACACTGATCAATAGAAAGAGACTTTTTTGTGTTGGAGTAAAAACAGATTTCTACAAAATGTCTATGAAGGTTCTCAGACATTCAGGTCATTGTATATAAAGGAGTAATAAAGCAAAGCGACTGGACTTGCTGTGTTGTCTGGAAGACGTTTCACCACTCATCCAAAAGGTTTCTTCAGTTCTATATGAGGGCCGTTAACAGTCACATAGGTAATGAGAGGGTCATTAGTTTTAACTTTGCATGAATGGAGGTGTGAACTAGTGTGAACTATTGTGAACGACACCACCTACTTGCAATGTAGTCCTAACATCTCTACCCCAGTGCCTCCATAATAGCTCACACCTCCATTCAAGCAAAGATAAGACTACTGACCCTCTCATTACTTCTAGGACTCTTAATGACCCTTATATAACTCAGAGTTTATAAACTGAAAAACTACCCACCTTGGATTAGAACTGAAGATGCCTCTCAAATGAGTGGCAAAATGTCAGTTGTCCCGTTGCAAGTCCAGTTGCCTTGATTTACTCCTGCTTGATAAATCTCTACAAAGTGATCTAAATTAATTACAAATATAGAACATAAAATAATTGATTACATAAGTATTCACTCCCTTTAATATGTTACACCAGATCATCACTGGTGCAGCCAAATGGATTTAAAAGTCCCAAAATTAGTTAAATAGAGATCTGTTTTTGGAGATCTCTGTGCAGTCAAGGTGTTTCAATTGATTGAATTAAAAATAGAGCTGTATCTGGAAGGTCCAACTGTTGATGAGTCAGTATCTTGGCAAAAATTACACCATGAAGACAAAAGAACACTCCAAGTAATTCTGCAAAAAGTAATTGAAAAGCAAAAATCAGGAAATGCAAACAGGAAAATTTCCAAGTCACTGAATATCCTTTGGAGTACAGTTAAATCAATCATCAAGGAACGGCACAGCTGTAAATCTGCCTAGAGCAGGCTCTCCTCAAAAGCTGAGTGACCTTGCAAGAAGGGGACTAGTGAGGGAGAACACCAAGAGACCTATGACAACTCTGGAGGAGTTACAAGCTTCAGTGGCTGAGACGGGAGAGACTGCGCAAAAAACAACTGTTGCCTGGGTGCATCACCAGTTGCAGCCTTATGGGGGGATGGCAAAGAGAAAGCCATGTGGGAAAAAAACTCACATGATATCCTGGACAAGAGAAAATCTGCAGATGTTGGAAATCCAAGCAACACACACAACCTGCTGGAGGAACTCAGCAAACCAGGCAGCATCTATGGAAAACAGTACAGTGTCACCAGGTGCAGATATGGCCCAAGTGCGGAATGAGAGACACTGAAGCAGGTTGATAGATCACAGACTTTAATGCAGACAGTGTTAAAGGGAAATAAAACAATAAACGCTAGACCAAACAGGGCTGTTAACTAAAACACTCAAATGGAAAACAAAGCCTACACTGCGGCTGAAAAGAACAACTAAGAATAAAGCGAATACTGCTAGTCTTCAGTGTCAGTTGACTTGACAGTCCAATTTCTCAGGCAAGGCAGATAACGAAGTGTAGCTATGTCCAAGTCTTGACAAATACTATGACGGGATAAATGCAGTTAAATTCTATCACAATGAAATGATACTTAGCTGACACGTGCACATGAATATGCTGCGCTGCTGAATCCGTAGTTGTGACAGAGCCCTTCTCTCTAGGTGCAGCCACTGAGGCACCACAGACTTGTGTCTGCTGGAAATCCCAAGTCAGTGATGCTGGTAGATAAATGTCATGGTGTGTATTGCCAATATCGGAGCCTAAGACTTCCATGTAGAGACAGAAACAAGAGCTTATACAGAGGTAGCTTGACCAAGTGACACCATGAGACGAATCATTCTCAAAATGAGGACCCTCTGATTAGAGCAAATTGGGCATCTGCTTCAACAATAAATTCCTGAGCCTAGCAAAGTAAACTTAAACAGAAAGCATCATGAAACTGCATTAGAAAGAGCGACTGGCTCGTGAAAAACACAAGGAATTCATAAACCGTTAATAACTGTTGTTAAGCAACAATTAACTATTCAGGTGCTCTAAAAACCCCTGAGCCCAATGTTCTCCAATGCCCTGCACAGGCCTGAAGAAGTCACGACAGGACCCCCTGCCCTATAGCTGGCACTTGATGGCCCTAGAAGACCTGAAAACTCGAAATCCAGGGAAGACTCGAGAGAGCTGGGGAACTTGAGATGGAGGCATGGGGAACTCAAGAGGCAGGGAGATTTGGGGATCCAGAGAGACTGAGAAACCTGGGAACACCAACTGACTGAGATCAAGAAACCTCAGGCAGGGCTGAGAAGGAGGCTTGGGAGTCTGAGATGGGGAGGACATTGAAAAACCCTAAACACATTGAATAACCCTTGGAAACAATCAGAAAAATAAAAATCTTGGGAACATAAAGAAAAGTCCTTGGGAAACCTTGAAAACTTGAAACTTGAAACCTTGAGAAGAAACCTTTTCAAATTTTACTCGCAGTGTTTTATCTTTCACATTTTTTTCCAGAGGCAGTTAGGATATAGTCTCAATTTTACAGATCAAGACAGCATAGACAGGTTTCTTTCATTGTTAAGTTAGATGGTTCTCTGCAGATCTGTTTCATATGCTACATGAAAGTTCAATTTTCCCAGTCTGTACCATGACTTTCATCAAGAGGTTAAAAATACTTTTGATAGGGTTACTTTACTTGTGTATTAGCACATGCCAGCCAGGAATCAACTTTTGGAGTAGGGCTCTGACTTGAATGATGATTTGTTGAATCAATTGATAAGCTTGTTTGAAGAGCTCATTTGTTATGTAGACCTGAGTCACAGGACCACAAAGCTGGGAACCTGAGTACTTATGACTTGAAAATATAGGAATGGATACTGGAGAAACTCAATGTAGACTGGAGAAGCTCAGAATGTAGTATCTGGACATGTACTGAAAATAGAAGGCACCTCCTCCTCAAGCCACCAATGTCAAAACGTCACTGTTCAAACTTCGCTGGGTCTATTACTTGGCAAGATCCTTCTGTCACGCTGGAGACAGAAACAAGAGTTCATATACGAGGAAATCTGCAGATGCTGGAAATTCAAACAACAACACACACAAAATGCTGGTGGAACACAGCAGGCCAGGCGGCATCTATAGGGAGAAGCGCTGTCGACGTTTCGGGCCGAGACCCTTTGTCAGGACTAACCGAAAGAAAAGATAGTAAGAGATTTGAAAGTAGTGGGGGGAGGGGGAAATGCGAAATGATAGGAGAAGACCGGAGGGGGTGGGATGAAGCTAAGAGCTGGAAAGGTGATTGGTGAAAGTGATACAGAGCTGGAGAAGGGAAAGGATCATGGGACGGGAGGCCTCAGGAGAAAGGGGGGGGAGCACCAGAGGGACAAGGAGAACAGGCAAATGACTAAATATGTCAGGGATTGGGTAAGAAGGGGAGGAGGGGCATTAACGGAAGTTAGAGAAGTCAATGTTCATGCCATCAGGTTGGAGGCTACCCAGCCGCGATATAAGGTGTTGTTCCTCCAACCTGAGTTTGGATTCATTTTGACAATAGAGGAGGCCATGGATAGACATATCAGAATGGGAATGGGACGTGGAATTAAAATGTGTGGCCACTGGGAGATCCTGCTTTTTCTGGCAGACCGAGCATAGGTGTTCAGCGAAACGGTCTCCCAGTCTGCGTTGGGTCTCACCAATATATAAAAGGCCACACCGGGAGCACCGGACACAGTATACCACACCAGCCGACTCACAGGTGAAGTGTCACCTCACCTGGAAGGACTGTCTGGGGCCCTGAATGGTGGTGAGGGAGGAAGTGTAAGAGCAGGTGTAGCACTTGTTCCGTTTACAAGGATAAGTGCCAGGAGGGAGATCGGTGGGAAGGGATTGGGGGGGGGGGGGGGGGGATGAGTGGACAACGGAGTCGCGTAGGGAGTGATCCCTGTGAAAAGCAGAAAGGGGGGGGGAGGGAAAAATGTGTTTGGTAGTGGGATCCCGTTGGAGGTGGCAGAAGTTACAGAGAATTATACGTTGGACCTGGAGGCTGGTGGGGTGGTAGGTAAGGACAAGGGGAACCCTATCCCGAGTGGGGTGGCGGGTAGATGGGGTGAGGGCAGATGTGCGGGAAATGGGAGAGATGCGTTTGACAGCAGAGTTGATGGTGGACGAAGGGAAGCCCCTTTGTTTAAAAAAGGAAGACATCTCCTTCATCCTGGAATGAAAAGCCTCATCCTGAGAGCAGATGCGGTGGAGATGGAGGAATTGTGAGAAGGGGATAGCCTTTTTGCAAGAGACAGGGTGGGAAGAGGAATAGTCCAGGTAGCTGTGAGAGTCTGTAGGCTTATAGTAGATATCAGTAGATAGGCCGTCTCCAGAGATGGAGACAGAAAGATCAAGAAAGGGTAGGGAGGTGTTGGAAATTGACCAGGTAAATTTGAGGGCAGGGTGAAAGTTGGAGGCAAAGTTAATGAAGTCGACGAGCTCAGCATGCGTGCAAGAGGCAGCGCCAATGCAGTCATCGATGTAGCGAAGGAAAAGAGGGGGACGGATACCAGTATAGACTTGGAACATGGACTGTTCCACAAAGCCAACAAAAAGGCAGGCATAACAGGGACCCATACAGGTGCCCATGGCTACACCCTTGGTTTGGAGGAAGTGGGAGTAGCCAAAGGAGAAATTATTGAGAGTAAAAACTAATTATGTTAGATGGAGGAGAGTGGTGGTTAAGGGGAATTGGTTAGGTCTGGAATCCAAAAAAAAGCAAAGAGCTTTGAGACCTTCTCGGTGGGGGATGGAGGTATATAGGGATTGGACATCCATGGTGAAAATAAGACGGTGGGGGCCAGGGAACTTAAAATCATTGAAAAAATTTAAAGCATGAGAAGTGTCACGAACATAGGTGGGAAGAGATTGAACAAGAGGGGATAAGACAGTGTCAAGGTATGCAGAAATGAGTTCAGTGGGGCAGGAGCAAGCTGAGACAATAGGTCTACCTGGACAGGCAGGTTTGTGGATCTTGGGTAGGAGGTAGAAACGGGAAGTGCGGGGCGTGGGAACTATGAGGTTGGTGGCAGTGGATGGGAGATCCCCAGAGCTGATAAGGTTGGTGATGGTATAGGAGACAATGGCCTGGTGCTCCTTAGTGGGGTCATGATCAAGGGGTAAATAAGAGGAGGTATCAGAGAGTTGTCGCTGTACCTCGGCCAGGCAGACGTCAGTACGCCAGACAACAACAGCTCCCCCCAGGTTTTATAGTAAGGTTGGGATTGGTGCGGAGGGAGCGGAGAGCAGAGCGTTCAGAAGGAGTGAGGTTGGAATTGGAACAGGGTGTGGTGAAGTCAAGACGGTTGTTGTCCCGTCAGCAATTAGCAATAAATAGATCCAGAGCAGGCAGAAGACCAGAGCAGGGTGTCCATGAAGAGGAGGAGGGTTGAAGATGGGAGAAGGGGTCATCGGTGGGGGTAGGAGAGTCCTTGTCAAAGAAGTAAGCTCGGAGACGGAGCCGGCGGAAGAAGAGTTCAGCATCATGGCGTACGCAGAACTCACTGAGGTGTGGGTGAAGGGGGACAAAGGTGAGGCCCTTAATGAGGACAGAGCGCTCTGCCTCAGAGAGTTGAAGGTCGGAGGGAATGATAAAGACCCGGCACAGATGAGAGATGGGATCAGAGGGGGGAGGGAGGCTGGTGTGTCAGTGGAGAGGGAAGGGTTGGGATGAGAGGAAGATGGAGCCTCTGAGGGCCCAGGAGCTGACGATGGGATCTGAGGGAGAGGGGATTGCATACTGGCGGTGGGGGAAGGGGAGACGAGAGTCACAATCGCAGCATGTGAAGACCCGGCCTGGAGTTCAAGGCTGGAGTCGCGGTCGGTGGTTGCGCAATCGCCTTGAAGCTGTCCATGGTCGTTGGAACCCACGTTGATGGTGCTGGAGTCTGGATATGAACATAGGAATTCCATTGGAACATTGTTGCCTCGACGAATCACTCTGACCAATGAATTTCATGGCCAAAGTCTGCTGCCCTATCTCCGCTGGGTTCATCTTTGCATGGTCGAGACTTGCTGTCACAGGGTTCAGACACTGCCCAAGTGCGGAATGAGAGACACTGAAGCAGGTCAATAGATCACAGACTTTAATGCAAACAGTGTTAACCGGAAAGAAAACAATAAACACTAGACCAAACAGGGCTGTTAACTAAAACACTCAAATGGAAAACAAAGCCTACACTGCAGCTGAAAAGAACAACTAAGAATTAAACAAATACCGCTAGCCTTCAGAGTCCGTTGCCTCAGCAGTCCAATTTCTCAGGCAAGGCGGAAGGCAGATAATGAAGCATTGCTAAGTCCAAGTATTGACAAATACTACGACGGGATGAATGCAGTTAAATACTACCAAAATGAAATGATAATTAGCTGGCACATGCACATTCATGAGCGCAATTGCTGAACCTGCTGTGCTACTAAATCCGTGGTTGTGATGGGCAGAACTGGAAAAAAGGATGGGTAGATTCCACAAAGGGCAGAGCTTAGGATGATGGTGCCTAGCAGCGACTCCTTTGCTTGCATCTTTGGAAGCAGCTTTATTTCTACCTTTAATATCTCTTTTTTTCCTTTTCTAGGTTCTTTTGAAGACCCTGACCTGGAGTTACACTCTGATTTTGGTTCTTTGTGGAAATGGTACCCACCGTCAGGGCCTCACGACCAGCCACTTTTCAATGTGCCAGAGACGCGGCCTGGAAGACTAGTGTGTGTCAGGGTGCCAGACTTTCATGGCTCTGGAGGCGGACGGATTCGAGGTTGGTGCTGCCACCTGATGTGTCTTGGCAGTACACGGAAGATCGAAAGCAGTGAGCTAGTTGCTCGTTGCGTACCCAGAGACCCGAGTTCTTTGGGCACAGAGCTCAGAAAAAGCAATGCAACAGATTTTTAACACCATAAATCCACGAGTTGTTTTCGCTATGTCTCTCTTCTCACTGTGAAACGGGGACATCTCTTTATCCCTTATTAGGGAGAGAGAGAGCCTGTGGTATGTCAAATTACCAGGTGAACAAGTAGTCTTTGGGGTTCTGCAAGTCTGTGTCTTTATCAATGCTTTGCTGCACACTTGAATGTTCGGTAAAGGGTGCAGATGCATTTTTGCTGGGGGGGGAGAGCGGGTTGTCACTTTACTGCTGCTTATGCTTGGGAGAGGAGAGCTGGGGGTTTGGGGTTCTAACATTTAACTGTCATTCATTCTTTGGCGCACCTCTCTGTTTTTGTGGATGTTTACAATGAAAAAGGATTTCAGAATGTATATTGTATACATTTCTCTGATATTAAATGTACCTATTGAAACCTATTGGTGAAATCTCAGCTAGAGTTTGCCAGAAGGCAAGTGGCAGACTCTGAAGTCAGCTGGAAAAGATTCCCTGGTCTGATAAACCCAAAATTGAGCTTTTTGGCCATCAGACTAAATGCAATGTTTGGTAAATACCAAACACCACACATAATCAAAAACACACCATCCATATTGTGAAGCATGATGGTTGCATCATGCTGTGGGGATGCTTCACTGTAGTAGGCCCTGGAAGTCTTGTGACGGTAGAGGGTAAAATGAATGCAGCAAAATACAGGGAAATCCTGATGCAATCTACAAAAGAACTGTGACTTGGGAGAAGATTTGTTTTCCAGCACAACATTGACCCCAAGCATAAAGTCAAAGCTACACAGGAATGGCTTAAAAACAACAAAGTTAATATCCTGGAGTGGCCAAGTCAGTCCAGGCCTCAAACCAATTGAGAATTTGTGGCTGGATTTGAAAAGGTCTGTTCACTGATCCCTGTGTAATTTGACAGAACTTGAGCAGTTTTGTATAAAAGAATGAGGAAAAACTGCAGTGTCCAGATGAGCAAAGCTGATAGAGACTCAAGGTTGTAATTGCTGCCAAAGGTGCATCTGCTAAATACTGACTTGAAGGGGATGAATACTTATACAATCAATTATTTTGTATTTTATATTTGTAATTAATTTAGATCACTTTGTAGAGATGTTTTCATTTTTGACATGAAAGAGTCAGTGTTGATCTGACTGTTTTGTTGATCAGTGTCAAAAAAAGCCAAATTAAATCCACTGTGATTGAATATTGTAAAACAATAAAACATGAAAACTTCCAAGGGTGGGGGGGGGGGTGTGTTGAATATTTTTTGTAAGCACTGTATATAGTGTATTCACCACAATGCAGGAAGACTAGCTACACTGAAACTCTGCTGTGGATAACTGTGAGAGGTTCCTGTCATCTCTTCAACTGCTCTCTCTCTGAACATTCCATACCAACCATCTGGAAAACTGCCATTGTATGCCCAATTCCCAAGAAGAGCAATCCCACCTGCAATAATGACTACAGTCTTGTAGCTCTAACATCCCTGGTAATGAAGTCCTTTGAAAGGCTCCTCTTTCCACAGCTACAGGTGATGGTAGTGGGTTCACTGACCCACTCCAGTTTGCTTATAGGCTGAAAAGAGGCATGGATGATGCAGTACTAATGTTACTGCACCATACCTACACACACCTGGAGAGCCTTGCATCATTTGTTAGGATGTTGTTTGTGGACTTCTTCAGTGCATTTAACACCATGAAACCCCATCTCATGGGATATAAACTCCAGCAAATGAATGTAAACCTCCACCTCATCTTCTCCTTCCTCACAAACAGACATCAAAAAGTGAGATATAATGGTTATATGAGCACCAATAAGCAAATAACAACTGGAGCACCACCGAGCTCAGTTATCTCACCAGTCTTGTTCACACTGTATACAGACAACTGCAGAAGCTCACATCCAAGCATGCAGTACAAGTACTCAGATGACACAGTCATCATTGACACTAACAACTCTGATGACCATACCAAATAGGAAATCAATAAATTTGCTGGATGGTGCACAAATGATTATCTGGACTGAACCCCAGTAAAACTAAGGAAATGATAGAGGACTTTAGAAAATAACAGTATATTCTCCCAACCCTGGAAATAAGTGTCCAGTCAATAGAGCATGTTGGAGAATACAAGTATCTCAGCACACCAGCTACCTTTTGTTAGGGAGATGCAGAAACTTCAGGTCCAGCTATTGATTCTCCAGACATTTTATAAATGCTTAAGTGAATTAATATTAACCTACAACATCACAGCATGGTTCGAATCCATGAGCATTATCAAACTCAGCCCACTCTAAAGAATAAGTAGTAAAATCATTGGCCAGGAACAAGAATCACTCAGCAGCATCCATAAGAGACAGTCAATAAAGAAAGCTCTACAAATGGTAGAGGACATTACACATACTACTCTCTCATGTCATCTGGATGTTGCTACAGGTCCCTGCCCATCAGCACCAGAAGAGCCTTTTTCAGTTTGGTGCCTTACTCCATTCGCCTCCTTAACTCCTAAGTTTGTATAATAAGTATGCATAGCACTTTTGACAGTAAAAACAGTCAGCTTTATTATGTGTAGTTGTATTTGAAATTACATGCATTAATTTTTAGAAACATGGAAAACCTACAGCACAATACAGGCCCTTCGACCCACAAAGCTATGCCAACCATGTCCTTCCCTTAGAAATTACCTAGGGTTACCTATAGCCCTCTATTTTTCTGAGCTCCATGTACCTGTCCAGGAATGTCTTAAAAGACCCTATCGTATCTGCCTACACCACCGTCGCCAGCAGCTCATTCCATGCACTCACCACTGTGTAAAAAAAAACTTAACCCTGACATCTACTACTTCCAAGCACCTTAAAACTGTGCACTCTCGTTTTAGCCATTCCAGCCCTGGGAAAAAGCCTCTGACTATCCACACGATCAATGCCTCTCATCATCTTATACACCTCTATCAGGTCTTGCAATGGTCTACATCTACTCTTACTTAAGACGATAGAATGCATTATGAATGCTCTGTATACAGTTGGTTTAACTGGTTCAATAAGTTTAGAAAGTTAAATGTGTGGCTAGAGATTGGTGTGGGAGATGTGAGTTTGAATTTCTGGGACATCAGCATTGGTATAGGAGAAGAAGGAGATGTTCTGATGAACAGGCTCCACCTGAACCATGCTGGGACCAGGGTCCCAGTAAATTACATAACTAGGGCTGTGGATAGGGATTTAAACTAAATAGTAGGGGCTTTTTAAATACTGATTGAAAAAGTATTGATAAAGTGAAAAGGAAGAAAGGATTACTGAAGTATCCAGAACAGAATAAAATAATAAGACAGAAAGTTTAGAAAGAGATAAGGATTTAACTTCAAGAAACATGGAGATAAATAATGCAAAAGGGGAGGTGAATACAGAACTGACAGTATTATATTTGAATGCTTGTAATATATAAGAAAAGGTAAATGAGCTTATAGAGTATTTACAAACATCAGGTATGATATTTTGTGTATCACAGAGTTGTGGCTGAAAGGTCACAGCTGTGGAATTACACATCCAAGAATACACGTCTTTTCAAAAAGACAGGCAGGTTGGCAGAGGGATTGGGATGGCTCTGTTGATAGAAATGAAATCATATCCTTACTAAGAAACTGCAACAGTAGAAAGTGCCAATGTGAGGAATATACAGGCCTCCAAATAGTAGTCAGGAGGCAGGTACAAATTACAACAATAGATAGAAAAGGTACGTAAGGAAGGCAATGTTACAGTGATCATAGGCCTTCAGTATTCAGGTAGACTGGGAAAATAAAATCCAAAGAGAAGGAATTTTTAGAATGCATATGAGACCATTAACAATAATTCAGCATTTAACACCACAATTCCTACAGTCTTGATTGAAAAGCTACAGAAACTAGGCCTCTGTACCTCCCTCTGCAACTGGATCCTCAACTTCCTAACCAGAAGACTATAACCTGTGTGGATTAGAAAAACATTTCCACTTCACTGACCATCAATACTGGCGCATGTCAGAGATGTGTACTTAGCACAATGCTCTATTCTCTTTACACCCATGGCTATGTGGCTAGACATAGCTCAAATGCCATCTATAAACTTGCTGATGATACAGCCATTGTTGGTAGAATTTCAGATGGTGATGAAAGGATGTAAAGGAGTGAGATATACCAGTTAGTTGAGTGGTGTCGCAGCAATAACTTTGCACTCAACTTCAGCAAGACCAAAGAGCTGTTTGTGTACTTCATAAAGGATAAGGGAACATAAACCAATCCTCATAGAGGGATCAGAAGTGGAGTGAGTGAATTTGAGTTCCTGGATGTCAATATCTCCAAGGACCTAACCTGGACGCAACATACTGATGCAGCTGTAAAGAAGACAAGACAGCGGCTATATTTCATTCGGAGTTTGAGAAGATTTGGTTTGTCAACTAAAACACTCAAAAACTTCTACAAATGTACAGTGGAGAGCATTCTGACTGGCTGCATCACTACCTGGTATGGGGAGGTGGTGGGGGGTGGGAGGCTACTGCACAAGACAAAGGAAGTTACAGAAACTTGCAAAATTAGTCAACTCCATCATGGGTACTAGCCTTCATAGTATCCAAGACATCTTCAAGGAGAAGTGTCCATCATTAAGAATCCCCACCCCTCAGGACATGCCCTCTTCTCATTGTTACTGTCGGGAAGGAGGTACAGAAGCCTGAAGGCACACACTCAGTGATTCAGGAACAGCTTCTTCCCCTCTGCCATCCTATTTCTCAATGGCCATTGAATCAACGACTTTTTTTTTTGCACTGCTTATTTTAACTTAACTATTTAGTACACATATATACACTTAAATGTAATTCATTTTTTCTCTGTATTTATTTTTTATTTCATTGTATTACTGCAATAAAGTTAACAAATTTCACAACATCTGACAGTGATATTAAATCTGGTTTTGAATCTGCAAGGCTGGTCTTGTGGTCTAACCATTTACCTTTAAGTTTGTTGAATCACAATAAACCAGCTCTAAGGTTGGTCGTGTCTATTGTAAGCACAACTCAAGGATCATCCCCAATTACAAAAATATTCACTGACCCATTTTTGTTTTTGTTGAAACTCCTCTTCTTAAAACATTCTTCCATGTATTCTGTCCTTACCACCCACTGTTAATGCTTCTACTTCTACTTGCAATCATTACTGTTTGTCATCTACCCTACAGTTTGGTGTCAAAACTCATTTGATAATGTTTATGTTAAGTTCTTTGGAGTTGCCTATAAGTACAAGTTGCTGTCTTGAAACTTTGGAATTTGACTTTTTTTAAAATCTCCTTTTCCTGAAGGATTCTTCTCCTTATTGGAATCATCTCTTGATGCTGTACACAATCTCTTCAAATAGCTGCTTTGATCAGGCATGTCAGATAACCATCAGAAATAAGAACTTTGAAACATTTCTCTTTTTCAGTTCCAGTACAATGGAGGATCCATTAAGGATCTGAGGATCCCCTGTGCTACTGACTAAAATTGAGTAATGCGCTATAGACCACGACAGAATCATATACTGTAGTTTTCCGGTCTGTTTAATTCAATAACATGCCAGAAAATATTAAAAACTGAAATCATTTGATATTGTACTGATTTTTATTAAACAATTTTGTAAAATCAAAAACATACTCTTTTAGGCTAAGCTTAATTTATTTTCCTGCTGGAAAGAAAAGTCAACTGTTCTTGATGGAAACTTAATTTTTCCAGGGTTAGGGTTTAATATATACAAATATGAAACAACCCATATTTTAAAGGATATAGGAATTCTCATCATGAAAGATTCTGAAAATCAAGAGTTTCTTTAAACAAAGTACAAGAAAAGTCTGCTGTGACAAAACAGTTTCAATGCACGAACATTAGGCAATAAAAGATGAAATGCTGCCATCATGTGGTCTCTCTTATATTTGACAAAAGTCAAGTCAAGTCACTTTTTTATTGTTATTTCGACCATAACTGCTGGTACAGTACACAGTACAAACGAGACAACGTTTTTCAGGACCATGGTGCTACATGAAACAGTATACAAACTACACTGAATATACAGTGTTTTTGATTTAAATACACGCAAAAAAGGGTACTTTTTAGTTTCTACATACAGTGTAAATATACTCAGTGCCTTCAGCCCTGAAGGAGGACTGTTTATTCATTTCCATAAATGCTGCCTGACCTGCTGAGTTTCTCTAGATTTTGTGTGTTGCTCTGGGTTTTCAACTTCTGGAGAATCTCTTGTGTTTATCTCCATCGTTAGAAGTGCTGAACTATAACTGTGCTGCCTTTATGGCAGTTATTTAGTTTATAATATTTTCGCTTATTAATTTGTTAGCATTTTTTAGTTAAAGTTAGGATTGTTTAAGTAAATTCATTTGTCTGTAATATATCGCGGCTGCGATGATGTCACATCCGGGTTTGCCGCATCTTGTGGGAAAATACCGGTTTGGGATAAACGCAAGGGTGGGGGGCGCTCACATGTGGCAGTTCAGCGCAAGCAGTTGTTCTCTACGCACCAAAAACACAGTGAAAGCAACGCTGTAAGTCATTAGATAATTGATATGTTGAGTTAAAATGTTAACGCTGATTCTGTTAAAAGTAATGATGGTCGATAAGGTTTATATTTTCGTTAGTTAAAGAGTCGGGATAGTTTGTGTTGAAGTGGATTTAAAGCAGTCAATGGAGCAGGTAGATTCTGACTGTATGCTGCACTTTAATGTAATGTAGTTATTGTAATTTTACCTTTGCAAGTATTCACGATGTAAATGTGATATTTAGAAGGAAACAAACACTGTACCAATCTTGTATTGTTTTATCAACAGTTTTCACCATACGTTAATGTGAGGAGTGAACAGTAAATGGTTAATCTTACTGCGACCTTGTTTTCATTGACTCCGGTTTACCTCGACGTTTAACTCGGCGTTTCGTTACACCCGAGCGAGAACGTTACAGTGAAAAAGCGGCATTATCAGGTGTTTCAAGTGCAGCAATGTCAACTCGGTCCAGCATCAAGTCGTTGCCAAAGTCGTTGCCATCCTGCGACAGGTGCAGTAGGGCATCTAGTAAGGCCATCCAAGCAAGAGCTAAAGCAGAACTCGCCAATGTGCGAGCATGCTTTGCCAAACAAGAAGTAGAAGTAAAAATGAAAGCGGCTGCCAGAGAAGCCGAAAACGAGTTGGAAGAGCAAAACCAGAGGAGAGAAGCCGAAAACCAGAGGAGAGAAGCCGAAAACCAGAGGAGAGAAGCTGAAAACCAGAGGAGAAAAGCCGAAAACAAGAGGAAAAAGGCTGCCAGAGAAGCCGAAAACGAGTTGGAAAGAAAAAGGGTAGAGGCAAAGTTAGAAGTGCTGAAACTAGAATGAGAAGCAGCTGCTGCCAGGGTGGAAGCAGAGTTAATAGAAGATGCTGAAGAAATGCATGATCCGGTTGACGGAAAATCTACTTCAGAAAAGATCAGGTTGGAACACACAAGAGACTATGTCCAATCTCAAACAAGCTGGAAGATTCGTTCTTCCGCTCCACACTCATTAGATAACGTCCAACTTCATGAGGAGTCTCAGAGAGGCCCGACCGCACCACATCCATCCGAGGTAATCAATTTACGCGTGCAACTCCGCGACGAATCCAGGAATGAAAGGGCTCACGACAAGTACTTCTCGACACCAAACTTACCAGATTTGGGGAGAAGAGAGGCAACGACTGAGTCCAGACCAGCAAATTCCATAACAGATGTACGCCCTCAATCGTGTACCTGCAGACATGTTCCCTCAGCCCGCATGCCACTTGCAGACGAACCCGTAGCACGGTATTTCGCACAACAGGATCTCGTCACTTCAGGACTATACCAGTTCGACGATAAACCTGAAAATTACTGTGCATGGCACTCCACATTCACCAACGCTATCGATGGAGTCCAGCTCAGAGCAACCCAGGAGTTGGATCTTATGGCAAAATGGCTGGGAAAAGAATCATGTGAACAGGTGAGACGCATACGTTCAGTGTACATCAACAAACCCGAGCTAGCATTGAAGAAAGCATGGGAGAGACTTCAGGAGGGCTATGGAGCCCCCGAAATTATTGAAGCGGCGCTATGCCAACGTTTGGGAAATTTTCCTAAGGTGTCAGCCAAGGACCACACCAAGCTAAGAGAATTCGGAGATTTACTCATGGAGATTCAAGGCGCCAAAGAAGATGGCTACTCAGCTGGTCTAGTATACCTAGACACTCCAACTGGGATTAGACAACTCGTGGACAAACTTCCATTTGGGCTGCAGGACAGGTGGGTTGTCCGTTGCCTCAGAGTACAAGGAAGAACACAGAGGTCGATTTCCTCCCTTCGAGTATTTCACTAGGTTTGTGTGCAAGGAGGCGAAGAAGTGAAATGATCCTAGCCTCATAGGTCCAAGAAGCAGTACAATTTACACCAAGCCAGATAAATCCTCTTTGAATAATTTCAACATTAATAAACTAGTCTCAGCGCTTAGGACTGAAGTCTTTACAACTAACAATGACCCTAGCAAGAATTGTCCATTGCATAACAAACCCCACCCCCTCAAAAGATGCAGAACGTTTAGGGAAAAACCCCTTGAAGAGAGGAAGGCCCTTCTCAAGGAGAAAAGAATATGTTTTAAATGCTGTTCTTCGACCTCTCACTGTGCTAGAGAGTGTACGATCGCTGTGAAGTGCCCGGAATGTAATAGCACTAATCACGACGGGGCCATGCATCCCGGCCCGTTACCGCGAACCGACAACGCTCCTTCACCCCCACAACAGGACGGCGGGGAGGGAGAAGCTCACTCCAGGACAACTGTTGTCAGCTCGAGCTGTACAGAAGTTTGCGGCCAAGCTCAGGCAAGCCGTTCTTGTTCAAAGATCTGTCTCACTAAGGTGTACCCTAAGGGAGCCAAAGACAAGGCCATCAAAGCCTACGTAATTCTGGATGATCAGAGCAATTGCTCGCTAGTCAGTCCAGAGTTCTTTAACTTGTTCAACATTGAGAGTGAGCAGTTCCCATACTACCTTAGAACTTGCTCAGGCAACATGGAAACTTACGGAAGGAAGGCTGAAGGCTTCCAGATTGAGTCCCTGGATGGTAAAGTCATCATCTGTCTCCCTCCACTCTTAGAGTGCAATGAAATCTTGAACAACTGCACTGAGATCCCGACGCCAAGTGTGGTGCTACACCAGCCACATCTCCACCACATCGCCAAACACATCCCAGAGCTGGATCCAGAAGCAGAAATACTCCTGCTATTAGGAAGAGATGTTCTCCGGGTACACAAGGTTAGGCAGCAGGTCAATGGACCACATGACGCCCCCTTTGTGCAACGCCTGGATCTGGGCTGGGTGGTGATAGGAGAGGTGTGTCTCGGCAACGTACACAAACCAACAGTTAACACACTCAAGACCAATGTGCTAGAGAGTGGCCGCCATTCAATTTTTCAACCCTGCACAAGTTTCATGCGTATCAAGGAAGCACGGCAAGGCTTTAACAAATGTAAAGTAACCGACAAGACGCTGGGTCAGTCAGTCTTCGTGCAAACTGAGCGCGATAATAAACTTGCTCCGTTAGCTCAAGATGTCATTTTCTTAGAAATAATGGACACCGAGGTCTTCAGAGATGAAGCAAATAATTGGGTCGCCACACTACCTTTCAGAGAACCACGCCAGTGCTTGCCAAACAACAAAGAGCAGGCAGTCAAACGGTTCACGTCCTTGCAAAAAACCATGAAAAGGAAACCTGAGATGCAGCAACGCACCCGATCGACCCACGAGGTACTGTGCACACTAATGGCAGAGGTCACAGCCATTATAAATGCACGACCACTCCTACCCATGTCTTCTGACCCGGAAAACCCCTTCATACTCTCGCCATCAATGCTCCTTACGCAGAAGGCAGGAGCTCCCCCTCCACCTGGGGACTTCTCTGATAAGGATCTGTACACAAAGCAATGGAGACAGGTCCAGGCCCTGGCAAATCGATTCTGGTCTCGTTGGAGACAGGAGTATCTACCTTTGTTGCAACACAGACAAAAGTGGACAGAACCCCGCAGAAACCTGCAAGTTGGAGATTTAGTCCTGCTCAGGGACAAGCAAATTGCCCGCAACTGCTGGCCAATGGCCAGAATCACTGCCACATTCCCTAGTCAGGATGGACATGTCAGGAAAGTCGAGTTGAAAACTACCGACCAAGGCGATGTGAAAATTTACCAAAGGCCAGTTACAGAAGTCATTCTACTTCTACCTAATGACTGATTTAGAGACTGAAGTTTTGTATTACGTTCATTGTGACCTTACGAAGGTCAAGCGGGGAGTGTGCTGCCTTTATGGCAGTTATTTAGTTTATAATATTTTCGCTTAGTAATTTGTTAGCATTTTTTAGTTAAAGTTAGGATTGTTTAAGTAAATTCATTTGTCTGTAATATACCGCGGCTGCGATGACGTCATATCCGGGTTCGCCGCGTCTTGTGGGAAAATACCGGTTTGGGATAAACGCAAGGGTGGGGGGCGCTCACATGTGGCAGTTCAGCGCAAGCAGTTGTTCTCTACGCACCAAAAACACAGTGAAAGCAATGCTGTAAGTCATTAGATAATTGATATGTTGAGTTAAAATGTTAACGCTGATTCTGTTAAAAGTAACGACGGTCGATAAGGTTTATATTTTTGTTAGTTAAAGAGTCGGGATAGTTTGTGTTGAAGTGTATTTAAAGCAGTCAATGGAGCAGGTAGATTCTGACTGTATGCTGCACTTTAATGTAATGTAGTTATTGTAGTTTTACCTTTGCAAGTATTCACGATGTAAATGTGATATTTAGAAGGAAACAAACACTGTACCAATCTTGTATTGTTTTATCAACAGTTTTCACCATACGTTAATGTGAAGAGTGAACAGTAAATGGTTAATCTTACTGTGACCTTGTTTTCATTGACTCCGGTTTACCTCGACGTTTAACTTGGCGTTTCGTTACACCCGAGCGAGAACGTTACAATAACTATTGTTTAAGCATTACAAAGTATCATACCTGTGTCTATTTCACAAGTTATATATAATTGAATAGATCATGCCTTTGTTTCTCATATTCCGTGTTCTATTTATGAATGAAAACATAAAGTTTTGGCCCCTACTGTCAAAAACAACACTTTCCTACTCTGGTATTGCTGAGGATTTCTGATTGGAATTGAACATTGGCATCATTAACAGATATCCTAATTCTGATCTTATGATGTAACACAAGTCACGATAAAGCAGCATAAGATAACTGAAATGAGGACATTGTCCTGAGGAACTTCTGCACTTATGTCCTCAGGCTGGATTAACTTCCAACAACAAACACAATCTGCTTTTATGTGACACATGACATAAACCATTGGTGTGGATCTCCCTGATGCCCACTGACTATAGTTCTTCCAGGGCTCTTGATGCAACATCACATGAAATGCTTCCTCAACATTAGGAATAATCACTCTCATCTCATTTCTGGAATTCAGCTCTTTGGTCCATAATGTTGTGATAAAGTTTGAAGTTGAGTTCTTTTGGGAAATATACATAGGTGAACAAGTGCTACTTGATAGTCACTCATAAAGACAACTTCCAAGTGGGTAACTTATCAATATGACCTCAAGAGCCTGGAAGTGTACCACCAATTAAAGCTTCAGAAAATGCTCTTGATTTGATTGGAAAAACCACTCTGGATGCATCTGTATTTTCATAAATATCAATATCCTCTATATTGAAGTAACAATCCTCAGGAATGCTCTCTATTGAATTTGTCATAATAGGTGACACCTGACATTTGACACTAAACAATTTCATACCACAGCTCACTCACAAAATGGGATCACATGGAAGTGCAAGACAAGACATGCCAAAGACTAGTCTTAAGAAACCAGAAGTCAGTACTGCAGGTTGTGAAGAAAAGGTCACCAATCTCAATTTTGCCAAAACTACAGTCAAGTGGAATTTGATGCCTTTTCCTCAAACACAAAAATATACAGCATAGAAAGGAAAAGAAATCTATACATTTAAAATCTAGACTACCTTTTGTTATGACCCCAGCCCCCTCCTTTGTGAGATTCGCAAGAGCCCTAGACAAGGGGGGGTCAAATGACCCAAGAGAGAGAGGGAGACGTGCTGAAGACCACGTTCCCCCGGGAAGCAGAATAAAGCGACTCTTTGACTATTGTCTCATGAAGACCACGTGTAAAGCCCTCGGGCAAAGTGGGCTGGTCGCTCAACAAGACAAAAACCTCGGACATAGCCATTGTCTTGGGAGATACCTTTGTGAGATAAGGAACTGGCCTACGTGCAAAATCTCAGGGCAATGTGAGATGGGTGATGGGGGAAGGATTGCCTCCCCCCCCCCACCCTGATGGACATCTACAACCCTGCCAGTCCAGATAAAAGGTGGGCTGCCGAGGCGGGGCGCCAGACGCACCAGAAGATACGCGAGAATTCCTGCGACTGCGTTTAGAGAGCGACAGCCGGTGGTGGGGTTCGTGTGCGTCCTTCCCTTGCCTGGGATTGGCGACATCACCACGGAAGAACGGCCTAGCTACAGGGGAAGCCACAGATGAGAGTCCATTCCCCAACGAGACTTCCGACTACCTCCTACAGGTTGAAAAAACTGTCGGGTAAATGTTTCATTCTCTTTCTCTCTTTCTAACAAAAATGCACCAACGCGACATCACGACAACGGCAGCGGGTGGAACTGCAGTGACCGCAAAAAGACTTTTGAATATCCAGTAAACAATATATATCTACATTACCCCTAGACAACTGTAGAGCTTATTTCTGATTGATTATTACTATACCTGTGCTTTAGATTGAGTTGTGACGACATATATGATCTGAATGTTTTGTATTAACCATACGTTTGTGCCCCTTTATAAATAAAAACGTTTGAAAATAGTAGCATCAGGCTTCGGTGGCTCCATCTATCTTTGCTGGAAAACTACCCGGTTACTGGGGAACGTAACAAGTGGGGGCTCGTCCGGGATTTGAAACCAAAGGGGAGGGTCAGTGAATCGGGCTGTAAGTCCAAACTTAAATCTGGTTACGCAGGTAGCCAGACAGGAAACCAGCAAAGATGGATGTGGGTGAATTTATGAGAAATCCGACTGTAGAGGCGCTAGGGACGGCTACCAAATCAGACTTGGTAAATCTGGCAAAGGGGTTAGGCCTCGCAGAGGTGAGGTCATCAATGAAAAAGCAGGAAGTGCGAGGGGTCATAAATCAGTATTACATTGAAAAGGAGGTGTTTGCAGCTGAGGATTTGGAAAATATCCCCGAAAAGAGATTAGCGAGTGGGACAGATCAGGTAGAGTTGGAAAAAGTAAGGTTGGACCATGATCTTCAAGTAAAGCAGCTAGAAGCAGCTGCAAAGGAAAAGGCTGAGGAAAGAGCTGCAAAGGAAAAGGCTGAGGAAAGAGCTGCAAAGGAAAAGGCTGAGGAACGGGCTGCAAAGGAAAAGGAAAAGGCTGAGGAAAGGGAACAGGTGTTCAAACTAAAGGAATTAGAGATGAAACAGGGTCATGAGCTCCAGCTAAATCAGCTAGAAGCAGAAGCAGAAGAGAAAGAGAAACAAAGGAGCCATGAATTGGAGCTGGACAGGCGAAAGCAAGAGCGAAGAGCTCAAGGGCAAGAGAGAGAGGAGGGGTTTGATGTTAGTCGGGCGTTGAGGTTGGTCCCCCCGTTCGAGGAGACGGATGTTGATAGTTATTTCTTGCTTTTTGAAAAGGTGGCAGTGAATCAGAAGTGGCCCAGAGAGCAGTGGGTGGCGTTGTTACAAAGTGTGTTACGAGGGAAAGCACAGCGGGCATATGCCGCATTGCCCCCAGAAGAGGAAGGGAATTATGATCAAGTAAAGGAGGCCATTCTCCGAGGTTACGAGTTAGTACCTGAGGCGTATAGACAAAGGTTCCGAAATTTAAGAAAAGGATGGAATCAAACATATACCGAGCTAGCCCATGAGAAGGGTGTGCTCTTGGACCATTGGTGCACCGCGGAAAAGGTGGCCGAGAATTATGGGCGTCTCAGGGAGTTATTTTTGATTGAGGAATTTAAAGGTTGTGTTCCGGAAGAGATCCGGATGTATTTGAATGAGAGGACGAATCAGTCCATCTCAGAAATTGCTAGGTTCGCACTTGAATATGCCCTAACCCACAAGACAAAGTTTTCCTTGCCAAAAAGTTACCAGAGAGACCGTGGGAACGGTAGAGAAAGTCCGCCGGCTGAGGCGGAGATCCCGCTGGGAGCTAGTGGTAAAATTGAGGAGGAGAGGCAAGACGGCAGGAGAGGTCCTGGCTTGACCTGTTTTAATTGTGGAAAGGTGGGTCATATTGCATCTAAATGCTTTGCTCCGAGAAAGGAGCCAGAGAGAGGGAAAGCAGCGATCCCTATCGGGTGTGCAGTGGTAATCAGAAAATCGGCAAGAGGGTCCCAGGGGAGCAGAGAGCGCGAGGGGTCGGAGATTTATATGTCACACGGCACCGTGTCTGTGAGGAAGGGGGACCCGCCAATTCCCGTACGGATTTGGAGAGACACGGGGGCGGAGCTATCATTAATTAGCCGTAACGTATTACAATTCGGACCTCCGACGGGCGAGGTAGCCCTGAGAGGATTAGGAAAAGGGACAGAAAGGGTGTCTTTGCGTAGGGTCATTTTGGATTGTGAGCTGGTGTATGGATCAGTTGAAATAGGGGTGCCATCAGAATTCCCGAGAACGGACGTGGATGTCCTCCTTGGGAACGATTTAGCAGGAGGAAAAGTTTGGTCGGCCATGACTATGACCCGCCGACCGGTGCGTGTTGAGGCCCCGCCCATAGAGTCCCCGAGCTATCCCGCATGCGCGGACACTCGCAGCCTGTCGAGAGCGGCAGCTGAGAACGGGAGCAGTTTAAAATTGGCCAGTTTTGATTTGGCCCAGACGTCTTTACCGACCCTGTGCCACGAGGGTTTCGAGGGGGGTAAAACCAGGAATAGTAACGTAAAAGGGGGTAAGGGAGAGAAGGTAGATCTGCCCTTAGCGAAGAAAAAGGTCCTAGAGGTAGGAAATAAAGATGAGAAACAGATAAAGCTGTTAAAAGGTCCAGGGTTGGACATGGATGATCTGTCTGGTTTGGCAGGACTGTTTGAAGAAGTTGAAAATTCTAAAGGTGTTCCCGATAATGAAATGAGGGCAGTCCTAGATGAAAAGGATGCCATTACCTTGAAGAAGTCTGCTGGGTTGGCAGATGGGGTTGTTTCAGCCCGCGGGGTTGAGTTTACTCCGGAACTGAGTTGCCTAGAGAGTAACTGGGAGGATCAGGGGAATTTAGAATTTGAAAAGGGTACGGGTATTGAAAGCCTGGAAGAGGCCAATGCCCCGTTTGAGTGTGTCCAAGATGGGGATGCACGTAGTCCTGAACCTAGTCACGGAGCTCAGAAAAAGTCTGAGGCATTTGACTCAGCTGGACGAGACGGTCGTCCTTTTGGAGCAGATAGACTTGGTTCGGGAAAGAAAGGGTTAACCTTGGGGAGTGCGAGTTCCCAGAGGGTTGTGCTGAGGGGAGTGATCAGAGTTAATGTGGAGTTTACGAATGGGGAGATAACTGTTGTTGTGGGGGAGAACGGTAAATCTGTAGTTCCCAACTCGAATGAAAAAAGGTTAAAGTCTAGATTGATGCCTGCGCATTGAGTACAGGCTGATTTGGAATGTAAAGGTGCCTCACACGCTATTGTTATTCAAGAAAGCGCTGCGAGGAAGCCGAAATTTAAATGCGGCCGGAGGAAAAGGTTCGCACTGAAACACATCAGCCTGTATGGTCTTGGAAAAAGGGTTAACTACCTGGGTGGCCTTAAAGACGTGGGTGGAAATTCCCCTGATGGACTAGGTTGGGGACGGGGAGTTAAGAGAATAACCCTTGTGGGAAGGAAAGGTGGGAGAGTACCTCGCCAAATTACTCACGTTCCCCACGGGGGGACTCACCGGGAAAAGGCGATGGGTAATAGAAATGCCATTTTTAAACAGCAACGCCGGTTGTACGGATTCGCGCCAAAGCCTGTGAAAAATAAAGACAACCCCTTTGGAGACCTGCCAGTGAAATACCACGACCAAAACGATTAGTATTTGTATAAACTTTTGTAGATGCACCTAAACAAAGATCACACCTCCTTAGTTATGTTGCTGAAGAAAATAAATAAATAAGGTGGTTATTGAGCTGAAGTTTGATGCTACCAGACTTCAGTACAGCACGTGAGGTTAAGATATTAAAAAAAAGGGGCACTGTACTTGTTACCTGTTTAGATACTGACTTGAATGTATAACGGTAGTACTCTGTGAAGAGAGGAGCTTGTGTATTGTGTTAGAAAAAAAATCCGCTAAGACTCTGTACCAACTTGTTTTTAACCGCTGGTTATGACCCCAGCCCCCTCTTTTGTGAGATTCGCAAGAGCCCTAGACAAGGGGGGGTAAAATGACTCAAGAGAGAGAGGGAGACGTGCTGAAGACCACGTTCCCCCGGGAAGCAGAATAAAGCGACTCTTTGACTATTGTCTCATGAAGACCACGTGTAAAGCCCTCGGGCAAAGTGGGCTGGTCGCTCAACAAGACAAAAACCTCGGACATAGCCATTGTCTTGGGAGACACCTTTGTGAGATAAGGAACTGGCCTACGTGCAAAATCTCAGGGCAATGTGAGATGGGTGATGGGGGAAGGATTGCCTCCCCCCCCCACCCTGATGGACATCTACAACCCTGCCAGTCCAGATAAAAGGTGGGCTGCCGAGGCGGGGCGCCAGACGCACCAGAAGATACGCGAGAATTCCTGCGACTGCGTTTAGAGAGCGACAGCCGGTGGTGGGGTTCGTGTGCGTCCTTCCCTTGCCTGGGATTGGCGACATCACCACGGAAGAATGGCCTAGCTACAGGGGAAGCCACAGATGAGAGTCCATTCCCCAACGAGACTTCCGACTACCTCCTACAGGTTGAAAAAACTGTCGGGTAAATGTTTCATTCTCTCTCTCTCTTTCTAACAAAAGTGAACCAACGCGACATCATGACAACGGCAGCGGGTGGAACTGCAGTAACCGCAAAAAGACTTTTGAATATCCAGTAAACAATATATATCTACATTACCCCTAGACAACTGTAGAGCTTATTTCTGATTGATTATTACTATACCTGTGCTTTAGATTGAGTTGTGACGACGTATATGATCTGAATGTTTTGTATTAACCATACGTTTGTGCCCCTTTATAAATAAAAACGTTTGAAAATAGTAGCATCAGGCTTCGGTGGCTCCATCTATCTTTGCTGGAAAACTACCCGGTTACTGGGGAACGTAACACTTTCAACTCAGTGGAACAGCTTATGATTAGCTGCCTACATCAACCCAAGTATGGAACGTACATGATAAAAACACTCAGCAAAAATCTGCTTGTTTGAGAACTTTCTGTGATGGGCTAGAGAAGATGCAGCTATTTCAAGTCAAGTCACTTTTTATTGTCATTTCGACCATAACTGCTGGTATAGTACACAGTAAAAACGAGACAACGTTTTTCAGGACCATGGTGCTACATGAAACAGTATAAAAACTACACTGAACTATGTAAAAACAACACAGAAAAAAACACTAGACTACAGACCTACCCAGGACTGCATAAAGTGCACAAAACAGTGCAGGCATTACAATAAATAATAAACAATAGGCACAGTGGAGGACAGTAAATTGGTGTCAGTCCAGGCTCTGGGTATTAAGGAGTCTGATAGCTTGGGGAAAGAAATTGTTACATAGTCTAGTCGTGAGAGCCCGAATGCTTCGGTGCCTTTTCTCAGACGGCAGGAGGGAGAAGAGTTTGTATGAGGGGTGCGTGGGGTCCTTCATAATGCTGTTTGCTTTGCGGATGCAGCGTGTAGTATAAATGTCTGTAATGGCGGGAAGAGTGACCCCGATGATCTTCTCAGCTGACCTCATTATCAGCTGCAGGGTCTTGCAATCCAAGATGGTGCAATTTTCGAATGAGGCAGAGATGCAGCTGCTCAGGATGCTCTCAATACAACCCCTGTAGAATGTGATGAGGATGGGGGGTGGGAGATGGACTTTCCTCAGCGTCTCAGAAAGTAGAGACGCTGCTGGGCTTTCTTTGCTGTGGAGCTGGTGTTGAGGGACCAGGTGAGATTCTCCGCCAGGTGAACACCAAGAAATTTGGTGCCCTTAACGATCTCTACCGAGGAGCCATCGATGTTCAACTGGGAGTGGTCGCTCCATTCCCTCCTGAAGTCAACAGCCATCTCTTTTGTTTTGTTCACATTCAGAGAGAGGTTGTTGGCTCTGCACCAGTCCATTAGCCGCTGCACCTCCTCTCCGTAAACTGACTCGTTGTCCTTGCTGATGAGACCCACCGTGGTTGTGTCGTAGGTGAACTTGATGATGTGGTTCGAGCTGTGTGTTGCAGCACAGTCACGGGTCAGCAGAGTGAACAGCAGTGGACCGAGCACACAAATTTTATTTGCTACAGAACTGAAAATTAAAAGAGAGGCCTGGCTGCATCTGTGGCTATGCCAATTGGTTTGTACTTTCCTGCCTAATCCCCATTTCTCTTTAATGTCTTTTATCCAAAAGTCCAATTTCAGTGCTGAGTACACTTAAAGACTGAGTGTACACAGAGATGGTAAATTCCAATCATTCACAACTCCATGGATTAAAGAAATTTCCCCTTTCAATCCTAAATAGCTGATCTCCATCCAAAGATTATGCACACTAGTTTTAAACTCTCTAATTCTCATCATATAATCTGTTGAATCAAAGATTCAAAGTGCATTTATTATCAAAGTATGTATGCAGTATACAACTCAGAGATTCATCTTCCGCACAGACAGCTATGAAACAAAGAAAATGACGGAACCTGTTCAAAGAAAAACATCAATCCCGCCACACGCAAAAAATTACACAATTGGCAACATAAAAAGAATGCAAAACAGAACATAAAACACAAAATTGAAAGAGTCGAGGCATATTCAGTTTACCTCAGTGTTTGTTATCTGCAGGGCACCCCAATTCAAAACCACCCAAAATAGCAACACAACAAGGAGCGGCCAGGAACCAGAAACACATCATAACGTGAACTATAGAGTCCAATCCATAAACCGCAGACCTAGAACTCTGACACCATCAAGGGAGAGAGGGACCATTTGAATGCAGGGGCCTCCCTTCAGGAGTAGCAAGCGAGAGGGAGAGAGAGACTATCACATGCAAGCACCTTCCTCTGGCAGTAGCACTTGCCTGGATAATTTCTATCTTCCTCAGTGCTTTAATCAGTGAGATCAGCAAGAAATCGAGTCGATCATGGGCTAGTGCCCCATCTCCAAGCTCCTTGGCCTAAAGGGTACACACCTCATGGAACATCCTTGGAGACAGCAAACTGCCAGATCACTCAATCAGCCAGAAAACAAACTGCCACAAGCTTCAACAGTAGTAGAACCGTATTTGAAAGAAAAAGATGTAGAAGAAGAGAAAGAAGTCATTTCATGAACAATCTGGAGGATATCGCTCCTGATCATGTTGTTCGCTAGTGCTACCTTCTTCTGGAGGCTCTGTAATGATTTTTTTCCCCTCACAGAAAAACCTCTTATGTCAATGAATCCATGTAAACCTTCTCCAAGACAAGTATATCCTCTAATATATATACTTGTCAACACTTCATAGGCATGAATACTTGCAGCAAGATTTCCTGAACAGAATACCATTATCACCTGAATAACATTTACTAGGTTCTCAAAGCTAAAAAATATGTTGTTCTATTTTCCTATCAGAATTAATGATCCCACATTTTTCTATCAGTTTCTTATTCATTAACTTAAATTGTTTCAGAGTTTTGCAAACTTGGCATCCTGCTCACAACTTATTTGCCTATGCTGGCTTTGCATCATAACAAGGATCAATTATTTCATCTAAGTCATTAATAGGAATTCTAAACAGCCGAAGAAACAATGCGGAATCCTGTGACATCTTACTAGTAATAGCTGATTAATTTGAAAATGTCCTGTTTATTCCAACTCTCTATTATCTTATCAATTTCTCAACATTGTTAGTGGATGTAATGTCATAAAGCTTGCTATGCAGCCAATTATATTACCAAACCAGGAACAAACTTGGAACCAAAAGCATAATCTTGAACTAATATTTTAGAGTCTACTAAAAAAGGTTTAAGGTTGAAACTCAAGCCTTACAATAATTAACATTTTTAGAAGTTTATTAAAAATACATTTATTGAAGATCTATTGAAGAATTTATATCCCACAACCATAAAATTAGGTTTTATAGGGAGACTTTTACATAATAAAGTGCATGGCCTGATTTCCCACTTAAATTTACATAGTTTCTGTAAACATAACATTTTCAGAGCCATTTATTGTAAACTTGATTTACAAGTATCTGAAATTTTAACTGATTTACTTATTTTTTCATTGAACAGATTGGAGGCGGCTACAAAACAACAACATGATGATTTTACTTAAAATTTGTCTGCACACCAAATACTCTAGATTGGATGAAGTGTGAGTGGATCGATGCTTCTCTTGGAAAGACTGCTCAGATCTTTTGATGGTGGAAATGGAGGTAAAAGATATTGCATCCTTGATTGATTGACGGAAAAACCGTCATCCTTGATTGACGGAAAAACTTTTTCACCCAGAGAGTGGTGGATATGTGGAATGCTCTGCCCCAGAAGGCAGTGGAGGCCAAGTCTCTGGATGCATTCAAGAGAGAGTTAGATAGAGCTCTTGTAAGTAGCGGGGTCAAGGGATATGGGGAGAGGGCAGGAACGGGGTACTGATTGTGTATGATCAGCCATGATCACAGTGAATGGCGGTGCTGGCTAGAAGGGCCGAATGGCCTACTCCTGCACCTACTGTCTATTGTCTATTGATTGGAAAGTACAGTTTGAAATGGAGTGCTTGGTTGTGTTTGTAGAGTTAATTAGAGTCACACAGAGAACAGTCCCTTCAAAATGCTCAGAAAATGAAACAAGGACTTGTTAGCTCAAGGTCAAGTTTATTACCATATAGGCAAATGCACAGGTGCAATGAAAAAGCAACAGCATCATAGACAGCATATAAGCAGATTCACAAGAAAGACATAAATCAACAATAAATTATATGCAATTTTACAAGACAGGGTAAAAATATAACATCTATTTTGTGCAAAGTGATCAAAGTTATCATTGTTTCATCACTTGCTAAACTTAAATGATCAGGGTTGTGCCAGTTGCTTCAAGAAGCAAATGGTAGCTTTGTTGAACAGGTGTTGCGAGACTTCAGTATTCTGCACCTCCTGCCTCATGGTGTCTGTGAGAAGATGGCATGGCTTGATGGTGAGGATCTTTGAGACCTGAACCATTTCCAACACTTCTCTTCCTTTTCTCAATCTCACTGTCTTTATCTTCGGAGCCAACTGACTCATGTCTACCTGGATTATACCTCATCCCACCCTTCTACTTGTAAAAATGCTATCCCCTTCTTTCAATTCCTCCGTCTCCATTGCATCTCTCAGGATGAGGCTTTTCATTCTAGAATGAAGGAGATGTCCTCCTTTTTCAAAGAAAGGGGCTTCCCTTCCTCCACCCTCAATGCTGCCCTCAACAGCATCTCTTCCATTTCGCGCACGTCTGCTCCTACCCCATCCTCCCACCACCTTACCAGGGATAGGGCTCCCCTTGTCCTCACCTACCACCCCACCAGTCTCCATTTCCAGCTCATAATTCTCCGAAACCTCCAAATGAATCCCACCACCAAACACATCTCCACCCCCACCCCCCACTTTCTGTTTTCTACATGACTCCCTTGTCCATTCGTCCCTCTCCTCTGATCTTCCTCCTGGCACTTATCCTTGCAAGTGCTTCACCTGCCCCTACACCTCCTCCCTCACTACCATTCAGGGCCCCAAAAAGTCCTTCAAGGTGAGACGACACTTCAACTCTGAGTCTGTTGGAGTCATACACTCTGTTTGATGCTCCTGGCATGGCCGCTTTTATATCGGTGCGACCTGACATCAATTGGGAGACCACTTTGCCGAGCACCTATGCTCCATCCACCAGAACAGGCGGGATCTCCCAGTAGCCATCCAATTTAATTTCACTTCCCATACCCATTCTGGTATGGCCATCCATGGCCTCCTCCACTATTGGGATAAGGCCACACTTAGGTTGGAGGAACAGCACCTTATATTCTGTTTGGGTAGTCTCCAACCTGATGGCATGAACATCAATTTCTCAAACTTCCAGTAATGCCTCCCCCCCCATTTCCCATTCTCCTTTCCCTCTCATGTTATCTCCTTGCCCACCCATTGCCCCCCTCTGGTGCTCTTCCCGTACTTCCTTTTTTCTTTCTTCCATGGCCTTCTGTCTCTTTCACCAATCAACTTCCTGGCTCCTTGCTTCATCCCTCCCCCTCCAAATTTCACCTATCTGCTGGTGTTTTTGCTTCCCCCCCTTTTCCAATCTACTCCTCAGTATTTTTTTCTCCAGTTCTGGCGAAGGGCTTTGGCCCAAAACATGGACTGTACTTTTTTCCCCACTTATGTTGCCTGGCCTGCTGAGTTCCTCCAGCATTTTGGGAGCGTTGGTCAGATTTCCTGCATCTGCAGATTTTATTTGAGAAAGTGTTGCCTTCTTCAGTTAGCAAGCTCCTGTAGATACAAGCGATGGTTAGAGAGGAATATGTCTGTGATGAATTGGGCTGAGTCCACTACTCTGTTCAGTTTCTCATGAATCTGCACATTCAAATTACCCTATCAGACCATGGTGCAATCAGTTTAGCTCCTTTCAATAGTGCATCTATACATGCTTGTTTGGTGACAAGCTAAACCTTAGGGTTGTGCCCTCATTAATCTCTCTTTAAGTAAGTAAAGATGCAGATGTGCCTTCCTGGTGAATGCATCTAGTTTAGTTGGTGGAAATTATGGAAGAATGTGTAGTCCTTTGGGAAACTAATGTCAGGAGGGGAGCTGAAATGAGAAGCAGACGTGTGGGAAAAGGAAATGATTTGGATTGGAGAAGCTGTTTCATGCAAAAGCTAATTCAGCTAGGCGAATGAATGTGGTGGTAAAGGGGAACCGATTGAAACTTCCTTCAAAGGGATGAAGTGACAAGGTCTCAGGACATCTTGGAGCAGGACGGAAATACGGAAGAATTGGACGAACCTGGTGCACATATAAATTAACTGTGTTTTGCTGTAGCATATACTTCATTAGTTAGCTAGGCTCTCACAAATACTATTTTAAAACAATAATGAACCATGAATTACATTTCTGTCCGAACATGAGAAATGTGAGTGGACTGAAGACATGTAAAGAATTACTATACCCAAATTAAGGCGAGGTGCCACGAAATCCGCAAGTCTAAAAACCCTTTCACCTAGAAACTTCGACAGGGCTTTAACGCCGCGGTGTATTCCGGGAGTTGTAGTCACTCTTCTTTGGAATGACGATTGGATCCGCGTCTGTATTGGACTGCAACTCCCAGCACCGATTGCGACAACGTGCGGGTCTCCCTGAATGGCTGGAGTAAGCGCCATATCCAAGAGCGAGGGGAGGGAGTGGGGTTTTCTGGTACTGATGTGAGCGGCCATTGTTCGCGTTCTTTCCTTAACCATCCGAGGCATTTTTATTTTTTTTGTTTAAAGAAAGAAAAATCACTAAATAATGGGGAAGTTGGAGGAAGTAGTACGTATCGCCAAGAAGATGGATAAAATGGTCTCTAAGAAAAACACGGTGGGTAGTGTCCCGACGGTGATGCAGGGCTGCCCACTCCCGAGTTCCGGTGATGATTTTGCTTTGCTGTGGAGAGCTGGCAGCAAAGATGTAGACGGGAAGATATAGAGATTAATCGAACTAATAACTCTACGGAAGGCTGATTTAATGAAACATTCATATTAACTTTGTTGGCAGTGAGCAGTGAGATTTGCCGAGCCACGGTTACCGTGTTAGCAATGCAAAAAACCTAGGATTGGAATGCTTTTAGACTGAGTTTTATGTGCCCACCGCTGCATTAAATGTATATAGCTCTGAGTGTTCAAAGCTGTGGAAACGAAATATTCATATCTATTCTCAATTTATAATTTTCGCTTTGTTCGTTAAACTCACTGTCAAAGATGAATACTGTATAGAAAATATTGCATGTACGACCTAAAATACTGCATTTATAACCTACAATGGCACAAGTTTAGAAGCCTCAGGGCTTCTGTCGTTGGTTTCATTTTCATTCCAAAATTAAATAATTTGACCTTTCTCTTTTTATGAGGCAACTTTGCTATATTTGTTCAATCATTAAAGATGAATTTTGCAGATTTTTTTCTCAATTTTAATTAAAAATCCTTTTGTTTAGATGTACTGTAACCTGTTGGTTTATGGAGCATTAGATGAAATAATGAAATGTATCTGAGTCCAGCTGTGGTACTCTGATACAATGCCGTGGATTACCTTGAGGATGGGTGAATGTAAATAAAAACTAAAGAAAAAAACTAAGATGCTGGAAATTTTAAAAAGAACCAGAAAATATTGGAAATATTCAGTTGTGTCTGGCTGCATCTGTGAGAGGAGATGTGGAGTTTGTGTTTCAGGTTAAAAAAACTTACTCAGAAGTAGGAAAGAGAAACCAATCCTATTAAGCTGCAGGAAGTGCAGGGGAGGGAGTGGATGATGATTCTGCTAAGGTAGACGTGACAACTTGGTGATGAGGTGTAAACAAAGTTATCTGGTCATTGAGGGAAATAAAGGCAAAATACAGAGTAGAAAGACAACAAAATCAAGTTACATGAAATTGTAGATTTTAATACTGAGTCCAGCAGGCAATATGGTGTCCAGACAAAGGATGAGGTGCTTGCAAGTTTGCATTATGGCACATTGTACAATGCAAGAGGCTACAGACGCAATGTTTCTTCCCACCATGACTATATTCTTTCTTCTCTGGTCCTGTTCTGTCTTTGTTAACTCCATGACACCCTGATGCCCTCTGCCACTTTAAATGTTGAGAATTTGCTGGTCCCAATAGACTTATCTTTACCATCAATGTAAAGTCCCTTGTATGTATATTCATATCAGGTTGTTCTGGGGTATTCTTCCTTGAGCAATGCCCAATGGTTTCTTGTCCACTAAAACACTCGTTGAACTATTTCTCCTTCAACAGCTCTCACTTTCTTCAGATTAAAGGAGTAGTATGGCCTCAATCTATGCCTGTCTTTTTCTGGAATATGTCAGTTTCCTTCATATCCTGGACATGCCCTACCTTTGATCACTTTTAACAAAGCCGTGATGCATTTTCATCCAATTTGCCTCTATTTTTGCCCCCTTTTCTGAGCTAGACATTTATTACTTGGTCCTCAGCTTCCACCTGGTTCAAGAAGGTGATGCAATGTTTATCCTTTCACCTCTTTCCTCCTACTATCCAGGAGCCTGAACAGTTTTTCTAGGTGATGCAGCAATTGTGCATAGCACTGCTGTGGTCTGTGCATGCATTAGAGATCCAAATGCATATTGGGTGACTGCTTTACAGAGTGCTTCATTTAGTGCACAAAGATGACCCTAAGCTTCCTTTTGCCTGTCACTTTAATTCTTCGTCCTGCTTCCAGCCTGGCCCATCAGTAGCCTCCTGCACTGTTATAATGAGGTCAATGCAATTTAAAGAACAGCATCTCATCCTTTGGTCACATTGCAGCTTTCTCCCCTTGATATTGAATTATACAACTTATCGCAACTTGATTTCTACATCAGTTGCCCATTGGAGAGAGTGGCTCAGCTCCCCCGCTTTTTTTTACTGTAAGTGGCATACATGTTCCATCTGACTTGTTGAGGATGATTTTCTACTCTGCATTTCCCAACTCCCATTATTTTTAATGTTCTTATTCATAAACTTTAGCTATTGACCAGATAACATTGTTTTTAGTTTATCATCCAGGTTTTATGTATTCTATCAGGATCATACCCCTTCCCCACTGTCATTGCAGCTTTTCTCTCCAGTTAAAAAAGTCTTCAACCTGAAAGTTTAATTCTGTTTCCCATTGATGCATCTTGTAAATAATCTTTGAGTGGCTATTAACAGATAGTGTTTGTTTTTTAAAATACTTTTAAGATCTGTGTCTTACTGTTTAGACTTAACTACTTGCATTATAATCACACTGCTAAGAGCTGAGAGCATGTGTATTTCTCCAAACAAGTGCAAACTGAACGCCATATCTTTCCGTAATTTTTTTTATTTATTAGCAGTATTTGTGTTATTTATTTTCTTATTCTCTAATTGATTATTAAGGGATATAAGATTATTAAGGGATTGGACACGCTGGAGGCAGGAAGCATGTTCCCGCAGATGGGTGAGTCCAGAACTAGAGGCCACAGTTTAAGAATAAGGGGTAGGCCATTTAGAACAGAGATGTGGAAAAACTTTTTCACCCAGAGAGTGGTGGATATGTGGAATGCTCTGGCAATGGAGGCCAAGTCTCTGGATGCTTTCAAGAGAGAGTTAGATAGAGCTCTTGTAGATAGTGGGGTCAAAGGATATGGGGAGAGGGCAGGAATGGGGTACTGATTGGGTATGATCAGCCATGATCACAGTGAATGGAGTGCTGGCTAGAAGGGCTGAGTGGCCTACTCCTGAATCTACTGTCTATTGATTGTAACATTCCATAAATTGCAGGAAAATTATTTCTCTAAGCAAAGTGCATGAATGCAAAATATTTTGATTTCAAATATAATAATTGCTCTGCATTTCTATTCTGCAGAATGGTGCTATTGATTTATTGAAGGAGCTTAAAAGCATACCAATGACACTGGACCTTTTGCAGGTAAATATTACATATTAAAATAACAAATTCTAGGGGTCAGCCATTTTGAACTTAAGTCTACTTCCCCATTCAACAAAGAAAATCTCAGCTGATTTTTTTTTTACCTTGAGTACCATTTTCTTATTGTCCTTGGTAACTTTGACAGAATAGTTTATTCTGTGGTGCACTTTTGCCTCTTGCCCCTTGTTTTCTGGACTCAACTCTGTTATTGTTTCTGTAGTTCTCTGGAATCTTTCCAAAATTATCTTTTTAGTAATGATATAGAATGAATCCTAATCTTGACTAGTCATATTCACACTGTTAACAAAAATCTTTGAAATGGCACTGGTTAAGTGAGCACAGACCAGATCATATCCTGACCAGTAGCTTGATGTGTTTGTTTGTTCTACTCCAGGTTCGTGCAGCCAGAACCACCTTGTGCCCCCTGAGTTAATTTTGCTGAAGTTTAAAGTGCTGATAAGAGCTAAGGAACAGGTAGAACTGTAGTACATAGTGACATTTGCTTCCATATACTTTGCAAGGGTCCATGTCCCAGTATATTCCTAGCAGCTGCATAAAAGAGGACTCTGATATACAGACTGATCCCAGGATACACACCGTATTGCTGGAAGGTCATCAATTTGCCCTTTGGTTTGCCTGAAACTTGTTGATGTTCTAGCAGAGTGGGATGTCTGTAAAGCAATGCTGCAGACTGGCTTAGTCCAGCATTGTGTACCGAGGTATAAGGCCATTAGACATAGGAGCAGAATTAGGCCTTTCAATCCATTTCGTCTGCTTCGCCATTCCATCATGGCTGATCCTGGATCCAACTCAATCCCACACACCTGTTTTCTCGCCATATCCTTTCATGCTCTGACCAATCAGGAAACTATCACTGATGCACTGAAGCTCGGTGTAACCAGCATTAAGGCTTTATGGAGAAGCACCACAGTATAGTCTCTTTCCACTACAGTGCATGGAAGGGGCAGGAGTTGGATGTGAATTCCTCTCAAACAATAAAAGCAGTATTAACTCAGCGGGCCACCTAATGCCAATTTTTGTATCTGTATATGCTGTGTTTGTATTTTTCTTCCTCCTTTAAAATTTACATTATGTACACTAGAATACTGACCAAAATTGTGAATTTTTTTGTACTTGTATGTATTTTCATCATTTCATAAAATTGTTGGTGTCCCAGCATAGTGAGATGTTTGTAAAGGAATGCTGCAGACTGGCTCAGGGGTGCACTGAAGCCTAGTGTGATCACCATCAAGCCTGTATGAAGAAATAATGCAGTGTCTTGTTGCTTCGAACTGGTGGACTGGGTCATGTTCAAGGACCCATCTGTAGATTTGAATGAATACACCATGGTTGTCATAGACTTTATTAAAACAGTTGTAGATGAGTGTGTCCCCACAAAAATATTCATTCTTCCCCAACCAGTAGCCCTGGATGAACCATGAAATCTGCAATCTCCTGAAGGCCAGATCAGAGGCAGAACGCAGGCCTGCTGAGTTCTGTCAGCATTTTGTGTTGTTTTTTTTTCAGAGGCATTTTAAGTCTGGTGACTAAGAAAGTTACAAAAGGACCTGGTACAATCTTCAGAAAGCCATCTCATGGATGAAGTGGCAATTCTGGACTAAACATGAATCCATAAAGGATGCTTGACACTTGTGGCAGGGCTCATATACTATCACCTCTTATAAAGTTAAATCTTGTCCATATTGCACCTACTGCCGCCACTGGGCTATAAATGTGCAGGAGCAGTGTGTGTGGTTAAGTGCCTTGCTCAAGGACACACACGCTGCCTCGGCTAAGGCTCGAATTAATGACCTTCAGATCACTAGCCCAAAGCCTTAACCACTTGGCCATGCAAACACTAAATCAAATGACATAGGCAACAACAGGGCTTCACTTCCAGATGAGTGAATGCCTCCTTTGCTCACTTTGACTGTCAAAACATGGAGGAACCATCAAAAGCATCCACAGCTCCTGATGATCCTGTGATTTCAGTCTCTGAGGCAAATGTGCAAGTAGCCTTCAGGAGGGTGAACATAAGAAAAGCATCCAGCCCAAATGGGGTACCTGGCCAAGTATGAAAAGCCTATGCTGATCAACTGGCTGGAGTGTTCACTGAGAACTTTAACCTCTTGCTTCAGCAGTCTGGGGTACCCATCTGCTTCAAGCAGGCTTCAGTTATACTGGTGCCTAAAAAGAACATAGTATCCTGCCTCAATGACTATTGTCCAGAAGCACTTGCATTCAAACTGCTGAAGTTCCATGACCTAGGCCTCAGTACCTTCTTGTACAATTGGATCCTCAATTTCCTCAGTTTGGATTGGGAACAATCTCTTCATGATTTCCATCAACACAGGTGCATCTCAAGGCTGTGTACTTAGCCCCCTGCTCTACTGGCTTTACACTTATGACTGTTGGCTAAGCGCTGCTCCCCCAATGCCATATTCAAGTTTGCTGATGATACTACTGTTGTAGGCAGAATCAGATGTGATGAATCAGCATATAGGAGGGAGAGTGAAAACCTGGCTGAGTGTGTCATAACAACATCCTCTTACTTAATATCAGCAAGTCCAAGGAGCTGATTATTGACTTGAAGAGGAAACCAGAAGTTCATGAGCCAGTCCCCTTCAGAGGATCAGAGCTGGAGAGAATCAGCAACTTTAAATTTCTCATTATCATTTCAGAGGACCTGCCCTGAGCCCAGTACGTTAGTGCAATTATAAAGAAAGCACAGTAGTACGTCTACTTCCTGAGGAATTTGCGAAAATTCGGCCTAAGTTTTAGAAACATAGAAAACCTAAAGCACAATACAGGCCCTTTGGCCCACATAGCTGTGCGGAACATGTCCTTACCTGAGAAATTACCTAGGGTTGCCCATAGCCCTCTGTTTTTCTGAGCTTCAGATACCTGTCCAGGACTCTCTTAAAAGACCCTGTCGTATCTGCCTCCAGCACCATTGCCGGCAGCTCATTCCATGCACTCGCCACTCTCTGTGTAAAAATATCTTACCCCTGATATCCCCTCTGTACTACTTTCAAGCATCTTAAAACTGTGCCGTCTCGTGCTAGCCATTTTAGCCCTGGGAAAAAGCCTCTGACTATCCACACAATCAATGCCTCTCATCTTCTACACCTCTGTCAGGTCAGCTCTCATCCTCTGTCACTCCAAGCAAAAAGGCCAAGTTCACTCAACCTATTCTCTTAGGGCATGCACCCCAATCCAGGCTACATCCTTGAAAATTTCCTCTACTCCCCTTCTATGGTTTCCACATCCTTCCTATAGTGAGGCGATCAGAGCTGAGCATGGTACTCTAAGTGGGGTCTGTTTTATCATGTGTCTCCAAGTAACTTGAGACCTCATCCTTAATAATCAACACCAACATCTACCCAACCAGAGGTCAGACTAACTGGCCTTTAGTTTCCTTCCTTCTGCCCCTCTCCCTTGAAGAGTGGAGTAACATTTGCAATTTTCCAATCTTTTAGAACCATTACAGATTCTAGTGATTCTGTAAAGATAATTACTAATGCTTCGACAACCTCTTTAGCTACCTTTCTCAGAACCATCTTGTCTGGGTGACTTGCCTAGCTTCAGACCTTTCAGTTTCTGAAGAACCTTCTCGCTAGTCATGGTAACTTCACAAACTTCATGACCCCTGACACCTGGAACTTCCACCATATTGCTGGTGTCTTCCACAGTGAAGACTGATGCAAAATACTTATTTAGTTTGTCCGCAATTTCTTTGTCTCTCATTACTACCTCTCGAGCATTGTTTTCTAGTGGTTCAATATCCACTCTTGCCTCTCTTTTACACTTCATGTATCTGAAGAAACTTTCGGTATCCTCTTTAATATTATTGACTAGCTTACATTCACATGCCATTTTTTATCTGAATGACTATTTTAGTTACCTTCTGTTGGTTTTAAAAGCTTCCCAATCCTCTAACTTCCTGCTAATTTTTGCCCTTCTATATGCCCTCTCTTTGGCTTTTATGTTGGCCATGGTTGTGTAATCTTGCCTTTCAGAATACTACTTCTTTCCTCTTTGGGATGTATATATCCTGTGCCTTTGAAAATGCTTCCAGAAATTCCAGCTGTTGCTGCTCTGCTGTCATCCCGGCCAGCTAGTTGGCTCCTTTCTCATGCCTCTGTAATTCCCTTTACTCCTATGTAATACTAATACATCTGACTTTAGCTTCTCTTTTTTTTAAATTTTGGCAGGAAATTGATCATATTATGATCACTTTCCCCTACGGTTTCTTTTATCTTGAGCTCTCTAATCAATTCTGGTTCATTGCACAACACACTATCCAGAATAGCTGATCCCCTAGTGGGCTTGACTACAAGCTACTCTAAAGAGCCATCTTGTAGCATTCTGGAAATTTCCCCTCTTGGAATCCAGTACCAACCTGATTTTCCCAGCGTACCTGCATGTACTTTCTATCTCCCGTTGTAATTTGTAAACCACAACCTTACTACTGTATACAACTCCCATCAGGGTCTTTTTACCCTTGCAGTTCCTTAGCTCTATCCACAATGATTCAACACCTTCTGACCTATGTCACCTCTTTCTAATGAGTTGATTTCATTTTTTTTTATCAACAGAGCAATGCTGCCCCTCTGCCTTCCTGCCTGTCCTTTGATACAATGTGTATCCTTGAACATGAAGCTCTCAAGTTTAATCTTCTTTCAGCCATGATTTAGTGATGCCTACGACATCATACATACCAATCTGCAACTGTGCTACAATTCATCTACCTTATTCCGTGTCCTCTTCTTCAGTTATCCATCGAAATCCGATGACGACGTCCACTCCTTTAACGGTGAGATCTTTGACTATAAAGTCCTATCCTGGACCCACTAGCTCTATTGTAGGTGCGCATGTATATGTGGTAGTGATGGCAACCACGGCTGCAATTCTCCTGGCTCTCTTCTGCTGTTTTCTGGTTGTTCTTTTCAACTCCAGAATACAAAACCTGTCCATATACAGCTGTCGCAAGTGATATGGTCACTTCAGTGTACAGGTAGTCCCCGAGTTGCGAATGTCTGACTTACGGACAACTCGTACTTACGAACTGAGGAAGGAGAACACCGTCTGCCATTTTAACTCGGATCCCGACGCCGTCTGCCATTTTAAGTCATTTCTGTTGACACTGTGTTGAGTGTGTAACTTTGTATTTGGCTTAAAATTTTCTTAGTAAGATTCACCCTGACCCTGCCCCCGTTCCGGTTGGCTGGTGGCGCAGTGAGATCAGCACCAGGCTGGAGAACGGAGGTTTCCGAGTTCGATCCAGTGACAGACTGCTCCCTTGCTGGGTTGACGTCGATCCAGTGACTCCCGTACCATCCGTGCCAGGTTGATATCGAGCTCGCAACTCGACCTCGTTTTAAAAAAAACACTGCCACCTCCAGCTTAAATTCCCATGCGGAATATTGTGGATGATCAAATACCCAAACCCAGCACAGCCCCCACTTGTCCCATTCAGCCTGTCTTAGTGTGGTGGTCCTTAAGACCCAGCAGAGGTCGGGACCTGACGCCCGCAGTGTTTCTGTTCTGTTGACGGTGTGTGGTGGTCCTTAAGACCCAGTGGACCGCAGGAGCCGGCGGAGGTCGGGACCCAACGTCCGCAGTGTTTCTGTTCCATTGACGGGAAGCGATCACGATTGAAAATAAAGTGGAAATAATAAAACGTTTGGAAAGAGGTGAAATGCCCATTGGTCATTAGAAAAGCGTTAGGCTACAGTCAGTCAACGATTGGAACAATTTTAAAGGATAACAGATAAAGTGAGAATAATGGAGCATGTGAAAAGCCCTGCCCTGATGAAAGCTACAATTATTACTAAGCAACGCAGTGGTTTAATTATTGGAATACATACGTTTCTTAAGTGTTTTATATGCATAGAAAGGTAAAATATATATACTATATACGAAGACAAACGTTTGACTAACTGACGCTAAATAATACTGGATGTACTTGTCCCGACTTACCTATAAATCCAACTTAAATACGGACTCAGGAATGGAACTCGTACGTAACCCGGGGACTGCCTGTACTGCGCACATTCAAGTATAACACCTTCACAAACCTGTATTCACAAACACAAAGTACACTGCGGATGCTGGAGTCAAAGCAACACGTACAAACAAGCTGGAGGAACTCAGCAGGTTGGGCAGTATCTGTGGAAATGAGCAGTCAATGTTTTGGGCTGAGACCCTTCGTTAGGACTGAAGAGAGAGGGGACAGGGGCCTTATAAAGAAGTTGGGGGGGAGGGTGGGAAGGAGAAGGTTGGTAGATGCCAGGTGAAAAACCAGTAAGGGAAAGATCAATGGGTGGGGGAGGGGATAATCAGAAAAGGTGAAGAAGGAATGTAAAGGGAAAGCACTGTGTAGTAGAAGAAGGCAGAATCATGAGAGAGGTGATAAGCAGCTGGAGGAGGAGGCAGAGTGAAACTGGGATGGAGGAAGGGAGAGGGAGGGAATTACCGGAAGTTGGAGAATTCAATGTTCATGCCAAGAGGCTGGAGACTACCCAGACGGTATAGAGGTGTTGCTTCTCCAACCTGAGTCTGGCCTCATCATGGCAGTAGAAGAAGCTATGTATGGACATATCCGAATGGGAATGTGTAACAGAGTTGAAGTGAGTGGTATCTTAGGAGAAGGACTGTCCACTGACATCTTCTATAAACCCACTGACTCTCATAACTACCTCGATTATACCTCTTCCTACCCTGCCAAATGCAAAAATTATATTCCCTATTCCCAGTTCCTCCATCTTCGCCACATCTGCTCCTAGAATGAGGCTTTCCATTCCAGGACATCTCAAATGTCCTTTTTCTTTAAGGATCATGGTTTCCCTTCTGCTGTCATCAATGATGCCCTCACCCGCATCTCCTCCATTTCCTGCACTTCGACCCTCACCCCATCCTCCCATCACCACAGCATGGACCAGGTTCCCCTTGTCCTTACCTATCATCCCACCAGCCTCCGGATCCAGCATATTATCCTCCGCAACTTCCGCCACCTTCAACAGGACCCCACCACTGGACACATCTTTACCTCTCTACCCCTCTCCGCTTTCCGCAGGGATTGTTCCCTCCATGACTGCCTGGTCCACACGTCTCTCCCCACAGATCTCCCACCTGGCACTTAACCTTGCAAGTGTAAGTGTTATGCCTGTCCCTGCACCTCCTCTCTTTTCAGGGCCCCAAACAGTCCTTCCAGGTGAAGCAACACTTTACTTGTGAGTCTGTTGGGGTAATCTATTGCATCCGGTGCTCCTGGTATGGCCTCCTCTACATTGGCGAGACCTGATGCAGATTGGGGGACCACTTCGTCAAGTACCTCCACAACAGACAGGAACTCCCGGTTGTCACTCACTTCAAATCTGCTTCACGTTCCCATTTGGATACGTCCATACATGGCCTCCTCTATTGCAACGATGAGGCCAGACTCGGGTTGGAGGAGCAACATCTCCTATACCGTCTGGGTAGTTTCCAGCCCCTTGGCATGAATATTGAATTCTCCAACTTCTGGTAATTCCTTCCCTCTCCCTTTCCCAGTTTCACTCTGCCTCCCCCTCCAGCTGCCTTTCACCTGTCTCATGATTCTGCCTTCTACTACACATAGTGCTTTCCCTTTACATTCCTCCTTCACCTTTCCTGCCCATCCCTTCCCTGCTTCCCCTCCCCCACCCATTGATCTTTCCCCTTACTGGTTTTTCACCTGGCACCTACCAACCTTCTCCTTCCCACCCTCACCCCACCTTCTTTATAGGGCCCCTGCCCCCTCCCTCTTCAGTCCTGACGAACTCCCCACACCCCCAACTTTTCCCTTCTGAGTCATAGAGCCAGAGTCAGTGCCAGAGATCTGATCATGTGACTTTCCTCTGTTAGGTCAAACCCCTCCCCCCACCCCCAACAGTATCGAAAGTGCTATACCTGTTGTTGAGGGGATGGCCACAAGGGTAATCTGCACTGGCCCCTAAAACCCTTTCCCCTTCCTGACTGTCACCCAGTTTCCTGTGTCCTGCATGTTGGGTGTAACTATCTAGCATCCTTTCAGCCTCCCGAATGATCAAGTTAACCAGCTTCCCACTGGTCACAGCTCTATTGTGCAGCAGCAGCAGCAACCCAATGATCATCCACTTCCAGCTCCATCTACTTAATGTGGAGTGTTAGAAGCTGCAGCTGGATGCACTTCTTGCAGTTGTAGTCAGGGACACTGGAGGTCTTGCCTTCCCACATTCTACAAGAGGAGCATTCCACTATCCTGCCTGACATCTCTACTCTCCTAGCTGATCAGATGTAAAGAAGGCAAGGAGACAAATTAATTTAACCTAGAGCTTTACTTCAGTTTGCTTTCTCTGACAAGCCTCAAAGAGCTAAACCCTCAAGGTCACCACTCTCTGACTCTGTCCACTTAGACAACAGCCATTGTGACGATGGCAGCGGTGCTTGCCCCTGCCTTTTAATTTGCTCTTGTTAATCAATCCCAAATATGGACAGGCCACTGGTCAAAGCTCTATTGCATAGCAGCAGTGACCTGCTCCTTACTTTTCTACTCTGGCAGTGGACCTGAGTGAAATCCCCTCTCAAAACTTCCAATGTCCAAATTGGTCACTGGTCAAAGCTCTAAAGCCCTCCCTGCCATTGTGTACATCTACGCAAAGTGTTATCGCAGGAATTTGGCATCTATCATCGAAGACCCCCACCACCTTGGACATGTTTTCATCTTGCTCCTGCCATTAGGAAGAAGGTACAGGAGCCTCAGGACTCTCACCACCTGGTTCAGGAACTGTTTCTACCCTTGAACCATCAGGCTCTTAAACTAGAAGGGACAATTTCACTTGCCCCATCATTGAAATTTTCCCACAATGTATGGACTCACTTTCAAGGACTCGATATTTATTACTTATTTATTTAGTATTTTTATTCCTTATTGTGTTTGCACAGTTTATTGTCTTTTGCACACTGCTTCTCCACCCCTTTAGTGCGTTCGTTCATTGATTCTATTAATGGTTATTGGATCTATTGAGTATGCTTGCAAGAAAATGAACTTCATGGTTGTATATGGTGACATGTATATACTTTGATAATACATTTACTTTGAACTTTGCAGACTATTTTTGGCATACTGAAAAAGGGCTGAGGATATGTCTATGTGCTCTTCTGGGCTCTGGAGATATCTTCTGCAATATCTTGGAATAGAAACATGCTGACTTTGTCCGATGATTTCACCTCTTTCCAAATGTGCTGTTATCACATCTGTGATAACCGACTCTAGCATTTTCCCCACCACCGATGTCAGACTAACCGGTCTCTAATTCCCCGGTTTCTTTCTCCCTCCTTTTTTAAAAAGTGGGGTTACATTAGCCACCCTCCAATCCTCAGGAACTAATCCAGAATCTAAGGAGTTTTGAAAAATTATCACTAATGCATCCACTGTTTCTTGGGCTACTTCCTTAAGCATTCTGGGATGCAGACCATCTGGCCCTGGGGATTTATCTGCCTTTAATCCCTTCAATTTACCTAACATCACTTCCCTACTAACATGTATTTCCCTCAGTTCCTCCATCTCACTAGACCCTCGGTCCCTTACTATTTCCGGAAGATTATTTATGTCCTCCTTAGTGAAGACAGAACCAAAGTAGTTATTCAATTGGTCTGCCATGTCTTTGTTCCCTATGATCAATTCACCTGTTTCTGACTGTAAAGGACCTACATTTGACCAATCTTTTTCTTTTCACGTACCTATGAAAGCTTTTACAGTCATTTTTTATGTTCCCTGCCAGCTTTCTCTCATAATCTTTTTTCCCTCTCCTAATTAAGCCCTTTGTCCTCCTCTGCTGGTCTCTGAATTTCTCCCAATCCTCGGGTGTGCCACTTCTTTTCTTCTTTGGACTTGATACTATCCCTAATTTCCCTTGTAAGCCATGAGTGCACTACCTTCCCTGGTTTATTCTTTTGCCAAACTGGAGTGAACAATTGTTGTAGTTCATCCATGCAATCTTTAAATGCTTGCCATTGCATATCCACCGTCAACCCTTGAAGTATCATTTGCCAGTTTATCTTAGCTAATTCACGTCTCATACCTTCAAAGTTACCCTTCTTCAAGTTCAGAACCTTTGTTTCTGAATTAACTATGTCACTCTTCATCTTAATGAAGAATTCCACCATATTATGGTCACTGTTACCCAAGGGGCCTCACACGACAAGATTGCTAACTAACCCTTCCTCATTGCTCAATACCCAATCTAGAATGGCCTGCTCTCTAGTTGGTTCCTCGACATGTTGGTTCAGAAAACCATCCCACATACATTCCAAGAAATCCTCTTCCTCAGCACCCTTACCAATTTGGTTCACCCAATCTATATGTAGATTGAAGTCACCCATTATAACTACTGTTCCTTTATTGCACGCATTTCTAATTTCCTGTTTAATGCCATCCCCAACCTCACTACTACTGTTAGGTGGCCAGTACACAACTCCCACCAGCGTTTTCTGCCCCTTAGTGTTATGCAGCTCTACCCATATCGATTCCACATCCTCCAGGCTAATGTCCTTTCTTTCTATTGCATTAATCTCCTCTCTAACCAGCAATGCTACCCCACCTCCTTTTCTTTCCTGTCTATCACTCCTGAATATTGAATATCTCTGAATGTTGAGCTCCCATCCTTGGTCACCCTGGAGCCATGTCTCTGTGATCCCAACTATATTATATTCATTAATAACTATCTGCACATTCAATTCATCCACCTTGTTACTAATGCTCCTCGCATTGACACACAAAGCCTTCAGGCTTGTTTTTACAACACTCTTAGCCCTTATACAATTATGTTGAAAAGTGGCTCTTTTTGCTCTGGATTTGCCTGCCTGCCACTTTTACTTTTCACCTTATTACTTTTTGCTTCTACCCTCATTTTACACCCCTCTGTCTCTCTGCACTTGTTCCCATCCCCCTGCCACATTAGTTTAAATTCTCCTGAACAGCATTATTAAACGCTCCCTCTAGAACATTGGTTCCAGTCCAGCCCAGGTACAGACCGTCCTGTTTATACCGGTCCCACCTCCCCCAGAACTGGTTCTAATGCCCCAGAAATTTGAATCCCCCCCCCCCCCCCCGCACCATTTTTCAAGCCACGTATTCATCTGAAATATCTTCCTATTTCTACTCCGAATGCTTAACGTTTTCTAAGTTTGTTTCTCTCCCTTTCAGTATGGTTTCTCCCATGTCATATTCAGTCATGCATCATGTTTTTCTTCCTTGTCTTTCATCTTGCATTTAAATGGGATTGCAGAGAAGAGCAGAGTCCCAAATAATAAGATAAATGAAAGTACAGGTGTCCCCCCTTTACAAAGGTAGAGCGTTCCTATGAAGCCTGCCTTAAGCCAAAATGGCGTAAAGCGAAGAACCATTAATTTATATGGGAAAATTTTTCATAGAAGCGCAAATCCTCTTTGTGATGCGAAAACGGGTTACTAATGTAGGTCTTTTGTAAAAGCGAAGTGGCGTGAAGTGAATATTTGTGAAGTGAGGGACTCCTGTATTCTGCTTTTCATACCTGATGTGCTTAAATTGTGAATATTTGTTTCAAATTGACCCTGTAAACCCTCTGCAGAACTGCACAATTCAACAAAAAAAAATTGTTTCTTTCTCAGTGTAGAACCCCATTTTACTTCATACTTCATGCCATACTTCCCATACCAGAAAAGTCATGTCATGTTTCAATGATGGAACTATATAGCATCTCTTCAAAAGTCAGTATAATCAGTTTTTCAGTATGGGGCTAATATCTCATGTAATTTTCCAAGTAAGCCGGTCTCATTCAACTGAACTTCTTGCATTTTTTGCACACTTGCTGTAATTTACCATTTTTCTTCTCAATTGCTTGCATATTATCAAGGATAGCCATCCTTGTTTCTGATCATATTCCATCCGTTTCCCTGTTGTCATTTTAGTATGTGTTTATCTTCATTGCTTTCTTAGCTGTGTAACTAAGTGTTATCTGTAAACTTCAACGCATTATATGTCACTTTTGTTCCAAGTCATAATGTAGATCATAGTTAACTGAGATGCATCTCTGATAACTTTCGCACTATTCAGAGCTGCCTACCAACCTAACAATTTTCCAGGTTAATCTAGTCCTACCATTTCTATTTCTAGGACAATACAAGATGTTTTACCAAAATAAAAATGATATTTATCCTTGTGAAAAACAGAACAATTTACATAATCTAAAAACTTTAAGATTGCAGTTTAGCTGATTGCTGGAGGAGTTTACAGCTAAATGGTTTTGAAAATGACAGTTTCATTAATCAAGTTTTTTTTCTAATTTGATATTGACTAATGTCACCTCATCCTTGTAGTCCACACGGGTTGGAATGTCTGTGAATGCTGTTAGAAAACAAAGCACAGATGAAGAAGTCACAACACTTGCCAAGTCACTTATCAAATCATGGAAGAAGCTATTAGGTAATGTTGAGTGTTCTGATTAAAAATAGTTTTCTCTAACTGTATACATTTCAACCACTAAAAGATAATGAAGCATTTTGGTTATATGCAGTAGACAAACCAGATGGAATATTTTTGGAATTGGTGCATGAGTTAAATGGTAGTATATTCAATTTGCTGTAAAATTCTTACCTTGGGCAACTTAAAATCAACAATATTTAAAAATAATTAGATAGTTCTGGCTTGATGACCATAATGCATAAGTAATGATAGGGCATGATAACAACTTAAAAATTGAAAAACACTTAATCTATTGTCTGTTTGAAACCTGTGATGTCATTGATCTTTGTCCTGTGATAGCCATTGTGTGTAATTTTTATACTACTGTTCTATTTTGATTGTTCTAAAAATTTGATAGAGGATTTACTGTACTTAATATTGAATTTGGGTACTTAGTGTAAATTTAGCATTTAATTTGTGCTTTATTTTGTTCTAATTAGTACAGGTTCTCTGCACTTGTTGCCCCAGTGATTTATGTATTTGATCCACTCTAGTTGTGCTTCATTGTACTGTTTTAAGTGTTCTTTGTTTCTGTCAAGTACAATTTTGTTAACGTTGTTCCAAATTTCAAATTACATGTCCATATATTAATTTTCATTCCAATTTGGTTCTATGTTCTAAAGATTTTTAGCAATTCATCTACTATGTACAAGTCTTTATTGCTTTTTGCTTTACCTTTGATGCATTTTATTAAGATTTGAGCTTAAATGAGTTTATCTGTACCTTCTGGCAAATTGTATTTTTTTTTATCCCTGTTATTTTGAAAAAAAAATTCAGTGAATGCTGAACTAATGGGTGCAAAAATTGGATTACTTCTAAAATTATATAGCAAGTATATCACCTTTAAAGCAATAAGTTAAATTACACAATATATTGTGTGACAAATTCTAATCTTGATCTCTGGATTCTGAGTTTGCTGATTTTATTAATGATGTATTGATTAATTTCAGTATTTCTAGTTTAAGTGGGGGGTAATTTGCCCAGGGCTCCTATTCCTATTAGCTAAGCGTTTTTTTTTGCTGGAAAATTTGTGGTGAATATTTGGCATGGAGAGAATCAGTTTGGCTGTGATGTCCTTAGTTTAACAGCTTTCAATCTCCTGTCAGCCTCCACGGTAGCGGTGAGCACGTGGGTAATGCTTTGGCAGCTTGCTGCTTATACCTCAGCAAAAGTTGATTGTCTTCAAGTAGGATGAGTGTCAAGTAAATCTCAAGTGTGTGAGATTACTATTAAAGATTTGCACTGCATGCTTCGTAATAGTTGGATCCATTTTTTTTGTTGTTTTGTTTTATTTTGTGGGAAGGCATGAAGTTTCCTTGGGCTGATTTCTGACATTGTCGAACTGCAGCAGCTGTGTGATGCTTATCATGGATAGAGCTGGTGAGGCAAACCTTGCTTCCAAAAATGGCGTCTTGAAAATCTCCAGACCATTCCCAGTGGCAGTCATCAGCAAACTCAGGTGAAATGTTAAAATAAAGCGCTTGCATCATTTTTAAAGCACCACTCGATTGAAGAGGTGCAGAAGAGCTGGTCAAATCTGCTAAAGATTGTTGAAAATATGTTGTTTAAGTGTTTGTGAATTGCAGTTAATTTTTAAATTAACTCTATATTAAATTAACTATAATATTTAATTGTAAGGATGGATAGGCTTGTTTGCTCAAGTTTGGCATATTTTACAATTGATTGTTTTGCGTTTTGCAATGCCTTTCTTATACAATTTGTTTTATTAAACAAAACCAATGCAAATGGCTTATGCTCTTGGATATTGATGCTCTTACTCAACTCCTCTTCCTTTGGAGTTAAGAACTTGCCAGTTTCCAAGATTACTGATTTTCTAGATAATAGGATATGTTAATTGTGCTGTTTTCTAAATCAGCTATTGAACCAGATTTTGACATATGGTGCTGTACACGTGGAGTTTGCATATTCTCCTTTTACTACAAGAGTTCCCAGTGGCCATTCTCATTAATTTTCACACCCCCAAATGTGTGTTGGTTGGCTAATTCACTGTTCTAAATTGCCCCATAGGTGAATGGTAGGGGAATTGGGGCTGAGAGCAGTGGTGCAGTGAAATGGCAATGAAATTGCAGTGAAACAAAATGGCATTGTTGTTCAAGGTGCAGCAAATTTAGGGCATTATCAAATGTCAGCACGGAAGAATTGTCATCAAAGTTATTCCACTTTTAATTTGGATAAAACATTCTATTTAATTCTGGATTATATTTGACAAATAGCTTTCTGTATTTGCAAAGATACAGTGGAATCTGGTTATGTGGGACACATTCGGACCAATACTTAACTAACTTATGCCTTATCACTTCTGTTGGGGCATAGGCTGCCAACAGTAGCTTGCTTGACTTCTCTATCCTCAGCTGGTCTTTCATGTTGTCTCCACCTGTAGCCCATTTTGGTGTATCCTTCCACTCCCAGGTCTTTAGAGCTTCTGTTGGCATTTCTCTTGCATTGGTTTTTAAGGGATGGGGTTGTTGGCCTTATGCCCAACTCTCCTCCTTTTGTGGACTGGCTTGGGGCCATCCATGGTGAAGTTGACCAGTACTTTTAAGCCGTGTCCCAATTAGTGGGAATTTCATGGAAATAGTTAAAAAAGAAAGAAGACAAACTACCACTTAACTGAGTACCAAATTATGCATTTAAGCGAAATACAGAACAAATTAGAACATTACCCATGCTACTACAGTACTATAAAGCTGTATGATTGACTGTAAAAGAACAAAATCAGCACAAACACCTAGTGCAGATAAAGGCCTACCTCATGCAGGAAGGCAATGAAGGCAGCGTCAATAATCCAACAATAAATTTCCTCTGCCAGCTGCCAATGAGTGGTGTTAGGCAGATAGTTTTTAATTTGGTCCAGTAGGGTAATTTTTGCGGCTTGTGTCAGATTTTTTTCATCAAATCTTAACAAGGGTCTGAACTTTTAAAAGTAAACTGGAAAAAAAACCTAAATTGATTTTTAAAAATGACTCTTGAAATGGCACCCTTCAGCCCAAATGGATAACATAAGCACAAGCAACTGATGCTACTTAAAAACTTCACTCTAAATACAGAGCAGTTTCTAGCGGCTACACAACTGGTGCTAGTCAGTAACTGTTCGGCAACAGTCTCCTATCCCAATTAAGCAGCACAGTGTCCGAAACAAACAGAATATTAGCTATTTTTTCCCATACAAGCCAAAGGTCATCCAGCTGCTGCTCCAGATCCTTAACAGGGTCTTTAAGAAGTTTACCCAGAGCCACTGCCTCCTTCGAGCCAAAGCCTCCTTTGCACCAAAGCTTGACGTTCCTACTCTCACCACTGACCTACTCCCAAGAATGGCCGTCTTGCTTGTCCCTTCTGTACTTTTAAACATGCTGCTTCTGCTGTTGATTGGGCAGTCAGAATAAGCCTGAACGCCTGCAAAACTCTTCCTTTTAAACAGGCGTCACTGACCTGCGAGTAACGTTATCGCTGTGGTCAGCTCCTGCCACTGATTGGGTCGTCTGAATATGCCATTTTTCAACACTCCGTATATTAAAGTAAGGAGGGCAAGCGGAGTGGCCATTGGAGTTGTTGGATATTTTGAGGCTTTAGTGCTTCGAGGCTTCAGTCAGAGAAGGCAGAAAAACTGTAGGTGGAGTTTTTCTTTTCATCCCCATAGTTTGTTGTTTTCTGTCTTTACAATTGCTCAGTTAAGAATAGTAGTAATGCCAGGCAATATTGTGAATGCTCCTCTTGTGGGATGTGGGAAGGCAAGGAGATCCCTAGTACCTAGGCATCCAGCTGCAGCTTCTATAGTTTGTGTTAAGGAGTTGGAGCTGGAACTGAATGATTCGGGAGGCTGTTAGAGCGGTAGTTACACACAAGGTGGAAGACGCAGGAAATTGGGTGCCTGTCAGGAAGAGGAAAGGGGTTAAACAGCCAGTGCACAGTACCCATGGCTGTCCCTTAATAACTTTGGATACTTTTGGCAGGCAGAAGAAATTCACAGCAGTCAGGGCACTGGCACTGATCTGGCTCTGTGACTCAGAAGGGACGTGGCGAGCTGTGGTGATATGGGATTCATTACTTTGGGGAATGAGAATGAGATTCCTGGATGGTATGTTGCCATCTGGGATATTTCGAATCAAGTCCTCAGGATTCATAAGTGAGAGGGTCCGTGTGGTACCAGGGTAGGAAGAGTGGCGAAGTTCTGCAAAGTGAGTTCAGGGAGTTAGGTGCGAAATTAAAGCACAGGGCTTCCAGGGTTGTGATCTGTAAGGATAACAGAAATTCACTATTGAAGAATTCACAAATCACAACCAAAAAAATTGAGGTACAGAATAAAATTCACTCATGGAATTTATATGGGGGAAAAGTAAATTGTTTTTCAAGTGTTTTTCTTGACATGTGCACAGAGGCTTGTTACCATCTCCTAGAAATAAAGCCCTTTGTGTAATGTTGGCGGGGAGGGGGGTGTCACCTTGTAAGCTTTTATGAATGGTATAGTGTGTCAATAAAGATTGTGATGGGTGATTTTAACTTGTATTGACTGGGACTTTCATACTGAAAAAGGATTAGATGAGATGGAGATTGTCAAATGTGTTCATGAAAGTTGCCTTAATCAGTACATAGAAGTCCCAAGTACAGAGAGTGCAATACTAGATCTTCTATTAGGGAATGAGAGGGGACTGGTGACAGAAATTTGTGTTGGGGAGCACTTTGCATCTCGTGGCCATGATAGATAGATGCTTTATTGATCACAAAGGAAATTACAATGTCATGGTAGCATTATAAGTTCACAGATATATAAATATTAGAAGAGAAGTAAGAAAGAATAAAACAAAATTACCTCCAAGTGTCTAACGGGGTGGGGGGGGGGGGGGTCATCACTTCCCTGGCTATAGGTTGACTCATTATAGAGCCTAATGGCCGAGGGTAAGAATGACCTCATATAGCGCTCTTTGGAGTGGTGCAATTTTCTTAGTCTGTTAATAAAAGCGCTCCTCTGTTCAGCCAAGGTTGCATGCAGAGGGTGAGAAACACTTTCCAGGATTTTCTTTAGGGTCCTTTGTTCTACCACAACGTTCAGTGTGTCCAGTTTGACTCCCATAACAGAGCCAACCTTTCTAATCAGTTTATTGAGCCTACTAGGATCACCCATGTTGATACTGTTAGTTTCAAGGTAATTATGGAAAAGGATATGTCTGATCCTTGGGTTGAGAGTTTAAATTGGAGAAAGGCCAATTTTGATGATATCTGTAAGGATCTGGCAAATGTTGATTGGGATAGGCTGTTTTCTGGCAAAGGTGTACTTAGTAAGTGGCAGGCCTTCAGATGTGAAATCTTGAGAGTACAATGCTTGCATGTGCCTGTAAGAATAAAAGGTAAACATTACAGAATTAGGAAATCTTGATTTTCAAGAGATGTTGAGGCATGGGTTTTAAAAAAAAAGGAAATGCATTGCAGGTACTATATAGGCAGGCAGAAACAAATGAGGTACTTATGGAATATAAAAAATGCAAGAGAACACTTGAGAAAGAAATCTGGAGGGCTAAAGAAAACATGAGGTTGCTTTAGAAGACAAGGTGAAGGAGAATCCTAAGGGATTCTACAGATATGTTAAGAGCAAAAGGAATGCAAGGGACAAAGTTGGTCCTCCGGAAGACCAGAATGGTAACAGATGTGTGGAATCAAACAACATGGGGAGAGCTTAAATGCATCAGTATTTACTGAGGAGATGGACACAAAGTCTAAGGAACTAAGGCAAAATGGCATCAACTTAATAGATCCTATACGGATTACAGAGGAGGAATTGTTTGCTGTCTTGAGGCAAATTGGAGTGGATAAACCCCAGAGCCTGAAAAGGTATTCTCTCAGATCCTGCAGGAGGCAAGTACAGAAATCGCTGGGACCCTAGTAGAAATATTTAAATCAGCCTTAGTGAGAGGTGAGGTGCTGGAAGATTGGAGGTAGCCAGTGTTGTTCAGCTGTTTAAGAAAACTTCTAAAATATAAACCAGGAAATTATAGGCCAGTGAGCCTGACATCAGTAGTGGGAAAATTATTGGGAGGAATTCTTAGGCCACTGGATAAATGAGTATTTGGATGGATATGGACTGATTAAGGGTAGTCAACGAGGCTTTATGCATGGTAGGTCATGTCTAACCAGTCTTTGAGTTATTCAAGAAAGTTTCCAGGAAAGTTGATGAAAGCAAGGCTGTAGATGTTGTCTACATGGACTTGAAGGCATTTGACAAGGTCCCACTTGGGAGGTTGGTCAAGAAGGTTCACTTGCTCGGCATCAGGAAATAGTTGAAGCCGGTTCATTGGCTATATTTAAGAGGAAGTTAGATATGGCCCTTGTGGCTAAAGGGATCAAGGGGTATGGAGAGAAAGCAGGTACAGGGTTCTGAGTTGGATGATCAGCCATGATCATACTGAATGGCAGTGCAGGCTCGAAGGGCCAAATGGCCTACTCCACCTATTTTCTATGTTTCTATCAGGATGAGGTAGGAAATTAGATTAGACGTTGGTTTTATGGAAGAAGCCAGAGTGGTAGTAGATGGTTTCCTCTCTGATGGGAGGCCTGTGACTAGTGGAGTGCTGCAAAGATGGCTGCTGGATCCACTGTTGTTTGTCATCTATAGCATCGATCTGGATGATAATGTAGTTAACTGGATCAGCAAATTTGCAGATAACACCAAGATTTGGGGGTGTAGTGGACAGCAAGGAAGGCTATTGTGGTTTGCAGAGCGATCTGGATCAGCTAGAATAATAGGCTAAAAAATGGCAGATGGAATTTAATGCAGGCAAGTGTGAGATATTGCACTTTGGTTGGACCAACCAGGGTAGATCTTACACGGTGAACGGTAAGGCACTGAGGAGTGCTGTAGCACAAAGGGCTCTGGGTATGGAGATCCATAATTCATTGAAAGTGGTGGTACAGGTAGATAGTGTCGTAAAGAAAGCTTTTGGCACATTGGCCTTTATAAATCAAAGTACTGAGTACAGCTGAGATGTTATGTTGAAGTTGTATAAGATGTTGGTGGGGCTTGATATGGAGTATTGTGTGCAGTTTTGTTTACCTACCTACAGGAAAGATGTAAATAAGTTTGACCAAAGTATAGAAAAAATTTACAAGGATGCTACTGGGTCTGGAGGGCTGGAGTTATAGGAAAGACTGAATAGGTTAGGACTTTATTCCTTGGAATGTAGAATATTGAGAGGAGTTTTGATAGAAGTGTACAACATTATGAGGGGTATAGATAGAGAAAATTCAAGCAGGCTTTTTCCACTGAGATGTGGGACTACAACTAGAGGTCATGAGAGTGAACGTTTAAGAGGAACATGAGGGGAAACTTATTCTCTCAGGGTCTTAAGCGTGTCCTACGCGCAGCCAGCACAAGTGGTGCATGCAAGCTTAATTTCAACATTTGAGAAGTCTGGATACATGGATAGTAGGGATATGGTCCCAGTGCAGGTCGTTGGGAGTGGCCACTTCAAGTGGCTCATCGTGGACTAGATTTCCGAAAGGCCTGTTTCTGTTCTGTAGTTTTCTATGGCTTTGACTCTATAATTACTTTCAAAATATTTCATTTATCATAACTTAAAAATATAATTATCTTACTTTAGAAAGTGGAAAAAGACGTTTGATTATATAAATCTCACATGTATAATGAAGTTTTACAAATTTCACTATATATCAGTTAAATAGAAGATTGATATTAGTGAAATATTTCATGATTTCCTCAGGTTTGTTGAGAATACCTAAGTACTTCAAGTTATGGAAAACATGTTGAATTAGTTTCCATTTCTATTTAAAATTTCTATTTCTGAGTGAAAACCAAAGATGCTAGAGATACTCAGCAATGAATCTGACTTGCAGCATTTGTAGAAAACAAAGTTGACATTTCAGGTGGAAACCCCTTTTATCGTTATGTTCTGATGAAGGGATCTTCAACATGAAACATTAACTTAGCTTTACACATTAGTTTCCAACGTCTTTACGTTTTTGTTTTGGAAATGTAGTTTTTGATTTTTTTAATTTAACAAGATAAATTCCCTCATCATTGCTAATAGAAATAGTGTTTCTAATATTCTTGAACTGGCTCCCTGTGTATGTAGGGTTAATTTGACCTTTTCCTGGTAATTGCTCTTGTTTTTAAGTTGCTACAGTTTGCTTTCTCTAGCTGTATGCGGTTCAGGTCGGCTAAATCTTGCTAATTTTTAGAGAACAAATAGTGATTTTTAAAATAGTGTTTTATACATTTCAGTGAGCCTCATCTGATTTCTGAGTAAGTGTCCTGACTTCATGGCCTTTAATTTATGTTACTTTCCATAAATATTACAGCAACGAAAAGCTAGCAATAGTTTGATTTTTAAATTGGCAAAACACTGAGTACTTCAGTTATCATTTTGAACTTGGCAGGTTAGTTTAACAGATAAATCCTAAGATGTGTGAGGATGAAACTCAGTTGGTAAAAGTGATTTACCATTGCCAGCTACAGGAATCCTAGGAATAAAGTTACTGAATTTTAGATTGCTTTATTAAGTGCATTATTCCAAATGAAATGCCAATACGGTATAACAGAAGATTGTTATGATGTTAGAAGCACCCTTTAATTTTGCTGTGTAATCATTTCAACATTTGTTTTTTGTCTCAGTGGGAGCAGTGTGAAAATTGTTCAATGATGAAAATGTTGATGTGTGAGGTGACTGTTGCAGGGAAGGATAAATAAGCTTTGAATAAATTCTTTTTGTGCTGCGACAGCAGTGCGAACTAGTGAGTCCCAAAATATTTTAGTGTAAGGTGTGATAATCATCTAGTATGATCATAGTTGTCTAGCTACTATATCATAGGTTATTAGGAAATTGTTTTTTAGCCACTGAATAGTTGTGACACCTGCCAGTAGTTCATAATATTCTTAAAGTGAAGTTTCTGATGTGTAATTTTTACATTAAATTTGGTAGTCCTTTATGGCATGAAATAAAATGTATTTGGCCTCTTAGTATAAGATACTATAATTTTATATGTTTTAACATTTTATACCTTTTGATCATCTAAATTGGATTTGTACAATATTGTGCAAAAGTCTTGGGCAATCTAGATTTTTTGAGATTTTTTGTTTTGGATGTTTTTTGTCTTCTGCATTAGTGTGTTGCTGGTAAAGATCAAATTTTAGATTTACGAACATTCGTTTTTATAAAGTATAAAGGTTGTAGAGAATTTTTTATATTTCATTAAAGAAAGTAACATATTAAGAAGTAGACCACTTTTCAATTAAAAAGTTGATTACTTTTTAGGCATATAGCCCAAAGCGTGATTAAACAAAGATAGCAAATGGGATTCGGCCCGAAGTGTTGACGGTACTCTTTTCCTTGATGCTGCCTGGCCAGCATTTTGTGTGTTGCTCAGATTTCCAGCATCTGCAGATTTTCTCTTGTCTGTAACAAATGGGATGCTAATTATCATTGACATAATGGGTTGAATGAGTTAAGCTGATTAACTGAAAGAAAAACGGGTATAGAAGGAATCAAAATGGGTAAAGGACAACCAAACTGAAAAGTAAGGGTGTGGCAGATGTGACAATTTAACATCAGTTCTTACACCGTGGCAAGAGTGAGCACAGCAACAGTACATAAAGTGGTCATCCTGCATCAGCAAGGTTAAAAGTTGAAAGTAAATTTTACTATTAAATACATATATGTCACCATAAACAACCCTGAGATTCATTTCCTTGTGGACATACTCAATAAATGTATAGAATATATAGAATAATAACCACTACAGAATCCATGAAAGACTTGGGCGTTCAACAGAATGCAGAAGACACTAAACTGTGCAAATACAAAAAGAAAGAAATCATAAATCAATAAGCAATAAATATCGAGACCGTGAAATGAGTCCTTGAATGTGAGTCCTGGTTGTGGGAACATTTCAATGATGGGGGCAAGTGATGTTGAGTGAAGTTATCCTCTTTGGTTTAAGAGTCTGATGGTTTAGGGATAGTAACTGTTACTGAACTTGGTGGTGAGAGTCCTGAGGCTCTTGTACCTTCTTCCTGATGGCAGCAGCAAAAAGAGAGCATGTCCTGGCTGTTGGGGATCCCTGATGATGGATGCTTTCCTGTGGTAGAAATTGACGTAGACTTGATCAATGGTTGGGAGAGCTTTACCTGTGATGGACTGGGACGTATCCACTGCATTTTGTAGGATGTTCCATTCAAGGGCATTGTTGTTTCCATACCAGGCTGTGATGCAGCCAGTCAGTAAACTCTCCAATACAGATCTATGACAGTTTTTCAAAGTTTGTAAATTCCGAAGGAAGTCGAGGCGCTGCCACGCTTTCTTCCCAAGGTCTCTCTCAAGCAGACATTTCACAGCAGACAGGAGTCTCAAGATGTGTATTCCAAGCTCTTTGGAAGAAGCACAAAGAAACAGGCGGTGTTATGGACCAGAAATCCGATGGTTGTCCACAGAAATTGAGTGCAACAGATAAGAGGTACAGGTTTCCTCTCCTATCTGAAGGTAGAGTGTTCCTATGAAATGGTTCGTAAGCCGGAATGTCGTAAGGTGAATAAGCAATTACCATTTATTAATATGGGAAAAATTTGAGAGCGTTCCCAGACCCAAAAAATAACCTATAAAATCATACCAAACAACACATAAAACCTAAAATAACACTAACATATAGTAAAAGCAGGAATGATATGATAAATACACAGCCTGTATAAAGTAGAAATACTTTTCTGCAATCATTGAAGCACTGTCTAGCGTAGCAAAAATCTCACTAAGTAGCATATAATCTCACTGCGTGGCGCTACTAGCGTAGTGGAAGCACTCTCTCCAGTAACCTTTAAGCTATGAAATTGCCAAATCATACCAAATAACACAAAAATACACAGCCTATATAAAGTAGAAATAATGTATGTACATTGTAGTTTCACTTACCGGAATTGGGAAGACAGCACACTGATGATGGTGTGTTAGGCTGAGTCATTGGAGGTTGGGGTGCTTGGCAATTTTTTTTCCAATAAATTGCAGTTTCATCACAGTTAAACACTTGCTTATATGAATAACCACCTTCTGTAATTATTTTCTTCAGTTCTGCTGGGAACTTTTCGGCAGCTTCAGTATCAGCCGAAGCACTCTCTCCAGTAAATGTTAAACTATGAAGCTGCTGAAAAGTTTCCAGCAGACTAAAAGAAATGAAATTAATTTATTTTAGTCAGTACAAACATAACAAAAAGCATCATTTTCAACGATGATTTCATAGGACAAAATTACAACAAAAACATAGATATTCTTTAAAACAGACTGAAAGGGTGTAGGCTGAAGCTACAGCTTATTATCCCTACCCCTCTTTCTTATACAACAACATATTTGCTATGAGCTGAACCAATAGTAACATCGGCAGCTTTCAAAATTCTTTCTCTCTGTGTGTAAATAGTGGAGACAGGCAAGTTCAATGCGCAGACAATGTCCTTACTTCATTGACCACGATCAAAACACTTAATTACGTCCAGTTTTATACTAAGCGTAACACCCTTACGAGCTCTATTAGGCTTTTCTGATACCTTAGGACAGATCTTGCTAATGGAGGCACAAAATAAATTGAGATAAAGCACAGATGCTCACAGACACATGTTTAAGCTATAGTGGCTTGATGCTGAATGCAGTTTTAGGGGAGGAGCTTGGCAGCTCGGGGTGCGCTCTGCCTTTTTTCGTAAAAGCAGACTCCTTGGTTAGCGAAAACAGCTAACTAATGTAGGTCTTTTGTAAAAGCGAGGTGTCATAAAGCGAACGTTTGGAAAACGGGGGCCACTTGTACATCAAACTGCTTCTAAATCAGAAGAAGTCTAGTACTACAATCAACTCTTAACTCACAGAAGCTACTGGAACCCAAGTACACCTTCTACAGTCCGGAGAAGTCTTGTCAGTATTGGCTTGGAAGAGTTGCCGCCAAAAAGCCAGTCCTCCAAAGTGAAAACAAAGCCAAGAGACCTCTCTACGCACTAAAACACAGGATAAGGGTGCTGAGTAATGGCAGCAAGAGTGCTGGGCTTTTGAGTCAAAATTTGAACATTTTGGCTCGAACAGGAGGCAGTTTATCTGCAGAAGAGCTGGAAAGTGCTGCATGAATGGTTGTCTGTAGTGAACAGTGAAACACAGCAAAAATTCCCTACTGGTTTTAGGCTGCACTTCTGCAAATGGCGTTGGTGATTAATAGAATGCTCAATGCTGAGAAGTACAAGCAGATTCTCATACATCCCGCAATACCATCAGGGAGGCATCTGATTGGTTCTAACAATTCTGCAGCAGGACAGTAACCCCAAACGCATGGCTATGGTTATTACAAAAATACTATCTTCAGAAAAACATACAAGAGTTCTGCAACAGATGGTTTTACCTCCACAGAACCCTGATCTCAACATCATTGAGGCTGTCTGGGATTACCTGGAGAGTCAGAAGCATGTGAGACAGCTAACGTCTATAGAAGAATTGCAGCAAGTTCTCCAAGCAGCATGGAGCAAACTACCAGCTGATATTTCTTATAAAGCGGCATGAAGCAATTTTAAGAGAAAAAGGTGGTCACACCAAATTTTAATTTAGTCTTTCTTTTACTGTTTACTGCTCTTTAGTAATGTATCTGATATTTAGAAACTTTTCATTATTTTTCAAACCATATTTGGTTTGCAGGTTTTTTTACATGTGCCTAAGACTTGCACAGTACTGTAGGTGGTCAGAAGCGGATAGGAAAAGGTAAAGGGAAGTATTGTATTAAATTGTAGATAGCAAAATCAAAAAGGGGGGGGGGGGGATTAGGTGGGAGAAAGACTAAAAACTGTAAAACTAAGTGCCGGAGTAGAACTCAGACCCGGAATGTACTTGAGTTTTATTGAATAAGATCTTGCATTTATAATAGTTCAAGGAAACTAAGAGTGGTCAAAAGAATACACAATAATAACTATTTTCAGTTTAGTTAAATTGATTTACTAGGACTAGCTTATGTGCAATTGTCCCAATGTAATTAGGGATTCTAGATAGGGTAAGTGATAGATTGAAGAACTGTATCTTGGAGTGGTTGTCTATGCATCTGAATTGAATTGACATCATTCAAATACATGAGGAATAAAAATCTTTACATATCTGTTGCAATTATAGTAATTTATAATAAATATGTACAACCGGATAGTCAGTATAATATAGAAATAAAGTAGTGGCAGTATGAATTAAGCAATGTGATGGCCTGGTGGAAGAAGCTGTCCTGGAGCCTATTGGTCCTGGCTTTCATGCTGCAGTACCGTTTTCCAGACAGTAGCAGCTGTAACAGTTTGTGTTTGGGGTGACTCGTGTCTCCAATGATCCTTCGAGCCCTTTTTACACACCTGTCTTTGTAAATGTCCTGAATCATGGGAAGTTCATATTTACAGATGTGCTGGGCTGTCCGCACCACTCTCTGCAGAGTCCTGAGATTGAGGGAAGTACAGTTCCCATACCGGGCAGTGACGCAGCCAGTCAAGATGCTCTCAATTGTGCCCCTGTAGACAGTTGTTAGAATTTGGGGAGCCACACCAAACTTCGAGCGTCTGAGGTGAAAGAGGAGCTTTTGTGGCTTTTTCACCACACAGCCGGTATGTACAGACCACGTGAGATCCTCTGTGATATTTATGCCGAGAAAGTTAAAGCTGTTCACCATCTCAATTTCAGATCCATTGATATCTATAGTGGTTAGCCTGTTTCCATTTCTCTTGTAGTCCACAACCAGCTCCTTTGTTTTTGTGATGCTGAAGGAGAGGTTGTTTTCTTGACACCACTGTGTCAGGATGATGACTTTCTGTCTGTGGGCTGCCTCATTATTATTTGAGATTAGGCCAATGAGTACAGTTTCATAAGCAAATTTAATTAGATTGGAGTTGTGGGTGGCGATACGGTCATGGGTGTACAGAGAGCAAAGGAGGGGGCTTAGTACCACAGCCCTGAGGGGCATCTGTGTTGAGGGGCGGGAGCTCACTCTTACCACCTGCTGGCGATCTGACAGGAAGTTCATAATCCAGCTACACAAAGCAAAGTGAAGGCCGAGGTCTCCGAGCTTCTTGTCGAACCGGAGGGAATTATGATGTTGAATGCTGAACTGTAGTCCAAGAACAGCATTCTCGCATAAACATCCTTCTCCAGATGTGTAAGGACGGTGTGTAGAGCTGTGGCTATTGCATCATCTGTCGATCCGTTGTGTCTGGTGGAAGCAGAAGTTGGAAAGGAGGTTACAGTAACTCATGCAATAGCTTTTTTGTTGAGGCATTGTTTCTAAGAGTAGGGTGTTTATGCCAGAACTGTAAACACTAATTATGTTTTAATAAAAGAGTAATGTGTACATTTCTGATTGCCATTTTCCAAGAACAATATGGTAGAACTAGGAATTGGAGGATGTTGCCAAGGCTGAATAATTTTATTTATAAGGAAAGGTTGGCTGGACTAGGATTATTTTCTTTGAGATGGAGTCTTGGATATTTGCTTGGCTAGGATAAATGTGATGGGTGGAATGGCTGCCTTTTCCAGTAAATCTCTACAATTCTATAAATAGTAAACTTAAATATTGATGGTTGTGTGGCGACCCACTTTTTGCGCAGGCGAACCGGCTCACAAATAGCCAGCGCGCAGGGGGGAGACTTTGGTAATGGACCCCTGACGTCATTTCCGCCTGGAGAGGGCGGGCGCTAGGGATTAAATGCCAGTGCTGCGAAGTTTGAATAAACTAGTCTCGAAATGACTTACCGACTGCGTGTTGTTATTTCAGCGCTGTGTGTAGCACATCGCTACATTGGTGACCCCGACGGTCCAAACAGGATTTGGACCAAAGATGACCGACTTCATCTGTTCATGCAGTTTCGCTAAAACTGCCGACTTTCTGGACGCCGCGGCCACGCGTGTGGTTTAGCCTAGCGGAAGCACAGTTCCAGATTCAGCAGATATCTTCTGATTCCACGCATTACTATCACGTGGGACTTCATACTGGCCGCCGTGGCCCAACCACTCCTGGGGGTGGACTTCTTGTGAGCTCACAGCCTGCTGGTCGACTTGCAAGGGAAAAGACTGGTACATGCCAGGACTTTCCAGATGTTCTCCCTGGGTGAAATCAAGTTGCCAGCCCCACACCTGGACTCCATCACGCTGTCGGACAACAAATTCACCAGAATCCTGGTGGACTTTCCATCGATTCTGGCACCGCAGTTCACGGCAGCCATGCCCAGACACGGGATTCAGCACCACATCCCGACCAAGGGGCCACCACTCCACGCCCGCGCACGAAGGCTCCCCCTGGAAAATCTCCGCCTGGCGAAGGAGGAGTTCAAGAGGATGGAGGAATTGGGTATCATACGGAGGTCCGATAGCCCATAGGCCTCCCCCCTGCACATGGTGACCAAAGCAGCTGGGGGTTGGAGACCATGCAGCGACTACCGCAGACTGAACAAGGCTACAACTCCAGACCGCTACCCCGTCCCGCACATACAGGACTTTGCAGCAAACCTGCACGGGGCAAGAATATTTTCCAAAGTAGACCTTGTCAGGGGATACCATCAAATCCTGATGCACCCTGAAAACATCCCCAAAACAGCACTTATCACCCCGTTCGGCCTGTTCGAGTTCCTCCAAATGCCGTTCGGCCTGAAGAATGCTGCACAGACGTTCCAGCGGCTAATGGATGCGGTGGGACGCGACCTGGACTTTGCGTTCATCTATTTGGACGACATCCTTATAGCCAGCAGTAGTCGCCAGGAGCATCTGTCCCACCTCCGTCAGCTCTATTCCCACCTGAGTGATTTCGGCCTCACGATCAACCCGGCCAAATGCCAGTTCGGTCTCGATACCATCGACTTCCTAGGCCACAGGATTACCAAAGATGGGGCAACACCTCTGCCCGCCAAGGTAGACGCGATCCACCACTTTGCCTGGCACAACACGGTCAAAGGCCTGCAGGAGTTTGTTGGTATGGTGAACTTCTACCATCGTATCCTCCCCTCAGCAGCCTGTATCATGCGCCCTTTGTAGACCCTGATGCCGGGTAAAGGCAAGGACATTACTTGGGACGAGGAGGCCGCGGCCGCTTTCGTCAAAGCCAAGGAAGCCTTGGCAGATGCCACGATGCTGGTGCACCCCAGAAAGGACATTCCGACCTCACTCACGGTGGACGCATCCGACACAGCAGTTGGTGGGGTGCTGGAGCAGCTCATCGAGGGGCGCTGTCAACCCTTGGCATTCTTCAGCAAGCACCTACAACCACCCGAACTCAAGTACAGTGCTTTCGACCAGGAGCTGTTGGCACTGTATCTGGCAATCCGGCATTTCAGGTACTTCTTAGAAGGCAGGCCGTTCACCGCATTCACGGACCACAAACCGTTGACCTTCGTGTTCACGAAGGTGTCCGATCCCTGGTCGACTCGCCAGCAGCGACATCTGTCCTACATCTCCAAGTACACGATGGACATCCAGCATGTCTCGGGAAAGGACAACGTCGTGGCGGACGCACTCTCCAGACCAGCTGTCCAGGCCCTGTCCTTGGGGGTGGACTATGCAGCACTGGCAGAGGCGCAGCAGGCAGACGACGAGATGCCCAGCTACAGGACCGCAGTCTCGGGTTTGCAGCTGCAGGACTTTCTCATAGGCCCAGGTGAGAGCACCCTCCTGTGCAATGTGGCTACTGGCCAACCTCGCCCCATCGTCCCAACAGCCTGGAGGCGGCGAGTTTTCGACTCCATACACAGTTTGGAACACCCATCTATCAGGACAACCGTCCAGCTGGTCTCCAGCAAGTTCACGTGGCACGGACTTCGCAAGCGGGTCAATGAATGGGCCAGAACGTACGCGCAGTGCCAAACAGCCAAGGTGCAGCAGCACACTAAAGCCCCGCTGTAGCAATTCGAACCCACCCACTGGAGGTTCGACCACATTCACGTGGATAGCATGGGCCCCCTACCAGTGTCCCGAGGAGCGCGGTACCTCCTAACTATGGTAGACCGGTTCACGAGGTGGCCAGAGGCGGTCCCGCTCACCGACACATCTGCCGATTCCTGCGCCCGAGCACTGATTGCAACCTGGGTAGCACGCTTCGGGATACCGGCCCACATTACCTCTGACAGAGGTGCCCAGTTCACCTCCAGCCTGTGGTCAGCTGTGGCCAGCTTGTTGGGAACGCAGCTACACCACACTACTGCCTACCACCCACAGTCGAATGGACTAGTGGAACGCTTCCACTGTCACTTGAAGTCGGCTCTCATGGCCCATCTGAGAGGACCTAACTGGGTGGACGAGCTTCCCTGGGTCCTGTTTGAAATTCGCACAGTGCTCAAAGAGAATCTGCACGCCTCGTCGGCCGAGTTGGTGTACAGCGCACCCCTGGCCGTCCCGGGAGAGTTCATACCAGCCCCAAGGGGGCAAGAGGACAAACCCACAGCAGTCCTGGACAGACTACGCGAAAGGCTCGACAACCTGCCCCCCGTACCGACTTCACAGCACGGACGGACCCCGACCCATGTACCCAAAGACCTGCAGAACTGTAAGTTTGTGTTTGTACGTAGGAGCGGACACCGGGCACAGCTACAGCGGCTGTACGAGGGGCCATTCAAGGTGATCAACAACAACGGGTCCACGTACGTTCTGGACATTGGGGGGAAAGAGGAGGTTTTCACGGTGGACCGACTCAAACCAGCCCACGTGGACTTGGTGCAGCTGGTCGAGGTTCAGGCACCACGGCGCAGAGGCATACCTCCCAAACAGAGGCTGATCCAGACTGTGGACATTGTTGGGGGGGGTGTATCGCCGGTTCTGGGGGGGGGGGTTATGTGGCGACCCACTTTCTACGCAGGCAAACCGGCTCACAAATAGCCAGCACGCGGGGAGACTTTGGTAATGCACCCCTGACGCCATTTCCGCCCGGAGAGGGCGGGTGCTAGGGATTAAATGCCAGCGCCGCGAAGTTTGAATAAACTAATCTCGAAACGACTTACCAACTGCGTGTTGTTATTTCAGCGCTGTGTGTAGCACATTGCTACAGTTGGATAATTTCTTTCCAAAGAACGCCTATTAAGGTTAGTGTTTTATTTCCAGCAACTAAAGTGGATATTGTCATGGGATGAATAATTGATCCCCTTGTAATATCTTAATTTAATAAACTATCACTTCAGATTTCTAAATATAGATATTTCTAGATCCTTATTATTTAATTTTCACTTCTGCCATGTCACTTGTTAATAAACTGGATTAATCTGCAGCAGATCATATTACATAAGTATTTATAATTTGCTAACTTGAGAGTTCACGGTTGTAGACATGAGACCGGTGGGAATACATTAAAGTTAGATATTCTAGTATTTATTTAAAATAAAGTATTCAAAGCTGGTATATTTTTTAGTGTAAGAGAGGTTTGATTTTGAAGTGTAGATGTAGATTTTATGTCTTGTTGATCTAGACTTAATAGGAAGTAATTCTGACTGGCTGGCCATTTTTATTTAAGTAGACATGGCAAATTGAATATTTAAGTAACTGCTTCCCTCAGAACTTTTAGCAAATTTATACAAATCTATTTCTGAATAGCTGCAGGTAGAACTGTGTCATGTTTTTAATCTACTGTATAGATCTACATCTTTTTAGGGTATAGATGTAGTGCAAATGCAAACATTTGATTTTTTTTTTGCCATGTTGAATATAGGGTTGTGATCATCCCAAGTTCATTATGCCCAGATATATTAAGTTGGTTGTATAATAGATTCAGATGCGTGGATTCAGAATCCAGTAATTGATTTTTTTTCCCTAAATCAATGCTTTGCAGATGGCCCAACAGGAGACAAAGATGCTGAGGATAAGAAAAAAGCATGTTCATCGTCCTCAAAAAACAGTTCAGATTCCACAGTGCAAAGGTCATTCCAGATATTTTGTTATAAATCCTTTAATACAGTTACATTAAATTAAACAATTGTTAATTTCTTTACTGTGGTCAGAATATGGTTAATTTCTCCTGCCTAGAATACAAGTAACTGATCACAGTCTATCTGATAAATGTTTTTCCATAGTTAGCTATTAGAAGTTTCAGAGGTAATAATTTGTAGCAGAGTAAGTACTAAGTTCGGCTACAAAATTTATAAATTTTGCTCTTGTATGTTGTCAGTTTATTTCTATTGGCTGGTCTCCAAGGATCTGATATTTCAATGCTTCACCAAATTAAACGTGGCAGTAACTTATTTCCTTTACTCTGAGCAGCACTTGTTGATTGATTAAAAGTGAAGATATCTGTTCAGATTTTCTTTGCATGAGCCAGTTTTTTAAATTTGGGGAAGGGGGGATGCATAGAGACGGATAGAAATCATTGTTTCGGAGGATGACAGCAATTTCTTGTTTTTTATGTAGAATGGATAATATTTGTAGAATTTCAAAAGTTTTTAAATTCAGTAAGAAAATTATTTACAGGCTGTCCCTGGGTTACAAATGACTGAGTTACAGCTGCTACTACATGCAGTTGTGTTCTTATAACTATTGAATTCAAAAGTCCAATGTGCATAGAAATGGTCACACTTATGGCAGAACTGGTTTCCTTTCTCTATCTTATTAGTAACGGTACTTCCTTTTCATTCGTGTGCGCTTTTCATGTTATTTATTAGAATATCATGCAGATATGGTTTCCACATTGAGTAAATCTGTGTGTATTTTGACTTGTGGACAAAACCAACTTGTGTACATCTGTAAGAGCAGACCACATTTGTTACCTGGGGCTGGCCTGTGATATGTAACCATTTTCTGTAAGAAGATAACGGATTCATATAAGTTGGATTTTAAATAATCTTGAAGGATGTTCATAAGCAGGTCTATGATTTTTATTCAACCCTTAGTTAACTCTTGTACATTTTGTATACTTGTGGTATAACATCCCAATGGATGAAGACTTTGATTTTTTTTGTGGGGGACTATTGAATTGAATAGGAATAGGATTTTATTCTATAAGTTGTTGGTAGTTTTTGCACATTTTTGACGAATATTTATCAAATGAATGCCCTTTGTCTTTTGTAGCTCCTGTAAGAAACCAGAACCAAGGACTCCTACGACTCCAAGGATGACAACATTTCCACCAGTTCCTGTTACCAGTGATACTGTCCGTAACAAGTGTAGAGAGTTGTTGTCAGCTGCTCTCCAAACAGACAGTGAGTAAATACTTAGAGCAACTAAGTTCTATAACCAAGCTCATTGAAGCTATAGCAGTTAGGATTGATAAAGGGGACCTCTGAAAATAGTGCACAGTAAATCTATAGCATGCGTGGGTCTATGATGTTTCCAGACCTGCATATTCTTAAGACCATTGGGTGTAATTAATATATTGAAATCTGAATTAAAATTATATTAATATTATACTGTATTAATTTCCTATTGAACTGAGGAAGCTTAAAGGGACTGCAGGAACTCGGCCCCCAATGAATTGAGAGGAAACTGTAGGGATTTCTGAAAGTTTGGATGGTAGATTACAGGCAGTCCCCAGGTTACGAACGAGATCCATTCCTAAGTCTGTCTTTAAGTCGAATTTGTAGTTAAGTCGGAACAGGTACATACAATTCTTACTTAGCATCAGTTAGTCAAATGTTTGTCTTAGTATATAGTATATATTTTACCTTTCTATGCAGACCTTTACTTCTTCTCGTCATAAATGGCCTTGTAGCAATAGTGGCCTCGGTAACTGTACGACAAACTTTGGTGAACCTCTTTTTATTTGGATCTTTCTCCTCTAACTTTGCCATCCCTGCTTCAATGAGACGAAAGGCTTCAGCAACTCTTTTGTCAAAAACTTTTTCAGTTCTGGAGTTTTTAGGTCTCAGTTTTCTTCTTCAAATGCTATCATCACTTTATCTTTTAAAATTGTTCCGATCATTGACCGACTGTAGCCTAACACTTTTCCAATGACCGATGGTGTTTCACCTCTTTCCGATCGCTTTATTATTTCCACGTTATTATAATTTAAGCCAAATACAAAGTTACACACTCAACACAGTGTTAATGGCAACGTGATCCGACTTAAAATGGCGGACAGCCAACGAACCTCTGAAGCCACGCAATGTTTTCATGAGTGTCACAAAGTAGTGCGTGCGTTTTGTTATTTAGGCTTTATGGCAGTCTGTTCGTAAGTACGAGTTGTCCGTAAGTTGGACTTTCACAACCCAGGGACTGCCTGTATTGGAATTTTACAGTACTTTAATATCCCGTGGTCATTAATTAAGTTTTGTGGGTTGAGGGTAATGTATTAATATGGATAAAAGATTTTTATCAAGTGTAGAACTAAGGATGAAAATCTGTAAGTAGTAACGTAACTCAGGAATTAATGCAGGGGCACTTTGTGGGGGAGTTGATAATCGGGATGCTGTTCTTTTCTGTACAGGGGGTGGGGTTTAATGTTTCTGAACGACTTCCATGTTCCATATTTCGTGGCTATTTGAAGAAATACAAATTTCAGAGTTGTACATGGATACATGATTTGATTTTTAAAAAAATAATTTCTAAAATCTGCAGACAAATCATCGCAAACTCCACGTTGTCAACACTGTTCACATTAGAAACTGGAAAAGGAAATACAATTGTGTATGATTGTGAAATATATTTAACATGCCAACAAGATCAAGGGTGACAACCTTTTGTGCTCAGTTTAAATTCCTTTGTGTGCTTGTAGCAAAAGATGTGTGCAGACACACTTTAGAGGAGACTCTGGTGGTGAATAATAAGACCTTTTAAGGTAGTTTAAATGAGGTTCATGAAATTTTAAAATTACTAGAAGAAATGGGAAGCATTATGATCGGAAGAAATGAGGTGCATTAAAATCTAAAAGTAGTGAAGCTTACCCTTGGTTTACTTTGAACAACGTAGAGGGCTAAAGACTTGGGTAGAAGTGGGTTAGAAAGTTAAAGTGATGGACAGATGTAAATTTGGAATCATCTTTGTAGGCTGATAGGAGGTTATTCAAGTTGGGGATTCTCCAATGCAGTGGAATACAGATCATGTTGTGAGCAATAAGTATTGTGTACTAAACTGTAAGTAGTGCAAATCACTGCCTCACCTGGAAAGTATGTTTAGGGCCTGGCTGCTAGTAAGCAGGGAGCTAAAAATGCAGCTTTGAAGAGGAGTAAGTATTGGTGAAGATGGAGAAGTTGACTAGAGTGCCCTGGAGGATCACTACCTTTTAGAATACCAGAAAGGGAATGTATGCCTGGTTGCGGCACTACCATGAAAGTGTCTGAAATTAGAGAACCGTGCATTGAATATGGAAGCTGGTGGGTGGTAGAATGTAATCGAGAAATTCTGTCCATATTTGTGGTCAGAGGAGAAGTTGAGTGAGGAGTGAAGATTGAATTTAATTTATTTCTTACATCCTTTGCATACATGAGTAAAAATCTGTATGTTGCATTTTCATGTGAATGCAATGTGCAAATTATAGTAATTTGTAATAAATAGTATGTACAGTAAGATGTAAAACAGAACAGTCGATATAGCTTAGAAATACAATTGTGTCAGCATGAATTAATCAGTCTGATGGCCTGATGGAAGAAGCTGTCCCAGAGCCTATTCTGGTCCTGGCTTTAATGTTGTGGTACCGCTTCCCAGATCGGAGCAGCTGGAACAGTTTGTGGTTGGGGTGACTTGGGTCCCCAATGATCTTTCAGGCCCTTCCTACACACCGGTCTCTGTAAATGTCCTGAATAGAGGGAAGTTCACATCTACTGATGCGCTGGGCTGTCTGCACCACTCTGCAGAGTCCTGCAATTGAAGGACATACAGTCTCATACCAGGCAGTGGTACAGCCAGTCAGGATGCTGTCAATAGTGCCTCTGTAGAAAGGCCATAGGATTTGGGGATTCACACCAAACTTCTTCAACCGTCTGAAGTGAAAGAGGTGCTGTTGTGGTTTTTTTTCACCACACAGTTGGTATGTACAGACCAAGTGAGGTCCTCAGTGATGTGTATACTGAGGAACTTGAAGTTGTTTACCCGCTCAACCCCAGATTCATTGATGTCAATAGGGGTGAGCCTGTCTCTATTCCTCCTGTAGTCCACAACCAGTTCCTTTGTTTTTGTGACATTGAGAGAGAAATTGTTTTCTTGACAGCACTGTCAGAGTGATGAATTTTCTGTCGGCTGCCTTGCTAGTGTTTGAGATTAGGCCAATCAGTGTAGTATCTGCGCATTTAATTAGAAGTTTGGAGCTGTGGGTGGCGACTCAGTCATAGGTTTACAGAGAATAAAGGAGTGGGCTTAGGGACACAGTCCTGGATGGCTCCTGTGTTGAGGATCAGAGGGACAGAGGTGAGGGAGCCCACACTTGCCACCTGCCAGTGATCTGACAGGACGTCCAGGATCCAGCTGCACAAGATGGGGTGAAGGCTGAGGTCTCTCAGCTTCTTGTCAAGCCTGGAGGGAATTATGGTGTTGAATGCTGAACTATAGTCCAAGAACAGCATTTTCACATAAGCATCCCTCCTCTCCAGTTGTGTAAGGACAGTGTGAAGAGCTGTGATGCCGTCCAGTTGTGGAAGAGGGACAGATGTTTGAGAATTTGATCTCTTGCAGAGCAGGGGAAACTGTGGTTGAAGAGAGTGGGCCTACTAGAAGTACTGTGTAAGATGTCAGGTTTAGACAACAAGTATTCTTGGACAGTGTCTCATCAGTTGCCACGCTGTTCTTGGAGCTTGGCTGATCACTTGTGCAAGGATTGTGATGGGAACTGCTGGTTACCCAGTGGATGACTGTTCCTAAAAATGACAATCTTGGAGATAGCAAATGCTTGTCCCTCAAAGATAGCATCATTCAATGCACATGCTTAATTTTTAAAATTTTACTTAGAATTTGGAAAAACTACTTTTGTGACTGTTGGAAAGGACATGATTAGAGATGGATTTGAATAATTGTTGATACATTTGATAAATTGTAAAAAGTAGAGCAATCATAAGACCATAAGATTTAGGATCAGAAGTAGGCCATTCAGCCCATCGAGTCTGCTCCACCCTTCAATCATGAGGTGATCCACTTCATCTAGTCATCCCCACTCCCCTGCTTTCACCCCATACCCTTTGATGCCTTGGCTAATCAAGAACCTATCAGCTCTGCCTTAAATACACCCAATGACTTGGCCTCCACAGCCACTCGTGCCAGCAAATTCCACAGATTTAACCACCTTCTGACTAAAGTAATTTCTCTGCATCTCAGTTTTAAAAGGACATCCTTCAATCCTGAAGTCATGCCCTCTTGTCCGAGAATCCCCTACCATGGGAAATAACTTTGCCATATCTAATCTGCTCAGGCCTTTTAACATTTGGAATGTTTCTCTGAGATCCCCCCTCATTCTCCTGAACTCCAGGCAATGCAGCCCAAGAGCTGCCAGATGTTCCTCATATGGTAAGCCAAGTGAGGTATATTGCTTGAATCATTCTCGTGAATCTTCTGTGAACCCTCTCCAATGTCAGTATATCCTTTCTAAAATAAAGAGCCCAAAACTGCACACAATACTCCGTGTGGTCTCACGAGTCCCTTATAGAGCCTCAACATCACATCCCAGCTCTTATATTCTATACCTCTAGGAGTGAATGCCAACATTGCATTTGCCTTCTTCACAACTGACTCAACCTGGAGATTAACCTTTAGGATATCTTCCACAAGGACTCCCAAGTCTCTTTGCAACTCTGCATTTTGAATTCTCTCCCCATCTAAATAATAGTCTGCCTGTTTATTTCTTCCACAAAAGTGCATGCCCATACACTTTCCAATATTGTATTTCATTTGCCACTTTTTTGCCCATTCCCCTAAACTATCTCACTGCAGGCTCTCTGTTTCCTCAACACTACCCACTCCTCCACCAATCTTTGTGTCATTGTGTTTATTACAAAATTAGGTTTATGAAATTTTTGATAAATTTATGAACTGTATATGCTCTAATCAATATTGGATACATTTGAGAGAATGAAACTGTACTGAAATTCAGCACGTTGATTTGTTGAGAAAAGTAAGCTGTGTGGGGAAAAAAATTAGTTGGCATTGAGGGAAATCACAAGAATGATGTTTTGGAATTTGGACTTGCTAAACACTAATTACCACTAAAGGTTTAGCAGTGTTGGATTTCAGTGATGGATTGTGCAAGTTGTGATTTGTAGGTTAGATCCATGTGTATGCTCTGCCTTAAGTGAGCTGAAAGTTAACATAGTGCATCCAGAACCTGCTGGAAGGTCTCAGCCCAAAACGTCAACTGTATTCTTTCCACAGATGCTGGCTGGCCTGCTGAGTTCCTTCAGTATTTTATGTGTGTTGCTTGGATTTCCAGCATCTGCAGATTTTCTCTTGTTTGTGAGTACATCCAGTCCGGAAGAAGAGACTTGGCCTGAAATATCGACTGTTTATTCATTTCCATAGATGCTATTCTTCTAGCATTTTGTGTAATACTGAAAGTTAAGTGATAATTTTGAGGATGGAGAGAGAAAGAAATAAGGCTCTTTGAAAATTGAATGGATGTGGAGCTGAGCATGAATAGTGGCCACACTGGTGATTTTGATAGAAACGAGATGTAAAGTTTGTCCATATTTTATAGTGTATTTATGTACTTGACGGTCTCACAAATGTGTATTGTACCCAATGAACTTCTAAAGTGTAGTCAGTTCAGTGACTAAGAAATAATGTGGCTACTAAACTGTGTAGCGCAGGCTCCCACAAGCAACTATATGATAATGTACAGGCAACATTCTGTGATATTGTTTGAGAGGTAAGAAGTGGCTAGGATGTTGATGATTGCTCTCCTGTTCTTCAAAATTTTCCACTTCAGAGTATCTGTTTAATAGTCAGACATTGAAAGAGCACTTGAGGAAAGTTCAGCATTTTGAAAATGCAGCCTAGTCAGGCTGTCAATACATAATGAGTGTAGCTAATTTGCACAGTTAAATGAAATGTTATAGAAGGAAATCATAATGCAAGGAAGTGATCAAGTAAGCTATTTCAGATGGAAGTTTTTATAGACAGTTGTTCATTGTTGCAAATTGCTGTTGAGCCTTTATTTTTAAACTGCTCAGTGTTTACGTGAAAACTCAGCTGCTGCTTTATGTACTTGGATTAGCAAAAACTTGGACTGATGAAAGAAAAGGCAATCTCAGTGAACAACATTCTATTGGTCAACGTGGCTGGCAATAATAATATAAATGGCTACACTTAGAAATTTAAACAGAAAATATTGGCAATATCGAGTAGGTTGGGTAGCATCAATGAAGAAAGTAACAGTTACTGTTTCAGATCACTAACCTTTCATACAGAATAAAATTTTAATCAAAGCTAAATTTTGGAAACATTTAGCGAAATATTTAAAATATTGAAAACTTAATTTGAATCATTAGATGAGAGGTTGACGGGGTTACTGTATGTAGAACAATATAAATGAATGCTGTTAAAGAGAACAAGTATGTAATCTAGATGGTAGACACTTTTGTACTTGTTTGTTTCTGTGTACTTAATGCCGAGGTAGATATATTCGATGTAGCTGGCTTCTGAATTTCTGTTTTGATTGCAGATGATTATGTGGCAATAGGAACTGACTGTGATCATATGGCAGCACAGATTGAAGAAAATATCCTTTTCATAAGTGATTTACCCATATCCTTAAGCTTTTCTTCAAAAAGTATGTGTATTGGGTGGGTGTTCAACCAGCATAATAACAAACTGCACTTCCATTTCTATAGTTGCCATGGAGCCACAGTTCAAAACTGCCCATAATTAGGGATTAATTGAAAGTGGCTATTTCACTAATTATACAAATGTTAATTTAACATGTGAACTGATGACATGAACACCTCAGTGAAAACTATGATATTTTTGCATTTCAGCAAAGAGAACTTCACTGTAGTGCCTTGGGTGTTCAACATACAATATCAATATTGTGTACATCAAAATAAACAATGATTTTTAATGTTGCATGGAAATTTGGTTTACTTTACAACAGCCAATTGATGATCCGTTTTGACCTAATGAAGAGGCATACACTCTGGTTTCCAATAATATTTGTAGAAACATAGAAACCTACAGCACAATACAGGTCCTTTAGCCCACGATGCTGTGCTGAACACATACTTACTTTAGAAATTACCTAGGGTTACCCATAGCCCTCTAGTTTTCTAAGCTTCATGTACCTATCCAGGTGTCTCTTAAAAGACCCAATCGTATCTACATCCACCACTGTCGCTGGCAGCCCGTTCCACGCACTCGCCACTCTCTGCGTTTTTATATATATATATAAAAAAGTAAAACCTTACTCCACACATCTCCTCTGTACCTACTTCCAAGCACCTTAAAACTGTGCCCTCGTGTTAGCCCTTTCAGCCCTGGAAAAAAGCCTCTGACTATCCACACGATCAATATAGATTGCCTCTCCTTTAAATGTAGGCATTACCATCTGATTGGAGAAGAGAGTGCCATTACAAGAATTTTATCCAATCACTGTTCAGAGTAAAAACTAAAAATATGATTGCTTATCAACTTAACAGTTAGGGTTGGTGATGGAAGCTAAAGGCATTTTAATTTCATGAAAATATTTCAGCATCTACGGAAAGAGTAAACAGTCGACATTTGGGGCTGACACTTTAAATCCTGATGAACAATCTCAGCCCGAACTGTCAAACTGTTAACCATAGATTCTGCCTGGTCTGCTGAGTTCTTCCAGCATCGTGTGTGTGTGTTTCTTTTGAGATTTGGCACTTTACGGTAACTTTTTAAAGAAGATACCAGTTGCTGATTATGGTTCTTTAATTTAATTGATACTTGTATTCCAAGAGATGGGCAATACAGATATGAAGTACAAAAACAGAGTGAGAAGCAGGATAGCTAACCTAAAAGACACAAAGAACCCTAATTTAAGGAAGAATGTTCTCTGCGGAAATATTTCAGTAGAGCAGATTGCACGAATGACTGCTGAGGTAAGCCTATACTGTTGCTATAATTGCTTGAATTATGTTTTTACCAGCATATTTTTTCTTGATGTAGGAAATGCTAAATTACTAACACAGATTCAAATTAAGAATATTTGCAATAAATTTTGCTTATGCTTTCTGATCTACTATAATGCACAATCATGATATTGCTCTGTTTTATCGAACTCAAATTTGGAGTTCTGTTATAGTAATGAGATTTGTTATATTTAAACTTTAATCATATGCCCACTAGGTGTTGCTGGTGCACTAAAAGTCGTATGCTATCAGTGGTTTCTTGGTTGTTATTTATTGGATTTTGCTGCTGTAATGTAACTAGATTATAGGATTTTGAGGATAAGTCATTTGCAAATTGAAATGAATGTTGTGTGTTTTCATTTTCATGTTGTAAATGATTTAAGTCACTAGAGTAAACATGTATAAAAAAAAAACTCTAAATTTTATAAAAATACAGGTGACCTCTATGTGATGGCTGTATGGATAACAGAAATTCACCCTTGCAGAATTCACAAAAAAAATTGAGGTACAGAATAAAATTCACTCTCATGGAATTTATATGGGGGCAAAGTAAATTATTTTTCCGTGTGTTTTTCTTGACACATGCACAGAGGTTTCTTGTTACGGTCTTCTGGAAATGAAGCCCCCTTTAATGTGGGGAGATCACCTTGTAAGTTTTCATGAAAAGTATAGTGTGTCAATACGTTTTTCTTTGTTTGAATGAATTTTATGGCAGACCAGGTGGAATTATGATATTGTAGCCATTTGTGAGACTTAGTTGCAGGAGGGGCAGGACTGGACTCTATTGTTTTAGACAATAGAGTGGAAGGAATTAAAGGGGGAGAGGTGGATTTATTAGGTAAAATGTCACGACAATGCTCAGTCAGGACAGACTAGAGAACTCGTGTATGGAGGCTTTATGGGTGGAACTGAAGAATAAGAAAGGTATGACCATGTAGATGGAGCTTTATTATTGATCACCTTACAGTCCACAGGATTTAGAGGAACAAATTTGTAAAGAGATCAGACTGTTATAAATAATTTGTTGTAGGTGATTTGAACTTTTCATATATTGACTGGGATTCTCGTACTGTAAAAGGATTAGATGGCATAGAGTTTGTCAAATGTATTCTACCAAGTTTACTTAATCAGTACATAGAAGTCTCAACTAGAGAGATTGCGATACTTGATGTAGGGAATAAAACAGGGCAGATGACAACGTTTGTGTATGGGATCACTTTGCATCTAGTGATCATAATGTTAAGGTAATTATAGAAAAGGAAATGCATCGTTGTTGGTTGAGATTCTAAGCTGGAGAAAGGATCTTGATTGGGACAGGCTATTTTCTGGCAAAGGTGATAGAGTAAACTAGAGTGAAATTTTGGAGAGTGCAGATCTTGCATGTGTCTGTCAGAATAAAAAGTAAGGATAACAGGTTTAGAAAACTTAGTTTTCAAGAGATATTGAGGCCCTGGTCAAGAAAGAAGAGGTGCATAGCAGGTATACACCTGCAGGTATAGATAGGAACAAATGAGGTACTTGAGTAGTATAAGAAATGCAAGAGGACACATTTAAAAAAAAAAAAATGAGGAGGGCTGAAAAAAGGCATGAGTTTACTCCAGCAGACAAGGTGAAGGAAAATCCTAAGGATTTCTATGATTATGTTTAGAGCAAAAGGATTGCAGGGCACAAAACTAGTCTTCAGGAAGAGCAGCATGGAAATCTATGAGTGGAGCCAAAAGAGATGGGGAGATCTTAGGTGGCTATTTTGTGTCTATACTTGCTAGGGAGACAGACACAGAGTCTATAGAGGTGTTTGGTGTTTTGAGGCAAATCAGGGTGGACAAGTCCCCAGGGTGTGACAAGGTGTTCCTTTGGACCCTGTGGGAGGCCATTGGAGGGGCCCTGAGATATGTAAATCATGCTTAGCAATAAGTGAGGTACTGGAGGATTGGAGGGTAATTAATGTTGTTCTGCTGTTTAAGAAAGGCTATAGGAATAAAACAGGAAATTATAGGTGAGTGAGCCTGATATTAGTCGTGGGAAAGTTATTGGAAGGTATTTTAAGGCACCAGATATGAGTATTTGGATAAACAGAGATTGATTAGGGATTGATCAGCTTGGCTTTGTGTGTGGTAAGTCGTGTGTAACTAATTTTTGAGATTATTACCAAGAATTTTGATGAAGGCAAGGCAGTGTCTGCTGTCTACAGGGACTTCAGCAAAGCATTTGACAAGGTCCCACATGAGAGGTTAGTCAGAAAGGTTTGGTCGTGAGGCATTCAAGATGAGGTAGTAAATTGGATTAGATATTGGCTTTGTGGGAGAAGCCAGAGAGTGTTAGTAGATGGCTGCCTTTAACTGGAGGCCTGTGACTAATGGAGTGCTGCAAGGATCTGGTGTTGGTTGTCATCTATATCAACTATCTGGACGACAACTAGATTAGAAAACGTGCAGATGACACCAAGATTGGAGGTGTGGTGGACAGCAAGGAAGACTATCAAAGCTTGCAGTGGGATTTGGTCCAGCTGCAAAAATGTACTAAAAATTCAGATGGAATTTAATGCAAGCATGTGCAAGTGATTGCACTTTGTTTCTTTTTCAATCTTTTTATTATTATTATTAATATCAACAAAATAAAATTGATACATAGATAATGGGATTACAAACATACACATTTCAACTGAACATGAAAGAATACATAAGCAATGGTTACAGTATAAATGAGTATTCCCAAATCATGGACGATACAATTTACAAATAAACAAGGCAAACCTAGGTATATCATAATATATATATTTAAAAAAACAAAAAAGAAAAAGAAAAAAAAGTTATGCAAAAAAACTAATCTAATAACTAATAAGGAAAAAAACAAAAAAGAAAAAAGAGAAAAAGAAAAAATGGAAAAAAAAGGGCTGTTTATAATATCTCATAAAAATACAAAATCATCAGTGTCGTCAACTCCGATCCTCTCAACATATATAAAATCGAAACTGGAAAAACAAATAGGCTTGGAACAGGGTCATATTACATCATATGAAAATATTGAATAAATGGTCTCCATATCTTTTCAAACTTAATAGAAGTATCAAATACAACACTTCTATTTTTTTCTAAATTTAGACATAACATAGTTTGAGAAAACCAATGAAATACGGTAGGAGGATTAATTTCTTTCCAATTCAACAAAATAGATCTTCTAGCCATTAATGTAAGAAATGCAATCATTCGACAAGCGGAAGAGGATAAATGGAGTGAGTCCATCATTGGTAAACCAAAAATTGCAGTAATAGGATGAGGTTGTAAATCAATGTTCAATACCGTAGAAATAATATCAAAAATGTCTTTCCAATATTTTTTCAAAAGCGGACACGACCAGAACATATGAGTTAAAGACGCTATCTCAGAATGACATCTGTCACAAATAGGATTTATATAGGAATAAAAATGAGCCAATTTATCCTTGGACATATGAGCCCTATGCACAACCTTAAACTGTATTAATGAATGTTTAGCACATATAGATGATGTATTAACTAATTGAAGAATTTTATCCCAATTCTCAATAGGGATAGTAAGGTTAAGTTCTCTTTCCCAATCATTTTTAATCTTATAGAAGGGCTCTGAACGTATCTTCATAATTATATTGTGAAGTTTTGATATTAGCCCTTTCTGAGAAGGATTTAGTTCAAACAAATTCTCCAAAATACCTGAAGACACAAAGTTTGGAAAAGTAGGAAGTACAGTATTTAAGAAATTCCTAATCTGTAAATATCTAAAGAAATGAAATCTAGGTAAATTATATTTATTAGATAATTGTTCAAAAGACATAAAACAATTATTCAAAAATAAATCGGAAAATCGTAGTAATCCTTTAGTCTTCCAAGCTGAATAAGCTTGATCTATAATAGAAGGATAAAAAAAGCAATTGGATACAATAGGAATATTTAAAACAAACTGAGTCAACCCAAAAAATTTCCGAAATTGAAACTATATATGTAAAGTATGTTTAACTATCGGGTTGTCAATTCGTTTCGGCAATTTAGAAAGAGCAAAGGGAAGAGAAGTCCCTAAAATAGAACCCAATGCAAATCCTTGTACAGATTTAATTTCCAGGTTCACCCAATGAGGGCTAAAAGATATATCCCAATCCTTTAACCAACATATCAAATATTGGATATTAACTGCCCAATAATAAAATCTAAAATTAGGCAATGCCAATCCACCTTCCTTCCTTGCCTTCTGTAAATATTTTTTACCTAATCTAGGATTTTTATTCTGCCATATATATGAGGAAATTTTTGAATCAACATTAGCAAAAAAGGATTTCGGAATAAAAATTGGTACCGCTTGAAATATATATAAAAACTTGGGTAAAATAACCATCTTAATAACATTAATCCGACCTAGCAGAGATAAAGATACTGGTGACCACTTAGTAAACAAACATTTAATCTGATCGATTAAGGGTAAAAAATTAACCTTAAGTAAGTCCTTATAGTTTTTTGTGATTTTAATCCCTAAGTAAATAAGAGTCATTAACTAATTTAAAAGGTAAATTTCCATAAATTGGAACTTGTCTATTTAAAGGAAACAGTTCACTCTTATTAAGATTTAATTTATACCCGGAAAAATCACTAAATTGAGCCAACAATGATATAACTGCAGGAATGGATTTCTCAGGATCAGAAATAAATAATAATAAATCATCTGCATATAATGATAGCTTATGTATATCTGTCCCACGATTAATGCCAAAAATGTTCTGTGATTCTCTGATAGCAATTGCCAAGGGTTCTAAAGCAATATCAAATAATAATGGACTAAGAGGACAGCCTTGTCTAGTACCCCGAAATAAACAAAAAAAAGGGAGATCTTTGATTGTTAGTAAGCACTGAGGCTATTGGAGTATGATATATCAGTTTAATCCAGGAAATGAATGTCGGACTAAAATTAAACTTCTCAAGCACATTAAATAAGTATGGCCATTCAACTCTATCAAATGCTTTCTCCACATCTAGTGAAATGACACATTCTTAAGTGCTATGTGAAGGAGTATAAACAATATTCAATAATCTCCTAACATTGAAAAAAGAATAGCGATTTTTAATAAAACCAGTTTGATCTTCCGAAATAATTTGGGGTAATACCTTCTCCAGCCTGGTCGCCAGTAACTTGAAAAAGATCTTGGAATCTACATTCAATAAAGATATTGGTCTATAGGATGCACAGTCAGTAGGGTCTTTATCTTTCTTCAATATTAAAGAAATGGAAGCTCTATAAAAAGATTGTGGCAGATTGCCCAATCTAATTGCTTCTTCAAAAACCCTGCATAACCAAGGAGAAAGAGTAGTGGAAAAACATTTTAAAAATTCTACTGTATACCCATCTGGACCTGGTGCTTTCCCAGAATTCATAGAGGAAATAACCCCTTTAATTTCTGCATCCGAATTAGGAGTTTCTAATATTGAAAGATCATCTGATGATCATTTTGGAAAATTCACTTTCCCAAGAAAATCACACATGGTATTATGATCATGAGGGAATTCGGAATGATACAGGGAGGTATAAAAATCTTGAAATGATTTGTTTATCTCATCATGGTTAACTGTCAGATCCCTATTCTGCTGACGGATCTTAGTAATTTGACGTTTAACCAAAGCATTCTTCAATTGACTAGCGAACAGTTTACCCAATTTATCACTATGTATATAAAAATCAGATCTGGTTTTCATTAATTGATTTTCAATCGAAGATGTAAGTAATAAATTATGTTCCGTTTGAAGTTCAACCCTTTGTTTGTAAAGCTCCTTACTAGGAGTAATCGAATATTTCTTGTCAATCTCTTTAATTTTATCAACCAATAAAAGAGTTTCCTTCTTAATGCGTTTTCTCAGACCAACAGAGTAGGAGATAATCTGTCCATGTATATGTGCTTTAAAAGTGTCCCAAAGTGTTCCGCAAGAAATATCATCCATGGAATTAGTTGAAAAGAAGAAATCGATCTGTTCCTTAATAAATTTAATAAAATCCGGATCTTGCAGTAAGATAGAATCAAATCGCCATTGTCTAGCACTAGAAACTGTATCCGTAAATTTAATAGAAAGTTTTAATGGAGCATGGTCAGAGATGGCTATAATATCATAATTACAACCAATTACCGATGGAATAAAACGAGTCAATAAAAAAAAACAATTCTCGAGTAGGAATGATAAACATGTGAGAAAAATGAAAACTCTTTGTCCTTAGAATGCCGAAATCTCCAAATATCAAAAATTCCATTATCAGTCAAAAAAGAGTTAATACAAGTGGCCGACTTATTAGGTAAAGTCTGAGTAGATATAGATTTGTCCAACAAAGGATTTAAACAACAATTAAAGTCACCACCCATTATTAACTTATATTCGTTTAGATTAGGTAGAGAAGTAAATAAAGACTTTAAAAAATCGGGACAATCCACATTTGGAGCATAAACATTAACCATAGCAACCTTTTTGTTAAAAAGTAAGCCAGTAATTAACAAAAATCTACCATTCGGATCTGAAAAGATATCGTGTTGGACAAATGCAATAGAGGAGTCAATAAAAATTGAAACTCCCTTTACTTTAGCATTTGAATTCGAATGGTACTGTTGACCCCTCCAAAAACTAAAAAAGTGATAATTATCCTCTTTCCTCACATGAGTTTCTTGTACAAAAATAATATGAGCATTAAGTCTTTGGAATACTTTGAAAATCTTTTTCCGTTTAACCGGATGGTTTAAGCCATTAGTATTCCAAGAGACAAAATTAATGGTCTGAGCCATAATTCTGAAATCAACCCTTTCGTATATAAAGGGTTAACCAAATTATGAACTCATGCACCCGGAAGAGGAACAAAAATAAGGGGCGGACCTGGAAGTGACGACATCGTGGACATTTTAGTAGTTTAAAATCAGCCCAAATGAAGAAACTAAAACAAACTGATATAAGGAACATAAGATTTAGAAAAAAAAACCCCACCCCCCACCCAAGAGGAAAAAAGACCACCCCAGCCAGGAAACGGCTGGGAAAAAGGACAGATGAAACTAAATCTACCCCCATATCAGCAGAAGACAACTCCGTATATAAAGGATTAAAAAAAAGATCCACCCAAACTCTAAAAAAATAATAATCACTATACTAAAACCAAACTTCTTAATATAATTGATAGTAAGAAAAACAAAAAGAATATAATCACTAGTAACTTATAAATCGGGTTAAAACCCAAACAAACCAAAAAAAATTTTAAACTGTGATAAGAAATGCATTATAGGAAGAAGACGAGCGAAAAAAAAATGTCGAAATCGAAAAAAAAAGCCAAAAATATTTTAGAGAAGAAACCGCCATCTTAGTAAAAAAAAATTCACCTTCGAAGGATTAATAATAATGACCAAAGATAAAGTACAGTAGTTGAAGTAAGTAAAATAAAAAGATTAGTATGTCGAAAAAAAAACTTTAATTAGAGTATAAAATATAGAGTAAACCTACACCAATAGCCAGAAACAAAATCTGGTTTTGGAAACAAAAACCATCTTGCACGATCAAAATCACTCATTTATTAGAGATGAGAATCCGTAGCAGTAGGGAAGTTCTCATTCAAAAAGCTTCTCGCTTCAGATGTAGAAAGGAAAACACGCCGAGGTGCATTCAGAGGCGAGATTCTGAGCTTCGCAGGGTATAAGAGCGCAGGTTTTAGATTTTTCTCATAACATTCGGACATCAGAGGTTTAAAAAGAAGCCTTGCCTTCATTACTTCTGGACTAAAATCTTCCACTAATCGAAAATTGTGATCTTAAAATTTGACCATCCCTACACGCCAAGCCACACGAATAAGTTGCTCTTTAACATGCACATAGTAAAATTGGACAATTACAACCGGTGGTTTAGCTGAAGCACTTGGTGAACGACGCATAATTCTGTGAGCGAGATCAAGTAACGGAGGACTGTCTGGGAATACAGAAGGGAACGCATCCTTTAAAAGTTGAGCAAAGTACTTCGAGGGGTCCCCTTGTTCAATACCTTCCGGGAGACCAAGTATGCGTAAGTTCTGTCTTCTGGACCGATTCTCAAAGTTGACACTCTTGGCTTTAAGTGTTTCCACCTATTTAATCGTCAAAAGTAATTTCTGCTCCAATTTTTCAATTATCAAGTCTTGCTTCCGAACGTCCTCTTGCAAAGTTGCAATTAGAACTTGCTGCTGGTTAACTACTGAATCCGTCTTATCCATATAATCTTGAAAAGCCTTTATATCTTGTTTAAAAATTTGTCGTCGTTCTTCAAATTTTTCATTTAAAACCTCCAATAATATTTCATAAGTCAATTCAGTGCGCCTTAGGATCAGTCTTTTTCTTCTTCCCTTTCCCGTTAGGATCCTTCCCAGGTTCTCGCCCTTTAGATCTAAGAGCCATTTCTGTATTCATTTCTTCAAAAATTCACAATAAACTCTTAAAGATAAGTCCAAAAAAGTAGCAAGAATCTTTTGGTGTAGGTAAAAATAAGTTAAATAAGGGTGATCATAGGTTAAGAAAAGTAAAGGTTATGGAGCGAATCTGAAACAGTGCTCACTCCATGAGCGTCTCCTGCTGACCCCCTGGTGTTGCACTTTGGTTGGACCAAGTATGGTAGAACAAAGGGATCTAGGAATGCAGGGCCATGATTCATTGAAAGTGGTGTTACAGTTAGATAGAATCAATAGAAAATTGAGGGGTAGAGATGGGATCAATGTAAGCAGGCTTTTTCCACTCAAGTTGGGTGAGACAACTAGGAGGTCATGGGTTGAGGGTGAAAGTTGAAATGTCTAAGGGGAACATGAGGGGAAACTACTTCTGTCAAAGGGTGGTGAGAATGGGCAACAAGCTGCTAGCATAAGTGATGGATGCGATTTCAATTTAAGAAATGTTCGGTTGGGTACATGGATTGGAGGAATATGGGGTGCTATGGTCCAAGTGTAGGTTAATGGGGAAGGACAAGAGGAACTCTTATCATTGTTAAGGTGGCGGGAAGATGGAGTGAGCACGGATATCCAAAAAATGGAGGAGATGCAGGTGAGGGCAGCATCAATGGTGGAGGAAGGGAAATCCCATTCTTTGAAGAAGGAAGATATTTCCGATGTCCTGGAAAGGGAAACCTCATCCTGGGGAGATGAAGGAACTGAGAAAAGGGAAAAGCATTTTTACAGGAGACAGAGTGGGACGAGGTATAGTCAAGATAGCTGTAGGAATTGGTAAGTTTATGAAAGATGTCGTTTGACGGTTTGGATTCAGATATGGAGATAAGGGAGGGAGGTGTCGCAAGTGAATTTAAGGGCATGTTGAAAGTTGGAGGCAAATTTGAAGAATTTGGCAAGCTCAACATGGCTGCAGGAGGCAGCACCAGTGTAGTAATCAATGTACTAGAGGAAGAGTTGTGGAAAATTAGCATGAAAGGCTTGGAGTGTGGACCGTTCTATGTAATTATTGGAAAGGCAGGCGTAGCTGGGGTCCATGCGGGTGCCCGTGGCTACCCCTCGAGTCTGGAGAATGTTAGAGGAGCCAAAGGGGAAGTTGCTGAGGGTGAGGACCAGTTCTGCCAGATGGAGGAGGGTGGTGGTGGAGAAAGGAAACTGGTTGGGTCTTTTATTGAGAAAGAAGTGAAGAGCTTTAAGACCTTCTTGATGGGGGATGGAAGTTTATAGGACTGTCTGTGGTGAAAAAGAGGTGATCAGGGCCAGGGAATTGAAAGTTACTGAGAGCACGAGAAGTGTTGCAGTTGTAGATGGGAAGGCACTGAAACAAAGTAGATAGAATGAAGTCGAGGTATGCAGACATGATTCCAATGGGGCAGGGGCAGGTAGAGACTGTGGGCCTATCTGGACTGTCAAGATTGTGGATCTTGAGTAGGAGGTAGAAGTGAGCGGTACAGTGTAAGGGAACTTAGTTTGGTGGTACTGGATGGGAGCTTTCCCGAGTTGATGTTTTCTGATGGTCAAGGGTAGGGTTTTCTTCAAGGGGTAGGGAAGAGGAGGTGTCTGAGAGTTGCTGCCTGGCCTCAGCAAGGTAGAGGTCAGTCCAGCACAACTACAACAAACCCCCTTAGTCTGCCACTTTGATGGTAAGGTTGGAATTGGTGTGGAGAGAGTGGAGGGTAGTGCACCTGGAGGGGCTAGGTTTTGAGGAGGAGAGAGGAGTGCTGAAGTTGAGCTGATTGATGTCTAGTCGGCATTAAAAATGAAAAGATCCAGGGCAGTCGGAGAACTAATGTGGGGGGTGTCCAAAAAGTGGAGGAGTGTTGGAGATGGGAGAAGGGATTATCAGTCTGGGACTGGGAATTTTTGACAAAGAAGTGAGCTTGGAGACGGAGGCAATGGAAGAAACGCTTGATGTCATGGCAGGCATGGAACATATAGAGCCTACACAATGTTAAATGTTAAAATAGGAGGGGGCTTAAATACTCAAATGAGAATTACATTAACTAGTTACTTCTAGCTCTAAATTACCCAAAGAAAAAGAATATAACTATATTTGTTATTTTCTTCAGTAGTTTTTAGTACTTAGTTTTCCCAAGGTCATCAGACGCCTTTTAAATTCTATCCTGCACTCTAAGACACAATGTGAAATATAGGGTGACATTTAACTAGTTTTAAGGGACCACTGCTTTGTTGGATGTGAGGTACAACCTTGTTTAGCTTAAATTGATATAAATGGTCCTGTGGCATTCCTTGAAGTAATAAGATTACTTTTTCAGTGTCCTAGATAACGTGCACTGCTCAATGATTCTCATTGACATCTTGTTGCTGTTCATGAAACTTTATTGTATGGTACTTGTGTTGTAGATTCATGTTATAAGGCATTTTGGAATGCATTGAGTTTGTCAAAGGCTACCTATAAATGCAATTCCAAAGTCTGTATACATAGAAACATAAAAACATAGAAAATATGTGCAGGAGTAGGCCATTTGGCCCTTCGAGCCTGCACCGCTATTCAGTATGATCATGGCTGATCATCCAACTCAGAACCCTGTACCTGCTTTCTCTCCATACCCCCGATCCTTTTAGCCACAAGGGCCATATCTAACTTCCTCTTAAATATAGCCAATGAACCGGCCTCAACTGTTTCCTGTGGCAGAGAATTCCACAGATTCACCACTCTCTGTGAAGAAGTTTTTCCTCATATCGGTCCTAAAAAGCTTCCCCTTTATCCTTAAACTGTGACCCCTCGTTCTGGACTTCTCCAACATAGGAAACAATCTTCCTGCATCTAGCCTGTCCAATCTTATACGTTTCAATAAAATCCCCCCTCAATCTTCTAAATTCCAGTGAGTATAAGCCTAGTCGATCCAGTCTTTCTTCATATGAAAGCCCTGCCATCCCAGGAATCAATCTGGTGAACCTTCTCTGTACTCCCTCTATGGCAAGAATGTCTTTCCTCAGATTAGGGAACCAAAACTGCACACAATATTCTAGGTGCGGTCTCACCAAGGCCTTGTACAACTGCAGTAGAACCTCCCTGCTCCTGTACTCAAATCCTTTTGCTATGAATGCCAACATACCATTTGCCTTTTTCACGGCCTGCTGTACCTGCATGCCCACCTTCAATGACACCCAAGTCTCGTTGCATCTGCCCTTTTCCTAATTGGCCACCGTTCAGATAATAATCTGTTTTCCTGTTCTTGCAACCAAAGTGGATAACCTCACATTTATCCACATTAAATTGCATCTGCCATGAATTTGCCCACTCACCTAACCTATCCAAGTCACCCTGCATCCTCTTAGCATCCTCCTCACAGCTAACACCGCCGCCCAGCTTCGTGTCATCCGCAAACTTGGAGATGCTGCATTTAATTCCCTTGTCTAAATCATTAATATATATTGTAAACAACTGGGGTCCCAGCACTGAGCCTTGCGGTACCCCACTAGTCACTGCCTGCCATTCTGAAAAGGTCCCGTTTACTCCCACTCTTTGCTTCCTGTCTGCCAACCAATTCTCTATCCACATCAATACCATACCCCCAATACCGTGTGCTTTAAGTTTGCACACTAATCTCCTGTGTGGGACCTTGTCAAAAGCCTTTTGAAAATCTGAATATACCACATCCACTGGCTCTCCCCTATCCACTCTACTAGTTATATCTTCAAAAAATTCTATAAGATTCATCAGACATGATTTTCCTTTCACAAATCCATGCTGACTTTGTCCGATGATTTCACCTCTTTCCAAATGTGCTGTAATCACATCTTTGATAACCGACTCTAGCATTTTCCCCACCACCGATGTCAGACTAACCGGTCTATAATTCCCCAGTTTCTCTCTCCCTTTTTTAAAAAGTGGGGTTACATTAGCCACCCTTCGATCCTCAGGAACTAATCCAGAATCTAAGGAGTTTTGAAAAATTATCAGTAATGCATCCACTATTTCTTGGGCTACTTCCTTAAGCACTCTGTTGGTTCAGAAAACCATCCTGCATACATTCCAAGAAATCCTCTTCCTCAGCACCCTTACCAATTTGGTTCACCTAATCTATATGTAGATTGAAGTCACGCATTATAACTACTATTCCTTTATTGCACACATTTCTAATTTCCTGTTTAATGCCATCCCCAACCTCACTACTACTGTTAGGTGGCCTGTACACAACTCCCACCAGACTTTCTGCCCCTTAGTGTTATGCAGCTCTACCCATATTGATTCCACATCCTCCAGGCTAATGTCCTTCCTTTCTATTGCATTAATCTCTCTAACCAGCAATGCTACCCCACCTCCTTTTCTTTCCTGTCTATCCCTCCTGAATATTGAATATATCCCTCCTGGATGTTGAACTCCCATCCTTGGTCACCCTGGTGCCATGTCTCTGTGATCCCAACTATATCATATTCATTAATAACTATTTGCACATTCATCTCATCCACCTTGTTACTAATGCTCCTCGCATTGACACACAAAGCCTTCAGACTTGTTTTTACAACACTCTTAGCCCTTATACAATTACGGTATGTTGAAAAGTGGCTCTTTTTGCTTTTTGCCCTGGATTTGCCTGCCTGCCTCTTTTACTTTTCACCTTACTACTTTTTGCTTCTACCCTCATTTTACACCCCTCTGTCTCTCTGCACTTGTTCCCATCCCCCTGCCACATTAGTTTAAATCCTCCTGAACAGCAGTAGCAAACGCTCCCCCTAGGACATTGGTTCCAGTCCAGGCTAGGTGCAGTCCGTCCTGTTTATACCAGTCCCACCTCCCCCAGAACTGGTTCCAATGCCCCAGATATTTGAATCTCTCCCCCTTGCACCAATTTTCAAGCCACGTATTCATCTGAAATATCCTCCTATTTCTACTTTGACTAGCACGTGGCACTGGTAGTAATCCAGAGATTATTACCTTTGTGGTCCTACTTTTTAGTTTATCTCCAAACTCCCTAAATTCACCTTGTAAGACATCCCATTTTTTACCTATATCGTTGGTACCTGTGTGCACCACGGCCACTGGCTGTTCACCCTCCCATTCCAGAATGTCCTGCAGCCGCTCAGAGACATCCTTGACCCTTGCACCAGGGAGGCAACATACCATCCTGGAGTCTTGTTTGCGGCCGCAGAAACGCCTATCTATTCCCCTTACAATTGAATCCCCTATCACTATAGCTCTCCCACTCCTTTTCCTTCCCTCCTGTGCCGCAGAGCCACCCATGGTGCATTGAACTCGGCTGCTGCTGCCTTCCCCTGATAAGACATCTCCCCCAACAGTATCCAAAACAGTATATTTGTTTAGGAGGGAGATGACCTCAATGGACTCCTGCACTACCTGCTTACTGCTACGCTGTCTAGTGGCCACAGTAGATCTATTTCAAAATTGTACAGTAATTATCGAGTATTGAATTTGATCCAACCAAAAAGTGTAAACATTCATTATTAATTTTTATGACTACGTCATACATAATTTCATCTTCCTGTTCTATGCACATTTTATTATGTATTTTTTAGTTTGTACTATTTGCTTTTGTGTTTAAGTTTAATTCTCATTCAATCATACACGAACGTATCCAAATGAAAGTGTTCCTTTGGGGCCAAGGTACAAAGCACATTAACAGCACAAAACACAAATGGTTATGATAACAAAAAAATATAGAGTCACAGAAAACATTGACCAATCCCTGAATGGCATGACCTGTAGAAAGATGGTGCATGAGATGTCCTGTTCAGCATGTTGTCCATTGAGTGAACTTATCTTTTCCACTAATATTTTCTCTTGTATCAAATACTTTTACTATTGTTTGAATAATCTTTGAATTGTCATTCATAGTTTAGCAGGGTTATTTCTTGAAACCACGACCCCAGTTTTGGAATCCACTAAATCTGGTGCATGTCAATTGTTTTGTGCCTGAACATAAAACATACGTTTGCAAGAAAAAGTTTGTGAACTCTTTGCAGCTACCTGGTTTTCAACATTAATTACTCATTAAATGTGGTCTGAACTTCATCTAAGTCACCATAATGGACAAACACAACCTGCCTAACCTAATGACATAGACAATTGTACTACTGTAGATTCCGGATTTTAAGCCGCTACTTTTTTCCCACATTTTGAACTGCTTTGAACTTTGCGGCCTTTAATACGGAGCGGCTAATGCATTATTTTTTTTCATGCCGCCTCGTAAACATTTTGCCTCGTAACAGTAGACCAATAAAATTGATGAGTAGTTCACAGAGGTCCAATGAAATTGTACGATAAATCAAGCGCACTTTCACAATTAAATTATTGTAAATCAGTCATTTGTACTCACCCTCATCAACACGGAAAACACTCGAAGAAAAGCATTGTGCTGCCTTTATGGCAGTTATTTAGTTTATAATATTTTCGCTTAGTAATTCATTTTCTAGTTAAAGTTAGAAGAGTTTTAACTATATTTGTTTTCTGTACTACATCGCGGGATGCTATGATGTCACACCCGGTTTCGCCGCGTCTTGTGGGATACCAGTTTGCGATAAACGGAAAGGAGGGGGGGAGCGGCGGAGCCAAAACGCTGCTTTTAAGTTAAAGGCGATCAATAACTTTTCCTGGTAGGCTGCAGTATATATATTTTTTACCAGTCGTTAGGAGATATTGGAATGTTGTTCAGTAAAGAAGTATACGCAACGTATATTTAAAAGTAGCCGCGTTATGGGCACGGTTCGAAAAAAAGCATTTGCAATATGTATTTGTTTTTGTTACCATATGGATTTAATTAAAAGTTAAAAAATCCTCACGTGTAATATCTTTCTGTGTAAATATCTCATATTACAACGTGGGACACCTGCGGCCGAAAATCCGGTGCGGCCGAAAATCCGGTGCGGCCTTTACAAGTAAAAAATTGATTTTATTTCTAAAATTAGAGCCAGTGGCTTTTAATCAGGTGCGCTCTGTAGTCCGGAATCTACGGTACTTCTCATCAATACTGAGTACACCATGAAATAATCCCAGTCTAGCTTCAAAAAAGTATGTGAACTTCTTGGGTAATACCTTCTACAAAGCTATTTGGAGTTGGGTGTTCTAATCAATGAGATGAGATTGGAAGTGGGGGTTGTAGAGGTGCTCTGCCCTATTTAAAAAAAAAAGCGCCAGTTAAGTTACTGACAGAGCCTGCTCTTAAGAAAAATCTGCTTATATGCATCTCAATCAAAACAACTTTCAGAAGACTTTAGAAGAAAATTTGTAGAGATGCATGAAGCTGGAAAAGGCTACAAAAGCATTTCTAAAGACCTGAGTGTTCATCAGTCCATGGTAAGAGAAATTGTTTACAAATGGAGGAATTTGTTTCCTGTTGGTATTTTCCCTAGGAATGAGTGTCTAGCAGAGATCAGATCAAGAGAACAGCATGCAAGGAAGTGAAAAAGAGCCCAAGGGTAACAGCAAAAAACATGCAGGAATCTCTAGAACTTGCTAAATTCTCTGTTCATATGTCCACTATAAGAAAAACACTGAACAAGAATGGTATTCATGGAAGGACACCACGGAGGAAACTACTGCTCTACAAAAGAAAACATTGTTGTACACAAAATTTGCAAAAGACCATTTGGATGTTACGCAACACTTCTGGGACAATGTTCTGTGGACAGATGAGACAAAAGTTGAACTTCATGGCAGAAATGCACACCATTATGTTTGGAGAAAAAAAGAGCACTGCATGTCAACCAAAAACTTATCCCAACTGTGAAGTAGGTGGAAGGAACATTGAGGTTAGGGGCTGCTTTGCTGCATCAGGGCCTGTGGACAGCTTGCAATCGTTGAAGGGACAGTGAATTCAAAATAGTATCAAAGCATTTTACAGGAGAATGTCAGCGTAGCAGTCTGTAAGTTGAAGGTTAATAGAAGTTGGATGATACGACAAGTCCATGATCCAAAACACAAGTGTAAGTCAACAACAGGGTGGTTTAAAATCCAGAAAATACCTGTTTTGGAATGGCCTAGTCGGAGTCCAGACCTTAACCCAATTGAGATGTCATGGCATGACCTAAAGAGGCCTGTTCATGAAAGGTCTCCCAGAAATATTGATGAACTGAAACAGCTTTGTATGCAAGAATGATCTAAAGTTCCTCCAGCCATTGTGCAAGTCTGATCAGCAGCTACAAGAAACGTTGGATGGAGGTTTTTGCTGCTAAAGGAGGTTCTACCAGTTATTAAATACAGGGGTTCACATACTTTATCCAGCGTCGACTGTGAATGATTAAACAATGTGTTCAATAAAGATATAAAAAGTACAATTGTGTGTTACTAGTTTCAGCAGATTGTATTTTTCTATTATTGCAACTTAGATGAAGATTGGACCACACTTTATGAGTAAGTAATGCAGAAAACCAGGTAATTAAAAAGGGTTCGCAAACTGTTTCTTGCAACTGTAGAACATTACAGCACTGTACAGACCTCTCTATGGAGCTAAATTATTGTTACTATTGCAGGATCATAAGTGAAATCTTTATTATAGAGTAGTAAAAATAATTAACCAGAAGCAAATCATATATGCTCTATGTACTTAACAATTTTAACTCTTGTAGGTTTTTATTCTGCAAATTGACTGACAAATAATAGATATGATCTCACTTTCTATGGTGGAGGTGACCTATTATGACTAAAGGTGACTGCTATGATACAAAGTGAAACAGAAACATAATTAAGATTTGATTTTTATTATACATAGCTGCATTGACCTTTGTCTGACTGGGCATTAAAAATTTTAATAGGAATTTGTTTCCACTTTGATTATATTACCTATTGGCACCAGAAGAATGTAAATTGTGAAGTATTAATAGTGCATATCATCTTTTGAAGATAATTCTCATTATAGTAGAACATGCACAATGGAATGAAGTATTGAAACAATAGGTTGTTTAGAGTCTTCTGGTATCTAATGATGCAGCCACCTTTTTATATTTGCATTTGCCTTGCCTGCCTATTATGCCAAAATAAAATACCTGATCAGCCATCCCTTTGTGGCAAGGCTTGCATGCCATAATAGGCTACAAAATGAGTTCAGGCAGCATCACTGATAACAATGCGTTCCTCCCCAATGAGCCCAATACATTCTATGCACGCTTTAACCTGAAGGGTAATAAAATCATACCATCCACCAGGCAGAGACTGATTTACCTATAGGTAAACCTTTAGGAAGGTTGATTTGACATCTGAACAAATGGAGTCCTCGGCATGTCTTTTGTAAATACCTGGCTGAAGTATTTACAAGCATTTTTAACCTCTCTTTACTTGGTTTCCTATCTACTGGTACCAAAGAAAAATAAGGAAACCCTGCCTTAATGACTAACCCACAATGGCTGTGACATCTATCATCATGAAGTACTTCAAGAAGGTGCCCAGGGCACACATCACTTCTGGTCTTTCAGACAACCCAAACTGATTGCTGTTCAATTACTGCTGAAACATGTCCATATGGGGTGCCATCTTCCTGGCCCTATACTCATCTCTGGAATATCTGGATAACAAAGACAACTGACAAAAGAGGTGGTCATTGATTTTAGAAAGCAGGATGGAGTACACACACATGTATTTATCAACATTGCTGAGGTGGAGGTGGTTGAGAGCTTCAAGTTCCTAGGCATAAGGAAAAAAGAAATCACCAGTTGCTCATCTTGGTCCAACCACATCGGTAGCTTGTTTCGGTCAAGAAAGCAGGAAAGAACCTAGACTTTATCAGAAGTCTGAGGAAATTTGGCATGTCCTTATTGACCCTCACCTATTTTTTTATGGATGCATCATGGAAACCAGCCTATCTAGATGCATCACTACTTGGTATGACAACTTCTCTGCCCAAGACCTCAAGAAAGAATTGTGAAGGGAAGGCTGGTTTTCATGATTCACTCCATCATGAAAACAATGCTCTTCTTCATTAGAAGCTCGAGATTGCAGATAGAAAAAACATAGAGACATAGAAAACCTACAGCATAATCCAGGCCCTTTGGCCCACAAAGCTGTGCCGAACATGTCCCTACCTTAGAACTACCTAGGCTTTACCCATAGCCCTCTATTTTTTGAGATCCATGTACCTGTCCAGGAGTCTCTTAAGAGTCTATCGTATCCGCCTACACCACTGTCGCCGGCAGCCCATTCCACGCACTCACAACTCTGTACCTACTTCCAAGCACCTTAAAACTGCCCTCCCGTGCTAGCCATTCCAGTCCTGGGAAAAAGCCTCTGACTATCTACACGATCATTGCCTCTCATCTTATACTCCTCTATCAGGTCACGTCTCCTCCTCCAAGGAGAAAAGGCTGAGTTCACTCAACTTATTCTCATAAGGCATGCTTCCCAATGCAGGCAACATCCTTGTAAATCTCCTCTGCACCCTTTCTATGGTATGGACTCGGATCCCAAGATCCCTCTGATCCTTCACACTGCCAAGACTTAACCATTAATACTATATTCTGCCATCATATCTGACCTACCAAAATGAGCCACCTCACACTTACCTGGGTTGAACTCCATCTGCCACTTCTCGGCCCAGTTTTGCATCCTATCAGTGTCCCGCTGTAACCTCTGACAGCCCTCCACACTATCCACAACACCTCCAACCTTTGTGTCTTTAGCAAATTTACTAACCCATCCCTCCACTTCTTCATCTGGGTCATTTATAAAATTCATGAAGAGCAGGGATCCCAGAACAGATCCCTGAGGCACACCACTGGTGACCGACCTCCATGCAGAATATGACCCGTCTACAACCACTCTTTGCCTTCCGTGGGCAAGTCAGTTCTGGATCCACAAAGCAATGTCCCCTTGGATCCCATGCCTCCTTACTTTCTCAATAAGCCTTGCATAGGGTACTTTGTCAAATGCCTTGCTGAAATCCGTATACAGTACATCTACTGCTCTACCTTTATTGTGCTTAGTCACTTCCTCAAAAAATTCAATCAGGCTTGTAAGGCACAACCTACCTTTCACAAACCATGCTGCCTATTCCTAATCATATTATGCCTCTCCAAATGTTCATAAATCCTGCCTCTCAGGATCTTCTCCATCAACTTACCAACCACTGAAGTTAAACTCACTGATCTTTAATTTCCTGGGCTATTTCTACTTCCTTTCTAGAATAATGGAATAATATCCACAACCCTCTGATCCTCTGGAACCACTTCCGTCCCCATTGATGATTCAAAGATCATCACCAGAGGCTCAGCAATCTCCTCCCTCGCCTCCCACAGTAGCTTGGGGTACATCTCGTCTGGTCCTGGTGATTTACCAACTTGATGTTTTCCAAAAGCTCCAGCACATCCTCTTATTTAATATCTATTTGTTCAAGCTTTTCAGTCCACTGTAAGTCATCCCTACAGTCGCCAAGATCCTTTTCCATAGTGAATACTGAAGCAAAGTACTCATTAAGAACCTCTGCTATCTCCTTTGTTTCCATGCACACTTTTAACACTGTCACACTTGATTGGTCCTATTCTGTCACATCTTATCCTCTTGCTCTTCATATACTTGTAGAATGCCTTGGGGTTTTCCTTAATCCTGTCTGCCAAGGCCTGCTCATGGCCCCTTCTGGCTCTCCTAATTTCTTTCTTAAGCTCCTTCCTGCTAGCCTTATAATTTTCTAGATCGCTATCATTTCCTAGTTTTTTTGAACCAGCTAGAATCTGAAGCAACTTGGAAGAACTCAGTGGCTTGAGGGGCATCAGTGGGAGGAAAGAAATTGTCAATATTTGGCCTGGAATTCTGCTTTGGGACTGAAATTCGAGAGGCAAGAAGGCTAGCATAAAGAGGAGAAGGAGAGTGACAGGAAAGGACAAGCATTTGGTGGATTGAGGAGGGGTGTTAGGTAGGGGAGCTGAGCAAAGGTGGAGTTGAAAGATGGAGGCAGACAGAGAGGAAAAAGAAAACACAAGTTCCACATCCCTCAATACCAATCATTCCCTCACTCCTAGCACTTTTCCCAGCCCTTGCCGTAGTTATAAAATTTATTTTTGAGCAGTTGTTATAAAACTTGTTCTTACATCTTCTTCCTTAGCACTATCCAGAGACCCAGACAGTCTTTCTAGGTGAGTCAAAGGTTCACATGCATCTCCTCCAATTATTTTTCTCTCAATTTGACTATTTTTACATGGGAAGAACAAATGCAGACTTAGCGAATATTTTGCAGAACATTATGCTCAGGTCACAGTGGCTATCTTCAGTTTCCAGTTGCTGACCATTTTAACTCTCTCCGTTTCCCATTCCAACAATGACTTGCCCATCCTTTGTCCAGTCATCAGGTGCTTTACAAACTGATGGAGCAATGCCTCACATTACACTCAATAGCATGAATATTGAGTTTTTCAATTTTAGGTTGCTCATATCTCTCGCCTTTTTTCCCTTCCCTCTTTAATTCCCCCCTTTTTGCTCTCCCATCTGGTCTTCACATCTCTTTCCTCCCACCCCATCAATAAACTTCACTATAGGTTTTTCCCGGTGTTGTGCATTTAATATCTCAGTATTATTTAAGTAATAAAGTAAATATATTTGATTAGACATTCTTTGTTTACATAATTCATTGAGTTATATGTAAGAAGTATGTGAACGATGTGTCATGCCACCACATCATATATGCACACCCTGCTTAAAGTAAAAACGAAACTGAGACATGCATTCCTGGCTCTATCTCTCCTTTCAATTAGTTTTTGTTTTGGAGGTACAAAACATTAAAGCAGTGACCAGTAAGTTTGTAAAAAAAAAAGCAAAACTCTCTGTTGAAGCACAGTGAGACGTTTGTGCGAAGAAAACAGTGGAGCATGGTTTCTTCTCAAGAAAAGACGTTCAATGCTTTTAATTCATGCATTATTTGCACCAAGGTTTTTTTTATGTCTCCAATATCACCTCCAACCTCTTCCTGTTGCTCTTCTTTGTTTGTCTCTTCATCTTCATCTGATTTATCCAGAGAATCTGATTCCACCTCGTATTCACTTTCACTTTCAGTTCTGATCATAGCTGGGATTTGTAGTTTGGGTTGCTCATGTTTGTGCATGCCCCTTCCTTCACGCATGTGCAATTCCTGTTGCTCTTTTTTTTGGAAATCGTTGATGTTGCCGTAGTTTCCTGTTCTGTATCGCCGGAGGTAAATTGCACTTGAGCCCGAGGCTCTTTCATGGCAGCCGGCCTTGATTCTTTTCCAACTTGTGTTGTCTTCAAAGTAGTAGTTTTCTTCTGCTTCTGTTTAGGAGGCATATCTTAAGAGAATCCTGAGTAGTTTATAAGTAATTTTTTAAAGGTATTTACTAACTTTTCTTCACTTAAACATTATTGTACTGGTTTTTTACGGGAGAGCTGGATTTCCACGTCTCGATCCTACGTCATCACCTATTAAAAGTAATAAAAAAAGATATTAACAATATGAAGATTATGTTTGATAAAATGATGAAAAGACAGGACAAAATGGACAAGAAAATTAAAAACTTGGAAGAAACATCTGGAGACACCATTGATAGAGTGAATAAAATGGAAGATAATATTTCTGCCTGGACATCAGAAAGAAAACGGTTGTTGGAAAAAGTGGATGTACTTGAAAATTTTAGCAGATGAAATAATCAGGCTCGAAGATCATGTTCATTCAACAGTGGTTTCCGACCTTGCCCTTTACGCACTGAGATGTCTCTGAATTCTCTGAATCTTTTCACAATATTATGTACTGTAGATGTTGAAAGACCTAAATTCTCTGCAATCTTGCGTTGGGAAATGTTTCTTTTGAACTGACTAACAATTTTCTCACGAATTTTGGCACAAAGGGGTGAGCCACGACCCATCCTTGCTTGCAAAGACTGAGCCTTTGATGGACGCTATTTTTATACCCAGTCATGATACCTCACCTGCTACCAATTAGCCTGCTTAATGTGGAGTCTTCCAAAACTTTTCAATCTTATTTTAACTCTGTCCCAACTTTTGTTGAGTGTGTTGCAGCCATCAAATTCTAAATTTGTGTATATTTACAAAATACAATTAAGTTGGTCAGTAAAACTATTGAAAATCTTTTCTTTGTACTTTTGTCAGTTAAATAAAGGTTCACGTTAATTAACATATCACAGATTTTTGTTTTTATTGCATTTTGGAAAATGTCCCAACTTTTCTGGAAATGGGGTTTGTAAATAGACTGGACAGAGAAGAGAAAAAACTAAAAAGTCAAGTTGCAGTTTCAAAAAGAGCACTAATCTGCATGCTGTGGATGAGAAATCTGATGATGATGAAAGTGACACTGGGTAGCCTGGGATTTACAATGCGAAAGCAAACAGAAAAGCAATATGGCTTATACCAGAAGTGAATGGCAAATTAACTAAAATTGAGTTAGACAGTGGTTCTGCTGTCAGTCATTCTACGAAATGAGTTTGAATGGCATTTCAAAGATACTAAACTGAAGCCTGCAGATCAGAATAGACAATAGGTGCAGAAGTAGACCATTTGGCCCTTCAAGCCTGCAGTGCCATTTTGAGATCATGGCTGATCAACTACTATCAACACCCGGTTCCTGCCTTGTCCCCATATCCCTTGATTCCCCTATCCATAAGATACCTATCTAGCTCCTTCTTGAAAGCATCCAGAGAATTGGCCTCCACTACCTTCCGAGGCAGTGCATTCCAGACCCCCACAACTCTCTGGGAGAAGAAGTTTTTTCTTAACTCTGTCCTAAATGACCTACCCCTTATTCTCAAACCATGCCCTCTGGTACTGGACTCTCCCAGCATCTGGAACATATTTCCTGCCTCTATCTTGTCCAATCCCTTAATAATCTTATATGATGCAATCAGATCCCCTCTCAATCTCCTTAATTCCAGCGTGTACAAGCCCAGTCTCTCTAACCTCTCTGCGTAAGACAGTCCAGACATCCCAGGAATTAACCTCGTGAATCTACGCTGCACTTCCTCTACAGCCAGGATGTCCTTCCTTAACCCTGGAGGCCAAAACTGTACACAGTACTCCAGGTGTGGTCTCACCAGGGCTCTGTACAAATGCAAGAGGATTTCCTTGCTCTTGTACTCAATTCCCTTTGTAATAAAGGCCAACATTCCATTAGCCTTCTTCACTGCCTGCTGCACTTGCTCATTCACCTTCAGTGACTGATGAACAAGGACTCCTTGATCTCTTTGTATTTATCCCTTACCTAACTCTACACCATTCAGATAATAATCTGCCTTCCTGTTCTTACTCCCAAAGTGGATAACCTCACACTTATTCACATTAAACGTCATCTGCCAAGTATCTGCCCACTTACCCAGCCTATCCAAGTCACCCTGAATTCTCCTAACATCCTCATCACATGTCACACTGCCACCAACTTAGTATCATCAGCAAATTTGCTGATGTTATTTTCAATGCCTTCATCCAAAGTGGAGAGAGTGAGCAGCTTCAAGATTGAATGGAGCCCATGGGCAATGCCAGTGGTCCAAATTGCTAAGAAAAATGTGTCTGTCAGGATATGTGGTGATTTTATAGTCACCATCAACCCAGTATTGAAAATCAATATGCTCTGCACAGGCTAGAGGATATCTATGCAAAACTTTTCTGGAGGGGAACGCTTCAGCAAAGTAAATTTGACTGAGGCCTACCTACAGATGGCAATGGAAGAAGAGTTGAAAGTGTTTCTCACAAAAGGCCTTTATTGCTATAAATAGGCTTATTTTTTGTAGTAGTATCTGCACTGGCACTCTGGCACAAAACTATGGACCGCCTGCTGTAAGGCTGCTAAGGTCCTCAGTGTTAGCTGGATGACATCATCCTTACCAGAGAGGATGTCAAGGAATATCTGCAAAGTCTTAGGACAGTGTTAAAAAAAAATTAGAAGATTATGGGCTCTGAGCACAACACAAGTGTAAGTTCTTTAAACCAAGCATCACTTATTGTGGTCGCACCATTTCACAGCCACAAGTCTCACCTGCCAAACAGAGTGATTTCACATCCTACCCCCCCACCCAGGGTTAGGAAAGATGTTATCCCAAAAGTAAGCCTCTGCAGTGATTAACTCTTTAGGCCAGAATAGACAATAGGTGCAGAAGTAGACCATTCGGCCCTTTGAGCCTGCACTGCCATTTTGAGATCATGGCTGATCAATTCCTATCAATAAATGGGACAATTTAAAATTTACTATAATGTGGATGTCTTTATAATAGTTGTACTGCATTCTCCACTGAGTTGGAGTTCTTAGCTAAACTGGGATTTATAGTATATTTAATACTTCAGTAATATTTGAGTAATATTGTAAACGTATTGTTTAATTTTTTTGTTCACGTGATTTGTTACAGATACCTCTATCTATCACCTATCAGGGTCTTCCAGCTCTACCCCCACTTGCCTCCCCTCTCTGGGACTAACTACTTGTCATCTTCCACCCCTCATCAGTCCACCAGTTGCCTCAGAGTCCTTTTGTTGCCATGCCACAGCCTTTCTCCTCTCTCTGCTGGCCTTCTTGCCTCTCCACTCAGTCCAGATGCATGGTTTCGTCCTGAAGTACTGACAGTTTCTTTCCTCCCACATATGCTGCTCAACCTACTGAGTTCTGCCAGCCAGTTAAATTTTGTTGTCCTTCATTAAATTTTCCTATACTTCCTGCTGCCTTGGAGAAACAACAAACATAATCAAATACCACTCCCACTCCAGTAATTTTCTCTTCTCTCTCTTCTTGGGCAAAAGTTACAAAAGCTTCAAAATACATTACCAGGGTCAATAACAGCTTTTATCAGGTTGTCATAAGACAATTTAGTAAACCTTGTAACAAAAAGATGAACTCCTGATTCTCTTGATTTACCCGATCTTGGCCTGTGCACCTTATTTGTCCACCTGCACTGCACTTTTCCTAACTGACATGACACATTCTATAAAGCAAACACGAGGAAATCTGCAGATGCTGGAAATTCAAGCAACACACACAAAGTGCTGGTGGAACACAGCAGGCCAGGCAGCATCTATAGGGAGAAGCACTGTCGACATTTCAGGTCGAAACTCTTTGGTGCTTCTCCCTATAGATGCTGTCTTGCCTGCTGCGTTCCACCAGCATTTTGTGTGCGACACATTCTATAGTTGATTTTTAATTTATACTATCTTGATGTACTGATCTTTTGAAATGATCTATATGAATGGCATACAAAACAGTTTTTCATGTGACAATAATAAACCATTGCCAAATATTCTTGCACATCGGACCAGAATCAATGATTTTCTGTTCCTTCTTCGCACATCTCAGAAAGTTCCAAGCCAGATTTCCTGCATCTTTTCAGTTGATAATTCTTCAGATATTTCAGAACTTGGAATTATTTTAAGTTGATTTCGCTCAAGGTGATATAATCAACCTTTAAAAAAGTTTTAAAATATAGTGTTCACATTGGGCCTATAGACCCAATTTTACTTTGAAATTAGGTCAGTTGGTAGCACTTTAAAATAAATTACTATGTCCTGGCTGTCAATAAAATGTGGTTAACTTTCACTCAATAAAGAAAACTAACATGGTGCATGGATAGTAGCAATCATTATAGTTCCTGGTTTGGCTAGGTGCTTGCTGATCGCTGGTGAATACTGCTTGATGTTCCTTTAAACAGTTTTAGCTAAGTGGTTCAGTGATCTGAAGAAATCTGAATTGGCCAGTGTTGCTCGGCTCTAAATCAAATGAAATTAGATATTTTTGTTAGACTTGGATGTCTGCAAAATAATCTTCCAGTGTGCTGTAGGTAAGGCTGAAACATTTTTATATTGGAATGTTACTTTTTAGTGAAAACTCATTTTGAGCAATTTTAAAGGAAGGATTTGAAATCTTTAAAAACTGGGCTCAGATTTTTAACAACCATTTTCCCCCTCCCAATAAAACTGAAGGAAATGGCAAGTGATGAACTAAGAGAGATTCGAAAGGCTTTAACAAATGAAGCTATCAGAGAACATCAGATGGCCAAAACAGGTGGGACTGAGACTGATTACTTTGTTTGCGGAAGGTGTAAGAAGAATAACTGTACTTACACACAGGTAAGAATAAGGCAATATTACAATTAATTGAACAATTGTATGTTTTGCACATACTGCATGGCAGGGCTACTTGGCAGAGAAATTGCTGGAACCAGCTTCTTTCAGACTTCTGCTTTCTGTGTTTTTGAAACTAGAAGTTTTTGTGCCCATTTCAGTTTAGGATTTTATTTAAAGCTTCAGGAGTTAATTGTCAATAAAACAATCATGGTTTTGTGATAATTTTTTCTGATCAGTGTGTTACTTTTATAAAGAAATTCCGAGTGTGAAAAGGCTTCTAAATAGTAGTTAAGATTTTATAAATTTCTATGTATTTTTATTCTAGTAAGCTCTCATTTATCTCTCAAATACTGTATGAGGCATTCAGGCCCGTTTCTGTAGTTCTCACAGAAAATTATTGGTAAATATGAGGCAATTTAAACAACTTTGCTTTGCCATTTGTCTGGTTCCTTTTATGTGCTTTAATTTTGGCCAGCCATTTGTTCTGAACCACCATTTCTTGCACTGAACAAATGTCTGTTGAAATAGACACAAATAGAAGGAACTTCAGAATTGTGTTTGGAATTCCAATGGCAATCGCTTACTTGTAAATGACAATTTTTGACCAAATCCATGATCAACCTGAGAGGCTGGGCATAATTACTAAAATATTTAGAGATTTTTGATTGTAATTACCGGTAACTTGTTTTTGCTACTTTTTCCAATTTAAATGCATTTGATAAATATAAAATTACATAAAAATCTTGATTCACTCTTTACATGTGTATCATGCATATTTTGCCTTAAATTCATTAATGTCTTTGCAAACTTGAGAATAAATTTATTGTGTATAACGTGATTCCTGTAGACCATATGTTTTTATTTAAAAAAATATTTTCACCAGTCTATGATTCAAGTAAAGTCAAACTGAGTCGATATGTAGTAGTTCAGTTCAGATTTTTGGCATGTGTAAATTAATTCTATCTGGATAGATTTGCCCCTGAAAATATTGTCCTATTAATAAAAAGCTCACATTTTAAATACCATCTTTCCTCTTGTATTCCAGGTCCAAACGCGAAGTGCTGATGAACCTATGACTACATTTGTTTTTTGCAATGAATGTGGCAACAGATGGAAGGTATGTGTTCATATGTTAATTCCTTTTGGAAATTGTGTGAAATGCTGCTTTTTAACATCTCTCAAACTCCAGCAGTGGGTAACTGGCAACCATACAAGGAAAAACAAAATTGTGTCATTTGAAATAAGTGGGTTCATCTGGGCTATTGGATAACAAAATCAGCTGGAATCAAGGATTTTTAAAAAAGTCAAGGTTCCTATAATCCAAGAGTCATTTTGGCCCTACCTTGTGTCAGGAGAAAAGGTAGGAGGTGCAGGAATATGCGGGTAAAATGGTTAATTGGAAATCTGAAGGGTATCTTGGCAGTTGATTCAAAGGATCCCTCACCATTATTTGCCTCAAACTCTAAAATATTTGCCTGGTCTGTAATTACCTTGTCTTTATTCTTTATATTCTTGCCTGCCCCATCTGTGTCTTTTGCTGAGGTCAATTTGCCACTGATTTGAAAATTAAAAGTACTTTCACAGTTTCCTATCACACAAACTCAGAGGGGCCCCAACAATCATCACTTGGACATGTTTTATCCTTGTTTGCTGCTTCCTTTTTAAATATAAATGGATAGTGTGTAATTGAATGAAAACTATTTACAATTTCCTTATAAAATGGAAATATTAGGGATTCTCCATATTTCAGAAGGTAAGGGAGAGTGAAGATGTATTTGCTCACTGCTGTGAAATTCTGTAGTCCTTCTAGAGAACTGCTCCTGAATTGTTCTTGGTTAGTGTGTGATTTGGTAGGATTTGGATCTTAGTATGTTAAAGGTACATTAATGTGTTTCCAGTCTGGCAGGTGTGCAACTTGGAGAGGAATTTATAGGTGTTGCTGTTCCCATGTCTTCCTTAGTAGTAGAGATCACTGGTTTGGGGGGAACTGTTGTTCGTCACCAAGATAAGTTGCAGCAGTGTACATCACCAGTGGTGCATATCAGAGCTGGTGGTGGAGTGACTTTGTTTCTAGAGGTTGATGTAATGGCTTTGCTGCTTGTAAGGAGTTAGAGTTGCAAATCTCATGAAGCTTCCAAATTGATGCTTTATAGTTCCGGTCACCACACAACAAGAATGATGTGGTAGCCAAGTAGAGAGTGCAGAAGAGATTCATCAGGTGGTTTCATAGAATGGAGGCTCTAGTTACAAGGAGAAATTCCATAGGCTGAGTTTATTCTTCCTGGAAGCTAGAAGATTGAAAGGTGATCTTTTTGAGATTTATAAAGTTGAGGCAGAGATGGAATCATTTTTCTAGTTTTCTAGAACTAGATGTCATAGAATTAAAGTGGGGGGGGGGTTGAAATTTCAAGTAGATCTGAGGAGTAATTTTTCACACATTTGATGGTGAATATCTGGAATGAGCTGCCAGAGGAGGTGTAAATGCATTTACAACACGTAAAAGTTGTTTAGATAGATACTCAGATCGAAAAAGCATTAAGGGGTTATAGGTAGGCATAATGTGAGCATGTGGGATTTGTATAGATGAACATCATGTTGGTATGGACAGTTGGTGGTGGTTGCATGTGGTATGATGGTATGATTATAATTTGATGGTACATAATTTATCATGTTTCCTTTTGACATCAAAAGAGGCATACAAGTCTATGCTAGCTCTCAAAGCAGTCCCATTCCCATTTATTCCTCCATTTTTGCCTATTAACATATCACACACTCACCCCAACCTTAATTCTTATATCAGCCACCTATTATATGGGGATTTTATAGTGACGAATTAATCCATGAGCCACAACTTTTGTAAGTGTTGGGAAACTGACGCCCAGGGAAACCCTCACAGTTACAGCATGCTGGTGACTCTAGAGATCTGAATCAATTGCAAGCTGCTGAAGTTGTCAGGCAGCAGCAACTCTTCTGCTGCAAGATGTCACAATTAATAAAATGTTCCCCGATGTCAGAAACGGTCAATCTAACAATTGCAACTGTTTTTCAGCTCCCAGATCGATGTTTTAGCCAAGGCCACAATGAGATCTTGACCTGATAATTCAGGAGAAATCCAAATTTAATAAGAAAATTATTGAACAATAAGTACCGCTTGATAGCAGTGAAGTTAACTTTTGTGTGCATCTTCAGTACTACAGCTGGATGTTGTCTGTCCCCATAGTCTTTGCTATATTTACAAGTAACTCCACATGAATTCCAGTAGAGCAGAATAATGATAGATGCGGTGACATTTGCTACTATAAGCTTCAGAATGAAGCCTGGGATTTGAATAAAGTTTCAACAGCTGAACCATCAGCTTTAGCCCAGCAATTCAATTGTGTAATTAAAACATGACATTGGAGCTAACCCGTTATCTTATAAGAGATCACTATGCAAGGTTTAAAATACTTTTCTAAAGGAGAGATTGTTTTAAGTATTAAATCATTGATAATTTATTATCAGTTTGAATTGGGAATTATTATAAGGTTAGCTATCTAAAAATAATCTTCTCTTAGTTCTGTTAATAGAAATTCAGAAGACTACTTTGAAGACACAGCTGGACCAGCTAAATGAAAGCTCTAACTTTAAAGTTTCATGTATATTAAATTTCTCATTTTGCTACGTATATTGTTGTAAAGTAAATAATCTGACATGCAACGATGCTCCCTTGAAATTGAGTATTCTAAAATTATGCAGCCACTCAGATTTTGTTAATTAACATTGTGGTACAGTATTGTGTTTTAGGCTTTACATAATTTAGGTCTTGATCTGTCATTATTGGTATCAGATCAATCTATCGGATAACTTTTTAATTACGTTGTTGTGACTGTTCAGCAACCTAAATGCTTCCATGTTAATAAATTTGACAAGTTTATTTTACATTTTATAATTATTTCATAAATTGTAATAATCTCTGTAGAAAGTGTTACAATTGCAGAAATCAATGGATTCCTCTATTAACACAACTGCATTCAGAGTATTTGATGTTAGTGAAAAGTACAAAATTTGTATCATTTGTGAAATTCATTGGGGGAAAGCTCATCACAGAATTTTTGGTGCGTTGGATGTATTTGTTTTTAATTATCACAATGCTTTTTAAATTTTAAAAAAGCAGATTCAATTTTTTAATGTAATTCCTCCTGTGTTTTTTTAAACAAGCTGGCAGACACCAATGCAAAAATTTAGGTTTTAGGTTTGAATGTTCAGTTCTCTTAAAATATCTTCTGCTTGCAGTTTTGCAGATTTTTCTTCTCAAGCCTTTGCATCAATTATTATTATAGTCTCTACATTTTGGAATGGTCATGTATGTGTAAACAAAGTGCAAAGAATTTATAGAAATTAGCATTTGACTTCAGGATTTCATTTTGTCTGATTTGTTGTATTTAAAATACTAGTGTATTTTAATTTTGTTTTTAAATTTCTGTGTCTCGCCATTGCCCAGATTAGAATGAGATGAGCAAGTTGTGTGGACTCCTCCGTGTTCAAGATGTCTTAGTAATGAAACCCAAAACATCTGAGCTCTTTGTTGTTAGAAATGTACCACTGATAATTGCATTGATTCCATGATTAACTTCAACTCAATTCAACAGTTAACGATTTTGGTGCAGACATAGTAGAAGCTAGTTTGGATCTTCAAGTTTTATAAAATGTTAAAATAATGAGATTTGGCTATCTATGCCCAATGCTGTTTGTTTTTTTCATTGGTACTGCCTTGTTTCCTTTCTTGATATCACTATATTTTCAGATGCTTGCTTTTGCTTTATTTTTAAGCACTATGTTCAGCAACAAGCTTGAGTGTAGCTTTTTTAACATGTGTTGAAAGAATTAATCTTTTGCTCTTCAAGTAAATCTTGAATCCATAGTATTCTGAAACGTGTTCAAGTAATTTTTCATTATTGACCATCTAAAGCTTTATAGTGTTAACTAAAAAGCTTTTTTTTGGACAGAGATTACAAAGCCAATGTTCTGAAAAAGTATTTCAGGTGTAGGATTTTATTGTTGTGCTGATATTTGTGACCCATATTCTTTGCAAATTGATGAACAAAAATGATCATCGATGTGTTCTGAATACAGTATTTCTTGCTATTTAATTCAGCAATTTGTAAAATTACCATGAAAGCAATCTGCTTGTAGGAAACAAACTTCATTTTGCAACTAAAGAATATGATCTTTTTGTAAGGCTAAACAGTGTATATGGTGATTGCAAACAAATCAGGTTTGCATTCCAATTCTCAGGATAAAAGTGAATAATCTTGGGAAAGTGGGGAAAAATGCTATACAAGGTTAGAATTCAGAGTGGTTTATGAGAATGATCCTGGAATTAAAGGGTTAATGTATGAGGATCATTTGAAGGCTCTGGGCCTGTACTTGCTGGAGTTTAGAAGAAAGAGATCTCATTGAACCTTATTGAATATTAAAAGCCTAAATAAAGTGGATATGGAGAAGATTTTCCTATAGTGGGGGAATCTAGGACCAGAGGGCACAGCCTCTACAAGGATGTCCCTTTAGAACAGAGATGAAGAATTTCTTTAGCCCGGGGGTGGTGAATCTGTGGAATTCATTGCCACAAATGGCTGATAAGTTGGATATATTTAAAGTGGAGCTTGATAGGTTCTTGTTCTTGATTAGCAAAGTTTTCAGATGTTACAGAGAAAGCCAGAATGGTAGAGCAGACTTGGTGGGCCAGATGAGCAGAATTAGGCCTCAAGTCTTATTGTCTTATAGTCTAAAAAATAACAATTCCTCACTGGCATCCAAGTTAGTAAGGTTCTAGGCAAAGGTGATATTAAATAGAAGTTACTCTACTCCTTGATAATATCAGTCCCTGAAGTAGTGATGGAATTATAGGCATCTACTTGGATTTTGCATGTGCAATTTTGTGAAATTTATAAGCAACTTGCATTGCTGATCTGCAGAGTTCATCTCCAAAAATGAAGTAGATGGAAAAATCAATGTCTTATCTGACCTAAATGATTTGCAATATACAATATTTCCAATGCTGAATTGATTAAACCGCATTGTTTTTCTTGCCCAAATGGGCTAAGAGCATGTTGCTCAAGTTGAGGGCAACTTGCCAGCCTGTATTAATCAGTCTGGTTATGCAATAGGAGATGCTGAATTGCCGAGCTTGGGTTGAGATGATAAAATATTGTTTTCAATGTTTGAGCCATGTACCTTAATGAATGTAAAGTCATTGTTGTTGAGGAACATTAGAATCATGTATTTACATTGTAAAATGAGTACTTTGATGTTTTATGACAGTTTTGAAAGGGCCAAAAAGGGGGTAGAATGTAATTCCTATGATTGGTCAACTTAGAATGGTGTATATATCAGGAAGTCTTCCCAAAATGCAGGCCACAACATCATTGTGTTACTGGTCTTGACCACACTTTTTCATACTGTCAGGCATAATCTTCACTCCAGGTGCTTGGAGGCCTGTAGTATTTACCTACCGGTACTTTGTAATTATCTATAGATTGCAAGTAAGGATAAGTTTCAAGCTTTGCAAACTGTTCAAATTTTGTGAACCGTAAGATTTCCCATACTCTCTGCTATTTGCAAAGTGGGCAGTTCCATCACTGATCATAGAGTTTGTGAGATATTGGCAATTTTTCAAAAGGTCTTTTTTTTTCTACAATTGAAGTACCTGTAGGGGATTAGTATCATATGCATAATAAGCAATTTACAAATGGGACTTTATTGTAAATGTGATGTGGTTTGAAAGCATAGTTGGAATTAATTCTGTTGGTATTTCAAAGAGAAAGTCTAGTCTTTTTTGTTTGAATTTATTCAAAAGAAACAAATACATCAGATGGTACATGAATACATTTATAGTTAGCCTGGCATTGCTGTCTCTGTGCATGTGCTATTGTGATGAACCTGAACTTCCCATATGAAAGCAATATGATCTAATTGTATTTTTTTCTGATGACTTTAAGTTGGTGCCAAAAGGTACTTAGCATTATAAAATAATGATAAGTTGATATGAATTAAATTTCCACTTGACTAAATCTTGGGTGTCATTATTCAATGTTGATCAAATTAAACTAAGGAATTCTAAACATCTAGAAACTACCTCTGCAACATAAGACTGTCCAGCCTCATTTAAAACCTTATTAGAATGGAATAAAAATACTAGAAGTATCAGAGGCTATGTGCATTGGTGAATAGAGGAACCAAGTTAATGTTTTAGATGACTTGCCTTTCATCAGAGCTTTGAAACAGTTAACTAAAACTTAAGGTGCTTTGAAAACAGGACAATTAAGGTGAAAAATATCCGTAATGTAGAAATGCAATGACATAAGAGATGGTAATGCAGGGTTAAAGATGTACATTTGGGCAAGTAGGTAAATAAATGTAAATAAAAATAACAGGTGATTGGACTTTTTTTATATTGGGCATAAAACGGCTCAAATACAGGGAACATGGTGATCTTGGAGGGTTAATCTTGGAAAGATTAAAACTGGGCGAGGAGGTTATGGACTGATTAGAAATTGGAAATTGTTTAATTGGTTATAAAGTCTGTTTTTGCTTAAGGATGGACCAGTTAAAAGACAATAATCATGTGTACGATGGGTAAGTAGACCTTTTGTGTTTGTTGTGATAAGGGAGCGGCATTCTTGATCTCAGGTTTAGAGAGGCTTGGTTAAGGGAGAGTACCTAGTTTTGTGTGGATGGTTTAGCTTAAGATCAGAGGTTATGTATGAAGAATGCATTGCACAAGAGAATACTGGACCAGGTGTGTATGTAATTTATTGAGGTTTAGACAAGTTGTGTCTTTTTCAGAATTTACTGAAGGAGGCTCGTTGTGCACCCTACACTGATCTGACAGCAGCTGGGTGGAATTACCAGGATTGCTAATGATTACATGGAGTCTGTGATTAAAATGAGGTAACAAGAAAGTTCATTTAAAAAAAACCTGCCCTGGCTGCTAGCAGTCCTTGGAAAGCTCATCTTTTTAAAAGGAATAGGCTGTGACAACATCAGTTATTTGTGGGAAGAAATGAAGCACACTGTCTATCTTGGTGTGATCAAATGAGGCTTACACTAAAAAGTGTGGTTCTCCAATGTAGATAGCAGGACTCTGTCCATTGGGTGTAAGGCTGAGAAGTGAAGGACCTAAGAACTAAGTGATTGGCAAAAGGACCAAACGTGACAAAATTGAATTGAATTGACTTTATTTCTTACATCCGTCACACAGGAGTAAAAATCTTTACATTGCGTCTCCGTCTAAATGTGCAATATGCAATTTATAATGAATAGTATGTACAACAGGACAGTCAATATTACATAAAAATACAGTTGCATCAGCATGAAATAATCAGTCTGCTGCCCTGGTGGATGAAGCTGTCCTGGCATTTGTGCTGTAGTACCATTTCTTGGATGGTTGCAGCTGGAACAGTTTGTGATTGGAGTGACTCGGGTCCCCAATGATCCTTTGGGCCTTTTTTACACACCTGTCTTTGTAAATGTCCTGAATAGTGGGAAGTTCACATCTACAGATGTGTTGGGCTGTCCACACCACTCTCTGCAGAGTCCTGCGATTCTGGGGAGTACAGCTCCCATACAAGGCCAGTCAGGATGCTCTCAATTGTGCCCCTTTAGAAAGTTCTTTGGATTTGAGGGCTCATACCAAACTTCTTCAACCGTCTGAGGTGAAAGAGGTGCTGTTATGCTTTTTTTTTTAACCACACAGCTGGTATGTACAGACTACGCAAGATCCTCGGTGATGTGTATACCGTGGAACCTAAAGCTATTGACCCTCTCAACCCCAGATCCATTGATGTCAATAGGGCTTAGCCTGTCTCCATTCCTCCTGTAATCCACAACCAGCTCCTTTGTTTTTGCAACATTGAGGGAGAGGTTATTTTTCTTGGCACCACTGTTGGAGAAATGACTTCTTCCTGTGGATCACCTCATTATTGATTGAGATTAGGCCAATCAATGTAGTATCATCAGCAAATTTAATTAACAGATTGGAGCTGTGGGTGGCAACATAGTCATGGGTATACAGAGAGTAAAGGAAGGGGGCTCAGTACACAGCTTGAGGGGCAGAGATGAAGGGAGACCCTTACCATCTGCTGGCAATCTAACAAGAAGTTCATGATCCAGCTACAAAAGGTAGGGTGAAGGCTGAGGTCTCTGAGCTTCTTGTCAAGCCTGGAGGGAATTATGGTGTTGAATACTGAACTGCAGTCCAAGAACTGCATTCTCATATAAGCATTCTTCACAGTAATTACTCATTTTCTAGAATTCCTTGCCTGAAGACGAGTACTGGTTTTTAATTCAGATGTAACACTTGGGGATTAGATTGATACTCTCTAATCAAATAGATTGCATAAGTGAGGCAAGAGCTGGAAAGTGATAAAACAGGAAAAAAAATACAGGTTATTTGCTGCAAACATGCACAAAATAAATGAATGGTTAAATAGTACCTTCTGGGAGAAAAATAAACATTTGTACTTGTCAGGTGACTAGCACTGCTAAATTAATGAAATTAGGATGGCTGGTGCAATAGTCAATCCATCAGATTAAATTGTATTGTTTTTTTCAGTAAAGAGAACATGCAATAAAATGTTTCACTTATACCTATTGAAATTAAAGTTGAACCAATGAGTATTCAGTATGTTTCCTGTGATTTGGCTAAGTTTTGAACTTTTGTAGAAGGTGAGGCCAGTTGTTTGATGCCAACATTAAGGGTTCTGACAAAATGACAGTAAATGGATTATGATTACTGCCCCTATTCTGGTGTGGCACTGGGATGAATTAGTAATCTGTTGGAAGACAAAATGGCAAACCATGTATTTCCTTTGAAAACTGGTATTTTCAAAGTTCAAAGTAAATTTATTATCAAAGGACATGTGTCACCACACACAACCCTGAGATTTCTTGTATTTACTGTGATTGCTGACAAGTAACACAATAAAATCAATGAAAGACCATACCCAACAGGGTGGACAACAACCTTTTGTAGGTTTTTCTGTACAAAGGCATTGGTGTTTCCATACCAGTCCATGATATAATCAACATGCTCTCCACAAATCTATAGAAGTTTGTCAAAATTTGAGATGTCATACTGAATCTACATAAACCTCTAAGAGTAGAGGCACTGCTGTGCTTTCTTTGTAATGGTATTTTTGTGCTGGTCCTAGGACAAATCTGCAGAAATGATAAAACCAAGGAATTTAATTCTTTCTGCCTGATTCCCCTGATGAGGACTGGCATATGGGCCTCCATTTCCTCCTTCCTCAAGTCATTAATCATTTCTAAGGCAACACGAGTGAATCTGCAGATGCTGGAAATAAATAAAAAAACACGAAATGCTGGCAGAACTCAGCAGGCCAGACAGCATGTCGTTATTACCTCCTCCCATAGATGCTGTCTGGCCTGCTGAGTTCTGCCAGCATTTTGTGTTTTTTTCATTAATCATTTCCTTGGTCTTACTTATATTGAGTGAGAGATTTTTGTTGTGGCACCACTCATCCAGATATTCAATCTCCCTCCAAATGCTGATTCGTCACTACCTTTGATTCAGCCAATGATCAATGTATGAAACTGGAGCTGTGCTTAGACTCACAGTCATAAGTATAAAGCAAGTAGAGCAGGGATCTAAGTACACAGCCCTGTGGTGCTGCTGTGCTAAGGGAGATTGGGGAGGAGGAACTGTTGCCAGCCAAAACTGACTGGAGTCTGCAGGTGAGGAAATCTAAGATCTGGTCGCACAATGAGGTAGTTGAAGTCAAGGTCGAGCAGCTAATTAGTTTTCAGGGGATGATAGTTTTGAATTCTGAGCTATAGTCAAGGAAGAGCATCCAGATGCATGCATCTTTGCTGTCCAGATGATTCAGGATTGGATGAAGAGCCAATGAAAAGGCATCTGTTGTTGACCTGTTGTGACAGTAGGCAAATTGGAGTGTATCTAAGTTGCTTCTTGGGCAGGAGTTGATATGTTTCACCACCAATCTCTCAAAGCACTTCATCAAAGTGGATGTAAATGCTACTTGATAGTTGTTGAGGAAGGTTACCATGTTGTAGGTACTGGTATAATTGAAGCCTTTCTGAAACAGGTGGGTAACTCAGCCTGCTGAAACAAAAGGTTAAAGGTATCGAACACTCCAGCCAGTTGATCAGTACAGGTCTTAAACCGCCACGTAGCCATCTGAGTGGGATGCTTTCAGCGGGTTCATCCTGAAGGACACTGTTACATCAGCCTCAGAGACAGAGATCACAGTCATTGCAGGCTGTGTGAGTTCATGAAGGTGCTTTGATGTTTTAATAGGCAAAGCAAGCATAAAAGGCATTGAGCTCATCTAGAAGAGAAATTTTGTCACCTGTGTCACTTGGTTTCACTTTGTATGAGATGATAGCTGTCGAGCATCCTTCAGTAATTTAAGTTTGGTCTGGAGTTGCTACTTCAATCAAAATGGCAGGAGTTGCCACCTGCTTTCTCTGGATAATCTACATATTCCTGCACAGTTCTGAATTGGACACTTCCATAGTTTTTGACTTGATGATACACCACATGCAGAATTTGATAGCCTGCAAATTACTGTGGAATTATCCACCTTCTGCACAAAGGTCCCTGTGGTGCCAATTTTTCCACTGTTGCACCTTTACTGAATGCTAACTAGGTCAGGGTGAATCCCAAATTGCACTTACCTGCTGTAACTATAATGATTTGACTTTTAAGTAGGAGAAGTTGGCTGCATAGTCTTTAGTAGTACTGTTGGCCATTTTTGAAATTGGTAAGCAGGATGATAAACAGTGGCTGTAAGCAACAATAATGCTATTCATGAAGACTGCATGAGCGCATCAAAATTCTTTTTTTTCACAGCAAGCTATCCAGTTTTCCCTATCAACATTTATCTAAATTGTTATGGTTCAGCAACAATGAATATATAATTGAGACAGTTTTTTTAATAACAAATAAAACCTTTATTAAACACTGCTAAAAAAACCCCAAAAATAAACAAACGACTAACTTAACCGAAAGTTGGCTGCTGTGCGGCAGCTTGAACAGTTCTTAAAACGAGATTGCGAAAACAGTTCTTAGAAGTAGTAATGCAAAAGTCTAAGTGTTTACACAGTCACTTAGGAGAGGCTTTCCTTGAAATAATTTAAGTTCTCCTTCGTGGCGTTACTGCTGATCCCAGTTGAAGTATGCTTTGATCAAAGGATTTACGATGAAGAAAATGTAACAGCTTAAAGGCACCGATCTTTCCTTGGCGAAACTCTGCATTCAACTCTTTCTGCCCCTTTTACCAGGAGTTATCTCGGCTTGCAGGTTACTAATTCCTTGTATAAAGATTAAATAAGGTCATACCGGTTTCACTGTCAACACCAACTTTCCTCGAGCTTTCAGCTTCCCGAACTTTAACAAATCTTCACTCTCTGACTACTTTTTAACTGGCAGTATTGTAGCAAAACTGCCGGGAATAACCTTTGACTTAAGGCAGCAAGTAAAACTCCACTTTTAAACGAAACTGCGTCATAACATCGGAATACGCAGCAACATGGAGTCAGTGGCGAATTCAGCCACGAACTGCCCCACCTCACAGGGCGGGGTTCTCCTTTTATACCCTGTTGGAAAAAAACTATCACATGACCTCTCACTGGCGGGAAAATGAAATCACTCCACCATCACAAGACCATTACCTCATGGTCACGTGACAGGTACAAGATACCCATGGGTACGTAACACCTCCCTCCAAAAAAAAAATGTCATCTGTCAAGAACAAAATTTTAACAATTAACTATTTACAAGAGAAGAAATACAAATGTATAAAATTTACAATGTGCACAGCATACATAGTATTAGCATATAGCATCTTACTATACAGGAGTGTTACAAATGTTAGAAAATATCACTCCATAAAAAATTACATTGTACATTTAACATCGAAATAGACAATCAGCAATCACATTATCTTTGCCTGTAATATGAGTTATCAAAATATTATCAAAACATTAAACCTTTCATTACTAAATTGGAGTTTAATGTATTTCTTTAACCATTTTCTTTAACCTAGCCTGGATTTACCACACAACTAAGGTAAATCACAGTGGCATTTCCAAATTTATTTTTAGCTAAATTAATAGTTAGGTTAGCTTTTGAAAGCCTTTCAAATAATTTCTCCACCACAGTAATGTGTGCTTCCCAAGTATCATTTCCTGTCACCAAATCGTCAATATAAGCATCTGTATCTTTCAATCCCTGAATCACAGAGTTAATCATCCGCTGGAAAGTACCTAGGGCATTCTTCATCCCAAATGGAAGAACATTATATTCATATAACCCAGATGGAGTTACAAATGCAGAAATCTCTCTACTTCTATCCGTTAATGGAACACACCAATACCCTTTCAATAAATCAATCTTTGTAAGGAACTTTGCTTTTCCCACTTTATCTATGCAATCATCTATTCTAGGAATTGGATATGTATCTGTTTTCATCACAGCATTCACCTTCCTGTAGTCCGTACAAAACCTAATACTACCATCTGATTTTGGCACCATAACACAAGGTGAACTCCAATTCGAGTTAGAAGATTGAATAATATTATTCTCTAGCATATATTTAATTTCTTTCTCAGCAAGTTCACATTTTTCCATTTCACCTTATATGGATGTTGTTTGGCATCTCCAACATCTACATCATGTGAAGCTACAGTGGTTCTTCTAGGAACTTCTGGAAGCAAACCCTTATATTTAAAAATTAATTGTTTCATCTGCTGTTACTGCTCTGGCTGTAAATGTGTTAATTTCTCATCAATATTTTCCAGAATAGTTGAGTTTGGTAACCTGACAGAAACAATGTTGGGTTTAGAATGAGTTTCAGATGAATTATCTATTATGTCCCTAGTGAGATCAGACTCAATATTATTGACCACAACAGTCATAGTAGCAGACTGTTTCTCATAATATGGTTTTATCATAATAATATGGCAAAGTTGAGTTGGCCTTCTACGATCTGGAGTTTTTATCACGTAATCCACATCACTGATTTTAGACACAATTTCATAAGGACCATGAAATTTAGCTTTAAAGGATTTGTTTGCACTGGGAAAAGAACCAGCACCTTATCTTAAACGTCCTCATCCGAGCTTCTTTATTGTACCAGGTTTTCATTTTCTCCTGAGCCAATTTTAAATTATCCCTAGCTAAATTACAAGCTTTATGTAATCTGTCCTTAAATTTTAAAACATAGTCCAACAAATTAGTGTGTACTTATTTATTAATCCATTGTCCGTTTAATAAAGTTAAAGGTCCTCTAACTCTATGCCCAAATACAAGTTCAAATGGACTGAAACCTAAGGATTCCTGCACTGATTCCCTCACTGCAAATAGAAGTAAGTGTATACCCTCATCCTAATCACTTTCATTTTCCACACAATATGTCCTAATCATAGTCTTGAGGGTAGAATGAAACCTCTCCAAGGTACCTTGCGATTCTGTATGGTATGCAGACGAAGTGACTTGCTTAGCTCCCAATTTATAAACTATCTGTTGAAACAATCCAGACATAAAATTACTGCCTTGATCAGATTGTATTTCCTTAGGCAACCCAAAATAAGTAAAGAATTTTATAAGAGCCTTTGTTACAGTTTTAGCTGTTATATTCCTAAGTGGTACTGCCTCTGGAAACCTAGACACAGTGCACATGATAGTCAACAAGTACTGATAACCAGTTTTTGTTTTTGGTAATGGACCTACACAATCTATAATAATTTTATAAAATGGTTCACCAAATGCTGGAATAGGTTGCAATGGAGCCACTGGTGTAACTTGATTTGGTTTACCTACAATCTGACAAGTATGGCATGTTCTGCAAAACATCGCCACATCTTTTCTTAAACCAGGCCAGTAAAAATGTTTCAAAATCTTGTCCACAGTTTTCCTTACGCCTTGATGTCCACCCAAGGGCACACTATGGGCTAAAGTTAAAATCTCATTTTGATAAACTTTAGGAACAACTACCTGGTAAACAACCTGGAATTGTAGGAGGTCTCCAGTTCCTCATCAACACTCCTTTTTCAAAATAATATCCTACTGGCACCTTATCAATTTCACTATCTGGAAGAGCTTGTTCTTTTAGTTTTATAATCTCAGGGTCTCTACTCTGCTCTGCTATCATCTCGTTCCTGGACAGAGACAAATCTTCATGGTCAGATTTACTCCAAGAGTCTTGTTCAAACAATGAAGGTAAGAAAGTTTCTGACATATCCTCAAAACTCGAATCCTGAGTTGAACAGTCATGGGTAACAACCTCATTCTGCACATCAATCTTTTTAGCCATAGCTCGAGTTACAACACAGGAAGAACCTGTGTTAGAATCCATCCGTGGTTCCTCTAACTTTATTGTCAAATGTACTTCAGGAAAAACTTGTCCACCTGCTAAATCATTTCCTAACAATAAAGAAATATCATTCACAGGTAAGGTAGGCTGTAGTCCTATTTTAACAAGTCCTGTAACTAACCCTGATTTTAAATTCACTTTATACAAATGTACAGGCATAAGGACACTCCCAATACCTCATATATAATTTACCTCACCAATATCAGAATCTTCATTAAACTTTAACACACTGTTTAATATCAGTGATTGAGAAGCTCCAGTACCCCTTAGGATTTTTATTGGCACTGGAGTAGATCCTTCTTTCAGGGATACAAACTGTTCAGTTATAAAATGATCATATCCCTTTTTAACTTGGTCAGACTCTAACAAAGCTTCATTTGTGTTTATCAAACCCTGTGGATTTACAGGTTTTTCAGTATGTTGCACATAACCATCTGCAACTGCTTCCTTTTCTTTCTTTTTCAATCGGAAACAGTTAGCTATTACGTGACCAGGTTTCTTACAATAGTTACAAATGGGACCAAACTGTCTTTCCTTCCCAGATTTTCTTTCCTCCTTACTTTTCTGATTAACTTCTGATTTAATCTCTGATTTACTTTGATTCTCTGTGTTATTTTTCCTTTTAAAAGCTCTGCCCTGAGGAAATTTATTCTTATGGATTAAAGCATACTCATCAGCTAATTTAGCAGAGTCCTGTAATGTAGCAATGTCTCTCTCATTTAAGTATGTCCTTACTTCAACAGGAATGCTTCTTTTAAATTCTTCCATTAAAATCAGCTCTTTCAATTTATTATAGTCCCCATTTACATTTTTAGAGGAAACCCATCTCTCAAAACACACAGCTTTATCATAGGCAAATTCCACATAAGTCTTTCCCACAGATTTCTTCAAATTTCTGAATCTTTCTCTATAAACTTCTGGAACTAACTCATACACCTTCAATATGTGTAGTTTCACAGTACCATAATCAAGCGCTTGCTCAGCAGTTAAAGCTGTATAAACCTGTTGTGCTTTGCCCTTAATTACACTCTGTAACAACACTGACCATTTCTCTTTCAGCCACTCTGAAATCAGAGCAATCATTTCAAAATGTTGAAAATATTTCTCTACTTCTGTTTCACTAAATAGAGGGACCAATTTAATTTCCTGACTAACAACAAACGTTTTTCTAAAACCAGGAGACTGATTCCCGGATCTCAATTCCGCCATCTTAAGTTCAAATTCCCTCTTTTTATTTTCAGCTTCTAATCGACTTAGTTCCAAGTGAGCTTCTAATTCCTTCTGATTTAATGCAGCTTCTATTTTCAACTTTTCTAATGCTACCCGTTCTGACTGTAACTGAATCGCTGCTTTACTCACAGGAAACTGATCTAAAATCGATACATCAAACACACCCAACTCTATATAGTGTTCTGTGATTTTTCTTTGAACTACAGGCTTTGTTGTACCTTTTGAAATACCTTCAAGTTCCAACCTGCTAGCAATCTCCAATACATCATTTTTTTTTGCCTTCTCTAATAATCCCGAATCTGGAGATTCCAGGAATTCTTCAATATTCATTGTTGCCGAATACCACTCACAAGCCAATCAAACAAAAGAATTGAGTATTCCCCTTTTCCAAATCACCGATTAAAAACCAAACAAGCATTTAAACTCAAAAATGGATTCAGATCGCACGAGCCCCCAAATGTTATGATCCAGCAACAATGAATATATAATTGAGACAGGTTTTTTAATAACAAATAAAACATTTATTAAACACTGCTAAAAAAACTCAAAAGTAAACAAAAGACTAACTTAACCAAAAGTCAGCTGCTGTGCAGCAGCTTGAACAGTTCTTAAGCGAGAATGTGAAAACAGTTCTTAAAGCAATAATGCAAAAATAGTTCTTAGAAGTAGTAATGCAAAAGTCCAAGTGTTTACACAGTCACTTAGGAGAGGCTTTCCTTGAAATAATTTAAGTTCTTCTTCGTGGTGTTACTGCCGATCCCAGTTGAAGTATGCTTTGATCAAAGGATTTACGATGAAGAAAATGAAACAGCTTAAAGGCACTGACCTTTCCTTGGCGAAACTCTGCATCCAACTCTTTCTGCCCCTTTTAGCAGGAGTTATTAATAGGTTACTAATTCCTTGTATAAAGATTAAATAAGGTCGTACCGGTTTCACCGTCAACACCAACTTTCCTTGAGCTTTCAGCTTCCCAAACTTCGATGACTACTTTTTAACTGGCAGTATTGTGGCAAAACTGCTGGGAATAACCTTTGACTTAAGGCAGAAAGTAAACCTCCACTTTTAAACGAAACTGCGTCATAACATCGGAATACGCAGCAACATGGAGTCAGTGGCGAATTCAGCCACGAACTGCTCCACCTCACAGGGCGGGGTTTTCCCTTTATACTCTGTTGAAAAAAACTATCACATGACCTCTCACTGGTGGGAAAATGACATCACTCCACCATAACAAGACCATTACCTCATGCCCAGCAAAGCTTCAGTTACATCATGGTCATGTGACAGGTACAAGATACCCATGGGTACGTAACAAAATGAAAGACGAAGTTCATCAGATTAGCAATGTATTTATTTAAATTTTTACAAATTTTCTTAACCGTGCTTGTAAAACATAATTAATTTCAAAAATTATAGTGAGGGATTTCTATTATTTCTAACATAACTATCCAATTATTATTTTTCATCTTGTAGGTAAGCCTTCGTAAATTTAAAGCCCTTTTGTTGACTACCTGTGTCCAAGAAGAAAATTGCACAAATATAAACTATCTTTAGCTGTAAACAACAGCTAGCTAATTTATCAGTAGTTTCCTTTTTAAAGTTGTCAATACAGCCTAATATTATTACAATACAGCACAATAAATTGCCAACCATGAAGACAACCAAAGGGGTGAAATTTAACACATCTTGTACACTAGCTCTGGAGTCCATTTGACAATGTAACCCTCAAGAGCACCTTGGTTCCTTTTCAGCAAGAACTCACACTTACCTGGCTATTATCTTTTCTGTAATCTTCGGAGATAGCTTCATGATCATTGTACAAAACAAATTTTAATTAAATGTTCATGGACACAAAGTGAGGTAAAATTATGGTTCTTTTGGATGGAATGATCCTTGATTAGCAACTGATGGAATTATTAGCAGCAACAATGACGTCTTACAAAGGTAGGTATGAGCTACTTACAATTTTAAATATTCTGTTTTGTATTTTTAATGGTTACGTTCCAACATAAAGGCTGAGATTATATCCCTTTCAATAAAATCATTTTCATTTTTCATGTAAAGATAAAAGCTGTTCTGAAATTGTTGATAACAGCATTTTCATATATAATAATTGTGTAGATGATACCTGATTGAGAGATGAACAAAAACTGTCCCTTTCCATTAGGGTTTATTCACTAATGCTTGTAAATAAAAAAAAAGACCAAAATTGAACTTATTTAAGCCATCACTAGAGTCTTGCAGTTCTTTAGTGCTTCTTGCATTTTTAGGCAACAGGAAATCAGTAGTAAAATAAACCTGAGTTTCATATTTTCTTTTTTGTGATGATGACCTTGTACCTGTTTTGTTTTTTTAAATGAACTTTATCCATATAGTTGAATATTTAGGACTCTGAAGATGTGCTGGATGACTTCTGAAGCAGAGACTTGTATATAGAAGAGTTCAGGAATCGTGGATACGAGTCTCTATGCATTAAGGTATAAATCTGCAGCTGTGCATCATCAAATATCTGATTTGATGGTTCCGCCATCTTTGTGTTGATGACTTCACGCACTCGTGAATCAAGGCTAACCTGCACGTAAAAGGGAAGTGTAACTGTAAGTTAACATGAAAGTAGTGTAATAACTGTTTAATTTCTCATGCACAGTAAAAGTTCTTTCTCTCGGGCAGTAATTGTATTAAATCAACAGTTGATTTACCATTGTAAAGGCAAACTTTCTAGAAAGAGATAGTTCTATTTGAATTCCACATTGGAAGAGCATCTTAACACTATGACAAATTGAAGTAATTAAATTCTTAGATTAGAACCCAGAACCACGGATTAAAAATCTGTAGAAATGAGTTTGTCCCACCATAGAACACAGAAATTAACAGCACATTACAGGCCCTTGGCCCATAATGGTGTGCCGACCATGTAGCCTAGCAACATGTACCTATCTAAGAGTCTCTTAAAAGACCCTATTGTATGTCTCCACCACCATCGCCTGCAGTGCATTCCACACACACACCACTCTCTGTGTGAAAGAAACTTAACCCCTGATATCCCCTCTGTACCTACTTCCATGCACCTTAAAATTAAGTCCCCTCGTTTTAGCAATTTCAGCCCTGGGATCAAGCTTTTGGCTATGCACACGATCAATGCCTCTCATCATCTTATACACCCCTATCAGTTCAGCTCTCATCCTCCGTCACTACAGGGAGAAAAAGCCAAGTTCACTCAACCTATTTTCATAAGGCCTGCTCTCCAATCCAGGCAACATCCTTGTGAATCTCCTCTGCACTCGCTCTGTAGTATCCACATCCTTCCTGTAATGATGTGACCAGAACTGAACACAGTACTCCAAGTGAGTCTAACCAAGGCCTTGTATAGCTGTAACATGGTAACTGTGAAATACAAATCCATTTAAGAATTGATTATTTTGTTTTAAGGAGAGGAAGTATGCCATTTCTGTGATATACTTAATGCCTTTGAAATGGAGAAGCAGGGCATTCAGTTGTATCGTGCTAGCTATGTTAAAGCAGAAAAAGAACAAAACTAAACATACCACCCGATGTCAAACTCAGCACTGATTATGGATACACAATTCATTCAACTTGTCAATATGTCTGCAAATGGTGTCTGAAGTGGAGATTGGCAAGGAACAGCTTTATATTTAGTCTCCATTGATTTATACCTTTCAGTTAAGGTACCAGTCCCGTTATGATCCTTATGAGCATTCTGTCCTGATTTGCTATTTACAATCTTTCCTCATCTGATGAATCAGTATTGGAAAACAATAGGTGGATTCAGATGAGAAGGCACTGATATGAAGGCAGGAAGGGACTTAAGGAGATAGTGACAAGCTGGGAAGTGATAGAAGATTTCAGATTGTGAAATCTGATGAAATTGGTGAGTGGAATCAAGTAAGGGAAGAATGCTCAGGGGAAGAGTGGTAAGGATAGAGATTAAGTGGGTAGAGTATGTGGGCCATAGGTAGACCATGTGAGGAAGAGGAAATAATCTAGGAAACCAAGAGGCTGGGTGGGAGTGAGTTTGGAAAGAAGGGAGCCCGTGAGGAGACTTGCGTGGGTCAGGAAGGTGAAAGGAACAGAGGGGTTGTGTGTTCCCTGAAATTAGAGAATTCCATGTTCACCCCATTGAGTTGTAGTTAGTCGGCCAAACGAGAATATGAGGTGCTGTTCCTCTTGGTTGTATTTGGCATCACGCTGGCTGTGGTGAAAGCTGAGGACAGACGGGTCAATTTGGAAAATGAGATGAGTTCAAATGGTTTGGAAATAGATCAGGTTGGCTTTTGCAGAGTACTGGTGCTCACCAAAGTGGTTGTCCAGTCTGTGCTTGATCTTGCTAGCACTGAGGAGGCCACATTGAGAGTACAGAATACAACAGACCTCATTGCAGAAGGTGCACAAGAGGTGATGAGAAAAGTTTAGGTACAGGTGTGGCACCTAAGGATGCAGGTAAAAATGCCTGGTGATGGAGAGATGAATGAACCAGTGAGTCATGGAGAGATTAGTCCTGTGGAAAGCAGAAATGGGTGGAGTAGAGAAGACATGTCTGCTGGTGGGATCACATTGCAGTTGGTGAATATGAAGCATAATGTGGTGGTTGGTAGGATGAGAGTTGGGGATGACATCCCAAATGAACACTTTAGTATTCAGCAGGGAGAATGATGTGGCAGCTGGAGAATGCAATTTGCTGGATTTCTTGAGCACATCTGTATAAGGAAGGGCAAAGCTTTAGAAATCTTGGAGCACATTAAGGTTGATACACTCGTATGGTGTAACATTCAATCCAAAATGAAAAAAGTGGCAAGAGAGGAGATTGCTAGCACTCTGGAGATTTTTGCATCTTTGTTAGCTTGAACTAAGTGCCAGAACACTGGAGGAAAGATTTAAAGGAGATCTGAGGGGCAGGTTTTTCATGTGAAGGATGATGAATATTTGGAACAAGCTGTCAGAAAGTATTGGAGACAGATGACATTTAAATACTTAAAAGCATTTAGACAGATACTTGGATAGAAAAGAAGTAGAAATATGACTGTAATGCAGACAAGTGGGATTAGTGTAGAAGGGCTTCAGGAAAGGCATGTAAAGATAAAAGCTGTTCTGAAATTGTTGATAACAGCATTTAGGAGATCTAGGCCTCATATGGAGCCAGTGATCATTAATGGAGAATGTGTGGAGCAGGTTAAGACCTACAAGTATCTGGGAGCTAGACTGGACTGCCAACACAGATGCCTTGTGCAGGAAGGCACAGAGTCGACTGTACTTCCTTAGAAGGTTGGCGTCATTCAATGTTTGTAGTGAGATGCTGAAGATGTTCTATAAGTCAGTTGTGGAGAGTGCCCTCTTCTTTGTGGTGGCGTGTTGGGGAGGCAGCATTAAGAAGAGGGACGCCTCACGTCTTAATAAGCTGGTAAGGAAGGCGGGCTCTGTCGTGGGCAAAGTACTGGAGAGTATAACATCGGTAGCAGAGCGAAGGGCGCTGAGTAGGCTACGGTCAATTATGGAAAACCCTGAACATCCTCTACATAGCACCATCCAGAGACAGAGAAGCAGTTTCAGCGACAGGTTGCTATTGATGCAATGCTCCTCAGACAGGATGAAGAGATCAATACTCCCCAATGCCATTCGGCTTTACAATTCAACCGCCAGGAGTAAGATATGTTAAAGTGCCGGGGTTAGGACTCAATGTATTTAAGTAAACTACTTAAGAACTTTTTAAAAGCTATTTATTAATGCTTTTTGAGAGGGTGATTTTAGATGCATATCATATTTTTACTGAGTTAAGTATTGTATGTAATTAGTTTTGCTACAATAAGTGTATGGGACATTGGAAAAAATGTTGAATTTCCCCATGGGGATGAATAAAGTATCTATCTATCTATCTATCTGTTCAGCTATCTGTGGCAAGTGCTTTGAGCTGTGTTTGCCCTGATAGAATTGATCACTGCAATGGAGTCTATGGATCAGCAATGACTTCAACTTCCCTAATAAAGACTGGGACTTCCTTAGTCCAAGAGACTTAGATTCGGCAGAATTTGTTAGGTTCGGGAGGGAGCACACTGGAACTGGAATATATAAAAATAGTGTAAATGAACACTTTAGAATATGTCCTTGATGGTGGGAAAGCTAGTGCTCAGGACGGAGCTGACTCAGCAGCTTTCCACTTTCCTATACATTGGCGTCTCCATACCAGACAGTGATGCAATAAGTCAGGATGCCCTGCACAGTCCATCTGTAGAAATCTGCTAGACTCTGGTCATACCATATCTCCTCCGAATCCTAATATAGCTGCAGGTGTGCCACCTTTGTAATTGCATCAATATGTTTCACCCAGGAAAGACCTTTAGAGATGTTGATACTCAAGAAATTGAAAAAATTGCCCTTTTTACTGCAGTCCCCATAATTAAAACCTCTGTGTGGTCTCCCAACTTCCTTTCCAGAAGTCCACAATCAATTTCTTAGTCTTACTGCCATATAGTGCAAGGTTGTTGTGACACCACTCAACCAGCTGATCTATCACATTCTTGTAAGCTCTCTTATGAGCATCTGAGATTCTGCCAACAACAATTATGACATTGACAAATTTGTAGACGGCATTTGCACTCTGCCAAGCCACATAGTCGAGGGTATAGAAAGAGTAGAGTAGTGGGCTTAAGGTGTGCCAGTGTTGATTATCAGCATGGAGGAGATGTTATTTCCAACCTGTGTTCTCCTGACAAGGAAATCAAAGATGCAGTTGCAGATGGAGGTACAGAGACTCAGGGGATGATGGTGTTTTAACGCTGAACTGGAATCAATAAAAAGCAACCTGATGTAGGTATTGCTGTTGTCCATGTGGTCCAAGGCTGAGTGGAGAGCCAGTAAGATTGCATCTGCTGTAAATCTGTTGTGGTGGTAGGGAAATCAGGAACCAGTGAGAATTAATTGGGAACAGTTTGTTAATGGGCAAATCCACATCTGACACTTGAAGGGTGTTTGAAGTCCAACTGTATAGAGTACAGGACAGGAATGTTGCAGTGAAAAGGAAGAACAAGGATGACAAGTTAAGGGGACACTGGGTGTCAAGAGAGGTGGTGAATTTAGTTAAGAAAAAGGACACTTATGTAAGGTTTAGGAAGCTAAAATTAGAGACCTTTAAGATTAAAAAGAAGCTAGAAATCATTAAGGGAATTAGGAAAGCCAGAAGGGGCCATGAAAAAAGTCCTTGGCAAGTAGGATTACAGTGAATCCTAAGGATTTCTATACATTGAGCAAGGGGATATTTACAGAGCAGGTAGGACCACTCAATGATAAAGAAGACAATGTACTTGAAGGCAGAAGACAAGGACCTAAATGAGTACTTGGCATCAATGTTTACAAAGGACAGGGAGATTTGTGTGGAGTATGCTAATTTGCTATGGCATTAAGAGCTAAAGAAGGATAAAGTATTATATGAAGTATTAGGTCACTTAAAGAACATTAAGGTGGATAAATCCCCAGATGCAATGTATGTATCTGATGCAATGTATCTAAGGTTCTTGAGAAAGATAAGAGATGAGCTTGCTGGAACCTTGACCAATATTGTTGTCTTCAAGTGAGGTAGGTCCTCGGGGATTGCTGAGTAACTACTGTTGTTCAAGAAGTGAAATAAGGGTAATCCTGGAAACTAAGTTACCTGAGAAGGCTCTTGGGGATAGGATTTCCGAGCATTGTTAAACCATTATTAACTAGGGACAGTCAGCATGCCTTTATGTCATATCTTAGTTGACTGAGTTTTTCGAGGAGCTGCCAAAGGAGATTGATGAAGGTAGAGCTGTGGATGTTGTCAACATGGAGTTTTGTAAGGTATCTGATAAGATCTCCCATGGGAGGCTGATGCAGAATATTAAGGATCATGGATTCCATGGTGAATTTGCCATTTGGATTCGCTTGCCAATAGAAATTTCAGGTAGTGGTCAATAAAACTTATTCTGGCTGGAGGTCTAATTTCCACAAAGGTTTCAGTATGGAATTTGCTTTGTGTGATATACATAAATGACCTGGATGAAAATGTTGATCGATACAGTTTAGTACATTTACAGAGGGCAAGAGATTAGTGTGTTGTGGATAGTATGGAAAACTGGTAAAGGATAGAGCACCATATGGATCAGTTGCAGATATAGTCTGAAAAATGGCAGATGGAGTTTAACCCGGTCAAATGTAAAGAGACAGCAGATTGTTAGTGGCAAGAATCGGAACTGTTTATGTTGGATCTTGGGGTCCATGTCCATAATTCCCTGAAAGTGGCTACGTATGTAGGTTGATATGGAGTAAAAAAGGCACGTGGCATGGTTGCCTTTCTTAGTCAAGCAATTGAAATCAAGAGTCAGGTGCATCCTAACTAGTTAGAAAACTAGTTGTGATGCACCTGGATTACTGCATTAGATTCTGCTTGCCCTATTGTAGGAAGAATGTTGAGGCTTTGGTGGGGTATAGAAGAGGTTTACCAGGACACTGCTTGGATTGAAGGGTATGTACTATCAGGAGAGGTTGGACAAACTTGGGTTGTTTTCTCTGCAGAGTAGAGGCGTAGATAGAGTAGAAAGCTAGTCTACTTTTTCCCAGGTTTGAAATGTCTGATACCAGAGGGCAGGCATTTCAGGTGAGAGGGGTTAAGTTCAAAGAAGATGTGAGGGGCAAGATCTTTGTTTAAACACAGAGTGATGGCTGCTTGGAATGCGCTGCCTGGAGAGTTAGTGGAGGCAAATATGATAATGGTGTTCAAGAGGTTCTTAGGCCTATGATTGTGCAGGATTTGGAAGAATATGGTCATTGTGTAGGGAGAAGGAATGAGCTTAGTGGGCATTTGATTAATAATTTAATCAGTTCTGCACAATATTGTGGGCCAAAGTGCCTGTTCCTGTGCTGTAATTTTCTACATTAATAACAAATAAATGTGCATTACCATTAACAGTAACTTTGTGGTTCATTATATTGCTCATGTTCAAACCTGAGAATCAACCCTTTGTCACTGAAGAGTCCAAAAGGGCAAGTCAGGATTAGTAAGTACTAAGTACAGTATATTGTACCTCCAGCCTGAATAAGACCCTTTGAGCACTATCGTATTGTGCAAACAAGTACTCCATACTACCAAGTTATCATTCCATGCATCTTAATCCTCTGGATCAGCCTACTATGAGGGATCTTGTTGAATGCCTTACTAAAATCCATGTAGAAGACATCCACTGCTGTACAATTATTGATCATATTTGTCACCTCAAAACTCAATCAAATTAGCAAAACATGACCTGCTTCACATAAAGCCATGCTGATTGTCTTTAATTAGGCCATGCTTTTGCAAATATTCATAAACCTTACACCTAAGAATCCTCTCAAACAGCTTCACTAGCACGAACATGAGACTCACTGGTATATAATTTCAAGATTATCCTTATTTCCCTTCTCTAACCAAAGAACAACATTAGCTACTCACCAGTCCTCAGGGGCTTGTCTGTGGCTAGAGAGGACATGAAGATCCAGGTCCTGGTGTTGGCAATGCCAACCCTTGCCTCTCAACCTGAGGTATATTGCATAAGGCCTGGAAGACCTTTCTAAACTAACATTCATTAAGAGATCCATTACTATCTCTTCCTCTACCTCAAAATACCTCAGCATCATTATCAAACTGCACACTGATCATTCCACAGTACTGTGCAGAAATCTTAGGCACATATCTATAGCTAGGGTGCTAAGACATATTACAGTACTGTGTTTCACTATACTACTGCAACTAAAAAAAAATAATGAATTGAGTAGGTGATGATAAACCTGATTCTGATATGGGCCTGTTTTGTGGACTGAGAGTGGGAAGGGAACAGAGAGAGGGGAGATCATGGTTGGGAAAGGAGGTGTATACACCCGTGCCACTCCCTGCCCCAGCAATGCTTCTCTACCACCTGTCCCACACTGCTGGCATCACTCCACCCTCGCCATTCCCAAAATCCTTTGCTCCTGCCAGATTTACAAACTCGCCCGCTGTTCCACGTTGACAAAAACAGCATTGTGCTAAAGTCTTAAGACTTTTGGACAGTACTGAATCTTACATGCTCTTCTCCTTGGTGAACATTAACGCAAAGAGTTCATTTGCAATGTCGGCAAGATCATTTTCCTCTAAACGCATATTCCCTCTTTTATCCTTTAGTGGTCCTATCCTCTTGCTCTTGATGTATGTGTAACATGCTGTAAGGTTTCATTGCGAATAAAATGGTTTCTCTGTAGCAGCAATATTTGGGTTATGTCTAGAGATAACAGGGTTTGGAATGCTGGGGGCTAGCCAATGAGAGAGCTGTTATTCTTTCTTGTGAGTCTGGAAGAGAGATTTTCGTGGTCTTTTGCCGGGGTGAGATGAGAGAAAACGCAAATGGAGAAAGTTGGTAGACTGCCAGACGGAGTGGACTTGGAGAGAGGGTCCGAATGGCAGCGACGATCGGAGGAGGTTGATTTGGATGACCAGCTTATCAGTGAGCTCCAACATTGTTTCAAAAGAATGGGCCTTTTTTCTTTTTTTTTTGTTTTCTTTATTAACCATATAGTCAATATAAGAATTATAAAGCTTAATCGTTTAATCGCATATTGTGTACTGTTAGTTATTGGGCGGGATACTGATTTGTAATGGGAACACATCGCGCGGCATCCACCCAAACGAGATTTCTTAAGTTTGGCCGGGCTGGGCACTATCACTCCTTATATTAAGCCACTAGCCAAAGTGGAAGTTACACATGTATCAAGTAACATCAATAGCCTGCTCAGTGGTGCTCAGCTTTGGTTGTGCTTGGACCACTGAGCTTCTAATTTTGTTCATAAAATGGAGAAGTGGTCAGAGTTTCTTTGACATCATGACATAAGTTGACTGAGTGAGATGTTATGGGAGCTTGGTAAAAGTAAAATAAACAAGCATTATGGAGAAAATATTTGAATGATGGGGATTCTGTGCAATGGACCAGGCTTGATTAGAGAGCTTAAGGAAAAAATAACCCTTAGGGGAAAGTGATCATAATATGATTGAATTCACACTGAAATTTGGGAAGTAGAAGCTAAAGTCAGATGTATCAGTATTACAGTGGAGTAAAAAGAATTAGAGGCATGAGAGAGGAGTTGTCCAGAATTGATTGGTAAAGAACACTGGTAGGGATGACAGCAGAGCACCAGTGGCTGAAATTTCTGGAAGCAATTTGAAATACACAGGATACATACATCGCACAGAGGAAGAAGTATTCTGAAGGAAAGAAGACACAACTGCGGCTAACAAGAGAAGTCAAAGCAAAGAGAGGGCATATAATAGAGCAAAAATTAGTGGGAAGTTAGCAGATGGGGAAGTTTAAAAACCAACAGAAGGCAACTATAGAATTCATTAAGAAGGTAAAGATAGAATATGGTGGGCTAGCCAGTAATATTAAAGAGGATACCAAGAGTTTTTTTTAGATACATAAAGTCCATGCAGAGGTTTGCAGATGATATTGGACCGCTGAAACACAATGCTGGAGAGGTAGTAATGGGGGACAGTGAAATGGTGAATGAACTGAATAAGTATTTTACATGAGCCTTCACAATGGAAAATACTAGGAGTATGGTGGAAGTTCCAGGTGTCAGTGGTCATGAAGTGTATAAAGTTCCCATCATTAGAGAGAAGGTTCTTGTGAAATTGAAAGGTCTGACGGTAGATAAGCCATCTGAACCAGATGGTGTACACCCCAGAGTTCTGAAGGAGGTGGCTGAAAAAAATCATGGAAGCATTACTAATGATCTCTCAAGATTCATTAGATTCCAGAATGGTTCCAGAAGACTAGAAAATTTCAAATGTCACTCCACGCTTCAAGAAGGGAAAAAAGAAAACTATACACCAGCTTGTCTGACCTCAGTGGCTGGGAAGATAGATGTTGGAGTCGATTATTAAGAATGTGGTTCAGGGTACTTGGAGGCACATAATAAAATAGGCCATAGGAGAATATTGTCTGACTAACCCATTGGAATTATTTTTGAAAAAATAACAAGCAGGATAGGCAAAGGACAATGGAGAATCAGTTAATGTTGTGGTACTTGGGATTTTCAGGCGGCCTTTGACAAGGTGCTACACATGAGGTTGCTTAACAAGCTACGAGCCCTTGGTATTATGGGAAGATTCTAGCATGGATAATGCAGTGGCTGATTGGCAGGAAACAAAGAGTGGGAATAGAGTGTGTCTTTTCTGGCTGGAGGCCGGTGATTAGTGTTGTTCCACAGGGGTCTGGGTTAGGATCTATTCTTTTTATGTTATGTGATTTGGATGATGGAATTGATGGTTTTGTTGCAAAGTTTGCAGATGATATGTAGATAGGAGGAGGGGCAAGTATTTTGAGTAAGTAGAGAGGCTACAGAAGAACCTAGACAGATTCGGAGAATGGGCAAAGAAATGACAGATAGAATACAGTGTAAGTAAGTGTATGGTCATGCACTTTGGTAGATGAAAAAATAGGGTTGACTATTTTTTTAATGTAGAGAAAGTACAAAAAACTGAGGCACAAAGGGACTTGGGAGTCTTTGTGCAGGATTCCCTAAAGGTTATTTTGCAGGTTGTGTCTGTGGTGAGGAAGATAAATGCAATGTTAGCATTCATATCGAGAGGACTAGAATATAAAGCACTGGTGCGGTCTCACTTGGAGTATTCTGAGCAGTTTTGGACCTCTTATTTTTGGAAGGACGTGCTGAAACTGGAGAGGGTTCAAAGAAGGTTCACAATAATGATTCCAGGATTGAATGGTTTGTCTTTTGAAGAGTGATTGGTGGCTCTGGACCTGTATTTGCTGGGTTTCAGAAGAATGAGGGGTGACCCCATTGAAACTTTACGAATGGTGGAAGGCCTTGATAGAATGGATGTGGAGACAATGATTCCTGTCCTGGGAGAGTCTAAGACCAGAGCACGCAGCCTCAGAATAGAGGGGTGTCCTTTTTGAATGGAAATGAGGAGGAATTTCTTTAGCAGGAGAGTGGTGAATTTGTAGAATCCTTTGCCACATGCAGCTGTGGAGGCCAGTTCTTGATGTATATTTAAGGCAGTGCATAGATTCTTGATTGGTCAGGTATGAAGGGATACGGGGAGAACACAGGAGAGTGGGGCTGAGAGAAAGATTGGATCAGCCATGATGAAATGGCAGAGCAGACTCGATGGGTTAAATGGCCTGATTCTGTTCCTATATCTTATGGTCTTATTATATTCCACATAGAAATCTAGTGTCATCCCATTACCAAGCTATAATTGCAGAAATTCTTCAGGACTGTTGTCTAGGACAAGCAATTATAAATTTATTCAACAAGTGGGGATGTTTGCTGCTGTTTACAGGTTTATTTGTAATTGCAAATTGCCACCAGCTATATAAAACTGTTTAAATAGAAATGAAACTATATCACAGCACTGACAGATAATAAATATAATTTTATTTTGGCTCCTAAGTTCCAAGAAATAAGTATGTAGTATGTGCCATAGTAAAGCTGTGCAGATTTTAGGTTGGAACTAAGATTTGATGATTATTTTGAGAGAATGACAGCCGATTTGGAATTTTGGATAAAATATATTTTATAAAACAACCACCAAAAATATTTTTGGTCACTTTCAACATTAAAGCAAGAAGTTAAGCTCATTTTGTATTTATGTTTTACCAAAATAATCCTATATTAAGCTCATAGCATCTGTTCCTTTCCTGCCATAACCTTGTTATTATTTTATCGAATATGCAAGTGCAAGGCTTTTAACGTGTAATGGAAAAAATTATGTACTTAAAAAGAAGTCTCATTAGAACATTCTCATTGGCCCATTATGTTCCTAGAGATGGGCCTCACTGTATGTTAGTCCTGTTGAAACACTTAATCTCTGAACAATCTAATCCTTTAGATTGTTTCAGCTGGGAGGGGAGGGGGTTGGAAGATAAGCTCCCACTACCTATGAAATGCTCCCACTGGCATGCATCTGAAATAGCCTCTGACAACCAAGTCTAGCCCCTGGTCTTCATATGTGGTGTAACAACTAAACCTGGCAGAACCCTTTCTACTGACGAAGATGGGTTACTGGCACCTTAAACCTAGTAGCTCCAGGCAGATGGGGCTCACAGTCATGATTAGCAGCTCCTCTAGGAGAAGCAAAACACTGATCTCAAACTTCCATTACCTTTTGTCTATACCCACTCATGGAGAAAGCTTCGGGAGTAAACCCCAAGGAAAAATCCAGAGCTGGAGTCTCTAAGGTAGTCCTATGTTGAGTTCAACACTGACTGGTAACTCCGACAATTACACTGGTGCCAAACTGTACCAGTCTCTGCTGTTCCATTGGATTCCTCAGCAGCGTGGAGACTGGGAGCCTGTTGTATGAACAACAGCTTGCTCCATATCGTATTGCTTGCATATCGAACATCCATGGTCAAACCTGATCAACGGAGGGCCTCAATTCTTAAAAGCATTGCTGTTGAAGCAGACATTTTGCAAGGTGTGCTAATCCAAAGCTGTCAGAAACTGAGACCGCACGTTTATGATTTATAGCAGCAACTGAGGATCAGTGACATTTAGAAACAGTTGAAGCACAAATACAAAAAAACAGGTAAAAACGTTTTAAAAATCAGTAAATTGAATGAGTTTATTACAACAAAATATGCTTCATTGATCTTAGATCTAGATCAGCAATCATATTCAAATGAATGATGCCACCTTCCTTTTTGTATGGTAGGAACTGCCTTGTACAGTGCTGAGTCTAGAATCCCCAAGGAACCACATAAATGAATAATGTATCTAACAGCTCAAGTGATGACTAATACTTTACATACATTAAATACATCACCAATAATGAAAATTTCTCCTCAAATATTGGGAGTAATTCTGGCCACTGCCTATCAGCTATATAAATTGTAAAACACAACATAAAGTAGGGTGGTATTCCATTTGAAAGTTTAAACGATGATTTATCAATCCCAGTTTATCCAATTTTTCTTCAAAAGTAGTATTTACAAGGCTAGACAATTACTTTGCAAATCTTGTCTTCACCCTTTAATGCAATCACATCTTTCTATTTATGTGACAAGAACAGAACATAATATTTAAGCTTTTAAGTTGTGCCCTAACAATAATTGGGCACAATTCTTGCATAACCTCTCTGCTCTTGTATTCTGTGCCTAGACTAATTAGGGAAGTATCTCATGCCCTTTCAAACCACCTTATCTGCCATTAAGTAACCATCCGTACTCTTCAATGTGTCCCACATTATGTGGCCTTAACCTCTGAGCTTTCCCGAATTCCATTTGACACTTATTTGTCTAACTGACCAATTCACAACTTTGATTATTACACTTTATTATGCCTGCTAATTTAAGTATAAATAAATCATTTATATAAAACAAAAATCAAGAGACCAACAGGGAATGATCTTCCTTGCCGAAGCACCAGTCAACTATTCCCTATTTCCTGCTGCTCAAGTCAATTTTCCACTCTGCCATAGAATACATATCCATTTAATTTCTTTGACCAGTCTGCCATGTTGGGCCTTGTCAGAAAGCCCTGCTCAAATATATAGCCTGCATCCCTCATTAATCCTCCTGTATAACTCATAAAAGAAAATTAGTTTGATATAACAAACCTATACTGACTCTCCTTGATTAATCTGGGTCCTTCTAAATGAGTTACAGTCTTCATCAGAATTTATTTCAGTAACTTGTTCAACATTAAACTAATTGGTGTGTAACCAGAGCAACACACACAAAATGGTGGAGCAGCACAGCAGGTCAAGCAGCATCTATGGACATGAATAAACAGCCAAAGTTTCGGGCAGAGACCTTTCATCAGGAGAGGGTTCCTCCAGCATTTTGAGCGTGTTGCTCTGGTATCTTCTGTATTCACAATGTGTAACTATGTAACTAAATCAGCTTTTCACTCCTAGTTTAAACAAAGGGACAGTCTCCTTAGTTGTCCAGTACCAAACCTATGGCCAGGGTTAAGTTAAGAAAATGTTGACAACCTTTGCTGTTTTTAAGAGTGAGAAACATTGTTCACCTATTTCAAAATGGCAAAACCTTTATTGCTTCCTGTTTTGCTTTGTTTATCCCATTCAATACTTAACATATATTCTCCTTAACTAATTGCAGCAATACCAGCTTCTGAAGAAACGTGTGCAAAGTTTTAACTAAGAACCCAGTACACATCCTCTGCAAACAGGTTACCATTTTGGTTCCCAAGTATATCCTAATTTCTCATTAATTATAATTCTGCTCTTTATGCAACATCTTTAGATTTTCTTTGATTTTACCTTTGATTTGCTCTTGCTTTGCTTTCTTTATTTCACTTCTAATTGTACCCCTATATTTTCTACATTTTTTCAAGGATTTCTATAGATAATTTTCTAATTGACTGAAGTGGGTTTACTAAATTAGGTCTAATCTGACCCATGATTTCAATGAATGGAGGAACAGACTTAACAGACTGAATAGACATCTGCTCTGTGATTTTAAAATAGAATGCAAGATATATAAAATTTACCTCTTTAGGAGAAAGTATTGAAATAAAGTCTTCATAGATAAGTCGTGCTTTGTCCTCAATGGCACTTTTATTTACTTCACTTTTGAGATCTTCACATGCTAGCCAAAAGAGCATATTTTCTTCACTGTATTCAGTTCTTAAGAATTCTCTGAAGGTATTTCTGCCTGCAGGAGTTTTCAGTAGCTTGTCAAAGGATTGAGCCCATAAGTGCACCTCTTCTGCTGTTGGATTTGCACTGTGTACAGCATAATCATTGAAAACAAGATAATTAAGACAAAATTATATATTTAATATCTCTTTTGTTGATTTAGAGCTGCTGGATTTTATTAATATTATCTAATGAACCACATTACCCAAGATCCACAAATATGCATTTATTAAAAACTACCATGTACCCAGTGGTAGAGAACTGTGCAGATTAACTATGAAGTTTAAAGAATCCTTGCAGTCAGTTTAAAAAGCCCATCATTCAAGCTTAAAAGGGACACCTCCAGAGGATATACTTGGAGTACTATAGGTTTACATTATCTACAGAAGAATCCAGGAATAATACACTAACCAAGTACAGCAGAAGTACATTAAACATTTTAAAATCACATTTATTGAAGCTTATTTATATTATATTATTATAGCCTGAAGAGTTGTACAATATTGTTAGGTCTATAATCCCTGAAAATTAGAAGCATGTGTTTTTCCACTATTGAAAAGAAACATTTAGTGCTTGAGAAATCAGAAACAGCAACATACCCCGCCCATGAAACTCCCCTTGAAATTTCTAAAGAAAACAAATCCCAACACCAATCCTATAGTATGCCTGTTAAAGGTGTCTTTTGTTTTAATATTTCTGAATATCTCTGATGATCAAAATTTTTTTTAAATGCATACATACTAAAACCAGTTTCTAATCAGGCACTGGTTCACAGAGAAGATTCCTCAGTCTTGAAAACAGGTGAGATTGCTAACAGAGCTTGATGGGTTAGTTTGGGGCTTCTGCATGCATGCAGCAGTCTTGAAACTTGCCAGAATCTACATTGCAAATTGCATTACTTCCTTGCATTACTACAGGCAAAACCTAATAAGATCTGATATTATTCAGTGGTTTGGATTTTAATGCCACTGTTTATAGATCACTGTTACACACAAAATGTATTATTGATGCCTCATTCAAGATCAAAGAAGATAAATACGTATAATCATCACTGAGTGAATAGATATGGTAGTGTGCTATGTGATAATCAATGTTTATAACAATGAAAGATTAATTAAATACAGGCATTCAAGTGTGATTTATCTATTATCCACAATTATAATAGGCCATTGAAAATATCTACAAATGATGTCGAATTTATTTGACATCCCTGCAAGCAGCTTAAGTGCCCCACCTGCCCATACACCTCCTCCCTCACCTCCATTCAACGCCCCAGACAGTCCTTCCAGGTGAGACAACACTTCACCTGCGAATCTGCTGGGCTCATCTATGGTGTCTGGGGCTCCCAATGTGGCTTCCTCCACATTGGTGAGACCCATCATAAATTGTGGGACTGCTTCGTCGAACACCTCTGCACCATATACCACAAGAAGGACTTCCCAGTGGCCAAACATTTCAATTCCAATTCCCATTCCAATTCTGACGTGTCAGTCCATGGCCTCCACTTGTGCCAAGATAAAGCCACTGTCAGGGTGGAGGAGCAACATCTCATATTCCATCTGGGTAGCCTCCAACCTGATGCCATCAATATCAATCTTCTTCCTTCCAGTAAACAAATTTCCTCCCCTCCTCTTCCCTTATGCCCCACTCTAACCTTTACCTCTTCTCACCTGCCAATTATGTCTCCCTGGGTCCTTTTGCCTTCCCTTTCTCCTGTGGTGTACTCTGCTCTCCCATCAGATTCCTTCTTCTCCAGTCCTTGACCTTCCCCACTCACGTGGCTTCACCTATCACCTTCCAGCTAGCTTCCTTTCCCTCCCTCCACCTTTTTATTTTCACATTTTCCCCTTCGTTCTCCATCCTGAAGAAGGGTCTCAGCCCAAAACGTTGAATGATTATTTATTTCCATAGATGCTGCCTGACCAGCTAAGTTCCTGCAGCATTTTGTGTTGCTTTGGATTTCCAGCATTTGCAGAATTTCTTGAGTTTTTCAATTTTATTTATTTATTTCATGGATGTGGATGTTGTTTGTAAGATCAGCATTTAATGTCCATCTTGAAATGTCAATGACTGTTAACCATCTTCGTCAACCACTACAGTTTTAGTTAAGTGGTGTCTATCCGTAATGCTGTTAGATACAGAGATAAATCACTTTAAATAGTGATTTGCTAGGTCACTTTGCCATTAAAATTCAATGGACCTGGAAGCACCAAAAAACATAACAGGATAAGCAGTACAATTAGCATCATGTTTGGTATTTTATTATTTGCCATTTATTTATCTATTTACAGCATGGAACAGTCCCTTCTGGTCCAGCAGTCCACCAATTTAACCTAAGCTTTAAAGAGGTAGCATGAGAGATTGTGGTGGTATTAGAAATGATCTTTCAAAAATCATTGGACTCTGGCATGGTGCCAGAGGACTGGAAAATTACAAATGTCACTCCGCTCTTTAAAAAAGGAGGAAGGCAGCAGAAAGGAAATTAATTAGCCTGACCTCAGTGGTTGGGAAGATGTTAAGAGTCAATTGTTAAGGATGAGGTGATGGAGTACTTGGTGACACAGGACAAGATAGTACAAAGTCAGCATGGTTTCCTTCAGGGAAAATCTTGCCTGACGAAACTGTTGGAATTCTTTGAGGAGATTACAAGTGGGATAGATAAAGGGGACGCAGTGAATGTTGTATATTTGGACTTTCAGAAGGCCTTTAACAAGTTGCCACACATGAGGCTGGTTACCAAGGTGAGAGCCCATGGTATTACTGGAAAGTTATTAACATGGTTAGAGCATTGGCTGATTGGTAGGAGGCAGCAAATGGGAATAAAAGTATTATTTTCTGGTTGGCTGCCAGTGAATAGTGGTGTTCTGCAGGGGTCGGTGTTGGGACCACTTCTTTTTATGCTGTATATCAATGACTTAGATGATGGAATAGATGGCTTTGTTGCCAAGCTTGCTGATGATACAAAGATTGTTGGAGGGGCAGGTAGTGTTGAGGATAAGTGGCAAATTAAATAGTGTTGAAAAATGCATGGTCATGTACTTTGGTAGCAGAAATAAATGTGTGGACTATTTTATAAATGGGGAGAAGATCCAGGAATCTGACATGCAGAGTGACTTGGGAGTCCTTGTGCAGAACACCCTGAAGGTTACCTTGCAGGTTGAGTTGGTGGTGAGGAAGGCAAATGCCATGTTATCATTCATTTCAAGAGGTCTAGAATACAAGAGCACAGATGTGATGCTGAGGCTTTATAAGGCACAGGTGAGACCTCGCCTTGAGTATTGTGAACAGTTCTGGGCCCCTCATCTTGGAAAAGATGCGCTGGCATTGGAGAGGGTCCAGAGGAGGTTCACAAGGATCATTCCAGGAATGAAAGGGTTGTCATACGAGGAATGTTTGATGGCGCTGGGTCAGTACTCACTGGAATTCAGAAGGATGAGGGGGGATCTCATTGAAGCCATTCAAATGTTGAAAGGCCTAGACAGAGTAAATATAGAAAGGATATTTCCCGTGGTGGGAGAGCCTAGGATAAGAGGGCATAGCCTCAGGAGACAGGGGTGCCCTTTCAAAACAGAGATGTGGAGAAATTTCTTTAGCCAGAGGATGGTGAATTTGTAGAATTTGTTGCCACATGCAGCTGTGGGAGCCAGCTCATTGGGCGTATTTAAGGCAAGATTGATAGGTTCTTGATTGGACGTGGCATCAAAGGTTACGGGGAGAAGGCCAGGAACTGGGGTTGAGGAGGAGATAAAAATCAGCCATGATTGAATGGCAGAGCAGACTCGATGGGCGAGAAGGCCTAATTCTGCTCCTATGTCTTATGGTCTTATGGGTTAAATCACAGGACAAGTTACAATGACTAATTAACCTACTAACTGGTACATCTTGGTCTATGGGAGGAAATCAGAGCACCTATCCCTGTCCTATTCCTGATGCTTTCTCCTTTTTCATGCAGAGTTATTATAAAATAGAGATAGATTGCCTAATTGTGTGTGTATTATATGAAATATATTCAATTGGAACTGTGGATAACAGAATGAATTGGTTATTATCATGATACAGTTAATAAATTATCCCTCAAAAGAATGGATTTCATGCTGATTAGCTGGTCGTTTTATTCCATGTTGTGTTCTAAATTCAACTCTCTAATATTACCGACACCTTTCCTTTTTATTTGAGTGACTTCTGAATTGGGAATTTCCATTCTATCTATTATCTCAAATTTTCATTTTGAATGATAGGGAAAGACATATTCTTGACCATTTTCAAATTTGTCCTGGATGTAGCCACACAATTGAAGCTTGCCATCTCCATAGTCAATTTAAGGAAAGCTGTACAGACAAGAAGACTGTGACTACAGTTAAATAATGGCTATCAATGAGGGAAATAAGAGATAATGAAGAACTAAAGGAAAGTACAAATAGCAAGACAAAATCTTATTCATATCTCACACTCCACTATATGCTGAACCTAATAATATAGCACACATCTTAAGCTACCAATAACACTAAGGGATTTACAGGTCTGGCATCCTTTACAGAGTTCAAACATTTAAATAATAAATACAGAAACATTACACTTGGAAAGATGTATAGTGCCTTTTATTTTTAAAATGTGCACATCTCAACTTACCTTGGTTCACAGTTCTCCATGTTTTCCAATACAATATTGTGAGATGGCCTTCTAATTCGATCATCATCTTCTCTCCTAGTAAAAAGACTGGAAGTTAATAATTATGTTTATTTTTAAACTGCATATTTGTCAAAATGACATGAATAGGCTTGGAAAAGACCAAGGAACATCAACTGAATTAGATCATAGCTATATTTTTATTGGTCCAGTTTATTAGATTTGACAGAGTTTTGTGTCTGTAGCTCCAAGTTCGACATTTTGTATGTTTAAGTCTTTTGTGACTTCTGGCCCATCACTCATTAACATGGCAGAGGCTAAATGATAAAGCAAAAAATATATACTCTAAGGAACCTTGACAATGGATGCTGTTTTAGCTTCTTAAGGATATACAATGTTTTACAGTAGGTAGTTTTGGCAAAATATGCATGCAGACAATACAAATTCATTATTGTGGTTTTCAAAAGCCACAAAGTAACTGGCAGAAAAAGTGAACAAACTTCTCTTCTTCAAGAGGAATGCAAATGTGGTATTGCCTGGATGGATCAGCTGAATTTCTGTCACTATCGCTTTTCACACGAGAAAAAAAAAAGATTAGCAACTTAATAATGCTGCAAAAAGCATTATACTATTGAATTCTATACACTTCTGGTCAATTCAATATAGGAAGGGTGTGGTTGTGCTGGAGAGCGTGCAGAGCAGATTCATCAGGATGTTGTCTGGATTGAAGGACTTTAATTATGGAGGCAAATTGGAAAGTCTTACACTTATTGCTGTATTTATTACTAACATGTATACTGTTTATTCTGAGAGCTTCACGTGAGCAAAGAGGTTCGCTGCACCCTGATGCAGTGTGATCACTCAAGTCGAGTATGATGTTCTTCTAAGGGGTTGTCTATTGGTGGGTCGTCAAATGGGTGAAGAGGCTGATTGGGGATCCACATATTCTGATGCAGTGTGGGCACGATTATATGGTGGCTGTGGTTGCTCAGTCTCTCCTTTTGCAGCTGCCACTTGTTCTCAGCAGCACAGCAGAGACTGTTCTCATGTTCTCCCTCTTGAATAGATTGACTCCAGGTGTATCTATTGAATGCAATGTCTTCCCAGTTTTTAGATGTAATGTTGAATTTCTTCAGGCTGGATTTGACACTATCTTTGAAGCATTTCCTTTGCCATCCAGGAGCTCATTGACCTTCCTTCAACTATGAATAAAGGACCTATTTGGGGATAAGTGAGTTATAGGCATCCAGATTATATGACCTCTGCATCGGAGAAGCTGTTCATGTCGGCCCTCTCCAGAACACAGGTGTTATTGCATTTATCCTTCTAACTGCTCCTCAAAATCTTTCATAAGGATCTTTGGTGGTATTGCTCCAGGACTTTCATCTATGATTCAGCTCCATACAGTAATATAGGAAGCACAACTGCTCTATAAACTAAAAGTTTATATAAGAGTCTTCGAAGAGCATGACCTGTGGGTTGTGGCTCTTTTCCTTAATCTTGCATAGGTTCCATTAACACGACTCATGTAGTGGTTGATCTCTGAGTTTATGAATGTTTTTGACCACAGAATGCTGCCAAGGTAGGGAAAACTGTCTGCACTTTGTCCAATCTTTACTGATAACAGTGATTTTCATTTATGGAGTGACTAATTAAGTATCTCAATGAACTTCATTCAAACTTCCTCATATTTTAAAGACAAAAACACTTCATAATAGCATCTGCTAAAGTTCAAAGTAGCTGGGAGGGGATGAAGGTTCAATTAATGACTGAGAAAAAATACTTGCCTTGGAACAAAATCAGAATCAGGTTCAATATCACTGCCATATGTCGTGAAATTTGCAGCAGTGGTACAATACAATACATATTAATAGAAAAAAAGCCAAGAATTATACATATATTAAATAGTTAAATAGTACAAAAATGGAAATTAAAAGAAGTAGAGAGGTAGTGTTCATGGGTTCAATGTCCATTCAGAAATAGGATGACAGAGGGGAATAAGTTGTTCCTAAATCATTGACTGTGTGTCTTCACACTTCTGTACCTCCTTCCTGATGGTAGCAATGAGAACAAGGAATATCCTGGATACTACAGAGGCTTATGCCCATAATGGAGTTGACTGAGTTTACACCACCGTATAGCTTCACTTGACACCTAGATACAGGCCATGATATTCAGATGATAATTTTTGTGTCACAATAACATCATTTCATCTTGATTTTAATTTGACACTAAGACACATAAAATGTTATTATGGTGGATGGCGTAAATTTTAAGGAAGTTCTTGATGGAGGAGAAAAAATATCAATAAATTTAGGGAAAGAATTCCAGAATCTCAGACCTAGTTGGCTGATGGGACATCTGCTTGGAATGGTAATGTAAGAACTGAAGATGAGGTGTTCAAGAGAGCAAAACTGAAGGACCACTATAATCGGAAGGCTGTCATACTATGAAAATCATTGAGGTAGGGAAGGCCAAGGCCACCTTAAAACAGGAATGAAAATTTTAATACCAAGGTGTTTGACTAATAAGAAGCAAGCATTGTTGAGCAGAGAGTGTAAAACCCACTTTTATTGTTTCTGTTTGTAATACTGGAATAATAAGTGCAGTACACTATGTAACCAATTGTTATGGCATCAAAGCACTAATTACAACTGCCATTAAAATTAACTAATTCCTCAAAGTATCCCATTATTATTTTAATAACAAAAAATAGTCTGCAGTTCTGCTTTGAATTTCAAAGAGTTTAACAACTGAACACCATCTCCATATTACTAAAGAACAATTCCATTTAACTTCTGACATGCTTTTCAGAATTGGTGGAGCACCACCTTGTGGAAATAGTTTAGGTTACTTTCTCTTCACATCCTAATAATCTTATAACTTGTAAGACAACATGATAGACCTTTCAAACAAGACCAGGTAATTATCACCCTTGAATCATTGTATATTGTCATTTGTTTTAAAAAACCCTGAACGTATAAAGGATTTTCACAACCTGGAGAGGGAAATGTATTGATACCAAGCTGAAATGCAACAAGAGTTGTGGGTCATTGAGAGAAAATAAAGAAAACTAGATTTTCAAAGGCATGGAGATGAAAATGAGCAAGTGCTTTGAGGGAAAAGGAATTCAAGTGGTATCCATAGAAACGATATCCATACAAAGAAATATGGAGATATTTAGTGAAAAAGCAGGTCATCATAATAAGAACATGCAAAATAACATACAAGGATATCAATATACAAATCTTGAAATGTAGTAAAAAAAAACAAGGCATAATTATTTGGACTATTATCAGAAACACTAAAGCAAAGACACAGAATAAAAGCTGCTTTTCATATGCCAAAATGCTCAACAAAACATTGTCAAAGCTAATATCATCCTTCATTCTGTCTTAATGAATACTAACATTATACTTACTAAGTGTTCAAAATTAACACAATATTTGGTTAATTAAGTCAAGTCCTTAATTACTCTCAAGCAAATTTATGTTTGATTGGAGAAAAACTCATGAAAGAATATGCCTTAAGTATGTTAAATCGAGGTACTGATAAAAAAGCGTATGATTGCATAGTCACCAGATACTGTGTAGTTGGAAAAAGTGAATGAGGAGATGGAAGAGTAAGTAATTCTCTATTGCTAATCAAAATTCAGAGTGAACTTATAATCAAAGTACATACATGTCACCATATAGAGATCCAAGATTCATTTTCTTATGGGAGTAATCAATAAATCCATAACTGAATAATAATCCGTAATTGAATCAATAAATGAGCACACCAACTTTGGTGTCCAACCAGAGTGCAAAAGACAACAAACTGCAAATGCAATAAGAAAGAATTAATAATAATAAACACGAGAAAGTTTGCAGATGCTGGAAATCCAGAGTAACACACACAAAATGCCGGAGGAACAGTGGCGTCAAGAAAACAACCTCTCCCTCAATGTCGCAAAAACAAAGGAGCTGGTTGTGGATTACAGAAGGAATGGAGACAGGCTAACCCCTATTGACATCAATGGATCTGGGGTTGAGAGGGTAAACAGCTTTAAGTTCCTCAGCATCCACATCACCGAGGACCTCACATGGTCTGTACACACCAGATGTGTGGTGAAAAATGCACAACAGTGCCTCTTTCACCTCAGACAGTGAGGAAGTTTACTATGGGCCCCAAATCCTAAGGACTTTCTACAGGGGCACAACTGAGAGCATTCTGGCTGGCTACATCACTGCCTGGTACGGGAACTGTACCTCCCTTAATCACAGGACTCTGCAGAGAGTGGTGCAGACAGCCCAGAGCATCTGCAGTTGTGAACTTCCCATGAATTAGGATGTGTAAAAAGGGCCCGAGTCATCCCAAACGCAATCTATTCCAGCTGCTGCCATCTGGAAATGGTACTGCAGCATAAAAGCCAGGAGCAACAGGCTCCAGGACAGCTTCTTCCACCAGGCCATCAGACTGATTAACTCACACTGATTTGAGTGTACTTCTATGTTGCAATGACTGTTCTATTTACGATAAATTATTATAAATTACTATGATTGCACATTGGACATTTAGACGGCGTCGTAACATAAAGATTTTTGCTCATCACGTATGTGAAGGATGTAAGAAATAAAGTCAATTCAATTCATGAATGGAAGTGATTAAACAGGAAATATTCTGGGCTGAGACCCTTCTTCAAGACTGTATAGGAAGGGGGAAACACCAGAGATAAAAAGGAGAAGTGAGAGGAAGGAGTAAGGAGGCATGGGATCCAAGGGGACCTTGCTTTTGGATCCAGAATTGGCTTGCCCACAGAAGGCAAAGAGTGGTTGTAGATGGGTCATATTTGGTATGGAGGTCGGGGATCAGTGGTGTGCCTCAGGGATCTGTTCTGGGACCCCTTCTCTTCGTGATTTTTATAAGTGACCTGGATGATGAAGTGGAGGGATGGGTTAGTAAGTTTGCTGATGACACAAAGGTTGGGTGTGTTGTGGATACTGTGGAGGGCTGTCAAAGGTTACAGAAGGACTTTGATAGGATGCAAAATGGGGCAGAGAATTGGCAGATGGAGTTCAATCCAGATAAGTGTGAGATGGTTCATTTAGTTAGGTCAAATATGATGGCAGAATATAGTATTAATGTTAAGACTCTTGGCAGTGCAGAAAATCAGAGGGATCTTGGGGTCCGAGTCCATAGGACACACAAAGCTTTGCTGCGCAGGTTGACTCCGTGGTTAAGCAAGCATACGGTGCATTGGCCTTCATTAATCGTGGGGTTGAGTTTAAGAGCTGAGAGGTAATGTTACAGCTATATAGGACCCTGGTCAGACCCCACTTGGAGTACTGTGCTCAGTTCTGGTCACCTCACTACATGAAGGATGTGGAAACTATAGAAGAGGTGCAGAGGAGATTTACAAGCACGTTGCTTGGATTGAGGAGCATGCCTTATGAGAACTGGCAGAGTGAACTTGGCCCTTTCTTGTTGGAGCGGTGGAGGATGAGAGGTGACCTGATAGAGATGTATAAGATGATGAGAGGCATTGATGATGTGGATAGTCAGAGGTTTTTCCCCAGGGCTGAAATGGCTAACATGAGAGGGCACAGATAAAGGGCTGGAGAAACAAGGAGAAAAGAGTGGACCACAGGAGTAAGAGAAGGAGGAGGGGACCCGGGTGTTTGGGGGGGGGGGGAGGTGATAGGCAGGTGAGAAGAGCTAAGAGGCCAGAGTGGGGAATAGAAGCAGAGGGAAGGGGGAGGGATTTTTTTTACTGGAAGGTGAAAACAATATTCATGCCATTGAGTTGGAGGCTACACAGATGGTATTTAAGGTGTTGTTCCTCCACCTTGACAGTGGCCTCATCTTAGCACAAGGGAAGGCATGGGACAGTATATCAGAACGGAAATGAGAATTGGAATTGAAAGGTTTGGCCATTGGAAGGTTCCGCTTTTGGCAGATGAAGAGGAGGTGCTCGAGAAAGTGCCCCCCCCCCCCCAAACTTATGATGAATCTCACCAGGAGGCCACATCGGGAGCACCGGGCACAATACGTGACATGACTTAGCAGATTCCCAGGTGAAATGTTGCCTTACCTGTGTTAGGGGCCCTGAATGGAGATGAGGGAGGAGATAAATGGCAGATGTAGCATTTTAGCTGCATGCAGGGATGTGCCAAAAGGGAAATTAGTGGGGAGGGATGAATGGACAAGAGAATCATGACTGAAGCAATCCCTGTGAAAAGCAGGGAGGTGGGGAGGGGGAAGGTGGAGGTTTGGTGGTAGGATCCCTTTGGAGATGGCTGAAATTGCAGAGGATGATGTGTTGGATGTCAGGATTTATGGGATGGTACATAAGGACAAGAGGATCTCTATCACTGATAATGCGGTGGGAAAATGGGGTGAGTGTGGATGTTTGAGAAATGGAGCAAATGTGAGTGAGAAATGGTGAAGAAAGGGAAAACACATTCTTTGAAGGAGGAGGACATCTTTGATATCCTGGAAGGGAAAGCCACATGCTGGAAATGCATGCAGTGGAGATGAAGGAACTGAGAAAAGGGAACAGCATTTTTACACAAGACAAGGTGGGAAGAGGTAGAGTAAATATAATGTGGGAGTCAGTAGGCTTATAACAGAAATTGGTTGATAGTTTGTCATCAGAAATGAATACAGAGAGATCAAGAAAGGGGAGGGAGGTGTCAGAAATGGACCAAGTGAATTTAAGGGTAGGGTGGAAGTTAGAGGCAGAGTTGATGACATTGACAAGCTCAGCGTGGGTGCATGAAGCAGCACCAATGCAGTCATCATTGTAGTAGAGGAGGAGTTGGGGAACATTACCAGGGTAGGCTTGGAACATAGACTGTTCTACATTACTAAAGAAAAGGCAGGCATAGCTGAGCCCTGTATAGGTGGCCGTGGCTACCTGTCGAGTCCGGAGAAAGTGGGAGGAGCTGAAGGAAAAATTGTTGAGGATGAGGACCAGTTCTGCCAATAAAAGGACAGCAGTGGTGGAGGGGAACTGGTTGGTTCTTTTATTGACAAAGGAGAGCCCTAAGATCCTCTTGATTGGGGAGAGAACTGTATAGGGACTGTACATTCATGTTGAAAATAAGGCAGTAGGGGCCAGGGAATTGAAAGTTGCTGAGGAGATCGAGAGTAACAGAAGTGTTGTGGGAAGGGATTGAACCAAGGGGGACAGAATGGAGTCAGTGGGGCAGGAGCAGGTAGCGACAGAACGACAACCTGGACAGTCAGGTTTGTGGACTTTAGGTTGGAGGTAGAAGCGAGCAATGCAGAGTAAGGTAAGTATGAGTTTGGTGGCAGTGGATCGGAGTTCTCCAGAGTTGATAAGGTCAGTGATGGTGTTGAAGACAGTTTTCTGATGGTCTAGAATGGGGTCCACTGGAAAAGGTAGGTGTGAGGAGATGTCTGGGATTTACGGCCTGGCCTCAGCAAGGTAGAGCTCAGTCCGCCACAATGCAACTGTACCAGCTTTTTCTGCCATTTGTTGTGAGGTTGGGATTGGTGTAGAGAGGGTGGAGTTTACTTATAACAAATAAATAAGCAATAAATATTGAGAACATGATATGAAGAACTGTTGGAAGTGATTCCATTGGTTGTGGGAACATTTCAATGATGGGGCAAGTGAAGCTGAGTGAAGTTGTCCCCTTACAATTGTTATCAGAGAGACAATGATTAAAAACCAGCAATGAAGATTGTGATTTGTCTTGCAATTTTACTCCAAAATACTTTTCAGAGCAGATGAGCACCAACTCACTTGAAGGGGATTTCATAAAATGCTTTCTGGGAGCATAAAATCAAATTCTGGTTTCAAAATCAGTGGAATGTGCAATGCTCTTTATTCTCTTAGGTAGATCCAGCATTGCTGGAATGCTTCTCTTAATCCCACCACACTATCTTCATCCAGATCTCCCAAAGCTTCAGTAAAATGGAGAAATTATTTCCCCCACATTCGAAAAGTAGTAGGTACATAGCATTGGTCCTGGTGCCAAAGCAGCCCTTGAAATTGGAGTCTTCACCAGCACAATGGCTGTTTATCAGTATCAGTTCAGGCGGTGGGGCTGCGAATACAATTCAAGAATTCCTACTAACCTACAAGAGCCAATGGTTCCTTTTCCAAGAACCTATCAGTTCAGAAAAACCTAAAATCCCAACCTTCTTTCCTCACAAAAGGTAAAATGAATGGAGCAAGAAATTGTCATCAATTACATACAAGTAGAAGGCACTAAGTACATAAGATCATAAGACAATGGAGCAGAATTAGGCTATTCGGCCAATCAAGTCTGCTCCATCATTCCATCATGATTGATTTAATATCCCTCTCTCACCCATTATCCTATCTTCTTCCTGTAAACCTTGATGCCCTAACTAATCAAGAACCTATCAACCTCCTGTTTAAATATACGCAATTGCTTGGTCTCTATAGCTGTTTGTGGCAATGAGTTCCACAGATTTACCACCTTCTGACTTAAGAAGTTCCTTCTCATATCTGTTCTAAAGGGATGTCCTTGTATTCCTAGTTTGTGCACTCTGGTCCTAGACTCCCACACTTTAAGAGACTTCCTCTCGACATCCACTCTATCTTGATCTTTCAATATTTAATACATTTTAATGAGATTTCCCCCTCGTTCTTCCCCTAAGTACAAGCCTAAAACCATTAAAGATTCCTCATACACTAACCCTTTCATTCCCAGAATCATTCTCCTGTCACTTCTCTGGACCCTCTCCAATTCTAGTAATCTTTTTTTAAACATGGAGTTCAAAACTGTTTACAATACGCCAAGTGCGGTCTGACCAATACCTTATAAAGCCTCAACATTACATCCTTGCTTTTGTATTCAAGTCCTCTCAAAATGTATGCTAAAATTGCGTTTACCTTCCTTACCACCTGCAAGTTAACTTTCAGGGAATCCTGCATGAGGGCTCCCAAGTACCTTTGCACCTCTTATTTCTGATTTTTCTCCCTGTTTAGAAAATATGTCTTTATTCCTTCTACCAAAGTGCATGACAATGCACTTCCCTACACTATATTATATCTTCCACTTTTTCTTGTCTATTTCCTAATCTGTCTAAATCTTTTTGCAGACTCCCTGATTCCTCAACACTTTCTGCCCCCCCCCCCACCTATTGTCCAAAAACTTGGCCACAAAGCCATCAATTCTGTCATCCAATCCGGTGACATATAACATGAAAAGAAGTGGTCACAACACTGATCCCTGCTTAACACCACTGGGCACTGGCAACCAACCAGAAAAGCCTCCCTTTATTCCAACTCTTTGCGTTCTGGCAGACAGCCAATCTTCTATCCTGCTAGTATCTTGACTGTAATACCATGGGTTCTTGATCAACAGCCTCATGTGTCCCTTGTCAAAGGCCTGAAAATCAAAGAACAGTAAACAACATCCACTGACTCTCCTTCGTCTATCCTGCCTGTTATTTCCTCAAATAATCCAAACGGATTAGTCAAGCAAGATTTCTCCTTCAGGAAACCATGCTGATTTTGGCCTGCTTTATCAATTGCTTCCAAGTCCCCCGAAACCTCATCTTAATAATGGGCTCCAACATCTTTCCAACCACTGAAGTCTGGGTAGCTGTTCTACAATTTCCTTTCTTTTTCCTCACTCCCTTCTTAAAGAGTAGAGTGACATTTACAATTTTCCATTCCTCTGGCATCATTCCAGAATCTAGTGATTCTTGAAAGCTCATTACTAATGCCTCCAAAATCTCTTCGGCTACCTTTTTCAGAACACTGGGGTGCAGTGCATCAGGTTCAGGTTCAGGTGACCTACCTACCTTCAGACCTTCCAGCTTTCCAGGCACCTTCTCCTTAGTAATAGCACTTCTGCCTCCTGACACTCTCACATTTCTGGAATACTGCTGGTGTTTTCCACAGTAAACAACACAAGGTTTTCAGTGCCTAAATTCCAGCAATTTTAAAATTTGATTAACTACTAAACTTTTTTATCATTGCACCTACTCATATTAACAAACCAAAAAAATCTATTAATTTAAAACTAAATTACATTGGGAGTTGAACAGTAGTATCAGATTACTGCAGTCTCCTCACTTGTGCAAGTCACAACACCCACTACATTGGAGTTATCACCACATTTCATATGAACTTCATTGGCGGTAAAGTACTTCCAAATATACTTTGGTTATCAAAGGTCCTAAATAATTGCTATTTTATTGCTTCTACACTTTACTGAAAACAATGGCTATATTCTCTTCCTCTTCTTCAATGACTCCTTGCAGTAGAAAACTTAGTATATTTTTTCACATCAACCATTCAAAGAGATGACCAAAATTAATTAATAAATGAACTACTAATGACAAATCTCATTTAGTGGATTTTCCCCTAAATACTTATTACTTTTTTATTGAGATTAACATGTTTTCAGAGCATTGGTTTGCAAGTAAAGCTGTACTGATTGCTGAACATGGTAATAATGATCTTGTGACAAAGTTCCCCAATTGTGAGTCATAAAGTCAGAAATCAGTGTTGCAAGATTGATCTGATCAGACTAATATCACTTAAGAAGAGCTCAGTGCAGAAGTGATTTTTCATAAAAGAACACTTCGGTGTGTGAACCAGCAAGATCTGTAATAAACTGAATGGGGGTGTAAAATGGAGGATGTAGCATTGAAAAGGGCATAACTTGACATTGCTCCAACATGTTTTGTCAGGCTGTTGTGTTCAACATAGAGTCCACTATCCAATAAATCTACCATATGACTATAGTGAGCTCTATAATAGTAAAATGTGTTTAACAAGGGAAACAATACAATGTTATTTCTGTTAGATGAGGAATCATTAATAAAGTAGCACAAAGTAGTAGTAATTCAAGACAGTATCTTGATTGGGAATACAATACCATTCATTCATCATTACTAAATCTAAATCTCTGAGCATGCCTTCATTACACGGATTCAAAGGCAGTTTAGATATGTGCAATGGATTTTGACTTTACCAGCTATGCCCACATCCCATAAATAAAAATAGACAAAAATTAAATATGAATTTCATTATTACATCATCAGGTAATCTGATGAAACCCTTCATCAGGACCCGAAACATCGTCACTACCGCCTCCCATAGATGCTGTCTGGCCTGACGAGTTCTGCCAGCATTTTGTGTTTTTATTTATTTCCAGCACCTGCAGATTCACTCGTGTTGCTTTTACATATTTGCCATTTATTGATCACATGATATTTAATTGGTGGAAAATATAAAATTAGTACTTCTGGGGTTTTATGCAGTTTCTCATTTTTAATCTGTTAATACTGAAGAAATTGAAGCCCTGCTTATATGGTTACCAAAAATGCACCAAATACTACATTTAAAAATGTTATATAGTGGATTCCAGTTAATTGGGACATATCAGGACCTGTAAATTTTGGCCCAATTATGCAGCTACCCCAAACAGCCAAAATTCCATGGAAATAGTTAAAAGGTATAAAAAAATCTTCTATTTCGCTGATTATTTAAACGACATACGGAACAAATTAAACATTACCAATACTACTACAGTACTATACAACTGTGTATTTGTTCCTAATGGTTATTGATGGAGGAATTAATCTACCATGTCCTTTTGACTGATTGTAAATGAACAAAATCAATGCAGACACCTAGTGCAGATAATGGACTGCCTTCATATAATACTTCAGATGATTCCATCATCCAAATTTTCATTTTCATTGTAAGATTTAAGATGATTGTTGAAACCTTTCTAATTTCTGACTAACAGACCCCAATCTGTTAAGCTAGAGAACCTCTCCTCCATTCTCACCCTGAATACAGGCGTGCCTCAAGGCTGTGTGCTGAGCCCTCATCTGTTCTCCCTTTTCACCTATAACTGCGTTCCTGTACATGGTTCTAATCCCATAATCAAGTTCGCAGACGACACCACGGTGGTTGGCCTGATCAGAGGGGATGACGAGACGGCCTACGGGGATGAGGTCCAGCATCTGGCCGTGTGGTGTGCCGACAACAACCTGGCCCTTAACACCCAGAAGACTAAGGAGATCATTATGGACTTCAGGGATACTAGGAGCCACACTGATATCCCCATCTACATCAATGGAACTGTACTGGAGCATATATCAAGCTTCAAATTCCTTGGTGTCCACGTTTCCAATTATCTCACCTGGTCCCTGAACTCCTCCATCCTGATCAAAAAGGCACAACAGCACCTTTATTTCCTGAGAAGCATCAAGAAAGCTCACCTCTGTCCTAGGATACTGATGGACTTTTGCCACTGTACCATTGAGAGCATACTCACTAACTGCATCTCAGTGTGGTATGGCAATTGTACTGTATCCGACCGCAAAGCACTCCAGCGGGTGGTGAAAACTGCCCAGCGGATTATTGGCACCTAATTGCCCACCGTTGAGAACATCTAACATAAACGCTGCGTGGGCAGGGCAAAAAGCATTATCAAGGATGCATCTCACCCTAACCATGGACTTTTTACTCTCCTCCCATCCGGTAGGTGCTACAGAAGCCTCCGCTCCTGCACCAGCAGGCACAGGAAGAGCTTCTTCCCTGAGTCTGTGACCCTGCTGAACCTCATATCACAACACTAAACAGTATTGCACCCATAATGTACTGTCTCAGAACTTTTATATTTGTGTGCTGTAGCACTTACTTTTTATTCACAGTTATTTTGTAAATAACACTATTCTTTTGCACTTCTGGTAAGATGCTAACTGCATTTCATTGGCTTTGTATCTGTACTCGGCACAATGACAATAAAGTTGACTCTAATCTAATCTAATTCCTAACTTGTTGTAGTAGTGAAATAGCTTCATTTACACTCACTGCTCTTTCTGGCATCTCCTGGCCTGAATCTTGAAACTGCAGTTCCAATTTGGCTTACTGCTTATTTCTTGCAAACTATTAGTGACAAAAATCACTGCTTTTGAATACAAACACATGCAACTGACGCTATTTAAAAACTGACCACTCAAGCACAGTGTAGTGTCTAACAGCCACACAAGTGCACGCGACTGACACTAGTTAGAAACTGTTTGTCAACAGTCTTCTGCCCCAAATAAACAAAAGGAGTCCAATCTATTTTCTCAATTTAGTTTTTATTCTTTAAGAATTTTCCTAGAGGTGGCTGCCCTGATTAACTAATGGCCCAATTAACTGGAATCAACTTAATTTAAACAGAAGCATGAAAAGCAATAAATTAGGTTTTGAACAGACAGTCCTAATACTCCTTTAAGTAATTTGTTAAAACCTTTCTATTTCATGAAGCTTTTGGTTCTCTGACAAATTGGTTCCTTCACTGGCTAGCTTGTCAACTTTTTTTAATTGTTCATCAAGACAACGCAGACTCAATAGCCTTCTTCTATGCTTTAAACATTCGGTGATTCTGACTGTCAAATAACTGGACATTCCATACCAACTCCATTAAACCTTTTCATGTTTTGACTGCTTCCATTTAATAAATGCCTTGGGATGCTTTACTATGTTAAAAAAAACTCCATACACAGCCATTGTTGATGTTGCAAAGCTAATTATCGACGTAAGAATAAGGGATCAGATGGCTTTGTCTGTGTTAATTTTTAAATCATTTTAATGTTATAAAATTCTGTTGAATTAAGAGGAATGAGCTCCTGCTCCTTATATCAATGTAAGTGTTCAATATTTAGTCAGTATAGCACAGACAACTAGACCAAAAAATTCAGAAACAAGTGATGAATTGGTATTAATACTGTTGTAGGTTGTAATCCAAACATTTAATCCTTATTATAAAATTGACTTTATGTATTCAGTATCACTGTTTCTGTACAGTTGCATAAGAGACAATGCAATCTCAAGAGAAATTTGAAACTCAAAAGGGCATAGTCTAATACAGGGGTGTCAAACTCATTTTAGGTCACGGGCCGGATTGAGCAAAATGCAGCTTCATGTGGGCCGGATCAGTCGGACGCGTGCGAACGCAGCTTTCGTTGCCTCCGTTTTTTCAGCCTGCTCTCATGTGTCTCAGTCTCTGCTATAACTACAAAGTGTTTCACTTTACAAATTCCGTTTCTTATGAAGAAGACTGCCGAGCAAGACTGCCGAATAAACACTAAAAACCCTTAAAACCTGGTACCTGAATAAACTCAGCATTAGCCATATCATACGCCATAGGCGCTTCGATTACTGGGGCCAGCTTTAATAGTAATTAGATATTATCTCGTGGGCCAAAGATAATTCCACCGCGGGCCGGATTTGGCCCGCGGGCCTTGAGTTTGACATATATGGTCTAATACATGCAAAATGACACATTGTAGACCATGTTGGGAGATCACTAAGGCATATTAGGAACAGATTCTACAAATTTAGTATCTTCCAGAAGAAATTGCATGTACAATATAAAACCATATAACAAATACAGCATGGAAACAGGCCATCTCGGCCCTTCTAGTCCGTGCCGAATGCTTACTCTCACCTAGTTCCACTGACCCGCACTCAGCCCATAACCCTCCATTCCTTCCCTGTCCATATACTTATCCAATTTTACTTTGAATGACAATACCGAACCAGCCTCTACCACTTCCACTGGGAGCTCGTTCTACACAGCTACCACTCTCTGAGTATAGAAATTCTCCCTCGGGTTACCCTTAAACTTTTGCCCCCTAACTCTCAACTCACGCCCTCTTGCTTGAATCTCCCCTACTCTCAATGGAAAAAGCCTATCCACATCAACTCTATCTATCCCCCTCATAATTTTAAATACCTCTATCAAGTCCCCCCTCAACCTTCTATGCTCCAAAGAATAAAGACCTAACTTGTTCAACCTTTCCCTGTAACTTAGGTGCTGAAACCCAGTAACATTCTAGTAAATCTTCTCTGTACTCTCTCTCTATTTTGTTGACATCTTTCCTATAATTCGGTGACCAGAACTGTACATAATACTCCAAATTTGGCCTTATCAATGCCTTGTACAATTTTAACATTACATCCCAATTCCTATACTCAATGCTCTGATTTATAAAGGCCAACATACCAAAAGCTTTCTTCACCACCCTATCCACATGAGATTTCACCTTCAGGGGACTATGCATCATTATTCCTAGATCACTCTGTTCTACTGCATTCTTCAATGCCCTACTATATACCATGTATGTCCTATTTGAAATATTCCTACCAAAATATAGCACCTCACACTTATCAGCATTAAACTCCATCTGCCATCGTTCAGCCCACTCTTCTAACTGGCCTAAATCTCTCTGCAAACTTTGAAAACCTACTTCATTATCCACAACGCCACCTACCTTAGTATCATCTGCATACTTACTAATCCAATTTACCACCCCATCATCCAGATCATTAATGTAAATGACAAACAACATTGAACCCAGTACAGATCCCTGAGGCACACCACTAGTCACCGGCCTCCAACCTGACAAACAGTTATCCACCACTACTCTCTGGCATCTCCATCCAGCCACTGTTGAATCCATTTTACTACTTCAATATTAATACCAAACGATTGAACCTTCCTAACTAATCTTCCATGCAGAACCTTGTCAAAGGCCTTACTGAAGTCCATATAGACAACATCCATTGCTTTACCCTAGTCAACTTTCCTCGTAACCTCTTCAAAAAATTCAATAAGATTTGTCAAACATGACCTTCCACGCACAAATCCATGTTGCCTGTTCCTAATCAGACCCTGTCTATCCAGATAATTATATATACCATCTCTAAGAATACTTTCCATTAATTTACCCACCACTGACCTCAAACTGACAGGCCTATAATTGCTAGGTTTACTCTTAGAATCCTTTTTAAACAATGGAACCACATGAGCAATACGCCAATTCTCTGGCACCATCCCCGTTTCAAATGACATTTGAAATATTTCTGTCAGAGCCCCTGTTATTTCTACACTAACCTCCCTCAAGGTCCTAGGGAATAAGTGTCTTGAAGAAATATCTAGACATTTTTTCATAATTTTGCATAACATGAAGCCACATCGTTTGTGTATGTGTCAAGAAACACACTGCATTCATGAGTTGTAAGAAATTTTGGGTTCAATTATTTACTTTTTCTCTCCCCACACAACATTCCATAACCGCAAATTTTATTTTGATTTCTAATTTCTGGATGTGTTCTGTAAATTTTGTAAGGGTGAATTTCCATATCCTGAACTTCCATATGTGGTTGGCTGTATTGATAACAGACTTTTCAATCAAAATCCTTCTACACAAATTTCCAAAACTTTATTGATGTTATTCTTTTTGTAGTGATGTCAACCAAAAAACTCAGCTGCATATGTAGTATCCGCACTGGGCTGGGCGGCAAATAAAACAAAGGAGCTGGTTGTGGACTACAGGAGGAATGAGACAGGCTCATCATTATTGACATCAATGGATCTGGGGTTCAGAGGGTGAACAGCATAATATTCCTCAGTATACACATCACTGAAGACCTCACTTAGTCTCTAGATACCGGCTATATGGTGAAAAAAGAATAACAGTGCCTCTTTCACCTCAGACAATTGAAGAAGTTTGGCACGAGTCCCCATATCCTAAGGAGTTTCTACAGAGACACAGTTGAGAGCATCCTGACTGGCTGCATCACTGCCTGGCATGGGAACTGTACTCCCCTCAATCACAAGACTTTGCGGACAGCCCAGCACATCTGTGGGTGTGAACTTCCCTCTATTCAGGACATTTACAGCAACAGGTGCATAAAAAGAGCCCAACAGATCATTGAAGACCCAAGTCACCCCAACCACAAACTGTTCCAGCTGCTACCATCTGGAAAAGAGTACCACAGCATTAAAGCCAGGACCAAAAGGCTCCAGGACAGCTTCTTTCACCAGACCATCAGACTGATTAATTCACGCTGACACAACTGTATTTCTAAGCTATATTGACTGTTCTGTTGTCTATCTTATTGTACATACTATTTATTACAAATTACTATAATTTGTACACTGCACATTCAGACTGAAATTTTTACTCCTTATGTATGCGATGGATGTAAGAAATAAAGTCAATTCCATTCAATTCAAAGTCATTATCTTTTTAGAAGAGGCATTGGATTTTCTTCCTTAAGACCTCCTCAATGTCTACATATCACAATGCATTAGTGCTGTGTGTGGAACCCCTGTCATTGCAACAAAAAGGCTGGCAGAAGCTGGCCCTCATAATTCAACCACATCCCGCACAGCAGAGACATAGATATTCGAACCTCACTAACAATCTCTCTTCAATATTGTATCTATCAAAGCGTATTGTAAAAGAATAAAAAAAAACAAGTAACCAAGATTGAATTTTGAGGCAGATTACCTTTTGCTGTCAAATCATTTGCTATCTGTCCTGGTCCATATTGTTTGTTCCAATATGACCCAAAGCCTAACTCCCAACATTGCAGATGGCCACCTGAACTCATAGAGTGAAACTGACTACTGTCACTCCCACACCATTAAAATGCTTTAAAATATTAAAATTAAAAACACTAAATATTTTAAAGTAAAAATACAAAACTAATTAAATTTTAATAATAATGTAACTGCATTTACCTTATCTCCTATCAGATGACAATTCTCATTCACCTGGATATGGAAATCTGCAGTCTGTACTCAGTGGAGGCTTAGCAAACAGTCAGCGTTAAAGATGAGTAACCAATGGAAGTTCACAATGTCCTATTGGACTCCAAAGGTCCACCAGAGCAGCAAGTGGCAGCTAACAGCTTAGGATCATGACTGTGCAGGAACCATGAGGATACACATTTACATCCTGCTAGCACTGTGATGGAAGATCTGCCCACTATCCACTCTGCTTCCTTTTCTTCTGCTGAAGTCTTACTGGAATCAGCAGGCATGATTAAATAATCATTTATCAAACATGATATTTAATGGCTCTAATTCAGGAGAATTGCATTGAAAGAAAGATTATGGTATTGTTCCTGTCCTTTCAAGATATCCCATAGCTGTCCTTGGCCTCCTACTCATAACTGTGTTGCTAGACTTTGCTCTAACTCCATCTACAAGTTTGTGGATGATACATCATAGCGGGTCAAAAATCAAACAATGATGACTCGGAACGCGTGAAGGAGACAGAGAACCGAATGGCATGGTTTCTCCAATGTCTAAACTTTTCTAAAATGTCAGTAAAACAAAAGAGCTGTTCACTGTCTTCAAAAAGCAGGCAACATACACAGTCCCATTTATATCAATGGTGATGAGGTCAAGAGGGTTGAGAGTATTGAGTTCCTAAAAGTGAAAAATCACCAAATGGTTGTCTTGGTCAAACCACATAGACTTTAGCCAAGAAAGCTCACCAGCACATATACTTCCTCAAGGAGGTTAAAGAAATTTTGCAACGTGTCTTTTGACCCTCACCAATTTTTGTAGATACACCATAAAAAGCCTCCTGTATGGATCAATGACAGGTCGATATGGCTACTGATCTGCTGGAAACCACTACCCCCTCCCCAAAATACAACGAGTTGTGTATATAGCTCAGCAAATCATGGAAATTAGCTTCCTCTCCATGGACTCTGTCTATACTTCTCACTGTTTCAACAAAGCAGCCAACATAATCAAAAACACCACCCATCTCAGATATTCCCCTCCCATAAGTCAAAAGATACTAAAACCTGAAAGTACGTAGCATCAGGTCCAAGAACGGCACTGTTATAAAGCTATTGAATGGTTCCCTAGTGCAACAGGATGGACTCTTGACCTCACAGTCTACCGAGTTATAGCCTTGCATCTTTTTGTGTACCTGTATTTTCTCTGCAACAATTTATTCTGCATTCTGTTACTGTTTTTCCTTGTACTTCCTTAATGCACTGATGTAATGAAATTATCTTTACGGATGGCATGCAAAACAATGTTTTCATTGTACATGTGACAAAAATAACCCAAACTTCCAAATAATTTACTAATGAATATCATTCTATTGTAATGTTAGAAATGAGGCAGCCAGATTACAGAACTTAAATTCCCACAACTAGCAATGTGATAATATCTAGACTACATACTGTAGAAATTCATTCCCAGTCACATAGCATTTGGACTTGACCCTGACATTCATTCTATTGATTAAAATAGAATAAATTTCTGAGGCAAAGTACAACATATTGATATACTGGGTTTGAGAGCAGAATTCCAACAAATAGAGGAAAATGTAAGCAAGGGCTCCATTAACTACATTAGAGGGGACACCACATTTCCTGAAAAAGAACAATGTTTCAGGAGTCCTAGAACAGGAAATCACATCTTGAGAATACAGAGAAGAAACTGAGAGAAAAGAGTGGCATCTTTATAAGAGACAGGGTAGGAGAAGACATACTCGAAGAAGCTGTGGGAGTAAGCGGGTTTATAAAGAAAGCAACGGATAGTTCACCCCTAGAGAGAGCAACAAGGAAATCCAGAAAAGGAAAAGAAATATCATAAGTAGTCCAAGTGAACTTAAGGACAGGGTGGAAGTTAGTGGCAAAGATAATAAAATGAAGAAATCCACATGAATGCAGGATGCAGCACCAAGTAAGTAACTGATAGAGCAGAACAGCCAATGCAGAGGGTTGTAGGTACATTCCTAGTTCAGGATGATATGCAACTTGAAGAGTGAGCTATTGGTAGTGGTATTCCAACATGCTTGCCATCTTTATCCTTGTCCTTCTTGTGGAAGCAGATTGCAGTTACGTGTTATGTACAGTTTTTAGCTTTGTGAATCTATTCCAAACCTGACTGCCTTTTGAAATAACATCATTACTATTCTGTTTATCTGCCGGGAGAGGACTCGTCTGATCAGAACAATGACAAGAATCTCTATGGATTTGTGAGCAAATAATGTGCAAGAGAACACAAAATAATGTACTGTATTAAGAATACCTTTTGGCCCACAGATACTTCACCTGCTGTCTATGATTATTTTGAACTGGTTTAGGATTAAGGGTTCGGAATTCAGGGAGGAAAATTCAACGTTATCACTGGACAGATCAAGGACCTAATAGAAAAAAATAATTTATATTTGAGCAGAATAATTTTGGTTCAGTTATTAAGTAAGTATTTGAAATAATAGCTTGTAAAACTCAATTTTTCTTTATTTAAAGATCCAGATTCATACTAAAACATGGAACAATTTAGGGATTAATCCAGTCATCCAAATAAATAATTGTCTGCCTGTGTGTTGAACAGTATCACACTTATATATTCAAAGAAGAAAATGATATCTGATTGTCCATTATTATTTGAATGTCAAATTCATTTTCCAGCTTCTGCAGTAAATCATGATGTCATTTTGGATTAGGCATTGAGAGGTATACTGTTCTATTCCAGTAGTTAATGAACACTGTGTTAACCTGTAGAAGTAAAACTACATTTGCCTATCTGTCAGGATATTTTCTTGAATCAAAAAGGCTACTCTATATAGAAGGATCTATTGGACAGTCCTATTTTCCCTGGAGTTTGCAATGATAGTAGGTGATCTTATCAAAAAATTTAAAATTCTTAGGGGGCTTGTCTAGAACTATGGGTTGCAATCTCAACATCAGGGCTGCCCATATAAGACGGAGAAAGGATAAAACTATTCACTCGGAAAGTTGTGTATTTTTAGAATTCTCTACCACTAAAAGCAACAGACACTCAATGAACATGTTCAAAGCTTAAACAATGAGAGCATTGTTACTGCCTTTCCAGATTGGTTTTAGTTTAGCCAGCATTGCTGTTGTTTGGGCTGTTCTTGCAAGGACTTCAGGCTTTGATCCTCCTTGATTGATGATGGCACCAAGATACTTGAACCATTTGACAGTCTCTAGTTCCTGACTGTGATTTTTGTCACTGTTTCTCATCAGCTTGGTTTTCTCGTCGCTGATCTCCATGCCATATCTGATAGTTCACAAGGCAGGCCAACTCATTCTCATTTCCTGCTAGACCATCAATATCATCGGTGAACTTGAGGTTGGTTATGATCTATCCTCTGATGCTGGTCTTTGAGAGTCCACTTGACAGTTATGAAGTTGGTTAAGTTGGTGCCAATATGATCTTCCAGGGCATCTGTCATTATTTGTTCTGGGAAAATATTGAACAGCGTGGGTGAAAGGAGGCAGCTTTATTGGACTCCAACTGATGTGTGGAACCACTCTCAAACTGTTCCTTGAAAAAGTACCACATTTCCTGCTTTGTTGTAGAACTGCTTGATGGTTTGGATCAGCTTCTGGCTCTTCATTGTGGCCCACAGTGCATCATGCCACACCCTATTGAATGCCTTCTTGAAGTCTATGAACACATGGAAAATGTCCTGTTGAAGTTGGTTGTATTTCTCGCAGGGTACTCGGAGGTTGAATATCTGTTCTGTTGTACTTCTTCCACTTCTGAATCCAGCCTGCTCTTTGGTGATTATTTCTTCTGCCTGTGGTTTCAATCTGTTCAAGATGATTTTCAACATCACTTTGCTTGCATGGCTGATAAGACTTCTATCATTGTGGCACTGCTGTAAGTCGCCTTTCTTGGAGAGAGTGATAATGAGTGATTTTGTCCAGGGTGTTGGCCATTCCTCAGTCTGCCAGATTTTTGTTGTAGCTTAGTATATGGCTTTCCTTAGTAAGATGATCACAGAGGTTTTTCACAGAGTTCCACAAAGTTCCAGGTATACCTCTCTAGATCATGTGCAAGCTTCTGCAGCTTCCCTGTCTGGGCAAGTGTTCACACATTCCATGTGGTTAATGAGATGTTGTCTCTCCCATGGATCTTCTAAATAAGTAGTGCAAAAAGAGAAAAAAAAAGTTATGTTCATGGGTTCAATATCCATTCCAAAATCTGATGGCAGAGGAGAAGAAGCTATTCCTGAATTGTTGAGTATGTGTTTTCAGGCTCCTATACCTCCTCCCTAATAGTAATAATGAGAAGAGTCCTGGGTGAGGGGGCCCTTAATGATGAATGCTGCCTTTTTAAGACATTGCTCCTTGAAGATGTCCTGGATGTTGAGGAGGCTCCTGGCTGATGGAGCTGACTAATTTTCCAACTTTCTGCAGCTTATTCTGTCCAGTGCACGTCCCCCATACTAGTCAATGATGCAGCCGGTTAGAATGCTCTCCACAGTACATCTGTAGAATTTTGCAAGTGTCTTTGGTGATATACCAAATCTTGTCCACTCATACTTTCTTTATAACCAGGAAAGATCCTCAGAGATGTTGATACCCAGGAACTTGAAATTGCTCACCCTTTCCAATTCTGATCCCTCGATGAGGACTGGTGTGTGTTTCTTCATCTTACCCTTTCTGAAGACCACAATCAATTCTTAGGTCTTACTGACACCGTGTGCAAGGTTGTTGCTGCGACGTCTCTTAACCAGCTATTCAATTTCACTCCTGTACGCATTCTTGTCACCATCAGAATTTCTGACCACAATAGTTGTGTCATCAGCTAATTTATAGATGGCACTTGAGCTGTGCCTCACCACACGGTCATAGGTGTGGAGAGCGTAGAGCAGTGGGCTAAGCACACAACTTTGAGGTGCACCAGTGTTGGTTATCAGTGAGGTGGAAATGTTATTTCCAATCCGCACAGACTGTGGTCTTCTGGTGGGGAGGTAAAGAGGTATAGAGGGAGGTACAGATGCCCAGGTTTTGGAGCTTATTGATCAGAAGTGTATGAATGAATGTGTTAAATGCTGAGCTGTAGTCAATAAACAGCAGCCTGACAGAAGTATTAGTATTGTCCAGGTGATCCAAGGCTGTGTGAAGAGACAATGAGATTGCATCCACTGTATTATGATGACAGTCAAATTGAATTGGGTCCAGGTCCTTGCTTAGGCATGAGTTGATTCTAACCATAACCGATGTCTCAAAGCACTTTATCACCATAGATGTGAGCACTACTGGACAATAGTCGTTAAGGCAGCTCACCATACTTTTCTCGGGCACTGGTGTGATTGTTGCCCTTTTGAAGTAGGTGCAAATTTCTGACAGTAGCAATGAAGGATTGAAAATGTCTTTGAACACACCCACCTGTTGATTGGCACAGGTTTTCAGAGCCCCACTAGGTACACCATTGGGGCCAGTTGTCTTGTGAGGGTTCATGCTCTTAAAAGAGGTTCTGACATCAGGCTCTGAGATCACAGTGTCATCAGATGCAACAGGGATCCTCAGTGCTTTAGTTTTATTCTCCCTTTCAAAGTGGGCATAAAAGGTGTTGAGCTCATCTGGGAGTGAAGCATCACTGCCATTCATGATGTTAGGTTTCGGTCTGTAGGAAGAAACGGCCTGCAGACCCTCCAGAGTTGATGTGCATCTGATTCTGCCTCTAACCTCAATCTGAGTTGTTCTTTTGTGCTTGAGAAAGCCCCCTGTAAGTCGTACCTGTGGTTTTCTAATAATAGTTGGTAGTAGCATGAAAAAGATTAAAAACTCCATAGCCTTCAATTCCTAAGTGATTCACATGCTCTTAGAGACCTAGAGAAGGAAGACATGGACTTTGTAGAGTGCATTTTAAGTTCACACTTGTTTAGTATTTTCTGACAAAAATTTTTGTATAGCATATGCAACTGTTGAATTATTTGGTAGAATAAACCACTCCCAATATTAATCCCTCTTCCTATTAACACATACCCTAGCCAGTAAACACCATGCCCCTCTATCTGATGGTCATCCCAAAACCCCTTTCTAGTCTACAACTCTCCACAACACTTTTGGGTCTCTCCTTCTCATCAACCTGGCTTCAGATTTCACTGACTTCCTTTATATGACCTGTATTGATTAAGTTTCCAATGGAAATGTTTTAACTCATTCTCTAAACAGCCCCGAGGGCCTACTTGGACAAAATTATTTTTATTTTTTTTCATTAAGCCAACTCTCTTTTGACAGTAATCAGCTACTGTACAGAATTTACTTTTTACATTCAGAATGCCTAATGTGGCTTTTAAAGTATACAGAATACCTACCAATCTAATCTGATAGTGGAGTACATTGGTCAATGGTGAGAGAGCAAGCAAGAAAGCACAGATCAGAGTAAATCAAAATGGGATAAAAAGTTTCTATGAATATGTAAAAGAAATGGTAATTTTGCTGAAGATTTTTGCTCCATAGACTGCACCACCTTGCAGAGATTTTGGAATTGCGTTCATTGCTCAACTAAGCAGATAACAGTCACAGTGTGAAAAAACCAATAAGACATTGTGGCTAACAGTATTTTTTTAATGTTAAGCCGATTTCCTGTTTTACTGCAAAGCAGGCTTTTTTCAACTCCCATGTACATTGAAACAGTGCAACAACATAAAAAATAAACTGCATAAAAACATAGTTAATGCCAACCTTTATTATCATATCCAACAAGTGTTGATTTCTCCTGCTTACATATTCCTCTAAAATCTAGATAAGTCGTTTTGAAATCATGGAATATCTTCACCATGTAGCTTACAGACATATCACAACAGCCCATCATTTTATTTCTGCTTTCATTTAGTTGCGCTTACTGAGGTCAAATGAGAATGGAATTTGATACATCTTATTGACTGCTTTTCATAACAATATAAACCGCTTTTCCTGGCTGCTGATAACAAAAAAATAAAAAGCAGGAAATGAACCAAATATAAAACCTGAAACATTCAAGCCCTAGTTATCATTTATGTATAGGAGGCATAAACCATAGTATTGTTTAAAAGCAAACTGGGTAAGCATTTCAACTGTTTGTGAAAAGGAAGAGGGAAGGCAGTGGAATTAGTGCAAAATACTTAAGTCAGAGATCCAATGCAATAGCATTTAAAGTGGCTATTGCACAACACTAGTTGAAGTGTGTATTGCAGAATTAAACATCTATGGTTTACTGTGGAAAACTTGAAATGTAGCCTTTGTCAGTTCTTTAGAAAGGAAAGATGCCCACAAAGGGCATACTATGATGTTTGGAAGTTTCAAACCCTTGTTTCCTCTTGACTTTCATGGTATAGGGCTGATTTGCATTTGATTGATCCTGTAAAGTACCTCAAGGACAATATGCCATTTCCTGGCAGCTGCATTCAACTTTGTGGTCCAAGGATCACTGTTTGTGCATCTTATAAAGCAAATCAGTCCGCAAGTGGTAACTGTGCCTCAGATTGTACATCCCGAGGCACCAAACTTGAACTGTCCTCTTGGCCTTTAGGCAAGTTATTCTGTCAAATTTCACTATCAATTTTACTTTTCTCTAAATGCCTAAAGAACAGAAATATTTATAAACAGTTGAAGCATATTAAATTCAAAAATACAGAAAACAGAACTTTTAAAAAATGAAAATGTACATAGCATTTAAAACATTAATCTGATATAAATTAATCAACTATGTTCATACAAAAGCTAGGCAGGAGAGAGCCTGAGATAAATAGCTCCATCATGGGCACTAGCCTCCATACTATCCAGGATATCTTCAAACAGAAGTGTTTCAGGAAGGCAGTATTCATCATTATGGCCTGTTTTCATGATTACCATCTGGACAGAGATACAGAAATCTGAAGGCTCACACTCAATGATTCAGGAACAGCTTCTTCTCCTCTGTCATCTGATTCCTAAATGGACATTGAACCCTTGAACAATAACTCACTACTTTTTTTATTCTATTTTTTGCACTGCTTATTTAATTGAACTATTTAATATACACATATTTATTATAATTCCATTTTTCCCCCGTTCTATTCTCATATATTGCATTGAACTGCTGCCACAAACTTTCACAACATTTGCCGGTGGTATTAAACCTGATTCTGAATTTTGCAGGAGATTATAAGAACTTAGTTGGATCTTCAGGCTTCAGTTTCTAAATGGCTATGCTTCTCTTAGAATGTCATGATTAACTGCAAATTAAAGGAACATTGGAAGTTTTTGCAAACTCTTATGTGCCAATGGAATATATCGCATGTGTTTTCCTTCCTGTCAGCAAGTCATTAAAGGGGTTCTCTTAGATTTTTGTCAAATATTAAACAGCTTAAAAACTGTGTCCTGAAAGAAGACAATCAGCTATAAGTTAAAAATGGTGAAAGGAAATTTTCTTTAAAATTTCCCGTCACGTGGTGATTAACAGTTGGAATGAATTTCCTGCTAATGCAGGCGAAAACCATACAGATATGTTTAACATTCAGAAGAGCCAATCAGCTGCAGAAAGATGATATCAGAGCAAATTTGCTCTCTTATCAAGACTTATCTTGTGATTTATCTAATATAATGAAAAATTGTGCTGCAGGCTAGTGTTACATTATGATTTTTTAAATGTTAGAAAATGTAGATTTTTATTGAAGTAAATAAAGGAAAAAAGAGAAAAGACATTTAAAAATAATGTATGGTTTCATTTCTCTTTAAATTGTGATAAACTTCATTTGCAATGAAAACCACAGTAGGAACTACATTTCCTGTTTCGTGGGTGTTTCAAAAACTGTCTTCCTTTGCAAGTAGGCATCAACTGAACAGGCCCTAAATTCACTTCCCTAAAATGGTTCTCAAGAAGTATGCATATACTCTCTGCAGTGACGACTGTCAAGCCACTTCTGCTTCAGCATGCAAGGATTGTGCAAAAATTTGACGTAAAGACTCATTACCACATTATCACTGTTTATATTCTGTCCTTTACTCATTCGAACTTGACAGAGATTTGTATTTTAACAGTATAAAAGCACTTATATATATTGCATGATGTAGAATAGAGAATGTAATTGTCTTTACTTAAACAGACAACAAACAGTATTTCAGATGTTATAACACTTGACAATAGATCAGAAAAATAATTAACAGGGATTTGTTACACAAAATAAGGCTTAAAATTACGAGATTTACTGTCAGGGGTGATTTAGTAATATTATCTGTGCTTGATTGCATATAAATCTCAAATTTAATTTAACTCTATAGTCTTCAGTTAGAAACCAGACTGGCATTTTATTGAAACACTGTGGAATCCATATTATCTCTCAACTGAGAAATAAAAGAAAGCTATTCTTTCATGGCTGGAGTATCCCATGGCATTTGTCAAAAGTGTGAAATTTTCCCTTTGCTCTGGCCAATTTTTCCTTGACAACTACAGTTAGTAAATCAAATTGACTGGTTATTCATCTGATTATTGTTTGTCACCCAATTGTGTTCATACTAAATGTCTTTTCCTACATTACAACAAAGACTAACTTTTAAAAAGTACTTCATTGGCTGTTGGTACTTTGGGAATTCCAGAAGTTACATAAGTTATTTCATTTACTTTTTGGTACAACAAACTGAACCATTTTTCAAGACTGTGCAAGGGGCAAATTTTAATCTTTAGTGGAAAGCAAAGAGCTTCGCTTAGCAGAATGATTCTATCAACAATTCAGACAGGACTATCACAGTGCCTAACTTCTGACCACGGTATTTTTATTCATTTAAATTATTAGTGCAAAAAGCATGTAGACGTGCTTTTCAAAGCCCGAATCCTTTCTTCACAAGTCCATCAGGATAAACATCTATAGAAACAATTGAAAATTAGTGGGTGCAGCATCTGATTATTGTGAGATATTGGCATGTGTCTAAGATCCTTTAAGGGGCCCAGATTAATTCCAGCACTTGAAATTTTAATTTATCTGTTCATATATTCATTATGCAAAAAGATATCGAGAACGTGCTTGCTGATGTTGGAAAGTGACTGCTGGGTTCATAATGCAATAACTAGTTCTCAATTGACTTGATACATAGAATTTGTATACCAAGTGTTTTATCTTGATTTCAGTATCCAAACTATACCATTCATTGTCTCATGGATCATCTGGGAACAAACCTAAGGAGAAGATTTTCATTGCCTGCAACTTGCGTGTAACTCATTCTACATATTTTAAATGGTTGTTGGAAGATATTGCAGCAAATAATTGAGAACAATACAGTAAATTTCATACACATCCTTAAACATCTTTAGTTGCCACATTAGGGAAGAAAAGGCCTCTATCCAAAGGAATTCAGCAAACAAAGGAAGAATGGGACGAGGTTAAAATCAAAGTTAATACAAGGAGCATCCTGAGCAGCTGCATCACTGCCTGGTTCGAAAATTGCACCATCTCAGATCGCAAGACCCTGCAGCGGATAGTGAGGTCAGCTGAGAAGATCATCGGGGTCACTCTTCCCGCCACCACGGACATTTATTCTACACACTGCATCCACAAAGCAAACAGCATTATGAAGGACCCCACGCATCCCTCATACAATCCCTTCTCCCTCCTGCCGTCTGGGAAAAGGCACCGAAGCATTTGGGCTCTCACGACCAAACTATGTAACAGTTTCTTCCCCCAAGCTATCAGACTCCTCAATACCCAGAGCCTGGACTGACACCTTACTGCCCTATTGTCCTGTTTATTATTTATTGTAATGCCTGCACTGTTTTGTGCACTTTATGCAGTCCTGGGTAGGTCTATAGTCTAGTGTAGTTGTTTTTTTTCTCTGTGTTGTTTTTTACGCAGTTCAGTCTAGTTTTTGTACTGTGTCATGTAACACCATGGTCCTGAAAAACATTGTCTCATTTTTACTATGTACTGTACATATCAGTTATGGTTGAAATGACAATAAAAGTGACTTGACTTGACTTGAGTGCAGCACAAAAGACCTGGATACAGTGATCCAAGAGTTATATAAATCTACATACTTGTGCACCTCAATCTCCTCAGGAAGTGGAGATGCTACTGTGCTTCCTGGATTAAAGAGGTGGTGTTGAAGTACCAGGTAAGATTGACTGTTACGTGCATTCCCAAAAATTAGGTGCTCCTAATTCTCTCTATGGAAGAGCTGTTTATGTGCAGTGAGATGTGGTCAGTTTGCAGTTTCCTAAAGTCCACAATCACCTCTTTGGTCTTGTCCTTGTTGAGACCCAAGTTGTTGAGTTTACATCATTCTACCGGCCACTCTACCTCCTCTCTGCATGCTGTCTCAATTGACTTAAAACGTAGAATTTGTATACCAAGTGTCTTATCTTGATTTCAATATCCAAACTATATCATTCATTGTCTCAGGGATCATCTGAAATATTCAGTTTTGTGAGAAGTCAGCACAAATTAAATCTAGATAGAGTGAATGAAGCTACACTTGCACCCAAGGAGAAGATCTGCGTTGCTGATGAGACCAACCACTGTTGTGTCCTTAGCAAACTTGATGATTCAGTTTGAACCGGATGTGCCTGTAATGTGAACAGCAGCAGGCTGGGCACCCACACCGGGGGAAGGGGGGGAGGGGGTGCGCTTGGTGTTCAACATGATGGAGCTAGAGATATTTCTGCCAACATGAGATTGACTGTGGCCCTTCTGTCAAGAAGTCCAAGATTCAGTCACAGAGAGAAATGTTGAGGACAGTTTACCTACCTGCTTCTGAGGGATGATTGTACTAAACGCCAAGCAGAGGTCGATAAACCACAGCCTGGGGTATGAGGCACCATTTTCCAGGTGGGACAGGAAAGACTGGAGTGCAGACACTATGGCATCATCAGTGGATCAATTTGAGTGACAAGCAAACTGGAAAGGGCCCAGTGTAACAAGACCTAATGCAATCCATAAGCAGTTACTCAAAGCACATAATTATTGTTGAGGTCAATGCCACTGGATGGTAGCCACTGAGGAAGGTTACTGTTGCTCTCTTGGACAATGAGATGTTGGAGGCTGCCTTGAAGACTGCAGGTAAAGGGGACTGTTCCAGAGAAATATTGAAGATGTCTGTAAGAACCTCTGTTAACTGGGCTGTACAATACCTCGGCATCAACCAGGTATGTTATCATGCCCCACAGCTTTACATGGATTGAACCTGATTGGTGTCTTCCACATATCAGTTGTGATCAGACAAGTGCCCAGGAAATTATAGACCAGTGAGTCTTACTTCAGTGGTTGGTAAGCTGATGGAGAAGATCCTTAGAGGCAGGATTTATGAACATTTGGAGAGGCATAAATGATGATTAGGAATAGTCAGCATGGCTTTGTAAAAGGTAGGTCATGCCTTATGAGCCTGATTGAATTTTTTGAGGATGTGACTAAACACTTTGATGAAGGAAGAGCAGTAGATGTAGTGCCTATGGATTTCAGCAAGGCATTTGACAAGATACCCCATGCAAGGCTTATTGAGAAAGTAAGGAGACATGGGATCCATGGGGACATTCCTTTGTAGATCCACATCTGGCTTGTCCACAGAAGGCAAAGAGTAGTTGTGGACAGGTCATATTCTACATGGAGGTCGCTGACCAGTGGAGTGCCTCAGGGATCTGTTCTGGGACCCTTACTCTTCATGATTTTTATAAATGTCCTGGATGAGGAAGTGGAGGGATGAGTAGTAAATTTGCTGATGACACAAAGGCTGGGGGTGTTGTGGATAGTGTGGAGGGCTGTCAGAGGTTACAGCGGGACATTGATAGGATGCAAAGCTGGACTGAGAAGTGGCAGATGGAGTTCAAACAAGAGAAGTGTGAGGTGGTTCACTTTGGTAGGTCAAATAGGAGAATATACTATTAATGGTAAGTCTCCTGGCAGTGTGGAGGATCAGAGGGATCTTGGAGTCCGAGTCCATAGAACACTCAAAGCTGCTGCGCAGGTTGACTCTGTAGTTGAGAAAGCATATGATGCCTTGGCCTTCATCAATTGTGGGATTGAGATTAGGAGCCAAGAGGTAATGTTGCAGCTATATAGGACCCTGGTCAGACCCCACTGGGAGTACTGTGCTCAGATCTGGCTGCCTCACTACAGGAAGGATGTGGAAACCATAGAAAGGGTGTAGAGGAGATTTACAAGGATGCTATCTGGATTGGGGAGCATGCCTTATGATAATAGGTTGAGTGAACTTGGCCTTTTCTCCTTGGAGCGATGAAGGATGAGAGGTGACCTGACAGAGGTGTATAAGATGGTGAGAGGCATTGATCATGTGGCTAGTCAGAGGCTTTTTCCCCAGGGCTGAAATGGCTAGCACAGTTTTAAGGTGCTTGGAAGTAGGTATAGTGGAGACGTCAGGGGTAGTTTTTTTATGCAGAGAGTGGTGAGTGCGTGGAATGGGCTGCCGGTGACGGTGGTGGAGGCAGATATGATAGGGTCTTTTAAGAGACTCCTGGATAGGTACATGGAGCTTAGAAAAACAGAGGGCTATGGGGAACCCTAGGTAATTTCTAAGCTAAGGACATGTTCGTCACAGCTTTGTGGGTCGAAGGGCCTTTATTGTGCTGTAGGTTTTCTATGTTTCCTCAGGGTGGCCTTCCTCACTGGAATATCATACTGTGCATCAAACTGTGTGTAAAAGACATTCAGCTTATTAGGAAGAGAGGCAAGTTGGTGGTGTGCTGAGATGCAGCAGCCACTCTGGGTCCAATCAAAGGTGTATTTATTCATCCTTTATGTCTCTTGAACAATCACAAGTTGCTGCTGGATACTAAGGACAGCAGAATTATCTCTTCAGTGAGCTGCTCAATAGAGATGGAGCTGAACTTATTAAGTACCAATGTTGTGTTGTCACTTGGATTTGTTGTGTACCATTGTGCCGATATGGTGTGTGGTCCAAAAAAAAGGTGTAAGTGATTGTCTTGGACATTTTTATTGTGATTGCAAGACCCTGTTAGTCATTGGTATCATAGAATACTGGAAGCACGGTTTACTGGTTCACCCGTGAGACTGATGACGGTGAGGCTGCATAGTTTCAGTTGTTATGTACGCAAGGCACTCAATTATTTGCCACAGGCAGCTGTGGAGGCCAAATCTGTATGTATATTTAAGGCAGAGGTTGATAATCCTTGATTGGTCAGGGCATGAAGATATACAGAGAGAAGGCAGGAGATTGGATCAGCCATGATGACATGGTGGAGTAAACATGATGGGCCAAATGGCTAATTCTGCTCATATATCTTATGCCTTAAAGTTCCCTGTTGCAGTAGCCAGCAAAGGAAATGCCAGAGCTGGTTGTATGCCACTGGATTTTGTACTGGGCTGGGGGCTGGCCATTTCTGTCAGTGCTGCCCTCCAGTGCTTGATCAGTGTTGCACTCCTATGCTTGTTTGGTGGAAGAATGAGCTGGACCAGGACAGCTTGAGGACTTGCACTATATATTTTTTTTCTCATTGTGACTGTATATTTTACTGAAATCAAAAGCATACAGTATGTACTATTTGTGCTATGTGCAATGTTCTGTGTGCTAGTGGTAATATGTTTTGCACCTTGCCCCTGCAGGACTGCTCTTTCATGTGGCTATACTCATGTATGTTTGAATGATAATTAAACTTGAAATTTGAGATTACCGTGTCACTATCATTGATGTGCAGGGTGAACTTGTGGTCTGTTATGGTCTGAATACCCTGCCACATGCAGCTCATGTATCTCAGTACATGTGACAATAGTAAACTAATTACTATAGACAGCTGTCAACTATTCTGACAAAGCTGGCATATCACCCAGAATGTGGCAACAGCCTTTCTAACATTCTTCCTTGACCCACTGCAGAAATCATGGTGCACAAAATGTGTCAACAACAGTAAACAAGTGAGGACAAGGTCACGTAGGTCTGCTCATTAGCCTGGAGGAATAATTGCTGCTTATAATTTGTATAGTCCACGGAAAATAGGTGACCAAATATCATTACCTTTGATGTTATTTTCATGCCTTCTCATGTCACAATATTCTGTTATTCCACTAACTCGTCAGTTTTACAAAGCAGAGGCAGCAGTAATCCTGAAAATGATCCTACCCTTGTACCTCTCTTTTTATATAGTCACAGAGCACTACAGCACCAAAAAGGCCTATGAGATCATCTAGTTCCTGCCGGCCTAGTTTTCTGCCTAGTCCCATTTACCTACACCGGACCATAGCCCTCCATACCTCTCTCATCCATGTACCCAAATGTCAGAACTGAACAAGTATCTACCTTTCCACTGGCAGTTCATTCCACGTTCACATCACCCTCTGAGTGAAGCAGTACCCCCTCAGGTTCCCCCTAAACATTTCACCTTTCACCCTTAACCAATAACCCCTAGTTCAAATCTCACCAGATCTTGGTAGAAATATCCTGCTTGCATTAACTCTGTCTATACCTCTAAATGATCTCCCATTATTCTTCTGCCATCCTTCATACGACAGACGTGGCCCAGCCAGCGTAACTCTCTCTCTCGATGCTGAAATCAATAGGCGTGTCGGCAAAGCAGCATTGATCCTTGCTTGACTCTCCTCACGGTTCTGAGAGAATCTGAATCTCGCTACAAAGACCAAGACTGCTGTGTATAATGCATGTGTTATCAGCACCCTCCTGTATGGTAGCGAGATTTGGACCATCTACTCCAAGCAGGAACGGAAACTCAATAGTTTTCACCTGCGCAGCCTTCGCCGCATCCTCGGCATCACCTGGAGAGACAAAGTCCCAAAATCTGAGGTCCTCTCCCACAATGTTCACACTTTTAAGACAACGCAGACTGCGCTGGTTGGGCCACGTCCGTCATATGAAGGATGGCAGACTGCCAAAGGACATCCTCTATGGAGAACTAGCAACAGGCAACAGAAACGTCGGTAGACCCAGCTTCGCTTCAATGAGCTCTGCAAGTGTGACATGAAAGCCTTAAAAATCAACACAGAGTGCTGGGAGGATACAGCAGATGACCGCAACAAATGGCGAGGTACTCTTCAGCAACACCTAGTGCAAGGCGAAAGAGTGATCCTGAGTCAGTTTGAGGAGTGGAGTGCTAAACAGAGAGCACAGTGGACAGCGGACAACAATTCCACGACACCCTACACATGCAGCAACTGTGGCAGAGCCTGCCATCCCAGGATCAGCCTCAATAACCACAGTCGACGCTGCTCGACAAACCAGTGACTACCAGACACACAATACCCATGGTCGACCATGACCAACGGAGGCCACACACACATTCTTCTGCACTCCAGGAAATAATGTCTCAGCATATTCAACCTGTTGCTATAACTTAGGTGCTCAAGTTCTGGCAACATCCATATAAATTTTCTCTGCACTCTTCCAAGCTTATTAGTATCTTTCCCGTAGGTGACCAGAACTACACACAATACTCCAACATATCAACTCCTGTACTCAGAAGCTCCCTTTACGACCCTATCTTCCAGTGGTGCCACTTTAAAGAAATTATGGATCGGTATTCCCAGATACCTTTGTTCTACCACACAGATCAGTGCCATACCATTCATTGTGTAAGATTTACCCTGGTTTGTCCCCTAAAAGTACAACCACTCTTCAACTTTGCCATAGGGTGGCTCTTAAGTAAGAAAATAGAGACGAAGCGGACGCTTGCAGTCACCAGCTCAGATACTGCCACTTCAAGCCTATTGCTCAGATGGAGGATGTGTATGGGGCAAGACTGTAGACACAGAAGACTTGCAGCTAGGGTTGAGGAAAAGAGTAGTCCATTTCCTAATTCCCCATCATGCAAGTTTGAACTTGAATTCTGCTCCAGAGAATTCAGATGGTGTTATCAGTGAGTGATATACAAATCAAAGTCAATGGGTATGCACAATATGCTTAAGATATTGCCAGACATCTTCAAAAGTTTGTACAAAGTGTCTTGGTTATGGGGAAGTCAGTCCCAAGCTAGAGTGTAGCTTTGTGAACCAAAGAACCCATCATTTTTGACATCTCCATGACTATATGAGCTCCAGTTCAACACCCGTGGATACAATGTTCATGTATTTTCTGATGGTTTTGTTTGTGGCACAGACTGAAACTCCATAATATCTAGATGCTTCAGTGGAAGCTTGGTCTTTTGTTATGCAAGCTTAAATTCTTACTATCCCTTAGTCTAGGAGTTCTTCCAGCTATACATTCAGCAGCAGAGATCAGGTCACTGCACCTCCCATTTTCTATTTGTGTGGATATCGTTGCCATTTTATAACATCTTTTGCACAACTTACACATAAAATCTACTCTGCATATCCTACCAACCACTCCTGAGTGAACATGCATAAAATATCCTTTAGTGCACCTGACTGTGCCTAGCATGAGTTGCATAATTAATGTCCACATTTACTGACAGAAACTGACCAATAATGGTGCACACAAAGTACACTGCAGATGCTGTGGTCAAATCAACACGTACAAACAAGCTGGAGGAACTCAGCAGGTCGGGCAGCATCCGTGGAAACGATCAGTCGACGTTTCGGGCCGAGACCCTTCGTCAGGATAATAATGGTGCAGCCCATTGTCTATGTTTATAACTCATAGAAAAACAAAAGGCAAAACAAAACAGAGCAGTCTCAATGGGCCAAATAGCCTAATTTTGCTCCTATATCTTATGGTCTAAATCGTGAAGCACATCAATTAAGAGACAGAGTTCAGAATTTCAGATGGTGACGAGAAGGCGTATAGGAGAGATAGACCAGCTGGTTCAGTGATGTCACAGAAACAACCTTGCACTAAACATCAGTAAGGCCAAAGAATTGATTACGGTGTTCAGAAAGGGTAAGGCAAGGGGACACACACCAGTGCTCATCGAGGGATCAGAAGTGGAAAGAGTGAGCAATTTAAAGTTCCTGTGTGTTAGCATCTCTGAGAATCTATCCTGGGCCCAACATAATGATGCAGCTACAAAAAAGACACAACAGTAGCTATTTTTTATTATGAGTTTGAGGAGATTTGGCATGTCACCAAAGACACTTGCAATTTCTACAGATGTAGTATGGACAGCATTCTAACTGGTTGCATTACCTTCTGGTATGGTGGGGAGGGCACCGCACAGGATCACAATAAGATGCAGGAAGTTCTAAACTCAGTCAGCTCCATCATAAGCACTAGCCTCCCAGCATCCAGAACATTTTCAAGGAGCAATGCCTCCAAAAGGTGGCATCCATCATTAAGGACCCCAATCACCCAGGACATGCCCTCTTCTCATTGTTACCATAAGATATAGGAGCAAAAGTAGGCCATTCGGCCCACAAAGACTGCTCTGCTATTCAATCATGGGCTGATCCAATTCTTCCAGTCATCCCCACTCCCCTGCCTTCTCCCCATACCCCTTGATGCCTTGGCTAATCAAGAACCTATCTACCTCTGCCTTAAATGCACCCACTGACTTGGCCTCCTCAGCTGCTCGTGGCAACAAAAACCCTCTGACTAAATTAATTTCTCCACGTCTCAGTTCTAAAAAGACATCCTTCAATCCTGAAGTCTTGCCCTCTTGTCCTAGAATCCCTTACTATGGGAAATAACTTTGCCATATCTAATCTGTTCAGGCCTTTTAACATTTGGAATGTTTCTAAGAGATCCCCCCTCATTCTTTTGAACTTCAGGGAATACAGCCCAAGAGCTGCCAGACGTTCCTCATATGGTAACTCTCTTATTGCTGGAATCATTCTTGTTAATGTTCTCTGAACCCTCTCCAATGTCAGTATATCCTTTTTAAATTAAGGAGCCCAAAACTGCACACAATACTCCAAGTGTGGTCTCACGAGTGCCTTATAGAACCTCAACATCACATCCCGGCTCTTATATTCTATACCTCCAGAAATGAACACCAACATTGCATTTGCCTTCTTTACCACTGACTCAAACTAGAGGTTAACCTTTAGGATATCCTGCACAAGGACTCCCAAATCCCTTTGCATCTTTGCATTTTAAATTCTCTCCCCATCTAAATAATAGTGTGCCGGTTTATTTCTTCCACCGAAGTGCATGACCTTACACTTTCCAACATTATATTTCATTTACTACTTCTTTCCCCTAAACTATCTAAGTCTCTCTGCAGGCTCTCTGTTTCCTCAACACTACCCGCTCCTCCACCTACCTTTGTATCATCAGCAAATTTAACCACAAATCCATTAATCCCATAGGCCATATCATTGACATACATCGTAAAAAGCAGCAGTCCCAACTCCGACCCCTGTGGAACTCCACTGGTAACTGGCAGCCAGCCAGAATAGAATCCATTTATTCCTACTCTCTGTTTTCTGCTGATCAGCCAATGCTCAACCCATGAGAATCACTTCCCTGTAATTCCATGGGCTCTTATCTTGCTAAGCAGCTTCATATGCAGCACTTTGTCAAAGGCCTTCTGAAAATCCAAATACACCACATCTACTACATCTCCTTTGTCCACTCTCCTTGTAATTTCCTCAAAGAATTGCAGTAGATTTGTCAGGCAGGATTTTCCTTTCAGGAAACCATACTGGCTTTGGCCTGTCTTGTCATGTGCCTCCAGGTACTCTGTAATCTCATTCCTAACAATTGATTCCAAAAACTTCCCAACCACTGATGCCAGGCTAACAGGTCTGTAGTTTCCTTTCTGTTGCCTCCCATGCTTCTTAAATGGCAGAGTAACATTTGCAGTTTTCCAGTCATCAGGTACAATGCAGAATCTATTGTTTCTTGAAAGGTCATTGTTAATACCTCTGCAATCTCTCCAGCTACTTCCTTCAGAACCCAAGGGTGCATTCCATCAGGTCCAGGAAATTTATCCACCCTCGGGCCATTAGGCTTCCTGAACACCTTCTCAGTTGCAATTTTCGCTGCATATACTTCACTTCCCTGACACATTTGAATGTCTGGTATACTGCAGATGTCTTCCACTGTGAAGACTGATGCAAAATACCATTCAGTTCCTCTGCCATCTCTGCCTCTCTCATTACAATATCTCCAGCATAATTTTCTATTATCTACCATCAACTCTCTCTTATTCTTTATATACTTAAACAAGCTTTTAGTATCTTCTTTGATATTATTTGCCTGCTTCCTTTCATAATTCATCTTTTCCTTCCTAATGACCTTCTTAGTTTCCTTCTGCAAGTCTTTGAAAGCTTCCCAATCCTCTATTTTTCCACTAGCTTTTGCTTCCTTGAATGCGCTCTCTTTTGCTTTTACTTTAGCTCTGACTTCTCTTGTCAGCCACGGTAGTGTACTTCTTCCATTAAGAAATTTCTTCTTATTTGTAATATATCTGCCTTGCACATCCCTCATTTTTCACAGAAACTGCAGCCATTGCTGCTCTGCTGTCCTTCCTGCTTAGTGTCCCTTTCCAGTCAACTTTGGCCTGTTCCCCTCTCATGCCATTGTAATTTCCTTTATTCCAGTGAGATACTGACACAATGGAATTTAGTTTCTCCTTCTCAAAATTCAAAGTGAACTCAATCATATTGTGATCATTGTTCCCTAAGGGTTCCTTAACCTTAAGCTCTCTTATCATCTCTGGATCATTGCACAATACCGAATCCAGCACAGCCGATCCCCTAGTGGGCTCAACAACAAGCTGTTCTAAAAAGCCATCCCTTAGACATTCTACAAATTTTCTCCCTTGAAGTCCGGTACTGCTGGTTTTCCCAATCCACTTTCATGTTAAAATCCCCAACAGTTATCATGACATTGCCCTTCTGACACACCTTTTCTTTCTCCTGCTACAATTTGTAGTACACATCCCGACTGCTGTTTGGAGGCCCGTTTGCAATTGCCTTTAGGGTCCTTTTACCCTTGCCATTTCTTAACTCAGCCCATAGAGACACCACACATTCCGATCCTATGTTATCCCTTTCTAATGATTTAATATTATTTCTTATACACAAGGCCACACCACACCCTCTGCCAACTAACCTATCTTTGTGATACACCATATATCCTTGGACATTCTGCTCTCAATGGCAGCCATCCTTTAGCCAAGTTTCAGAGATGGTGACAACGTCATACTTGCCAATCTGTAGCTGAATTTCAAGATCGTTCATTTTATTTCTTAAACTGTGTGCGTTCAGATATAACACTTTCAGTCCAGTATTTGTTGCTTTCTGTTATACATCATCCCACTGGCTCGTATCCTGCCTGTCCCTCCTATCTCTGTTGCACACTATCTTTGATTTATTTCTGTTTTCCCTTTCCTCAGCCCTATCACTTCAGTTCCCATCCCCCTGCCAAATTAGTTTAAACCCTCCCTAACAGCTTCTTTCAACCTACATGATAGGATATTCGACTCCTTTGGGTTCAGCTGTAACACGTCCTTTTCGTACAGGTCGCATCTCCCCAGAAGAGGTCCGAATGATCCAGGAACCCAAAGCCCTGCCCCCTACACCAGTCTCTCAGCCACACATTAATATGCCTGATCATGCTATTCTTGCGCTCGTTAGCACATGGCACAGGCAGCAATCCTGAGATTACTACCCCGGAGGCCCTGATTTTCAGCTTCCTACCCAACTCCATGAATTCTCTCCTTAGGACCTTCTCACTTTTTCTACCTACGTCATTGGTACCAAAGTGTACCAAGTCTTCTGGCTGTTCACACTCTCTCTTCAGAATACTCTGCACCCAATCCGAGACACCCTGAACCCTGGCACCTGGAAAGCAACACATATGCCGGTATCTCTATCATGCTGACAGAAACTCCTATCTGTTCCCCTCACTATGGAGTCCCCTATGACTACTGCATTCCTCATCTTCTCTCCCTTCTGCACCACGGAACCAGGCTCAGTGACAGAGACCCGATCGCCATGGTTGTCCTCTGTCAGATCACCACCCCCCCCCCCCCCCCCCCCCCCACTGAACAGCATCCAAAACGAGATAACAGTTACCATGACCCATGACAGAGCAGGTACAGGAGGCTGAAGATACACACTCGGTGATTCAGGAACAGCTTCTTCCCCTCTGCCATCAGATTTCTGAATGGACATTGAACCCATGAACACTACCTCACTACTTTAGTTTCTCTTTTTGCAGTACTACTTAAATTTTAATATATATCTACTTATTACTGTAATTTACAATTTTATTATGTATTGCAATGTACTGCTACCACATAACAACAAATTTCATGGCATATGCCAGTGATATTAAACTTGATTCTGATTCCGAGTTTACTAATTGATCCATACCTTGCTCTCTGCATCAGTAAACATCAGCATTGCTGGGAATCACAAACTTAGCATTTCTGTACAATTCAATACACAAATACATCTGCAATCTTTACCAAAAATGTCAAATGATATAAGTAAAAGTGCTTAGAATGATAACAGAGCTCATGAAATACCTCTGTAAATTTGGTTGGTTGACTGGCCTAGCAAATTTTATACCACTGAAGTTCAATCTATGCAAGGCCCAAATTATAATCTAATTAGAATGTTTTATCCAAATTACTCATACATTTTCACATGAACATGTTTGAGAAAATGTTTTGTAGGAATAATGAGGAAGGATTAAAATAAGCATTTACTGAAATATCAATGCTGATTTTTTGAATAAACTTAATTACTTGGTTCACCGAACTTTCAGGGGTGACATCTCTTGGATGGAACGTTAAACTGAAGCACTGTCCAACTTTTAGAGATGTACCAAGATTACCATAGATACTTCTTAGAAAAAAGTAGGGACTTCTTCCAAAGTCCTTGCCAATATTACTTCAAATAATGCCACCTAATTAGATTAATCTGCCATTCATGGTTGGCTTTTAATTTGGGTCTTCATGTGAATAAATTATCTGTTCTGTTTGCCTACTAAACACTGACTGTGAAACAGTGTGGATATTTTGATATTCTTCGGATTTGAAAGCTGGTGCATGAATGTACAATACCTTCTGTTTGATCTTTATTATTGATAAAAATGAGGTGTCAGCAATTCAAATTAAAGTTTGATATTTATTTGAACCCCATATTTTCATAGATGCCAGAATCTGTTTCATACATACGTAATTATACTACACCAAATAGACCAAAGAACATACCATGAATAGCTGCAACAACAGCACCAACAGAGACAGCATGCATTTGATCTATGACTGCCAGCAGATTGCGTTGTGGTGAGGTTCTCATTCTGCGACATCTGATGTTTCTTCTCGCTCTTCTCAGGACTTGTACACTAAAATAAGAAATATACTGTTTGCAATTGCTGTATCATTAATGAATAAGTTATAAAACTTCTTTTTCAGCAGGAAAAAGCAGAAGCTCTGGTATTGAATACAACAGTTAATTTCCTAATATGGCACATTTTCAAGCACTTTTGTAGCAAAGAACACGTCAGACAACCTATTTCCTAATATGTATTACATTCAATTTCCTGTGGCATCACATGATATCTTCTTCTTCACTCAGTACATTTACTCGACTCATTTTTCTGTATGTTGAACTTTGCAGCAAATTTTGACAATAATAACCAGATTCCACAAGTGACCTTTCACACAATGAAAACCGATACAAAAATAGCAATTGTTAAAGTATGAGATAGTCTGTTTTACCCTGCTTAAAATAAGGCAGAAGACAAGCAAAAAAAATATGCTTTTGTGTCTTATTGAAATTTGATGTTCATAAGATCACAAATGGGCTCAGTTTGAAATTGATCTGCTGATATTTCCACTAAGGCTTATTAAAACATAAATGATTGAATTTCCTTGGAAATCTTAGAAATCTTCCTGACTTGCCTGTGATATGGGGTTAAAGTACAATATTTGTTGATAGAAATGTCTATGAACATCCACTTGAAAGAGTCTGGCTTCACCATTCAGTCTCTTGATGCACGTTCATGTGAACTGCTATTTAAATAAGATTTAGGCCTTCCATCTCCATTTTAATTACTTTGGTTAATAACTCAGCCAATTGAATGTCACGTCAAAGCAAGATTTGTATTTATATAGTGATTTTCACAATCACAGAAGATCCTAAATACTTCTAAGCCATTAAATATTTTTGAACCCTGGTATAAGTTAGAAATGCAAGCCAATGAAAAGCTCTCATAACGGCAAAGTCAATATGATCATGACCAGGTAAATATAATGATGTCAAAAGATATTATCCAGAATATCAGGAATAACTTTCTTATCGTCTTTGAAATGGTCAACGTTGCTCATATCCTCTTGAATGGGTCTAAATGATGACAACATTCATCAGTAATTTCTCTCTGAATACTGCATTATGATAGTCATTTAACTTTCAATAAAAGTTCCATTGTAATCATAACATTTAATTACTTTGATTTATATTTGATGCAATCTTCGTTTGAAAAATCCCATTCCAGGTTGTAAACTAAGTTGTCATTTCAATGCAACATTAAGGATATAATGACATATGATACTTAAAAATCAAAACACTCAGACTTTTCAAGCTAATCGGTAAACATTTCTGTTTTCATCTCTACTTTAGCAGTAATGTCTATCCTCAACTTTATCAGTTTATAATTCTTTTCTTCAAATACCATTTTCTCAGTGTTGACAATGAAGAGGTTATCAACATATTTTTTTTCCAATTGTGCAACGTTCTCCCTATTATTTGCAGATGAAAACACAAATAATGAAATAAATATTAATAGTATGATACAGGATATTTTTTTCATTTGGGAAATATAAATGAGGAGAGCTGATAATAACAGAAAAATCTCAAAACAGATGATTTCATGAACATGACAAACTTTAGAATGATCTCAAGTGCTGCAGAGTTCTTAGTATAAGAAGGCTACAGATAAAGGATATTGAACACACAAAATGGCAGACTTAAACAATTCAAGTTATAATGTCACCAAATCATATTTTCAGAGGTACATTCTAATAATAGTATTCAATATTGAAGCAGAAAAGCATACAAACCACCAAACATCAAAAATATTGAAGATCTTATAGAAGTAACCAAGATTACTCACCATTGGTGCCTTCACAATTTATATTTCAACAATATACTTCATTTACTAAAGAAATAAAAAATTATGACTTTCTATACATTTGTAGTATTGTCCAGTCCATATCAAGCCAGTCTATCGATAGCGTCATGGAGTTAATACATACCATGTAAAAAAGCACCAATGCCACTATATCTCTTTGAACAGTACACCCTCTAAGTGGTCACTAGGCTGTTACAAAGTACCCAGCCTCTCAGTCCCAGAGGCTGTAGGGCCTTAGATTCTAGACATTCCCTAGAAAACATCTGAGTTGGCTCCACTAATTTTCAGTACATTCTTCAGCATGTACTCATATAACTTGGGAATGTGCCAGGCAATGGCATCTACTTATGGACTTGTACTGGAAAATCAGCAGGTTTTGGGCAGATCAATGTGTTCCACTCACCGAGTTGGTGATTTTCCAGCTGCCCTTGATGGTTGACTTGCTGTGAATACTTGGGAAAAGCTCATAGATCAGTAAATTACCTGTTATTGAAGTTCAGGATAAACCTCAATAAATACTTTTCCAGAGTAAAACAAATATTTTTATCAAGTTGAGCAATTGTCTCTTCCTTATTACAGCCATTTCAAAAGCAGTTGATGTTGGGAGTCAGCCTGACCATGCAAGAAGGATCGGACAGGAAGAGCCCTTCTCGCTGCGAGCCTGGCAGGATCGTGGTGCTTGTTGGTAAGATGTGGGGAGGAAGTATTCTTCTAAATGGGTTTGACAGTGCTCAGGAAACCATACCACACGAACCCAGTGTCTTTCTCCCACAGGGCCTACAGGATGTTCCATGTTAACCACTGCCTAATACACTTGCGGTCAGTGTTTTTCTGACAAGAAGAGAAATTAGGATCTTTGCTTAAAAACTGCCCTGAACAATTAAACCTGCATTCTCTCAGTCCCATAAAACTTCATTATATCCAAGAAAGTGGCCAATTAAGTTATATTTTAGGACTGCTGTAGGATTTGAACCACCAACTCCTGACTTTGTGGCAAGTGTGACCAAATGAGATCAATGTGAAATATTGAAATATTGCATTGTAATATACAGATTATCTCACACGAAAACAAATCAATGTGGCAGTTCCTCATAGTAATAAGGATCTATCTTGAATTCCCATATGGAATATCTTATGAAATTTGTAGAAATAAGATGGAATAGTTGGTTTTATCAAGAAAAGTCAATGGATGAATAATCAAAAATGAATACTGTTCCCTCTTTTCTTTTAGACATCTAACAACTATGGAGATTATGAAATTTGATTTCCATACAGATGTATACTGAAAAAATATTAAGTAATATTACTAACTAGCTAAACAAACAGCACAGTCTTAAATTACCATCAGTGATAGGTACCAACTAACAATCCAATTTATAAACAAGAGATAATCTGAATATGCTGGAAATCCAAGCAACACACACAAAATGCTCCTCCAGTTCCTCCAGCATTTTGTGTATGTTAATCCAATTTATACTTGAATGTATTCAATCCATTGCATTGCCACAACTTTAAATTCATAGTGTGAAAATATAAAAATCAAAAATTATTGAAGATAAAATCTACAAAGCACATCCAGATTCAGAGGCTGATCCAGAATCGAAGTTGAGGTTAAATAGAAACCATCCTCATGTAAAGTTGGTAGATGACATTTGACAGCAGTTTGGCATCAGGATGTATCAAAATGGAATAAATGTTAGTATTTTTGGAAGAATATAGGGGCTGTCCTACTTACTAACCTTTGATTCTACTGCAAGCTTCTGCATCTCTAGTGTTTCTAGATTTCATGTTCAATGGTTCTTGACTTTGCAATATGAATTTAAAAATGTAGCAATGTAATGGAGTCAACACACTCATGTATGAATTGGAGTTTATCTCTGATGTCTATATTGATAATTTAAGCATGCAATATTTTGTTTTGCAAATTAGGATTATTATGTTGTACTTTCTCTGTATACAAATGTGTGGAAATAAAATTCCATTATCTCCATAGACATCAAATGTCAAATGACCATAAGAAAAAAGGGACAAATTCATGTTTGATTATCCATCCCTAGAATGTGACTCTTTTTTGGGAAAATTAATCCTATTGCCCTCTTTTCAGAAACTTCATGAGATAATCCTTATGGCAATTCATAGCAAAGTTGCTGTTTCTATCAGGATTTGCCACAATGATTTGTTTGCATGCAAGACAATCAGAATATATGCTTCCATATGTATGGTTAAGAGTCTAATATTCATCTTATTCAGGTGTATTTGCTACAAAATCAGTAGCTGTGGTTCAAATCCTATAGCGGTTATAAAAGATTTCCTAAGTGGCCACTTCAACGCAGTATTGATTAATGTGTTGTGTTAAGGATTGGGGAAGATTTTAATCTAAGTGCCGTATTTATTTTCATGTACTGTATGTTTAAATAATGATGACATTGCATTCTTTCCTCAAATAACAACACAACAGAATTCTCATGTTGATTGATTTGTTGTGTGTTAGCCCATGCAGTGTGAAATGTATCTGTAATACCTATCCATATAACAATGATGGTTTACAATTCAAATTTAAGCAGGCATTTTCTGAAATAATGATTGATCACTACAAAGGGAGCTTAATCAGACAAAGCTGCAAAATGTTTGCTGAAATTCCAGGTGAATAACTAATGTTTATTTGACCTGTCAGAAAATGTTCACAAATATGTTTTTCCCTCCCTAGTATCTAATCAGCAATGTTCCATATTTGGTTTACTACGCTGTTAGATTTGGTACCTTTGTCAAGTTCAGCAAAACAATTGTCAGTGCTTTCCATCTAAATTACACAGATCCTGACCAAGAACTGAAAATGTAGCAGAATGATTACAAACAACACCAGAAATCACTGCCTGCTACTCTAGATTATGCTAGATCAGAGAATAAACTGCCATGTTCAAGTGAAAATGTTGGCACTGAAAGCTAAGGCAAAGCAACACAATCTTGTAAAGCTGTCTGAATCATCAAGTTACGCAAGAACCAGCTCTCACCATCTCAAGTAAGAACTGAATATTCAGGAAACAGTCAGCAAGTCAAGCAGAATTTGTGCAAAAAAAACAAAAAGAGCTTATCCCCAAGACAAACCTGACCACACCCTATCAGAACTATTTTCTCTGTCCTATTCATGGTTGCCACCCTCTCTGAAACTTAAAAATAACTTGTTCCCTCTTTCCCAGTTCAGATAAAAGATCTTCAACCAGTAATGTTAACTCAGTTTCTCTTACTACATAGGCTGTCTGGCCTGCTGAAGACTTCCAATATTTTCTGTTTCTACTCCTAACTTCCAACATCTGCACGTTCTTTGATTTCCACTCAGGTTTTCAAACTTTTGCATTTTACTAGATATAGGACCAGAGCCAGTTGCTGTGTGTATTTAAGGTAGATACTTCTGTTTATTTTGTAATATGATTGTAACTACATTGTGGGGTTCATCATATTCTAATTCATGTGTAGTCTTAAGGTAACTCTGCTGGTACTTAAAGATGGTATATCCTAGTAGTGCATAAAACAAGGAGGTCTTTGCCTTCAGTATGAGAAAGTTCCTCTCACCGGACATCTGAACAAGATTAAGAACTGAGCTACTACTGTGCTTTCTTGTAGATATCATCTTGTAAATATCAGCATTTTTCTGTTCACTATTCTTACTAATTTTTGTAAGTTTTGATATTTGATGCACCTAATAAACATCCTTGCACAAAAGTGCTAAGTGACTCCAGCCATTTTCTCTCATGGTCATAACCCACATTTCTAACTCTCCACTGTTAATCTCAGACAACTGCAACATTGTTCCTCCTTATGTGTGACAGGATGTTGCTGCTAACAAGATAATGAAGAAAGTCCACAATTATTAATTTCTAACATTTTCATTCACCAGCTGATTGCTTGTCTACAATGATGATAACCACTCTCCTCAAAACCCCCATCCTAGCCCTACATAGTGGAGGCCTTCTACCACAAGGAATGGAGACTGACATCACCACCACATAAGTCATTTGTCAGGAATGGCACAATCTATTATGTTGTCAATAGACCTTGTTGACTAGGTTCCAAATATGCCATGTGCAGGAAAATGGGGTTAGTTTCATGGTCAGCAAATAAACCTTGGGCCTGTTCCTGTGCTGTACTGTACCATGTCAGATGTAGGGCAAGACATATACGTGGCCACATTTCACAGTTCCAAAGAATAAACAATGCCACATTTTGGCTATGCCAAACTATTCCACAGTTACTGAAAATTAAATTGCAAGGCTGAATAATACAGAAAGACTATTACTGTAATTTATATAAGGGAATTGAGAGTAGTGCACACAAGTTACACATGATAAAAAGAAATGTGGAAAAGTAAGCTCTGAGAAAGACAGAAGAAATGGTAAATAGTAGAGACAAGTGCATAGGCAATAGAATGCAAATGAGTATAAAAGAGATTTTATATTTAGTAGGAAGATGAGAAAAGTAGACTATTGAATAGTGTTCAGCATAAAAGAATTGCAATGTTGTCATGCAAGACAGCCAGTAATTACGACTAAGGGACTGTTGGGCCTAATTTGAAGAGCAATGGATTAGATGCGTATGGAAGTTTTGCTGCAACACCACAGGTATTTTGTAAGATCATACCTGGAGTACTACAGACACTTTTGTTCTTACTTGAAAGAAGTTGTTGAAAAATAGCTGCTGAGATGTAAAGGGGACCTCAAAGTGATATTGTTGGTAGCATCCTATTATTACTGTTACCATCAGGTAGGAGATACAGAAGCCTGAAGGCACACACTCAGTGATTCAGGAACAGCTTCTTCCCCTCTGCCATTTGATTCCTAAATGGACTTTGAAGCTTTGGACACTAACTCACTTTTTTAAATAGACAGTAATTCTGTTCTTGCACATTTTTAATATCTATTCTATATATGTAATTTATTTACTTGTTTATTTATTATTATGTTCTATTTTATTTTTTTTCCTCTCTGCTAGATTATGTATTGCACTGAACTGCTGCTGCTAAGTTAACAAATTTCACATCACATGCTGGTGATAATAAACCTGATTCTGAAATGGCTACTCAGGATGGTCAGGAGGCAGAGACTTCTCATCAGGGAAGATTTTCCTGCTGAAACACAACACCCTATGCTGAGATCTCTGATAAAGTCTAAGAGTTATAGACCACTAAAGCACAGAAACCAACCCTTGGCCCATCTATCCATGCCAGCCTATTTTTATGCCTGGTCCCATCTACCTGCAACCAGACTATAGCCTGCCATACTGCTCACATCCATGTACCTATCTAAACTTCTCTTAGAATCAATGTAGAATGGATTTATAAGCTCAAGCTTTCCTACGCTGTCATCATGGAAATACAGTGAATACTACTTAACCACTTAATTGGGACACAGCAGAACCAGTACTTTTGTGTCCAAATAATTGGCCGCCCCGATTAGCCAAATTTTCTTGGAAATAGTTAAAAAGATATATAAAAAGACTAGCTATCATTTAACTAACAAATTCTGTATTAGAGGAAGCTTTTCACTCAGAGAGTTGTTGGTGCGTGGAATGCACTGCCTGAGTCAGTGGTGGAGGCAGATACACTAGTGAAATTTAAGAGACTACTAGAGAGGTATATGGAGGAATTTTAGGTGGGGGGGGGGATATATGGGAGGCAGGATTTAAGGGTTGGCACAACATTGTAGGCCGAAGGGCCTGTACTGTGCTGTACTATTCTATGTTCTATGTTAAATTCTGTATTTAAATAAGATACAGAACAAATTAGAATACTGTCAATATTACTACAGTACTATAAAACTGTGTATTTCCTAAGTTATCGATGTATGTTTATCAATGAAATAATCAATGTAATTCATCCAATGTATGCTTCTGTGCTCTTTTGACTGACTGTAAATGAACAAAATCAATGCAGACACCCAGTGCAGATAATGGACTGCCTTCACACAATGGTTCCGACGATTGCATCCTCCAAATCCTCATTTCATAGTAACATTCAAGATGATTGTTGATACCTTCAAATTCTTTGTATTTCCTAACATGTTGAAGTTTTCATTTTCAGTCCCAGCTGTTTCTGAAAATTCCATGCCTGAATGCTTGAAACCACAGTGAGCAGGACAGTTCTGAATTGTCTTACTGCTTATTTCTCGCCAACTATCAGTGGCAAAAATCATTATTTTTTTGAAGACAAATGCACAGTACTGACACTAGTTAAAAACTCTCCATTCCAAGCATGTTGTGGTACCTAACAGCCACACGAGTACAAGCGACTGGCGCTAGTTAAAAACTATTTGGCAACAGTTTCCTGTCCCAAATAAATGGCATAGTGTCCTAAATAAATGAAAGGTATCCCTGCTATTTTCTCAATTATTTTTTGTTCTTTAAGAATTGTCTCAAGTAAGTGGCTGCATTGATTAACTGATGGCTACTCTGCCTACTCCCCGGCCTTCTCCCCATAACCTTTGATGCCACGTCCAAACAAAAATCTATCAAGCTCTGCCTTAAGTACACCCAATGACCAGGCCTCCACAACTGCCTGTGGTAATAAATTCCGCAAGTTCACCACCATTTGGCTAAAGAAATTTTTCCGCATCTGTTTTAAACGGACACCCTCTATCCTGAGGCTGTGCCCTTTTGTCCTAGACCGCCCCCCCCCCCCCATCTGCGGGAAAGATACTTTCCATACCTACTATGTCTAGGCCTTTCAACATTCAAAATGTTTCACTGAAATCCCCCCTTATCCTTCTAAATTCCAGTGAGTACAGTCCTGGTGATGTCAAACTTCCTCAAATGATAATTCTTTCATTCCCAAATCACCCTTGTGAATCTCCTCTGAACCCTCTCCAATGTCAGCACATCTTTTCTTAGATAATGATGCACCATCAACAACTCTCTGAGACATGAGGCGAGATATTGGCTTTTATTGACTGGAAGAAAGAACAAGCAGCAATTGACCACCATGTTACATCCTGGAGACTGAGGGCAGGTCTCAGGCCCCAATCGCTTTTATACCGGGGTCTGTGGGAGGAGCCACGGTCAGTGGGAGGAGCCACAGGAGCAGTCAGCGGGGGGGGGGGGGGGCGGGCGTGTCCAGACAGGTAAATGTAGTTCACCACAGATAAGGAGCCCAAAACTGTTCACAATACTCAAGTAAGGCCTCACTAGTGCCTTATAAAGCCTCAGCATCACATCCCTGCTCTTCTAGACCTCTTGAAATGAATGCTAACATCATATTTGCCTTCCTCACCACTGACTTAACCTGCAAATGAACCTTTAGGGAGTTCTGTACAAGGACTCCCAAGTACCTTTGCATCTCACAGTTTTGAATTTTCTCCCCATTTAGAAAAAAGTCTGTACGTTTATTTCTTCTACCAAAGTGCATGACCATGCATTTTCCAACATTGTACTTCATTAGCCACTTTCTTACCCATTCTCCTAATCTGTCTAAGTCTCTTTGCCGCCTACCTGTTTCCTCAACACTCCCTGCAGCTCCAGCAATTTTTATATCATCTGCAAACTTGGCAACAAAGGCATCTGTTCCATCACCTAAATCATTGATATACAATATAAAAAGAAGCAGTCCCAACACCGAACCTACAGAACACCACTGGTCACTGGCAGCCAACCAGAAAAGATTCCTTTTTTATTCCCACTCACTGTCTCCTACCAATCAACCAATGCTCTAGTCATGCCAGTAACTTTCCTGTAATACCATGGGCTCTTAACTTGGTAAGCAGCCTCATGTTTGGCACTTTGTCAAAGGCCTTCTGAAAGCCCAAACATACAACATCCACTGCATCTCCTTTATCTATTCTACTTGTAATTTCCTCAAAGAATTCCAACAGGTATGTCAGGCAAGATTTTCCCTGAAGGAAACCATGCTGACTTTGTACTATCTGTGTCACCAAGTACTCCATGACTCTAACATTTTCCTAGCCACTGAGGTCAGGCAAACTGATCTATAATTTCCTTTCTGCTGCATTCCTCCTTTCTCAAAATGCCTCTAACCTCAATCAGAATTATTCTTTTGCTCTTGAAATAGCCCTCCATAAGTCATACCTGGCCTTCATGTACAGTCCTAGTTTATCAACCTTGTATGCCACAGATAGCCCTTAGCAAACTATGAATCTCCTGGTTCATCCATGGCTTTTGATTCAGTTTCTACAGTATGTTCTCATCCTCACAGGTTTTAATGAACTCAATGGCAACTGTGGCATAGTCATTAAGACTTGAAGATGAATCCCTGAATACTGTTCAGTCCACCAACTCAATTTAGTCCTCTAAGCTCACCTGCGTCTCCCTTGCCCATACCTTCTCGGTCCTTTCTACTAGTGCTGTGGTCTTCAACCTCTGCCTGTATTCAGAGAGTAGTACAGCCAGGTTTCAGACTTTCCCAAGTGTGAGCATGGGATGGCAAGTAAGCATTCTTGATGGTAGTATAACAGTGGTCCATTGTGTTATCTCCTCCAATTCCACAGGGTGATTGTTATTTAGGGACAACTTCAAGCTGACCAAGATAAAATCCTCCAGTATTGTGGAAAAAGCATCAGGGTGCTCTGTTTCATGCCAGTTGATTACCTCACTCAGTTCGTTTAGAGCCAGTTTGACATGGGCCTGAGGTGGAATATATACCACTACCAAGATGATAGCTGAAAACTCCCACGGCAGATAAAATGTATGACACTGGATTGCTAGATGTTCCAGGATGGGTAAGCAGGACTGGGACATTTGTGCACCATGAGGAGTTGATCATAAAGCATAGCCCACCACCTCTGCCATTGAAAAACTCAGCAGTCTTATCTCAGCAATGAATCGTGAAGCCAGAAAATTGTATTGCTATATCCACAATGGAGGGCAATAGCCCAGTCGACATGAAACAAAAAACAAAACAGACTCTGATGTTCCTCTAGTACAGTAATCTTACTCTGTGGTCTTCGAACAAAGTGGGGATTCCCACACATTGACAACTTGAGTCATCGTTTTCCAATCTCTCCTTATTGTAGTCCTGATGGTTATCTTTCTTGGTATGTGTCTCAATGAGCAGGACTCTCTGATATATAAGTAAATCTTGGAGTTCTTTCCCTCTTCCCCAAAGTCTCTCTCCTTCTCCATGGTACTCATGGTGTATGATTCTGCTACCTGGCTGCATCAGGGAGTATGACTTTAAGGACTGACACATTCCTATGTGTCCTACACTGCAGAAAAGTTATAGAGCAGTGGAAATGGTGAGCAGCTTCACTTCCTGCGTCTCAACATCTCTGACAATCTATCCTGGGCCCAACATATTGATGCAATTACAAAAAAGACACACCTGCAGCTGTATTTCATTAGGAGTTTGAGGAGATTTAGAATGTCACCAAAGACTCTTCCAAATTTCTACAGCTCTACTGTGGAGAGCATTTTGACTGGTTACGTTACCATCTGGTATGGAGGTGCCAATGCGTAGGATCAAAAAAAACTGCAGAAGGTTGTAAACTCAGTCAGCTCCATCATAGGCACTAGCCTCCCCAGCATTCAGGACATCTTCAAAGAGCGATGCCTCAAAAAGGCGACATCCATCCTTAAGGACTCCACTCATCCAGGACCTGGTCTCCACTCATTGCTACTATCAGGGAGGAGGTACAGGACCTAAGGATACAAACTCAATGTTTTAGGAACAGATTGTTCCCTCCACCATCAGATTTCAGAATGGACCATAAACCCATAAACTCTACCTCACTTTTTACTCTGTTTTGGCACTAGTAATTTTTATGTATTTCTTAATGTAACTCAGTCATATTTTATGTATTGCACTGTACTGCTGCTGCAAAACAACAAATTTCCTTACATATGTCAGTGATAGTAAATCTGATTCTAATGCTGATTCTGAGCTCCAGAAGCTCATTCAATCAAGAAGCATATAGGTCCCACCTGAGTACCTTTTAAGGCATGCTAACATTTGGTTAATTTCATAGTCTTCTGTGAGATGTCCTGAATCAACTGAGCAGTAAATACAACGTCCTGCATCAACAATGGGTCCAATCAAATTTCAGGGTAGATATGCATTTGTTACATTTGGAGTAATGGCATAATTCATATAACTCTTTCCTGGACAAGAAACCTATCCTATGAAGACCATTTTAGTAAGTATTGACCTATATTTCCTACAATTCTGAAAAATTAGGAAGTATTTAATTGAATTTTATAGATCATGAGAGCATTTCGACGGGATAAATGCTGTTATGATGTTTTCTATATAGTCTCAGGACAAGGAGTCAAAATCTTAGATGGATAAGAATTTCTTCCCCCCAATTTGTGAAACTATCTGAGAAAGATGTGGGTGATGCATCATAAAGTATATTCAAGGCTGAGCCAGATAGAATTTTGGCTTCATTGGTTATCCATTGGTATTGAGATAGAGAAAGGGCCATGATCATTCTGAATTGCAGAGTAGGTTTAAACAACTGAATGGCCTACTCTTTTTATTTTGTATGTTTCTTTTTGATGACATACTTCTGCAGTAATGATAGAAGCTATTAAACAGATAAAAGACATGTGGAAGACAGGGACTAGTTTGAGTTGAAAAGGACGATAATTATACCACCATACGTCTCATACTTTCATTGGATGTATAACCATTGTTTGAAATGATAACTTTGTTTGGCCATGCATTCATCCATTATGGTCCAGTGGACACTAGGAGTGTAGCTAGATAGATTTTTGGACTGCAGAGAAGTCAAGGGGAAAGAGGTTGGGGGGGGGGGGGGTGGAATTCAAGCATGAAAATTGGGTTAAGGACTACCATCGAGATCAGCTATAGTCTTAGTAAATGGCAGAGCAGGCTTGAGAAGACATAAAGCCTATTCCTGCTTCTCCTGCTTATGATATAATTCCAGTGTTTCAAAAAAGTTTATTGAACTTGCTCATGTGATCAAGGTCACTGAAGACAACAACAAATCCTGTCTCCCAAAACTACACTGACAGATTCATATATTGCTGTATTTATACACTTTATCAGTTTTGTATCAAATGCTGTCATAAATATATCCCATGAAATCCTCACACACACTTTTTGTCTGAGTTTCATACATGCTTCCTTTAAAGTCTTCTACACACTGCCTGATATTCAACCACAATCTGCACATCTCAAAAATATAGTCACCAGCACTTCCTTATCTCCTGCACGAGAGGATGACACACAAGTGGTGCAGCAGTAGCAGATCAGCAAGGGAAATGTTGGCCAATCAGCTCATTAAGCTGGTGGAGAGAGCATGCACTATTATTGTTACAACCATCATGTAGTATATGAACTGTACTGAGGAAACAAATTAAAATGATAACATGAATAAATCTAATCCTCCTCTTTAAATTCCACTTTTCTCTTATCTACAGATTATATGAAAGGGATTTAAAAATGTCACAATTCCATGGCAGTCTATCTTCTAGTACTGAACTGAATGCCCTTCCACATTAAGGCAACATTCATAATCCAACCAGTACCACTCTGACACTGCCAATTTTATTTGTAGCTCGCCCAGACAGACACAACAGGCTGGTGTCACTTGAGACCTAGCCTTAATATCGTACCTATTGCTTCTTCCAGTGCCAGTGAGTGGCCTACCATCAGAAGAGCATATACTGTATTGATAGTTTTAAACAAGGATTTATGAAAGAAAATTCAGATATGTTAAGCTTACTGCAGTTTTCTATGGATGTAACTTGTAAAACAAGAAAGAGCACTAGATGTGGTATTTTTGGATTTTCAGAAAGCCTTTAACCAAATTTCACATAACAAAATTAAAACACATGGTGATATGGAATAATACATGGCCATGGATTGAAAATTGTTGACATACAGTAAACCGAAGAAAGAAATACATGGAAACCTATTGGGTGGCAAGTATGTTAAGTAGTGTGTCACAATGTACACTTATCACTGAAATGAAGAAAGTGAATTTCACATTTCTGAGTTTATCCAATTAAAATAAAAACTGGATGGGGATTGTATGCTGTGAGGAAGATGAAGAAAAAAGTTGATTTAGTGTGCAAATATATGGCAGATGCAGTTTAATGTGGGCAGTTATGAAGTTATCTCCATTTGGAAAATCAGAAAGGCAGCATGTTATTTAAGTGACAATAGGCTGGAAAATACTGCTGTACAAAGGGGCATGAGTACCTACTATGTCAGTCACTGAAAGCAAACATGTAAGTGTAGAAAGATATCTAAGCTCAAAGGTATTAGGTATATGGGAAGGAAGTGAGAATTTGGTATTGAGGTAGAGGAAGGGCCATGATCATTCTGAATTCCACAGTGGGTTCAAACAACTGAATGGCCTACTAGATAGATAGATAGATAGATAGATAGATAGATAGATACTTTATTCATCCCCATGGGGAAATTCAACTTTTTCTCCAGTGTTCCATACACTTATTGTAGCAAAACTAATTACATACAATACTTAACTCAGTATAAATATGACACTTCTGCAGTAATGAGAGAATCTATTAAACAGATAAAAACATGTGGAAGACAGGAGTAGTTTGAGTAGAAAGGGATGATCATGATACTTCCATTGGATGTATAACCATTGTTTGAAATGGTAATTTAGTTTGGTCATGCATTCATCCATTGTAATTCGGTGGATACTAGGAGTGCAGCTAGAGAAGGATTTCTGTTGCGTTGGGATAAGCAAAATTTGTGGTTTATTCTTCTTCTCTCGTGGAATTCTGAGAAGATGGTAGTGCAGCATTGCTGGGAGTTAAAGCACTAGCATTGTGTTATTAAATAGGAAGTTCCAGGAAATACACCAGTGGCAAGAGAGATGGACGGATAAATTTTGGATTCAGAAAGATCTTTGCCTTGATGGAATTTACTGGTCTTGCAGCTGGCAAAAGTCACCCATTTGGCCTAAAAGGGAGCTCTGGCATGTTGAGTCTGTGTATTTTTCAAATCAGCATGCAGCTCTGAATTGCTGGAGGTGTATGGAACAAAATTTTAAAGTAAACAATACTGAGGGAGGAGGAAATTAAACATGCTGCTTTGTTCTTGCTGATATTAAATTTCTTAAGGTCTGGAACAGCACTCATCTAGCGAAGTGGCGAGAATTCAACTTACTCTGTAGATAGTGAAGAGGATTTTCAGAGTGAGTCAGCTGAAGTTAAACTATGGTGATTCAGCTTTAACACCACTTTGCAGCCACAAAGTAAGGGTTTCTTTTTCTTATCACACTGCAAAAAGCATTTCCTCGCATTACTTCTTGCCTGTCTCTTTCTTTCCCTTTTCCTTTTCTACTGTTGTGCATCAAAGTGTCTACTTAATGTGAATGTTGTAAATTTGCCCTCAGAGGACATATCTGGATAGACTAGAATGCATCTCCATGGTTTTATAGTCTGTGGAATTGTTGCTTCCAAACATCAATGGTCTAATCAATATTATTATGGGTGTTTGCATATCTGTCAATATAAAGATATTCTCTTTTACATGGATCCCTAGTATCAGGAATCAGTTATGAACGTGTGGGATCTTTTCCTCCATTAGTTTGGTACGGCAGACAAAACTTATTGCCAGAAAATGTGTATGTTGTGTCAGCACTTTAGATATCAAGCATTGATGTAAGGATCTTCCGTTAGCAGTCACAACCTACTAGGTTATTTAATGAATTAGAGCCTTCACAATTCTTATACTACATATACAGACATCATTATCATTTTGTGCCATGTTGTACAACATGGGCGATTATGGCCGTATCTATGACCATGACTTTCTTGGTAATTTTTCTACAGAAAGTAGTTTGCCTTTGCATTCTTCTGGGCAGTGCCTTTACAAGACAGGTGACCCCAGTCATTATCAACATTCTTTAGAGACTGACGTACACAGTAGTTATCCTTTTACCATCAGATTTCAGTGCATCCCTTGAGGAAATCTGGAGGTGGATAATTAAGAATCCAAAACGTTTGCAAATCCAAGAATCCACTCAGCATGTTATTTGGTACAAAAGGAGAAAGGTTAATATCCTGAAAAGTTAATATCCTTCATCATTCCCCAGATGTGACATGTCAGTAGCATCAGTCTAAAATAATGCTGAGATGAAAAATAAACATTAAAACCACTGTTCTGGTCCAGCATTATTATTACTGCTAAGACAACAGGTTACATATTTCTGAAACTGCATCTTTAGAAAACAAAGACTTAATCCTGAAACAGAATCATCTCCCTAAAGATTCCAGCTGGATATGCCTTCTCTTGTCTTTGAGGCACATTAAGCTTCAGTACAGTTTCTCTCCATCTGCTCCCGATTATGCAAGAGGCTCACTGGAATAACTACTTATGTTTTGATTTTGGCTCCTAAAGGAGGCAGCTCAATAGATATGGAAATTTCAAGCTTAACTTCACCTGCAACATTCTGGACAGGAAACAGAACTTATTATCTCTGATCAATGAATTAACATTAAGGTAAAAAAATGGATTCCAAATAAATGATCAATAAAGCTAGCAATGATTTACATGTCGCACGTTTGTAGTGGAAATAGATGTGATTTTTTTTTCACAGCTAAATGCCAAGTTTTTTGCCTCTGATTAGCACATGGCATTAGCTCAATTTGCCCGGGCGAGCTTAGGAATTACACAAAGACTGATAGCCAAACTTTCTCTGTATACCTCTGCTGTGCGCAATCAACATGCTCAATGTGGAGCCATCCAATTTGCTGACTTGCTCAAGTCATACTATATGTACATTCATGATCTGCAAACAAAAATGAAAGCAAATTGGCACCTGCTACACTGAAAAACATTGCCCTGTGCAGCCTGATGTTATATCTGTGTTATTTACCGTAACTATTTCTATATTTGAATTTTTTCTTCTCAACAAACTTCAGTGAACTACAACCTGCATAAATGATGGTCCTGATCCTGTGGACAGATGAAGGTAAATTATCTACTTGAACTAATTATAAATAATACAAAAAAAGATGTGTTTTAAATACTCACTAAGAACACCTACTTCCTGTAACTCAGCTGGGAAATAAATGCAAATTACTCAGAACTAACCTTTTTCTGGCAATACTTAGTAGCTATCTTATTCTACACTTACTTGGAGGGAAACTTGGAAGTTTTATCTAACAGAAAAATAACTGTAGATGCTGTAAATCTGAAATGAAAACAGAATATACAGGAAAAACTCAGCAGGTCAGCATCGAAAGACCATAAGATATAGGAGCAGAAAAGACCATTTGACCGATTGAGACTGCACCGCTATTTTATCATGGCTGATGCATTTTCCCTCTAATCCCAATCTCCTGCCTTCTCCCTGTATCCCTTCATGCCCTGACCAAACGAGAATCTATCTCAACTTCTGTCTTAAATATACATACCGTAATAACTTGGCCTCCACTGTTGCCTGTGGCAACAAATTCCATTGATTCTCCACTCTCTGGTAATTCCTCCTCAGCTCTGTTCTAAAAGGATGCCCCTCTACTCTGAGGCTATGCCCTCTGGTTTTACACTCCGTCCACAGGAAACATCCTCTTCACATCCACTCTATCAGGGTCTTTCACTATTAGATAGGTTTCAATTAGGTCACCACTAAGAGAGAGCAATGGAATTTAAATCAATAAACTACCAATGGAATTAGGACAGGTTAGAAATCAAGTATGTTTTAAGATGCTAATAAGTGGAGGAGTGGAAAGAACAAAATTGTCCAATTCTGCAATGGGTAGAGATTCAGATAAACTGCAAAATTCAAGTGAAGCTGCTGCTAGCAGCTAGCAGCTGAGAGGATAGTGAAGGCTCATGAATCACAGTTCAACTCCGTGGAAGAGTCTATTTTGTATTACACTCCTTTCTATAAGTTGTGTATTACCAAAGAGAAGTTAAAGACAGATGAAAACTTAAGGCTAGTTTTGGAAAACATTGAGAAGTTAACACAAGAAATAGCACTGATCTTGTTCTATATCTCTGACATCCCTTTGTTCTTTCTGGTACTGCACACCCACATATTCCTTTCAAGTGCCTTGAATACCTGCCTCGTGAAAGATGAAGCTACAGAGCTTGCAACCTGAAAAAACAAATCTGTGAAGTCTTTGAGGTCTGGATTGCACGATGTGTTTAAACATATCAGACACAGCTTTTCTAATGGTATGTACCTGATTGTGGCAGTGCTGTACGCCTTTTCTTGGGTTCCCGTCAAATGTACTGAGTCAAGGACTTGGGAGATACTAAGCAATCAGACACCCAGTGTTCTAGATGGGGGAAAGAAGTGGAAAGACCAGTGTAGGATAAAGATAACTGGTGCTCCAAACTCAATAGGCTTGCATGATACCATCATACTTTGGTTCACTGGTCGAAAGACGTTCCTGTTCATGTGTAGGCCTGAATTTTGCTTTAAGACTATGTGGGTGCAATCAATTTTGTCCTATGCCTCAGGAAGTCTGCAAACTAATGAGACTTTGTGTTCTTGTACATCACAGAAAGCATGCACGACTTGCATTAAGTTGACCCAAGGATCTATAGACACAGATACTTTTAGAAGCGCTGGCATTTTGGTTTGTTACTTCTGTTGAGCTGAACGTTAATACAGCTGGTGTCATTCATGGCTTCCTGTGAAGCAGAGCTGTAGTTTATTTACCTCACTGGTCCTCTGCTCCTATAAACCCATTTGGATAAGACCTCCTCCTCTCTCATGTCCCAGTAATTGCAGGCTTTTGTAATCCTACTGGTGCTTAACTTCTCCTTTGTGCTGTGGTCACGATCATAGACTATGCAGTCTATCTACATTGTGCAAAAATCTTGTTTGAGCTCCACGTGGAGCATGCTTCCAGTAGCTGTCTGCCAAGTAAACATTGGAGTAAACCCTAACAGCTAACAAGGGCAAAAGTATTAAATCATTAACTGTTTAAAACAACAGTCATTGGATATTATTTTTTGCAGGTAAAAATCCCTTTTAAGAACAGCGTCATAGGACACCTGGCATTAGAATTTGTGGTTTGGTTTTAAAGTGGGTAAATATACGTCAATGAGACTGAATCTGGTAGTGAAATCCTTAACAGAGTGCAGGATTTTAATATACATTATATACAAAATGCATTATTTCATTATGTCATTTTGTATGCTCCAGACCTATTCATGAACGCTATCATGACAAGAAGTTTGGAGAGAGAAGGTCCATTCTGTAAGTGCAAAATATGAATTTCCCATCTTCTCTAAAATTATATGTCAAGGGATAAAAGAAAACCACTGGGCTCACTTTCCCTATTTTATACTATTTTAGTACTATTTTGCATACTTTATACTTGGTTAGAAAAAAGAACTGCAAATGAAATATATCAAATATATTTCCAAAATAGTCTTATGGTGTACAATGGTAAACAAATATGTATTTGAATCAAATGCACATTGCCACTAAAAAATACTGCACAGCAACAGATTATTAGTACTAAAAATTCTGTCTGAGTCTTCTACACTAACCCACATTTTAAGACATTAGTGAAAGAGATAGTATTGCATAAATTTAGCGTAATAGCGGTGGTGAGATTTGGAAAGGGAATATTAGTGTCTAGAGAATTGACAGTGAAAGTATTATCACCAGTGGTAGACAATTAAATATGGTCACTGAAAAAATAGATTGGAGGATTATAGTGCTGGGTTAGAACACCAAAATGGGGAGTAGCAAGGCCATGCAGAGATTTGAAAACAAGGATGAAAAGTTTACCTAAACAAGAGCAATTAGCAAGCAAAAGTGTACTGGGTAAATCAAAAATAATGCAGACTTGAACATAAGAACCAAGGCTCATGGATGGCAGTATGAGGAACGCCATCAAAATGTTACAAAATAATCAGATCTAGAAATAACAAAGCTTGTGTTCTAGCAGTAAAAGTTTCTGAGAGGGCCAAAGATGTTACTGAGGCAAAAATAGGCAATGTTCAACATGGATATGTGGCCCAAATATTTATATATGGCATCAAGTAAGTGGACAGTATTTTTAGTTTCAGACTATTTGTAGAGAGAATGATGGACCTTGTAGCTAGAGAGGAGTCTGATGCACTGTTCACAGGAAATTTCTGCTCATCCATTGCAGTGTGCCAGTTGAGCTATTTAGAAACAGAGAAGAGGTCAGATGATGCAATGATGAGATAAAGCTATGCGTCATCAGCAACATGTGGAAACTGGGGGGGGGGGGGGTTAGTGAATGAAGCTGTAAAGGGGTAGCACATACATAAAACAAAAAAGATTTTGGTGGATATCTCAGGTACTGTATGTTTGCAGGAAGAGAGAAGAATACTGCTAATTCTCTGGCTGCAACTGGAATTTCAATGTTTTGTCCTCTTCAGCATGACTCAAAAGCATATTTTATCATTTCTGTATTTTAATATAGATGCAATAAAAGTTGATATATTGGTGATTTAATTAAGGAAATGAGAGTGTCATGTCAGATTTTTATAAGAAAAAATCTCATTGAATTACAATAGGAAACAAAAAAAAATAGGAAATCAAGCTACACTTCAGTTACCAGCAGCTGCAAGAAATTACTGGGGAAAATCCAGTGTTGTGTGGCCAGCACAAAAATTAGTAAAGTTAATAGGTTTTAGTAAAATTATGGAAATTTCAAGAACCATCATAAAACATGGTGATATTGTTGCATGAAATAAGCAATTATTATGGAGAAGCAACATTCTAACAAAAGGGCATTTCAAGAAGAGCAGATATTGAAAAATTAAAGTAACTATGATGATTATTAAGGAAAATGCTGCAAATATGGAAGTACAAAGCTAAAATACTGTGAGTATTGAGAGAAATCACCAAACAACTAGATAAATTTATGAATCCCAACAGGAGTTCATTAACTATAGATCAATGGAGTGTCCTATCTGCATTATCAGATCTTCAAAGAACTTGTCAAATTGAACAGAATTCTTGTAAATTTTAATTATTGGGAGTATTGTGAATGTGGTATGAGCTGTGAAAAGAAACTTAGCCTTGTTAAAAAGGTATCGGCAGGAATGAATGAATTTAAAAAGAGCATGTGAATATTGAGTTGATGTATTAAGTGAAATTTTAGAGAAATATTTCCTTTGAATGCTATATCTCAGAGGCATTACTAACATAGTGAAAACCTTTGCAATAGTTTATTCATTCTCTGTATCCAGAACATTGAAAGAAATACAACGCATAGAATTGATATAACCTGGTTGTAGAACTCAGTGACTCACTGATCTATGGTAGAAGTGTTGCAGTGCTGAAATGACTCCAGGGTTGATTCTTTTTGGAACATTTAGTTTTTGACACTTATATTATGGCATGTAATGATCAGTGAAATTGCTCCTTTATGCTTGTAATGATATTAATACATAATGACCACTGGAAATTGGAGTCTTTAGGGTTGAGAAAATCAGCTGTGAATTATTTTGACAACAAACATTACGGAAGTCAGTGAGAAAGTATCAGTCTTGTGATTATTGTTTCAAAGTACTGTAAAGACCTTAGACTAAAACATAGCATGTGCTGAAAAATTCTCAGCAAGTCAGGCAGCAGTGAGTTGCACACACTCTTCACCAACCTATGGACAGACTGAACTTACTTACATCCCCTGGCCAGGTCCTTGGCAACAAGGCCATATATTAGAGTAAGGCACTAAATGTATAAATTCTCTCATGCGTGAATTGAAGGGGAAGAGGAAAAATACATTCACCAGCTGCATCCATGATGCCGCCTGTCAAAATCGCTGAAAGTTTTTGACATTCAGTTAAGTGTAAATACATTCTAAAGTAATTTGTATTGATTAAACTGCCTGTTTTAAAAGTATTAAATTGCCCAAGAAAACGATAAAAACGCAATATACTTAAACGCACTCACAAACATTTAAAACTTTCTAAAAACACATTATCATCTATCCATCTCTTTAATTAATGGAGAATTCTTCATGCCAGGTCAGGTTGTTTGAGGGGATTTTCCACCTTGAAGAGTCCGATACAAGAGTGTGGCCATAGAATTACAAGCAAATATTTCTACCTTAGTACATGGATATGTAGAACTCCCAAACATGCTCACATTTATCTGCATAATCTGCCCTATTGTTTCAGGTCAATGCACTTTTATGCTGAATTGGTGAAGAGTAGAGATAATGCAAGCTTCAAACAATGAAGGAAGAAGAGAGGAGTAAATGAGCAAAAATCAGAATCTGAATCAAAGTCAGGTTTATCATTGTCTTATATGACATGGAATTTGCTGTTTTGTGATACAACAGCTACACAATGCTGTAAAGTAAGAACTGAAAATGTTGGAAATACTCAGAAGGTTATCTAACTGTCAGCTACCTGTCAAAATCCAATAGCTCCTGTTCAAAAAGTAGTGTGTGAGTATATTCACGAACAGGGATTCAGTTATTAAATAAGATGCCTCAACATCACTTTGTCAAGGCCAAATAGTAACCGATAATATGTATTGAGTCTACATGTAATATCCACATCTCATTAGAATAAAAGCATATTTAAATAAATATAAGACCATAAACCATAAGGTATAGGAACAGAATTAGGCCATTTGGCCCATTGAGTCTGCTCCACCATTTCATCATGACTGGTCCAATTTTCCTCTCAGCCCCAATCTCCTGCTTTCTCCCCATGTCCTTTCATGCCCTGATGATATTAATCAAGAACCTATCAACCTCTGCCTTAAACATACATAAAGACTTAACCTTTACAGCTGCCTGTGGCAATGAATTCCACAGATTCACTACTCTCCAGATTAAGAAATTCCTCTTCATCTCCATTCCAAAAGGACATCTCTCCAGGAAGAGGCTGTGTCCTCTGGTCCTAGACTCTCCCAACCATAGGAAATATCCCCTTCACATGCACTCTATCAAGGCCATTCATCACTCAAGAGGTTTCAATGAGTTCACCCTTCATTCTTCTGAATTCTAGTGAATACAGGCCCAAAGCCATCAATTGCTCTTCATATTCATATTGAGGGACGCCTCACGTCTTAATAAGCTGGTAAGGAAGGCGGGCTCTGTCGTGGGCAAAGTACTGGAGAGTTTAACATCGGTAGCTGAGCGAAGGGCGCTGAGTAGGCTACGGTCAATTATGGATAACTCTGAACATCCTCTACATAGCACCATCCAGAGACAGAGAAGCAGTTTCAGCGACAGGTTACTATCGATGCAATGCTCCTCAGACAGGATGAAGAGGTCAATACTCCCCAATGCCATTAGGCTTTACAATTCTACCGCCAAGACTTAAGAACTTTTTAAAAGCTATTATTAATGCTTTTTGAGATAGTGATTTAGATGCATATCATATTTTTTTTACTGAGTTAAGTATTGTATGTAATTAGTTTTGCTACAACAAGTGTATGGGACATTGGAAAAAAGTTGAATTTCCCCATGGGGATGAATAAAGTATCTATCTATCTATCTATCTATTACAAGCCATTCTATCCTGGAATCATTTTTGTGAATCTCCTTTGATCCCTCTCCAGTTTTAGCAAATCTTTTCGATGATAAGGGACCCAAAACTGCTCTCAATACTCCAATACCTGACCATGCCTTATAAAGTCTCAACATTACATTCTTGCTTTTATATTCTAGAACTCCTGAACTGAATGCTAACATCACATTTGCCTTCCTCACCACAAATTCAACCTGCAAATTAACATTTAGGTAATCCTGCACAAGGACTCCCAAGATCGTTTGTACCTCAGTTATTTTTGTATTTTCTCTCCATTTAGAAAATAGTCAACCCTTTCATTTCTTTTACCAAAGTGCATGACCATATATTTACTGACACTGTATTCCATCTGCCATTTCTTTGGCCATTCTCCTAATGTCCTTCTGTCACTTCTCTACATCCTCAAAACTACCTGCCTCTCCACCCACCTTTATATCATCTGCAAACTTTGCAAAATTCCATCAATTCCATCATTCAAATCAAAAATTATAACAAGAATTGGTCCCAACCCAGTCCTCTGTGGAATACCATTAGTCACTGGCAGCCAACCAGAAAAGGTTCTTTTTATTCCCACTCTTTGCCTCCTGCCAATCAGCCACTGCTTTATCCATGCTAGAATCTTTCCTGTAATACCATGTGATCATAGCTTGCTAAGCAGCCTCATGTGTGGCACCTTGTCAAAGGCCTTCTGAAGATCAAAGTACACAACATCAACCAATTCTCCTTTGTCTGTCCTGCTTGTTATTTCTTCAAAAAATTCCAACAGATTTGTCAGACAAGATTTTCCCTCCATCCACAATGATTCAACACCTTCTAACCCTATATCACTCCTTTCAATTGATTTTATTTCATTTTTTACTAACAGAGCAACATACCTTCCTGCCTCTCCTTTCGATACAATGTGTATGCCTGGATCACATGTGGAAATCTTCTTTCAGCCATGGTTCAATGAGTGATGCCTACATCATCATACCTACCGATGTGCAACTGTGCTGCAAGTTCATCTGTCTTATTCTGTATACTGTGCGCATTCAAATATAACACCTTCAGTTCTGTATTCACCCTTTATGATTTTGTCTGCCTTTTACATTGCAACTCATCCCGTTGACTGCAATTTTGCCCTGTCAACAGCCTCTGCTCACTACACATTGCCTCTGCTTGTAAACCAACTATTATTATTATCCACCTTTCTTACCATACTTCTTGCATTGAAATATATGCAGCTCAGGGCACTTGTCACACCATGCTCAACCTTTTAAAATCTAACTCTGTCTGAGGTCTTACCAACATCTGCCTCCACAACCTCTCCACTAACTGTTCTGGCACTCTGGTCTCCATCCCCCTGCAACTCAAGTTTGTGGAGGCAGATATTGTTAAGACACCATGCATTATCAATAAACCATCTTGCTAGAATATTAGTCCCTCTCCATTTCAGGTGCAAACTGTCCCTTCTGGATAGGTCTCACTTTTCCTGGAAGCGAGCCCAATGATCCAAAAATCTTATCCCCTTCCTCCTACACCAACTCCTTAGCCTCACATTAAGCTGTATATTCTTCCTTGTTTTGGCCTCACTAGCACATGGCACGGTAGCAATTCTGAGATCTCAACCCTGGAGGTCCTGCCCATTAACTAAGTACCTAACTCCCTGAACTTCCTATGCAGATCCTCATCACTCGTCCTACCTATGTCATTGGTCCCTTCATGGACCATGTCCTCTGGCTGCTCACCCTCCCACTTGAAAATGCTGAGCTCTCAAACCAAGATATTCCAGGATGTAACATACCATCCGAGAATGTTGTTCTCCCCCACTGAATCTCTTGTCCATTCCTCTAACTAATGTGCCATTTCTCCCCACTTCCCTTCTGAGTCATAAAGCCAGACTCAGTGCCAGGGATTTAACCACTGTGACTTTCCTGAAATTGAAATAGCTGTTGTTGAGGGGGATGGCCACAGGGGTACTCTACACTGGCTCCTCAACCACTTTCCCTTTCCTGACTCTCACCTGGTTTCCGGTGTCCTGCACCTTGGGTGTAACTACCTCTCTATATGTCCTATCTATCACCCCCCCACCCCCCAGCCTCCCAAATGATCTGTAGTTCATCCAGTTCCAGCTCCAACTCCTTATAATTTGAAAGTGAAAGTTTTTGGGATATTAGTAAACTGTGATTATTTAATTATTCTTCTATGTCAAATAAGAACTTTGAAGTAACGTGATTTAGAAAAACAGAATCTTCAGAACAAGCTCTGTGTGAAGTAAATTACTTTGATGTACCTTGTGGAATTATCGTATTTAAATGTGATGTTTTCCTTTTCATCAAAGATCATGAGAAGTCTGACATACATACGTAGGTTTAGAAGGACAGCGGGCAGGCTTCTCTGCAAGGAATTTTTTAACGTATACACTATAATTCATTGGTTTAGTATTTTAACATATTATTACTCTATGTTTATAAATCTGATTAATTGCTTTGTTAAAATATTGAACTAAGAAATATTTTGTTATGCTTATATGCTAAGTATTTGTTAATAGTATTCTTGGCTATAATGTTTGACAAATCTGTACTAGATCAAAATGCAATGAGCTGTGTTATTTTGACTTTGCTCAGCTATATTAAATAGGTAGTAATGGATCAACACCCCAATTGTTTATACTTCACTTCACAATTCTCAGATCAAAAGCAATATTGACAGGATTGCAAAACATTCATCTAATTTGTATCTACTTATTTTCTGTTTAATAACATGACCTAACCATGCCACTGTAATTTTAATATTTTAGAACAGATTGTTAGATTCAGTTGCTAGATTTACATACTGATTTGACTGTAAAGACATAAGCAATAGAACTTCTGACATGGCAAGTTTCAATACAGAATTCAAAGATTTCAGATAATTAGCCTTTATATCAAAAAGTTGATCAATGTGTTGCATTAATTCCATTATTTTCCTTCTCTAGACACAGCTTGAAGTGATGATTATTAGCAAGATAGAAATGAATCAAATGAACCAACATAGGAGTTGATAATACAGTACAAGGAATGTATAGCTTTTAAATATGCAACAAATGGTTCTGTTTTGTGGACTAAATTGTCTTTCTCTGCATTTTTAAACATATCTGTTAAAAAACACTTCTAGGTGCTTCCTGCTATGTAGTCCATCAGTTAGGTTTATATGGCATGACATCTGACCGCAAATCCCTACAAAGAATTGTGAGGACTACTGTGAAGATCATTGGGGCCTCTCTTGTACCTACTGGAGATATTTATCAGAAATGCTACGTTCTCAGGGTCCTTAGCTTTGTCAATGATCCCTCCCATCCATCCAAAAATCTCTTTGATCCTCAATCATTAGGCAGGAGGTATCATAGCATTAGGACAAGAACTGTTAGGATGAGAAACAGCTTCTTTCCACAGGCTGTAAGACTACTGAACCCCCTGACACCCCCTGACACCTTCATCACATATGAAGCGCCAAGAGTGTTATACTGTTACCTTTCAACTTGTATCATATATACACCTCATTATTTCTTAACTTATTTGTGGTAATATTATTATGTGTATGAATTATATGCACTGTGTTGTTCACCTTGGTGTGGAGTAATGTTGCTTCGTTTGCTGCTACTCATGCATAAAGTGAATGATAATAAACTGAATCTGGAATTGAGATTGTTATAGGCACTGGGTGCACGTGAGATCATTATCAGTGTGTGTTTCAGCACGACCAGGAAATAAGTTTGCCTGCTGGTTACTAGGTTTTCCTTTTGCTACTCTTATTTGCATGCACCTTTTCCTTGTGAATTTGCCTGTAGAAACTTCTCAAATTAAAGTTTACATAGTACATGTATCAACATTCAAAATAACAATGCCCTTCTCTTCCTCTATTCTGGTTGAGCACCTGAATTTTGATAGATCTGGGAAGAGTAGGAAGTAATGAGGATTACAATTACTGACAAAGGTTAGCAGAAGCAGATGAGTATTGATTTGAAACATCTCGGGGTGGCTATGTACAATTCACAAATGAGAACTGAAAATGGAGATAAAGGAAGTAAATATACAGTAAACTCTATTATAGGAGTATAAGAACAGGAATAGGCCAATCAACCCCCTTGTTCTGTCATTCAATTCAATCAATGCTGATTAGTACAATTTTATTTACAGCCATCTTCTCTGTTTAATACAAGGCGTATTGATTTCAGTTTTGCAGATTTCAATCCATCCGACAACCCCTGGATTTCGGGTGAAGCAATTGAGATTGACACTATTCTATGGCTCAAGTCTATGCCTTAAGCAACAAAAATGCTGATAAAGTCAAAGAGGATAGTTGATGAGAATAAGCTTGCAAGAAACATTAAACAAAAGGATTGTAAGACTGTAAAAAGTAAAAGAATAGCAAGAATGAATATGGGTCCTACAAAGGAGAAGTTAACAAATCATATAGAGCCCTTCTTTGAGGATGCAACAACAGAAAGGAACAATAAGATGAATCTGTGTATCCTGCATTGTTAAGAACTATTTGATGAAGTACCATACAAACATTTAACAATGAGGAGAGAACTCACTGGGTTCAGATACACATATCAGTTTAAAGATAGAAATCATAAGAATGAACAAGTTGTTCTCGGTTGACAAAATGTACCTAGTAATATGTTCCAGATCTGTCCTAAACCCTCAACTATGAACTATTTATACGAGAAGGCAACGTATATCAAATTCAATCTTACTGAAGAGATAATCCAGATCCATATGGGAAACTGAACAATGAGGAGGATGCAAGGTGACTAATTAGTAATGACAATGGATATGAAGGGCAAAGAGCATGAGTTAACATCATTCTGAAAATTATTTTACTTCCCTGCCAAAAAATGCTGCAGTCGTACAGCATGGATTCATTAGATATATTTCTAGGGATAAGGGTTTTTTTTAATGAAGAGAGATTGAGTAAATGTTGACTGCAGTTTAGAAGAATAAGTGGTTCTTAAAGGAACTGACAAGTTGGGGTTGAGAAGTAAGACAATTAATAATGAAATGAGGAAGAAGATCTTTAAATGATCTGACTCAGAACACTATGAATACTTAGTTGCTTGAATATGTCCCATTTGTGTGTGTGTGCTGTTCCTCTCTGTGGTGCATTGGGCAGCAAACTTGCCATTTATTTAGCATTAGTCTGTTTTTTATGAGGCTGAGTTGTTAGCTCGAGGCTCAACCCAGCATGGATGGAAAGCATGCAAGGGGCTGGGCAGATCTGAACCTGGGACCACTTGCCTCAAAGTCCTATGTGGATGCCACTACACCACCAGCCGGCATCCCATTTTTATGCATTAAGAATATTCGACTATATAGGATTAGCACTTCAGCCATGAGCAAGTTCAAAGGACTTCATTAATTAATCCTTTTGCTTAATTTCAGCCCATAATTGAATGGCGGAACAGACTCGATGGGCCGAATGGCCTACTACTATTCCTATACCTTATGGTCTTATGGTCTAATTTTATATATTTATTTGGGCTTTTAGGGCACAAACGAAATCAGTTAGACCATTCCACAATGTCCTAGGCTCTTGGAAAGACATCCAAGTTTTGGCAATCTTTGCTCTTAATCTAATTGTTCAAGAAAAATTTAAAAAGTAATCCACTGACACTGGAAATTTTAAATGAAACAGAAGATGCTAGAAACACTTAGCCAGCCAGACAACATCTATGGAAAAAAACTGTGAGATAAAAACAAGCTCAAAGTTCAAAGTAAAGTTTATTATCAAACTACATATATGTCACCATTTACTACCCTGAGATTCATTTTGGTTTTATGTTTAGCATGGTTTAGTTTAGTTTTGGTTTAAATTGAAAAGAAGTGGGTGAAGGGATGGAAGAAAGGGGTAACAAACAAGGTGTATATTCTTCACCTTTCCTGCGATAGAGACCAATATTCTCTTAACCTTTTTGTATATGCCAGGGAAAAGAGTGAAGATATTCTGTAAAATGTGTTACTGAGTGGAGTGGAAGAGTGTGATGGGGAGAGAAAAGGGTTCTGAGGCTAAGAGACATATGCAGCTGTGTGGGGAAATGTCAAGAGTAGACCTACTGCAACAATTCTAATCAATTTGCAATTGTTTATCCACATTATTTCAGCTGGTTCCTGACCTAAAACTACAGAACTACACAGCACTGAACTGTTTAGAAAATTGCTTTCACTGATGGTATCAGTCTGAAAAAGACAATTTTCATTTTTGAATGAAAAACTGCAGCTCCTTCTTGATGTCATCTTCTGTAAGGAATGTCATGCCATTGTCGAATAATTTAAGAATCCTTGCAGAACTGGAAATTCAACTCTAAAGCATGCAGCAGAGGCTAAAAAGACCCTTTAAAAGGTGCATGTTCACTTTAAATTTTTTACTACCTTTAAAATTCAAATTCACCGAAATGCAAGCTGCAATAATGAATGCAAGTACTACTAACAGCTCACTCTTCAATAATTCATGCAATTACTCTGTGGCAACTTTACTTTTATTTATTTATTTTGTGTTTATGTGTGCTTATACAGTATACACCCAGTGGCTCAAAGTGCATGTTCATGGTCTTCTGCTGCTGTAGCTCATCCACTTCAAGATTCAAGGTGTTGTGCATTCAGAGAACTGCTTCTGCACACCACTGTTGCAACGTCTGGTTACTTGAGTTACTGTCGCTTCTCTGTCAGCTTGAATCAGTCTGGCCACTCTCCTTTGACTTCATTCATTAACAAGGCGTTTTTGCCCACAGAACTGCTGCTCACTGGATGTTTGTTTTGTTTTTCACACTATTCTTTGTAAACTCGAAGGACCATTATGTATGAAAATCTCACTATATCAGCAGTTTCTAAGATTCTGACAGTAACAATCATTCCATGATCAAAGTCACTAAGATTATATTTCTACTCCATTCTGATGTTTAGTCTGAACAACAACTGAACAAACATCTTGATCATGTCTGCTTGGTTTAATGCCTTGAATTGCTGTCACATGATTGATTGATTAGATATCTGTATTAACAAGTAGGTGTACTTACTAAAATGGTGTGTGTGTGTTTGTGTGTGTGTGTGTGTGTGTGTGTGTGTGTGTGTGTGTGTGTGTGTGTGTGTGTGTGTGTGTGTGTGTGTGTGTGCGTGCGCGCGTGTGCGCACGCGCACACATGAGAGAGTAAGAATTCTAGCCTAACCAAAAATACCTTATCTCCTGTTTATTCCTCATTATGTCATTAGCTATTATTGCAAATATATGCAGGGATGTGGTATAATCTGAATGAGCTGATCATGAAAATACATCAAAAGGAAGTAAAATTATCTTACATATCATCTTCTCAGTTTAACTTGAAAAGAAATTATTTTCCATAAGAAATTTAAAGTAACATAAGGACACACAAAACGCTGGAGGAATTCAGCGGGTCAGACAGCATTTTTTTCTTGAGAAGAATGCACAATCAATATTTCAGACTGGGAGAGGAAGCTAGAAGGTGGGGAGAGGGGAAAGAGTACAAGCTGGCAAGTAAAAGATGAAATCAGGACATGGGAAGGTGGGAGGATGGGGGAGATGAGGTGAGAGGCTGGGTGGTGATAGATCAAAAAGGACTGATGAAGAAGGAATCTGATTGGAGAGGAGAGTGGACCATGGGAGAAAGGGAAGGAGGGCCATCATGGGGAGGGATGGTGATAGGCAGGAGAAAAGAAGGGGTAGGAGAGGAGCCAGGATGGGGACTGAATAAAAGAGAGAAGGGGGAGGGAGGAGATATTACCCGAAGTTAGAAACTTCAGTGTTCATGCTGATTGTTGGAAGCTACTCATACAAAATATAAGGTGTTGCTCTTCCAAACTTGGACTGGCCTCTTCTGGCTCTAGAAAAGGCCATGGACCAATATGCTGGAATGAGAGTGGGAACTAGAATTAGAATAGGTGGCCACTGGGAAATTCTGCCTATTGTAGTGAATGCCATGTAAGGTGCTCAATGAAGTGGCCCCCTAACCTACACCGGGTCTCACTGATCCAGAGGGTCTCCTTACAGCTCTTGTTCTCAGTGTTACTTTAATTTTGAACTGTTTAACTTCTTTTACTCATTGGTTGTTTGTCAGTCTTTGTTTATGTATGGTGTTTTGCAAAATTCTATTGTTTTTTTCCTGCAAATGCCTGCAAGAAAGTGAATCACAAGGTCATATATGGTAACATATAGATATTTTGATAATATTTACTTTGAACGTATGTTAAAAAGACATATTATCATTTGAAATTACCTATGTAATATCCAAACAGCAAAATGTTGTTGACATATACGCTAAACAGAAAATGCTACTTTCAGTGTAATTTTACTTGATATTCATATCTTTCAAGGTAACAGATTGATTAGATATCTAGAATGCTGGGGATATGACAATTTCTAAGTATTATTTCCTCCGTCCATGTGACGGATAAGCAATATACAAACAAGAGACAACACACACACAATGCTGGAGGAACTCAGCAGCCCAGGCAGCAATTACAGAAAAGAGTATAGTTGATGTTTCAGGCTCAGACTCTTCAAAAGCTTTGGAAGCATTTTGCTAATTTATTAACCAGCCTCTATATAGGAAACCACAATGTTTGCACTAAGTTCCTCTTTAGTGTTTCTTGCTCAGTTGTTGTGCTTAAGTTTTCTGCCAAGTATAGTTGTTTTTCCTGCTGTTGTAATGTTACTGTAGCATGTTTAACTGATCTGGATATTTGAATATCTCAATACTCATTTTTGAAGCCAAGTAAAACTATCAAAATATGGTGAACTAAGTTAATTTGTTTTCTTTGTCAACAATAATTGTAAGTTACTTAACCACCCGGGCTAGAATGGAAAAAGAACCATCACAGGTTTCAAGAAAGGCCTAGTGAATTCCCAATTAGAAAGGGAATGCAGTGTCTTTCTAGAATAGAAGCACATAATAAGCTTAAGGAAGTGGTCCAATGCTCTTCACCTGCCTTAAACCAGGACTAGAATAATTTAAACATGTACAGTATAAAGCTGTTAAGGAAGTAACAAAGATAAATTGAGAAATAATGTTGGAAATATTCTTCAATGCAGGCAGAATCCATGGAAAGAGAAAGAGTTAATATTTCAAGTCAAAGCCCTCTCATCAGAAAATTCAAGTGAAAGGCTATGTATTTTAATTAATAACCATTTCTCCCTCTATAAATGCAGCCTGTCTTGCTGAGTATTCATGTCATTTCCTGTTAATGCTTTGGATTTCCACCATCCATAATAACCACTAATCAACTTGGTGGTTGGAAGCTTTAGAGAGGATGCAGAGGAAATTTACCAGAATGATGCCTGGATTAGAAAACATGTCATGTGAGGATAGCTCAAGCCAGCTAGGTTTTTCCCCTTTGGAGAGGTGACTTGATAGAAGTGTACAAGACAACTAGAGGCATAGATTGAGTAGACAGCCAGAAACTTTTTCCCTAAGTGACAGTCCACAGCGTCTCATAAATTGCCAGTTTAGAGTTGCACAGTAAATCCCCTGTACCATCATTGCAGCAAAAAGTGACGTCAGTATCAGAATGGAAGTGGTGGATATAGGATGGATTTCAACATTGAGGAGTAATTTGGATGGAAGGGGAATGGCAGGCTACAGTCCAGGTGCAGATTGATGGGGCTAGGCTGAGTAAGTTATGAAATCTTGTGTTCACAACAGCTGTGTGATGCACAGTTCTACCAAAGCTATCATGGACAAGTGAGTCTACCAATAGCAATTTGATGAGGATAAGGTCAAGCAAGTGGATCTCTCATGCTGGTTCACTCACTAAATCTGGAAGACACAGCCAGCGTAGAGCTACCATGTGGCCATACCCCTCAATAATAAGTATACCGTTTTGGATATTGTTGTGGGGATGACCTCCTGGGGAATGCTACAGAGACTATTTTACTGGCACTGAACATGGGTCCACGGTGCAGAAGGGAAAGAGGGAGAAGAGGGGAGCGATAGTGTTAAGGGACACAATAGTCAGGGGAACAGACAGAAGATTCTGTGGACAGGAAAGGGACACCTGGATGCTATGTTGCCACTTGGGTGCCAGGGTAAGGAACATCTTGAATTGCGTCCACAGAATTTTGGCGAGGGAGGAAGAGTAGCCAGATGTCTTGGTACATATTGGTACCAATGACATAGGAAGGAAAGGCAGAGAGGTCTTGAAAAGGGAATTTAGAGAGCTAGGTAGAAAGCTGAGATGTAGGACCTCCTGGGTAGCAACTTCTGGATTGCTGTCTGTGCCACGCACCAGTGAGGGCAGAAACAGGATGATTTGGCATATTAATGCATGGCTGAGAAGCTGGTAAAGGAGGCACAGTTTCAGGTTCTTGGATCTCTTCTGGGGGAAGTATGACCTGCTCAAAAGTGACAGGTTGCACCTGAACCCAAGGGGAACCAATACTCTTGCGGGCAGGTTTGCTAGAGCTGTTGGGGAGGGTTTAAACTAATTTGGCAGGGGAGGGGGGTCTGGGAACCAGAGTGAAAGGACATGGGATAAGATGGATGGTAAAAAAGCAAAGTTAGCATGCAGTCAGACTGTCAGGAAGGGCAGGCAGATGATAGGACATAATTGCAGCCAGTAGGGTGGGTATTAGTGCATTAGGGAAGCAGAATCAAAAAGACCAGCAAGTGCAGCACTTACAATGCACGGAGTGTAAGAAATAAAGTGCCAAAGTAAATTAAAAGAATTGAATTGAAGCAGCTGGAATAATTTGTGACTGGCGTGACTCGGGGCCCCAGTAATCCTTCGGGCCCCTTTAGCGTTCCTGTCGCTGTAAGTGTCCTGAACACTGGAAAGTTCATATCCACCAATGTGCTGGGCTGTCTGAAGGACTCTCTACAGAGCCCTGCGATTGAGGGAAATACAGTTCCCATACCAGGCAGTGGTACAGCCAGTCAGAATGCTCTCAAATGTGTCCCTGTGGAACGTCCTGAGGATTTGGGGACTCATGCTGAACTTCTTCGATCATCTGAGGTGAAAAAGGCGCTGTTGTTTTTCCTCACCACACAGCCAGTATGTACAGACCAAGTGAAATTTTTGGTGACATGTATACTGAAGAACTTGAAGCTGTTCTCCCTCTCAAGCCCAGGTCAATAGGGGTGAACCTGTTCCTGTTTGTCCTGTAATCCACAACCAGCTCCTTTGTTTTTACAACATTGAGGGTGTGGTTGTTTTCTTGACACCACTGTGTCAGGGTAGTGACTTCTTCTCTGTAGGCTGCCTCATTATTATTTGAGATTAGGCCAATCAGTGTAGTATCATCTGCAAATTTAATTAGTGGATTGGAGCTGTGGATGGTGACGTAGTCATGGGTGTACAAAGAGTAAAGGAGGGGGTTTAGGACATAGCCCTGGGGGGCTCCCATGTTGAGGGCCAGAGAGGCAGCAGAGGTGAGAGAGCCCACTTTTACCATCTGCCGATGATCTGACAGGAAGTCTAGGATCTAGCTGCACAAGGCAGGGTGAAGGCCGAGGTCTCTGAGCTTCTTGTCAAGCCTGGATGGAATTATGGTGTTGAATTCTGAACTGTAGTCTGAGAACAACATTCTCACATAAACATCCCTCCTCTCCAGGAGATACTGGCAAGGATGACAGCAGATCAGCAATGGTGTGAGTTTCTAGGAAAAATGAGGGTGATGCAGAATAGATGTATTCCAAAAACAAGAAATACTCAAATGGTAAAATAGTACAACCATGGCTGACAAAGAAGTCAAAGCAAATGTAAAAGCAAAAGAGAGGGCATACAACAACAGAAAAATTAGTGGGAAGACAGAGGATTGGGAGGTTTTAAAAAATCTAATGAGAGCAACTAAAAGAATCATTAGGAGGGAAAAGATGAAATATGAAAGCAAACTAGCAAACAATATTAAAGTGAAAAGCTTTTTCAAATATCCAAAAAATAAATGAGAGATGAGAGTAGATATAAGACCACTGGCAAATTAGGCTGGAGAAATAATAACAAGGGTCATGGAGACGGCAGATGAGCTAAATGAGTATTTTGCATCAGTCTTTACTGTGGAAGGCACTAGACTCATGCCAGATGTTGAAGGGTGTGAGGGAAGAGAAGTGGGTGCAGTTACAAGGGAGAAGGTGCTCAAAAAGCTGGAAGACCTAAGGGTACATAAGTCATCTGGGTCAGATGAACTGTACTTAAGAGTTCTGAAAGAGGTAGTGGTAGAGATTATGGAGGCATTAGTAATGATCTTTCAACAATCATTGGACTCTGGCATGTTGCCAGAGTACTGGAAAATTGCAAATGTCACTCTACTCTTTAAGAAAGGAGGAAAGCAGCAGAAATGAAATTATAAACCAATTAGCCTGACCTCAGTGGTTGGGAAGATATTAGATTCAATTGTTAAGGATGAAGTTAGGATCTCTTGGTGACACAGGACAAGACAGTACAAAGTCAGCATGGTTTAATTAGCCTGACGAAGCTGTTGGAAATCTTTGAGGGGATTACAAGTAGGGTAGATAAAGGGCATGTAGTGGATGTTGCATATTTGGACTTTCAGAAGGCCTTTGACAAGGTGCCACACATGAGGCAGCTTACCAAGTTAAGAGCCCATGGCATTACAGGAAAATAACTGGCATGGTTAGAGCATTGGCTGATTGGTAGGAGGTGACAAGTGGGTATAAAAAAATCCTTTTCTACTTTGGAGCTATTGACTAGTGCTGTTCTGCAGGGGCATGTGTTGGGACCGCTTTATTTTATGCTGTATATCATTGAATTAGATGATGGAATAGGTGGATTTTTGCCAAGTTTGCAGATGATACAACGACCAATGGAGCAGCAAGTAATGTTGAGGAAACAGGTAGGCTGCAGAAGAACTTGGAAAGTGGGAAAGAAAATGGCAAAAGAAATACAATGTTGGAAGATGCATGGTCATGCACTTTGGTAGAAGAAATAAATGTACAGCCTATTTTCTAAATAGGGAGAAAATCCAATAAATGTGAGATGCAAAGAGACGTGGGAGTCCTTGTGCAGAACACCCTAACAGTTAACTTGAAGATACAATTGGTGGTAAGGAAGGCTAATGCAAAGATAGCATTCATTTCCTGAGGTCTGGAATACAAGTGCAGGGATGTGAGGCTTTATGAGACACTGGTGAGGCCTCACCTTGAGTATTGTGAAAAGTTTGTGCTTCTCATCCAAGAAAAGATGTACTGGCATTGGAGAGGGTTCAGAGGAGGTTTGCAAATATGATTCCAGGAATGAAAGGGTTATCATACAAAGAACATTTGATATCTCTGGGTCTGTACTTGCTGCAATTTAGAAGGATGAGAAGGGATCTCATTGAAACCTTTCGAATGTTGAAAGGCCTAGACAGAGTAGATATGGAAAAGATGTTTCCCATGGTGGGGGAGTCTAGAACAAGAGGAAACAGCCTCAGGATAGAGGAACATCTATTTAAAGCATCAGGATAGAGGGGCATCCATTTATAGCATCAGGATAGAGGAGCATCAAATGTTCCAGGGAGAAGGCTGGGGAGTGGGGCTGAGGAGTAGGAAAAAGGATCAGTCGTGATTGAATGACACAGCAGACTCAATGGGCCAAATGGCCTAATTCTGCTCCTATATCTTATGGTCTTATAGCTTATGTCACTTTTGGTGATGGGCATTGACGTTACCTTTCAGAGTACATTCTGTACCCTGCTACTTACTATGAGTCACTTTTCCCAATTTAAAGAGTTACCCTATATGAATGTGACAATTGTGTTTGATGAGGAGTCTTTGACTCGAAGTGTCAACTCTTTTTCTCAGATGCTGCCTGACCTGTTGGGTGTTACCAATGTTTACTGCTTTTATTTAATATTTCCATAGTATTTAAATAGTAAAAAATTGAAATATGCTGCTGTGCAGAGGGACTTAGGAGTGCTTGTGCATGAATCACAAAAGGTTGGTTTGCAGGTGCAGCAGGCAAATGAAATGTTGGCCTACATTGCTAGAGGGATTGAATTTAAGAGCAGGGAGGTTATGCTGCAACTGTGCAGGGTACTGGTGAGGCCACACCTGGAGTACTCTGTGCAGTTCTGTTCTCCTTACTTGAGGAAGGATATACTGGCTTTGGAAGCAGTGCAGAGGAGGTTCACCAGGTTGATTCCAGAGATGAGGGGGTTAGACTACATTGAGTTGCCTGGGACTGCACTCTCTAGAATTCAGGAGAATGAAAGGAGATCTTATAGAGACATAAAAAATTATTAAAGGGATAGATAAGATAGAGACAGGAAAGATGTTTCCCCTGACAGGTGAGACGAGAACTAGGGGACATAGCCTCAAGCTCTGGGGGAGTAGTCTCATGATGGAGATGAGGAGGAACTGCTTTTCCCAGAGAGTGGTGAATCTGTGGAATTCTTTGCCCAATGTAGCACTGGAGGCTACCTCAGTAAATATATTTAAGACACAGTTGGATAGATTTTTGCATAGTAGGGGAATTTATAGTTATGGGGAAAAGGCAGGCGGGTGGAGATGAGTCCATGGCCAGATCTGCCATGATCTTATTGAATGGTGGATCAGGCTAGACAGGCCAGATGACCTGCTCCTATTTCTTATGTTCCAGCATCCAAAATGTACTGACTTTTGATACATCTATGGAATTGACCAAACTTGAAGCAATTACACCATGTCGAAAATCAGTGCCTATATGAATGCCAGGTGGTTCATTTGTTCAGTTCGGCTGCTTCACTTTTTTAACACAGTGATTAAGGCTTTTGCTTGGTAGGGCATTTCAGGGTCAACTGGATTGGAGACACACAAAAACTAGATGAGGGCAATTTTTAACTCCAAAGGGATCGATGAACTGAATGGGGTTAAGTTTGGTGATCATCATTACACATGACTAGCTTGTTTTCAAATTTCTCTCACAATTTAGATGACAGAGAAATTTCATGAGCAAACATACAGCACAGGCTATCGAAATCTTTACTTACAAATCAAGCATTAGCAAACACGGCTGCTCTGGCATTTTGCTGTGTGCCTTTTAGCTCGTTGATTTCCTTTTGACCAATCAGTGACTACAAAAGTACTTCTTGGTTAATAGTGCTTTGTGTAAATGAAGTTTATTTAAATATTAAATTACTGAAATGTGAGATTTAATAACACTAATGCCATCAAGCTGAGAAGTCAAATAAGCTTCTAAAAAGTACGTACATTGGATTCCAGTTAATTAGGGCAGCCATTTATTTAGAACCACTCCTAAAGAACAAAAATTAATCAAGGTAGCTGAGATTCCCATTGTTTATTTGGGACACTATGTCACTTAATTGGGACAGTAAACTGTTTGCTGAACAGTTTCTAACTAGCATGAATCATGTGCACTTGTGTGGTCATTAGACACAACACCATGCTTAGAGTGAACAGAGTGTGTGTTTGTGTTCAAAAAGCAGTAATTTTTGCTACTGATAGTGGTGAGAAATAAATAGTAAGACAATTCAGAACTGTTTTACTTACTGCAGTTTCAAGCATTCACACTTGGAGATACCAGAAATGGCCAGGACCGAAAATAAAATGATTTCACTACTTCAACAAGTTAGGTACTATGAATAATTTGAAGGTATCAACAATGATCTTGAATGTTACACTAAGATTTGAAAGAGGCGATTATCAAAAGCATTATATTAAAAGATAATTTGTTATCTGCACTGGGTGTCTGTCCGATTTTGTTCATTTACAGTCAATCGAAAGAACGTGGCAGCATATCTTGAACAACCTCCTCCTTCGATAACTATTAGCACATAGAACATAAAACAATATAGCACAGTACAGGCCCTTCGGCCCACTATGCTGTGCCAACTCTTAAACACTGCCCCCATATAACCCTCCAATTTAAATTCCTCCATATACCTGTCCAGTAGTCTCTTAAATTTCACTAGTGTATCTGCCTCCACCACTGACTCCGGCAGTGCATTTCACGCACCAACCACTCTCTGAGTGAAAAACCTTCCTCTAATATTCCCTTGAACTTTCCACCCCTTACCTTAAAGCCATGTCCTCTTGTATTGAGCAGTGGTGCCCTGGGGAAGAGGCGCTGGCTGTCCACTCTATCTATTCCTCTTAATATCTTGTATACCTCTATATTGTCTCTTCTCATCCTCCTTCTCTCCGGAGAGTAAAGTCCTAGCTCCCTTAATCTCTGATCATAATCCATACTCTCTAAACCAGGCAGCATCCTGGTAAATCTCCTCTGTACCCTTTCCAATGCTTCCACATCCTTCCTATAGTGAGACGACCAGAACTGGACACAGTACTCCAAGTGTGGCCTAACCAGAGTTTTATAGAGCTGCACCATTACATCGCGTCTCTTAAACTCTATCCCTTGACTTATGAAAGCTAACACCCCATAAGCTTTCTTAACTATCCTATCTACCTGTGAGGCAACTTTCAGGGATCTGAGCACATGTAACCCCAGAGCCCTCTGCTCCTCCACACTGCCAAGTATCCTGCCATTTACTTTGTATTCTGCCTTGGAGTTTGTCCTTCCAAAGTGTACCACCTCACACTTATCTGGGTTGAACTCCATCTGCCACTTCTCAGCCCACTTCTGCATCCTATCAATGTCTCTCTACAATCTTAGACAATCCTCTACACTATCCACAACACCACTAACCTTTGTGTCGTCTGCAAACTTGCCAACCCACCCTTCTACCCACATCCAGGTTGTTAATAAAAATCACAAAAAGTAGAGGTCCCAGAACAGATCCTTGTGGGACACCACTAGTCACAACCCTCCAATCCGAATGTACTCCCTCCACCACGACTCTCTGCTTTCTGCAGGCAAGCTAATTCTGAATCCACCTGGCCAAACTTCCCTGGATCCCATGCTTTCTGACTTTCTGAATAAGCCTACCGTGTGGAACCTTGTCAAATGTCTTACTAAAATCCATGTAGATTGCATCCACTGCTCTACCCTCATCTATATGCCTGGTCACCTCCTCAAAGAACTCTATCAGGCTTGTTAGGCACGATCTGCCCTTCACAAAACCATGCTGACTGTCCCTAATCAGACCATGATTCTCTAAATGCCCACAGATTCTGTCTCTAAGAATCTCTTCCAACAGCTTTCCCACCACAGACGCAAGGCTCTCTGGTCTATAATTGCCCGGACTATCCCTACTACAAACTAACACAGTTTTATGGAGCTGTAGTGGCATTGGTGGTGTAACTAATTTGCTCTGTAATACATTTAAATACAAAATTTGTTACTCAGTAAATGACAGATTATCTTTTTTGTATCTTTTTATCTATTTCCATGAAACTTCAACTAATTGGAGCAGCCACTTAATTGGGCTCAAACGTACTGGTTCTGATCTGTCCCAGTTACCTGGAATCCACTGTATTAAAAAAAACATAGCAATTCAAAAGTTGTGGTTCCAACCAGCCACCTATATTTTAAAACCAAATGAGTTTTCCAATGTGGCCTAATTATTTCAAAATAAAACAGTGATCATTCCAAACTGTACTACATATGCAAACTAATAGAAAATATAATATCAACAAAGCACTGTGCTGAAATACAATTTCAGATCAAGAAGACTATCTTATATCAAACACACTTGTTGTTTAAAGTTAAGCAATTATTTTTGCTTTTCAAGCAAGATAGACTTCTTTTGCGACAAACTCGCTGAAGTGGGTGGGAATCTTTAAGTAATAATAACAATTAATAATTACTTTCTTAAAAAATAAATCATATATTTGTCCAATTTATTGTTATCGCTCTTACTGTGCAGTAACATCAAAATCATCAGTAAATCAGCACTCTCTTCAAATTAGAGAAAAAAAATTGGCGGCATCCTATGTATTATTTGTCAAGATATCTGTTCTCTCTCTCTTCTCTCCCCCTCTTCCTCTCCCTCTCTCTGATTTATTTGAAAGAGTTGATGCATTTGGTTGCTGTGCAACACCTGGGCAAAGTATTTCAAAAAAACAACTGTTTTGTTCTTTCTCACTCAAATCAACAAAATTATAATTAATACTTTGTCATACCATACAGTCCAGACTGACTGTTACATTGCAATAATGTGGCATCATTAATGACAGAAGAAAAACAACAAAAATATCTGCATTTATTTTGAGCTGAAAAAGTGTTTCCAGTTCATAGTTTACTCTCATTTTAATTTTGCCTTAATATACACTTGCTCTGTGCTCTCCAGTAGGCCAATATGGAATTTCACATCAGTACTTAATCCTCCAGTTCCTTTACAGATTAAATACTTTTTAAAAACAAGAGAAAATCAGCAGATGCTGGAACTGTGAGCAACACACACGAAATGCTGGAGGAACTCAGCAGGTAGTATCTATGGAAAAAAGCACAGTTGGCATTTCAGGTCAAAAACCTTCGGCAGGAGGGTTTAAAGCAACTTCCTTTTTAATCGCCAGGCACTATGTCCACAATAATCCAACAAATTATGAAAAAGAAATGCCAGATGTATTACAATTATTAGAGAATGTATGTAGGTAGTGGGATAGGAGAGGTGAAGGAGAGCAAGTTGTTATCTTGTTGGGCGATTAAATGTTGGTTTTCTGAGAGATCTGGGTGTCCCTACTCAATAACCACAGGATATTTTCCCATAGATAGACATAATTTAGAACCCTAATTCATGACTAAGCTAGTTATTAACAATGCCAACACTCCTTTCTACAATTTACTGAGAATTGTAAGTAGCCTGATGCTTGGTTTTAAGTAGGCAGAGGTTGGGTTTTATCTTACATTTTATGGACCAAGTGGGTCATTTCCCATTTTGTCATCAAGTAGATGCACTCACTGGAACAATTTGACTAATAACATGATTAGTCTTAAACCATCAGTGCCTTAGAGCCAGAATGTTTTCCGATTCCATAGACTTTATTGTTCTCAGCTATTTCTTTACATTAGGTGCAGCGAAACAAGTCAGCTGACAGCTGGCGAGGGTCATGGGAATGGACATTGTTGTTCATCCATTCACCTTTGCTGGAAAAAATGGGTTTAAATACTTCATGTGCATTCAGACATAAATTCTGCTATCAGTAGTGATGGAAACTCCTTTCCCTCATAACCCTCCGCTGCCAATTACAACTGGAAATGGCAGGACTGCTTTGCCCTATCTATGACATGCAAATTTGGCATCCATATGGTGTTGTAGAAAAGACAGACTGGAAAATCATTTTGTGAAATACAAAGGCTAGATCAAAAAACTATTTTTGATGTAGGAACACACTGCTTTAGTTTATTATTACCACATGTCACTAAGTACAGTGAACAAGTTACATTGCATGCTGCTCATACAAATCAATTCAGTACAACAATATACTGACGTAGTATAAGGTAAAACAGTAACAGAATGCAGAAGAAGGTGTTACAGTTATAAAGTACAGTGCAGGTAGACACTAAGGTAGAAGGTCATAACAAAGTAGAATCTTATCATACTAGGGTACCGTTCAGTAGTTTTTTAACATTGGGATAGAAGCTGTCCTTGAGCCTTGCAGATCCTGCTTTCAGATTTTTGTATCGTCTTCCCAATGGGAGGGTGGAGAATAGAGAATGCTCTAGGCAGGTGAGGTCCTGGATTATGCTGGCTGCTTTACCACGGCAGTTAAGAAGTACAGACAGAGTTCGTGGAGGAGAGATTGGTTTTTGAGATGTGCTGAGCTGTGTCCACAACTCTCTGCTGTCTCGGACAGTGCAGTGGCCATACTAAGCTGCAATGCATCCAGATAGGATCATTTCTAGGGTGCATTAATAAAAAAATACTGAGAGTCAAAAGGGAAATGCCAAATTTCTTTAGCCTCCTAAGGAAGTAGAGGCACTGGTGGGTTTGGCCATGGTGTATACGTGGTTAGATCAGGACAGGCTATTCGTGATGTTCACTTATATGGACTTGATGCTCTCAACCCTGTTGACCTCATCACTGTTGGTATAAACAGAAACATGTATACCACTACCTTTCCTGAAGTTAATGCCCAGTTTTTTTGTTTTGCTACCTTTGAGGGGACGGTTGCAAAAGGGATATATCAAGAGTACTTGGTTAAAAATCATAATTGAGAAAAATCCACAGTGCCAACAATCCACAACAATACATGGATGCCCACTTTTGAATCATTTGACCTGCGCCCTGAATCTAACCCATTTAGCACGATTGTGTGAAGATAGGGCTTTGTCTGCATACAGCCTGTGTATTGATCATTCTTACTATAGAATACCCAACATATGACACTGAATCTAAAGATAGGTTCTTCATAGTTGTTATAAACATGATGGACCAAAGAGCCTGTTTCTGCAATAAATAGGATAAAAAATGTTTCATTGGCAACCAGTACAGTATTTGCCAAGCTAATGTGTTTTGAAAGGAAATTACTTAAGCATTTTAGAACACTACATATTTATAGTTGAATTTAGGTACAGACGTACTTACTTACCCACTAGTATTGAATGAATGAATGAGAATGAAATTTTTATTTATTTCGGTCAGTACAAACATAACAAAAAGCATAATTTTCAACAATGATTTCATAAGACAAAATTAAATAATAAAAATATTTAAAACAGACCGAAATGGTGTCGGCTGAAGCTACAGCTTATTATGCCTACCCCTCCCTCTTACTTATACAAAAACATATTTGGCGTCAATCATCACAACAAAACAAAAAATTTCTTAATCTTTTAACACAAAATCCAATTCCAAGTATCATTTACATTGCTCCCATTCATATTAAATCATGTATTTTATATTTTTTCATTAAATTTCTTTTAAATAATATTTTAAATTTGTTAAGTGTGGTGCATGTTTTTAAATTCTCATTACAACTGTTCCATAGATTCACCCCTCTGACTGAAATACAATGATTTTTTTTACATTTGTTTTTAACCTTTGTTTTTGAAATATACATGTTCCTCTCAAATCATGTTGACTTTCTCTCATTTGAAACAATCTTTGGATACTTTGTGGTAACTGTCCATTTTTTACTTTATACATAATTTGAATTATTTTAAAATCTACAAAATCTCTGAATTTTAACATGTTTAGTTGAATAAATAGTGGATTGGTTGGCTCATAATAACTTGTCTTATTTACAATTTGTATGGCTTTCTTCGAGAGTAGAAAAATCGAGTTTGTATTTGTTTTGTATGTATTTTCCCATACCTCTACACAGTAGGTCATGTATGGGGCTATAAGTGAACAGTATAATGTATACAAAGATTCCTGATTTTAAAAATCTTGTGCTTTGTAGAGTATTGCAATAGATTTTGACAATTTTGCTTTGACATAATTTATGTGGTTTCCAGCTTAATGTATTCTCTATTACCACTCCTAAAAATTTTGTTTCAGATACCTTATCAATTTCAACATCATTTATTGTTTATTATATGAGTTTGGTACACAGTTTCCAAATATTATGAAGTTAGTTTTACTTAGATTCAGTGATAATTTGTTAATATCAAACCATTTCTTTATAATTTTTAGTTCTTTCTCCACTGTATCCAAAAGTTGTTTCAGATGTTCCCCACTGCAAAATATAGTTGTATCATCAGCAAATAATATACATTTTAATGTCTGAGAAACCATACATATATCATTTGTACACAAAATGAACAGTAATGGACCAAGCACTGAACCTTGTGGAACCCCACAAGTTACCCTCAAAAGTTTTGAATTTGAGTTGTTTATATGTACATACTGATACCTGTCTTCCAAATAACTACGGTACTTAACCAGTCATGTGCCACCCGTCTAATACCATATCTTTCTAATTTTGTTAATAATAATTTATGGTCAATGGTGTCAAATGCTTTTTTTAGATCAAGGAAATTCTTAAGGGAATAAGATAATCACAACACATTCTACAATAACCATGCACAAGTTAAAATGCCATTAGATATATGCAAGATCTAACAATGTTGTTATATAATTAATAATACAAAGAAACATGTGGTTAACAAGTGAGATCGTTTTTTTTCCCCATCCACACTTTTCAAATAATATTGGTCCAGAAATCCTTGCAAATATCTTTGCATGAATAACAACAATCTAGGACTTCCTGCCACAGGTCAGTCACCTGGTCTCACAGTTGACTTACATAGTATATGAGAACGTAAGGAAAAGAGGCAAGAATAATCCATTTGATTCCTCATATCTGGCTTCCCATAAACTATGATCATTATTATATTTTTACCAGTGCCACTTTTGACTACTACTTATTGTCACAACCACGGATTCAGCAGCACCATAGATACGGCAATTGCGCTCGTGAATATGCATGTGTCAGCCAATTATTATTTCAATGTGATGATATTTAATTCCATTCTTTTTGTTGTAGTCCTTGTTGAGACTTGAGCAAAGCACAGCAATGCTTCGCGTTGAGCAAAGCATAGCTTCGCTGCCTGCTTGCATTCAGCCTTGCCTGAGGAAATTGGACTGTTGAGTCAACTGACTCTGAAGACTAGCAGTATTCGTTTTATATTTAGTTATTCCTTTCAGCCTCAGTGTCCGCTTCATTTCCTGTTTGAGAGTTTTAGTTAACGGCCCTGTTTGGCCTAGTGTTTATTGTTTTCTTTTCCCTCTAAGTCTGTTCACATTAAATCTGTGAACTGCTGACCTGCTTCAGTGTCTCTCGCCATATCTGACTGTAGTGACACTTACTCTGTGAATATCCAAAAATCAATGTTTTCCTGTTTGGAATTTACTTCACGAATGAGCCGGCAAAAGCAAATTTGATAGAGAATTCACTAATCTCCAGGTTCTTCTCATTCAAATCGAATCAAATTCAAGTTTAATTATCATTCAACTATACATAGATACAGTCGAATGAAATGGCATTCCTCTGGGGCCAAGGCACAAAACATGCACAGCACATTCAGAATAGCGAGCAAAACAACATAGTCACACAAAAAAAAACACATATACAATCCAAGACCCTGTCAACATGTCTTACAAATTGATGGTACAGTGTACCGGCAGTGCACAGACACACCCAATCCATTTCACCGATCAAACACGGAAGGGCAGCTCTGATGGGGAGGCCAGTCTCCAACTGAGCACTGCCTCCGGCATCTCCTCACCTGGACTGCAGCAGCAGGCAAGCCCGTGGCTTGAGGCCTAGTCCTCTCTACAACCAAAGCTACGCAGCTCCCATGTCACCTGCCTTCCACCAAACAAGGGAAACAGGCACCTTACATTATCAATGTCTGACAGAGCCTTGCAATCACAAGAGAAACATCAGAGAAAATCACGCTGGCTCATTCATAAAGTAAGTTCGGTCTAGCATTCTTTCAGATTGAAACTCCTGGTTGTAATCAAACCACCCAGAGGAAATCTCATCTCTGCACCTAAACTGTGAAAAGCTGGTAGAGTTTTATATGTTGCACTGAAATCATTCCTCCTTCTAAACTCAAAGAAAAACACCCAGTACATAGCAAGAGGAAGGTATGGAGGATTAGTTACTTACTATATTCAATATGAACTTTTTTTTAGATATTAAAGGAATCAAGGGTAATGAGGATAGTGCAGAACAGTGGCACTGAGATTAAAAAAAAATCAGGAGCCAATTGGCTTACACCTGCTTCTATTTCTTCTGTTCTTATGTAGAAGTTTAGACATAAAATATTAGCTTAATGTGAGACATGTTGATTGGAAGAGGTGGCAGTACTAATTGAAAACCAAAAACAAGAGTATCAATGATCAATTAAGCAAGTTCTAAAGTTAATGATCTTTGAGAAGCATGAGCTAAATGAGAAACAAGAACAGGACATTCAACAATTCAAAAGTCAGATCAACATGATATTAGCTATTAGTACAGTAGCTATCTGTTTTAGCTTTATTACCTATCCTATGGCTGAATATAATTCTGTGTGCCGAATCACATTTTTAACAGCTAGATGAGCAGTGTCTGATTTTTGTGACAATTATCCCTAGGAATGATAGAGTCTCAGTAGTGGAATTAGACTCATTATGGCCCGGCTGACATATCTTTCTTGTTGTGGAATGTGTAGAATGCCATCGCTTTTTCAAACCAACGTTTTCACTGCTTAGATCAAGTCATTCTTCAGGTTTGCACTGAACACATCTTGCCAAATTACTTCTAAAGATTTCTGTTTTGATTTTGAAGCCATGTGCACAAAGCCTGAGTAATTACTTCCGAGATGGATGACACAAACAAGCTCTGTGTTTATCTTCAGTATATCAATCATCATATTAGGTCCATGCCTTCTGCAGCCACATTTTCAACAGGATCACATGTGAAATATTACATCCAATTGTCTGAGAACAGAGCATACAGACACAGCTGTTCAGTTTGCCCAGGTTTAAAAAAGGGCGCATGGAAACAATTGGCTAATTCAGTCATCAGTTGTATAAGTATTATCATTTCACCGAAGAGGCCACTAATGTAAATACATCAACAGTGCGGACGAAGGGTGGTTTAAGAAACAACTTTTGATTAATTTACATATAATCCTTTGGTAATCAATTGACTGCACTCTCAACCCATTCTGAACTGAACAGCAATGAATTACAGTGAGTTTCTGACTAAGCTTGGGAGTTTGCAAATCACAATCCATCTTATGGTAAGGCCAATCATGTTATAGAAGGAACACACACAAAATGCTGGAGGAACTCAGCAGGCCAGGCAGCATCTATGGAAATAAGTATACAGTTGACATTCCGGGAAGATCTTGGCCCAAAATGTCGACTGTTTCTTCTTCTCTATCCTGATAAAGAGTCTCGACCTAAAACTTTAGATCTTGGTTAATTGATCATTGATATTTTTGTATGTGTTGTTCGGATTTCCAGCATCTGCAGATTTTCTCGTCTATTTCATAAAAGAACCCGTTGCCTACACCTTCCATATTGGGGCAATGCCCACTGAAATCAAGACTGTAGCTGGTTGTCACTCGAGTATTAGACCCTCCATATTCACTAGTACAACAATTACCAATTGTCAGTCTGACCACAGTATTGCAAACGTTGCTCTACTCATTGGGAAGAGTACCAAAGCTCATCCAAGTACACTCAATATTCTATCCATTCAAGATCATAATATGTGACTCAACCCAAAAGTGTAAGCATGTCTAATTAAGACAGGAATACTGAAAAGCAGTGTGCTGACCGAACAGGATGTAATTATTGATTGTGGCAGACCTGATTTGATTGGGAAGCAGAAGTTGTAAGATGATCAAGATTTCTGATGTGCTCACTGTTTACATGACCAAGAGAGCCTACCGGTTCTAGTTGCTCAACCACAAGGTACCTGAAGTTTTAGCATTCAACCTCAGGCAAAAGGCAATTTTCACCACTTCAAAACATCATTGTGGCTGATTGTGCAGAGGGAGAAAGAAAGGAACGGAAATGAAAATTAAAATCAACTGAAAATACCACTACTCTTCAATCTAATCTGCTACCTTAAGGACTCTTATACCTCTGATAACTTTGTTCAATTGAGGAACTATTCATAGAAGTCGCTGAGATGTCTTTTTGTTATTGACAGCATAGCTCATTGTCCATGACCATATTGATACCCAGTCTTACCGTAATTACACATGCAGTGAAGCTTGCATTTTACTCCTTCACCATAAAAGTATTACTCCTCCTCTGACGGGAAATCCCTCCTGTATATTTGTTAGTATCATAACCGTCTGATGCTTTTCAGAGAAGGCAGGTCACCATTCCCAGACTGGGTGCAAGAACAGCAAACACTCCACCATTTGAGACCACAAAAGCCACAGTTACAAGCTGACTGGATACACAACTTCCAGATCATTGCTTAGTGTCAAGAAACAATACTCACTGGTACTGGCAACCACCCTTTATCTCCACTGACAAAAGCTTAAGTCTGTTTTTGTGTTCCATCTGTCTTACAAGACATTATATCTCTTTTACTCATAACATGTAGGATTTCATTATAACATCTCATGAACCAAGATGACACAAGTAGTATGGTAACCCAAAGTGTCAACACAAAAGAATACTGCTGTTTGTCCTATCTATGGACTAATTTGCGTCAGGCCTTTATCTAGACTCCTGCAGTTCTCAACTTCAGCTGATTTTTGTCCTGAGATCCCTCAGAGTTAATGGGGAGCTGCATTTTTATCAAGAACACTTTGGGCACATCCTATAATCATTTAAGACATCTGCATGATATTCTCTTCAACAGAACTTGGAATGGAACGTGTCCCCAGAAGTTTAGAGTCAGGCACATTAACAATTAACATTAACAATAAAACAAAACTAACTGAGCACAACTAAGACCTCAAAAGCAGGGATTGAGGTTTGGTATAGAGAACTAATGTTGGTTAGCTTATCTTTCCAGTGAATTTAGGGCATTTTATGGATATCACTAATGGTACCTTCTCCATTCCAAAGGCACGTGCTTATATATTGAGGCTGTGTTCTCTGGACCCAGACTCTCCCACTACTGGAAATATCCTCTTTAAGCCCATTCTATAGAGACCTTTCAATATTTGCTGAGTTTCAATGAAATCACCTCTTGTTCTTCTAAACTCCAGTGAGTACAGGCCCAGAGCCATCAAACACTTCACACATGTTAACCCTTTCATTCCCAGCATCATTCTTACATACCTCTTCTGGACCTGCTTTTAGCGAAGATTGATAGGTTCTTGATTAGTTAGGGTGTCAAAGGTTACAGGGAGAAGGCAGGAGAAAGGGGTTGAGAAGGATGATAGATCAGCATAATGGAATGGCAGAGCATACTCAATAGGCCAAACAAGCCCGATTCTGCTGTTAATAGCCTCTCCAGTACTAGCAGCACATCTTTTATTGGATTTGGAGCCCAAAACTGCTAATAATACTCCAAATGTGGTTTGACCAATACCTTATAAAGCTTCAGTGTTATATCCTTTGAAGAGTGATTTCACAAACTTGCAGTAATGGCCCGAAACATTGACTGTATTTTTTTCCATAGATGCTGCTAGGCCTGCTGAGTTCCTCTAGCATTTTGTGTGTGTTGGTAGCATTACATCCTTCCTTTTATATTTTAGTCCTCTTGAAATGAATGCGAGCATTGCATTTGCCTTATGTGTGGGTTCAACAATACAGAGGAAGAGAAAGATTTAGTCATGGAAACCTGAGTGCCACCATGAAACCCAACTTAATAGGTAATGTGGATCAAGAAGGAGAATCTGCCAGGATTCTGTCTGCAGGAGTATCTTCTGTTCCTCCTCTATATATATACACACACACACACACACACACACACACACACACACACACACACACACACACACACACACACACACACACACACACACACACACACACACACACACACACACACACACACCACCCCCCCCCCCCCCCCCAAGAAATTGCTGAGTGTCTATAATCAAGAGGGGATAAGAAATATGGTTTGTGGTTTGAGCACAATGATTATCTGAGGGCACAATCCTCAAACCGTGTTTTTGGTGGAAAAACAGGAGCTTTGATAAATTGGAACAATGCCGAACCAAGTCAGTAGCAGATACTCAACATCAACCCTAACCTGAAAGTGATGTGGCTTTCAGAGTAGCTGGAGCTCATTTTTTGACGAATTTCTATTCTGTAAAGCTGTCTGTGAAGGTAAAGCATAGCAGAGCAGCTCAATAAAATGACATGTCCATCCTGTGCCATGTGGGAAGATGTAAACACTTGACGAGGAAGTATCTCCAGCTGCAGCAGCTTGAAATCTAACCTTCAACAGTGGAACAGTGGCTGGAATTAGTATAAAATTTCCACATTTGCTGATGACATGAAATAAAGTTTCACGATTTCAAACCTCTCATAACTTTGTATCCTTCTTCTGCCCATTACGCTGCTGCCACTTAGAGCAGAAATGAAGGCACTCCATCTCTGGTGACATTTACGGCTTCCTTCCTTGCATCAGTAGCTTTCTCTCAGTTTACTGTCAGTCATGCAAGTCCCGGGTAGCGCCTCAGGAATACTGTCACACACAGATGTAGGAGGATTGTTCATTGCTGTTTCTGTAGCATTTTCGTTCAACCAGTCTGGGTTGTTATCCACGAGCTGAACCCCCAAGCCCCCAAATTTTGTTTACCTCCATCAATTCTCCTCTCAATCTTCTATGTTCCAAGGAATAAAGTCCCATCCTATTCAATCTTTCTATGTAACTCAGGTCCCCCAGACCCAGCAACATCCTTTTAAATCTCCTCTGTATGCTTTCAATCTTATTTACGTCTTTCCTATAGGCAGGTGAGCAAGACTACACACAATACTCCAAATTAGACATCATCAACATCTTATACAACTTTAACGAAACATCTTATCTCCTGTACTCAATTTACGAAGGCCAATGTGCCTTTGTTTACAACCTTATCAACCCTATTCACTTTCAATGAATTATGGACCTATATTCCCAGATCCCTTTGTTCTACCACACTCCTCAGTGCCCTACCATTCACTGTGTACCCAGGTTGGTTTTGCCAGTGCAACACTTCACATGCGTCAGCATTAAATTCTATCTGCCATTTTTCAGCTCATTTTTCCAGTTGGTCCAGATTGTGCTGCAAGCAATGATAGCCTTCCTCGATGTCCATTACACCCCCAATCTTGGTGTCATCTGCAAATCTGCTAATCCAGTTAACCACATTCTTATCCAGGTCATTGATATAGATAACAAACAACAACAATGGATTCAGCACTGATCCGCGCAGCAGTCCACTAGTTAAAGGCCTCCACTCCCTGGCTTCTTCCACAAAACCAAAGCCTAATTCAATTTAGTACCTCATCTTGAACGTCAAGCGACTGTACCTACTTGACCAACCTCCCACATGGGACCTTGTCAAATGCCTTGCTGAAGTCCATCTATTCAACATCCACTGCTCTGTCTTCAACAATTTTCCTGGTAACTTTTTTAAAAACCTCTATTTTGAAATTATCTGTATGGACAACATGTAAAACAATTTTTACTGTATCTCAGTGCATACAACAATAATAAACTACTGAGCAATTATCCTCTTAGTGGAAAAGCCAAGATCAGACAAATCAGTGTGTGAATAAGAATTAATGTGAATGGAGTTAAAATAACTTAATGTACATCTGAGATGACCACACATCTTTACCATGAACACAGACATTGGTGTTGAGATCTATTGATAATCTGCACCCACTAGTATTTCTTTATACCTTTATATATGGTCTTTCAAGTTCCATGGTGTGAATGCTACCAGAGCAATTGTCTCAAAAATCCAGTCACATGGTTTCAATTTTGACTTCTGGTGTTGCCTGAAGTTTGCACCAACCTCTTTTTGTACTCCATTATGACTTGCTGATCCTCTAAATTTTCTGTCAATAGATTCACTTTCAACCATTCCATCATGAGCAGTTGCATCTTTACCCACCACATTCAGTCTGGGTCTCATGCACTTGCAGACCATGATTAAATGCTATCCCTTTGCAAACTCACTTTGGGTTATTTTCTGCTTTAATCTTTTTGTATAAGTGCAAGTTTTTTATTTATTTATTGAGATACAGCATAGAATAGGTCCTTCCAACCCTTTGAGCTGTGCTACCCAACAACTCCCCCAACCCATTTAACCCTAGCCTAATCACGGGATCATTTACAACAGACAATAAACCTACCAAATGAGACATCTTTAGACTGTGGGAGGAAAGCGAAGCACCCAGAGGAAGCCCACACCACCACAAAGAGAATGTACAAAGTCCTCACAGGCAACAACGAATGATTCTTGCTGCTATTCATAATAACTTGTAATTCTACAATTTTGGCTCTAAATAAAACTACTAGATGTTTTGTGGTCAGTTTTATCTGGACATTGAAATTAGTGTTTTTTCATTTCTCCCAAAGTACTTACTAAATTCTGTGCTAATTCACTTTATTTTTTTGTATTTCAAGGTGTTTATCTTGTTTGTGTAAACAACAAAACCAATATAAATAGGTTAACACAACAATTCACAATCAGTATATCATCTGTGTTGACTTTGAATTGCAACTGGGCAGCTAAAATCAAAACAAAATCAAGCACTGCTCTTTTAAACAGTGTAGCATTTTGCAATAAATTGAGCATTTACAATGAAAAATGCTAAATTCATCCAATAAGCTGGATCAAAATCACAAACAAATAATAAATAGTTGTGAGCAAACACGAGGAAATCTGCAGATGCTGGAAATTCAAACAACACACACAAAATGCTGGTAGAACACAGCAGGCCAGGCAGTATCTATAGGGAGAAGCGCTGTTGACGTTTCGGGCCGAGACCCTTCGTCAGGGCTAACCGAAAGGAAAGATAGTAAGAGATTTGAAAGTAGTGGGGGGAGGGGGAAAACATCGACAGCGCTTCTCACTATAGATGCTGCCTGGCCTGCTGTGTTCTATCAGCATTTTGTGTGTGTTGTATAAATAGTTGTGAAATTGTTTTGCACTCTTGTTACAAAAGTATCAATACTGCACTGTATTTCTGAAAGAAACAATTAAAACTGATACAGTGACAAGTAAATTAATCTAGTCTACTGTTTAGAGAACTTCTAATAATTATATGATTATAAGTCCAATCTCTGTAAACTTCAGCCCAACCAAAAATCTGGTCAGTGCCATATCCTGCACTAACTGCCCATAATTTATATTAGCTTCTGGCTGCACCAAATTCTCAATTCAAAATGTTCATCCATCTATTATAGTAATTTCCTGATATCTATATCTATACTTCTTGCTTCCTCGGAAAGGCAGACAAACTAATTAAGAAAATCCTCACACCCTGGGAATTCGCTGTTCTTCCTCCCTCCCTTGGGCAGAAGATACATGAAAGCATTTACCACCAGGCCCAAGGACAGCTTCTATATCGCTGTTGTAAGAAAATTAAATGGCACTCTGGTACAACAGGATGGACTCTTGATCTCACAATATACCTCTTCTTGGGTTTGCACTTATTGTCTACCTGCATTGCACTTTATATTCTCTACATTCTGCATTGAATTACTCTTTTCCTTTGTACCACCTTGATGTACTGCATGTGACAATAATAAACCAATTCCCATTTTCCCATTTCTATAATCTCTCTAAGACCCTACAACATCAGAGAATTGTGCATCTCTTTCTTTGTCCCACATTTCATAGTTATAATTTAAATTCCCAAGGTTCACTCTGAGCCTTAAAAGGCTCTCAATCTCAATACTCTTGTAAAAGCAACCTAAGTTTCAAACTGAAACTTGTTACTTTCTTTAGCTAACATTTTTCTGACTGATTTGTTATTGCATGTTATTGAGATGTGAAATCAGTGACAACAGTGAGATATTAATACTTCATTTTAGCAGGTAATATGACTTTAAGTTTGCAAATGAATGGTACCAAAAATATAACCAAGAACTATGTAGATGTTTATTTTAAATAATTAACCTCATATTTCTATAGAATGCTTTAGAAAATAATAACTACTTCAAGGTAGCATTAAGTTGAATGTTTGGTGAGAACTTTTAGTTGAGAAAATATCGACAGAGCTGAAGTAATAAAGCAATGTGAAGTTCACTCCAGCAAAGTTATGCTATAAATGGAACAAAAACTAAACTGCAAGAAAAACTCAAGAGATCAGGCAGCATCCGTGGAAATGAAAGGGATGTGTCAGTATCTCAGGTTGAGATCCTGCAGCTCTGAGCTAGGGTAGGGGGGGGAGGGGAGTGAGGTGGGGGATAAAGGAAAGATGACCAGTATGTAGTAGTGCAGGGAGCAGTGGATATAGGGGAGATTTATATCGTAAGTGGTTTTGTTATTCATTTTAAATCAGTAAGTTACCAAAAATATTAAAACTTGAAAGTGAAGTGATATAATTATATCAATCAATATTAATATAAAATCAATATTAATCAGATGCAACAAGTTCTGATTTCTTGCAATACTAGAATGAATTCTTATAACATCAATTGTTCTTCAGATGAACAAGCCCTCTGATTAATCAGAAATAAGCAATGGAGGGGTTTAGGTATTACACAATCTACTAGTGAGACCAATGCTGCTGCAACTCAAATTGTGCAATCAAACATAAAATTTAATGTTGGAGAAATTGTGCAAGTGATTTAACAGGATGGATTATACATCTGAAATGATAAACAGATCCATTTTTGTCTTCACACTGCCAATGCCAGCTCTATCATGGGCAGTAGTCTCCACAACATCAAGGACACCTTCAAAAGGCGATGCCTCAGAAAAGGTGGCATCCATTATTACGCATCCTTACCACCCAGGACATGCTCTCTTTTCATTGCACACACACTCAACATTTCAGCAACGGCTTCTTCCCTTCCCACACCAGATGTCTGAATGGGAAATTAACCCATATACACTACTCCACTATTTATTTCTTGTTAGAGTAATTTAGTTTTGTTTACTATTATGTATTGCCAATGTACAGCTGCAAAACAACATATTTCATGACTATTGATTATATTTGATAGCAAAAAGCTAATAATTGAAAAGAATTGGTTAAAAAATGAAATCATGTGAATACAAAACAAGGAGGGCAAATGTTAGAAATCTAAAGGAAAAGTCAAACAAAAAGTACTAGCAACATTTAACAAGTCAGGCAAGTATTTCAACATTTTTAAAGAAAATTAGCCGATATGTTCATTCCAAAGACATATTTTAACTTCCAAGTACTGATAATTGATATTAAAATTGACTTCTTAACTTTGTTCTATCATTTCTGTCTACACAGTGGACATTATATGGAAGAAGCTGGCTTGTACAAATCTTTGAGCACTGTATATTGTAAATAACTAATATAGTAAAATCTTTTCAGTTTGTTTTATTTCAGTTTCCTTAGAATATCTGGCTCAGCACTTCCTTTATTTTGCTCAATGCTCTCAGTATCTTTTGTTCTTACAAGACAGAAAATTTTAAAAAAACAAATCTACTTACAAAAAATATTTTATAGAGGAAATGAAATCCTATGTCTCTGGAAACAGTGCCTTTAAGAAGTTGGTGTCTCTTTCATCATAATGCTGTTACACCCAAGTGCTGTAATACTTCTTACAGAATTGACCAACATCATCATGTGACACTGGTTATCCCACCTGCTTTTCTGAGACAATAATCGTCTTTGGTTACAAGGGTAGAACAACTTTTCGTGAAAATGTTTCTTTAGTGAAGACAAAGTTAGCAAATATTGAGTACTCATTTGGAAATTGCAGGCTAGATTTGTCACATCTAAAGAAATAAACATATTTCTGTTTACATATCATTTGATTACCTAATACGCAATGGCATCAGCGCTGGACTCCGGAGTGAAGGCTCCGAGTTCAAATCCAACTCGGGCCACCCCCGAGCATGCTTTCCATCCATGCTGGGTTTAGCGTCGAGCTAGCCACTCGGCCTCGTAAAAAAAAACAAGGGTTGAGTCAGGAACGTTCATAACGTGACCCGGTTAATCTGAAAGGAGACTAATCCTGACACCACGCGCCAGACAAGAATGGCTGGCTGACTGAAGCGACACGCTAAAAAAAACCTGAAACATCTAACAGCTAATGAATCTTAGTCACCATTGCAATGTAGGGAACAAATAACTAATTTTCACATAAAAAGCTTCCACAGTCAGCAATATTTTAATGCATTTCTCACTGTTGTCCAATACGTGAGATAACCCTACTTTTTCCTCAAAGATAATATGAAGGGATCTTCTTTGTTCAATTGCAAAAACAATTCAATATTTCAAATGAAAATTGCAGGTTTCACAACGTAGTTGCTAGTTCAGTGATAGCTGGCTGACCTATGGCAGAAATGACCAATTTAATACTAACAGAGGGAGTTGTTTTTGAAAATGAACCACAAAGGATCTGATGTGCCCAGATGTAAGATCGATCAGAGTGCTGGTGGAATGTAAAACTAAAGTGACAAGTAAATGGAAACTGCAGACTGAGCGAAGGTGTTCCACAAAGTAGTCTGCTAATCTGCATTTTGTTTCTCCAGTGTGGGGGATAACATTGTGAATGCCAAATGCAACACCCTTTCCCAGTGCAGATGAAATATCTGCAACCTAAAATAGTAAATCTAATTCTCTTTCCACAGATGCTGCCTGAATTGTTGAATGTTTCCAGCATTTTCTGTTTTTTTTTTCAGACTGGTATTATCAGCAGTTTGTTTTTGATTTTTACCTTTCATTAACATCATAACTGATCAGACTACAACCTCAAAACTGAACCTATGTTGGATAACCTTTCACCCTGTGGCTTATCAAGAATCTATCTAACCCTGCCTCAAAACTACACAAAACCACTGCTTCCGTTGACATTGAAGGAGCAGTTCTACAGACTCATGACCCTCAAGAGAAAACTGTGTCTCAGCAATTTGAAAAGGCGACCTCTTGATTTTAAACAGTGACCACTATTTCTAGATTTGCAAAGTTCAAAATTTATTATTGAAGTATGCATACAGTATACAACCTCGAGATACACTTTTTCGCAGGCAGCCACAAAACAAAGAAACACAACAGAATCCAAGAAAATCTCACACAACAAAGACTAACAAACATCTAATGTGCTATAAAAGAACAAATCATACAACCAATTAAAAAGTAAACATATAATACACCGAACACAAACTGCAGAGTCCCAGGAAGTGAGCCCACAATCACGAAGCCAGTTCAGCACTAAGATTTTCAAGCAAAAGAAAACATCCACTCCATAGACACTGTGTTAAGACCCCACCAAGGTGAGCAAAGTAATCATTATCTGCAATTTATTTCTCTTCATCTCATCATCACATTGCGAGCATTTATAATTTAAATTCAATTAAGAAGCAATCATACCAACAGTAATCCCGAAAAGAGATACAACGCATGGCATATACCTTTTGGGAATGCTTGATGACAGCCCATATTGTACAATCAGATGCAATAACTAGTTACAAGAGTGTTCTCAAGTAAATGTTGAATGTGTATTTAAAACAGCTCAAGCTGGCAAATTAGCACCCTGGACTCACCATCCAACCATGGAACACCAGGAGACAGGAGTCTACCAATCAATGGCTGCACTGGATGGGCAAATGAAAATTCTCCTGTTCACAGGAAAGCTCTGGGGTTGTAGGCTAGGTCACAGGCTTTATGAAGATAGTAGTTATGAGTATGCAATGGGTGGGGTGTGAGAATGGCAGCAGTGAGCAGAGTGAGCAGCCAGTAGCTGGTCGGTGGGGGCAGGGTGGGCTGATGGTAGGATCACTGAGAGCTCAGTGTAGGTGCTGAGAGTGAATAATGGGAAGGAAGCTTAAGGAGCTTCTGGGCAGACGGCTGAAGATGGCAGTTATTCTAACAAGGACATGGGGGGAATGAGGGGTCAAAGAGAGAAGAAATCAAAGTGCCAAGTAAAAGATGTGGACAAAATTAAGTGCCTGTTTCTATTTGCTCATCTGCAAAGACTGGTCTCCAATCTCCTTATTGGTTCAATAACTAGGAGGCCCAAATGAAGATCAGGGTCTTCTCAGAACAGACCTCTAAAAGCTGATGTGCAGTGATCGCCATTCCTAAAGAAATTCCCCCACAGGTGGTCATCTCAGAACTGGTATAAAAACCATTCATGCTCAATTTTGACGGATTGTCTAAACAGAAGAGTCGATACTACAGGAATTTGTTGTATCATAAATTTGCGTTGGATCTTTACAGCATCTAAGTGAAAAACTATAATTTCTATTGAGATTTTCACCTCTATAAAACACTATTCTTATCGTGCATCTTTCTACCTACGAGGCATAATATTTTAGCTGGCATATATTAATCTCATTTTCCACAACATTCAGCAAATGAAGGAAAAAGCGTTTTAGGGCAGCAAGCATGGGACGATTTGGATTATAAATGGACACTTCAAAACGCTCCTGTGACATGTCGCTCGGCATGCAAGCGGAGCACGCGATCCGAGAGATTGAACATGTAGTGCGAATATACTCCAACGCGTTAAGTTGCGGAACCCGGTGCAAAGGCGACGAAAAGGGTCTACTGAGGGTGGTCTGCATCCCGACCTGCAGCCGAGGTTCCCGACATCGACCCGCATCCATACATGCGGGAGGCGCGCAGGGTCTCACAGGTACGGAAGGCACCGTATGTTGACAGCTGCGGGAGGCGCCGGGTCGCTGACACCGAGCTGGGACAACAGATGCGGGAGGCACGCAGGGACCTCCACACCGGCCATTCGCCACAGGTGCAGGAGGTGCGGACTCCCTCACACGGAGCTGGGGTCACAGATGGGAGACGCGGGCTCTTTTGACAGATGCGGGGCTCGCCGCGCAGGTCTACAGTTGTGGGAAGCACCCGGTGCCTCACGCCGAGCAACAACCAGAGGAGCGGGGGGATGCGCCTCCCTACATCTGCCTGCAGCCTCGGGTGCGGGAGGCTCGTGGGACTCCGGCAGCAAGAAGCAACAGGGAGGAGAAAGCTTCAAGCATGCAAAGTGCGGCAACTCAGAAATCCGATGCGTCCCCCCCTTTAACTTGAACCCTGTAACTTGACACAACGCCGATTTGTCAATTTCAGTTGTCAAACTGAGAAAACTGAGGGCAAAAAAAAATAGAGCGAATGGCAAATGGCCGCGATTTTCAAACCAAAAATTGGTGCTGTTACAGTCCAGGAACACAGAGCAACTGCACACGCCGAGCCTTCAACATTTCACGATGCCAGGTTACAAAGCACAAGAAACGTTACATGAAGCACAACATCATCAGGAAACTGGTAAAGGTTCACTACAACACCGCGCTCGGCTTTTCCTTTTAAGTATTATTTTTGTAACTGGTCAAACAGACGCCTGAACAGATTACTTGCTGCTACTATTGAGTGGATTGAGCCGCACGACAAAAGGAAGACTTATGCAGCACATACATCTCTTACACTGTGTGTGCAAAAGTCCCCTCCAGAAAACACACCCGAACAGATCAGCGAACAACCATGAGGATAATACTCACGGATTTTTCATTAAAATTCGGCGTATCACTCGTTTCTTTTACTGAAGCACAATCCGTTTTTTTTTAGTCTCGGATCGATACCCAGGGCAGCTGGCACGAAGCCGCTGCGCATGCGCCTCAACTCTATGGACTTACTCGCAATTGGTACGGCTCCGCGTCACAGAGAGAGAGGGAGAGAGAGAGAGAGAGAAAGAACAGGGTGAGGGGTTGCCTGCTGCCAGACCGCAACAGCTTGTGGTGTGTCCGCACTTCCTCGCGTAAAGCTTGCATCACCCACGCCCTACACTCGGTTTAGTGCACCCTCGAAGTCAGTTTATTTCCCTTTTTTAAAAGTAAACGTACGAACTAGTTTATTGCAGTTCTGGGAAATATTGCAATTCTTTAAGATGTTAAGGAAGGAAAGGTTTCGGTTTGCTGGCGCAGCTGATTTCAGCATCAACTAACATTCTGCTTGTGGGTACCAGCAAAGTGAAAGCAAATTTAACTAAAAACAGCTGAAAATCTGAAATACTGGAACGCTAGGTTTCACCCAGCTTCTACTGTGTGCAAAGTTTCTCTTTGATGGCAAAATATAATTTAAAAAGAATAATCAAAATTAATATTAAATGAAATAAGCGTTACTGATACTAAATATGGATAAATTTAAATATTTGTTTTTCCTTACATGTCGTTATGAATATACTTGTTTCATTTGGGCAGAACGAACTAATCGGAAATCGACGTCTACATCAACATAAGGAGGTCAAATAACTGGCCAAACAATTTATAAATAACTTCACCCCTCAATATAATAAAGGAGACGGATGCATTGTAGAGGTTTATAGTTTCCCCCGAAATCTAACAGTGTGTAAAGTGATTGTTTGCCCCCCCCCCCGGTGTCTGTTTCAGATGCGGTAGAGACCAGCTCCTGCCAACGCTGGAAATACAGTGGTAGATTAAGAAGCATCTATTAAGAGACAACCAGTTATCCTTCCAGGTCCAAATGAGTGAATCTATACGTCTAAGTAATACCATTTTAATTCGTTTGAGGAAAATGCTCGCGGATTTCAAGTAGTTTGTATGCTTACAATGGATTGTAAGCACAATACTCTTGTATCGATATTTTTTTTAAAGTTTAGCCAGTTTGGTGTTGATCCTTAATACACGGCTGTTCTCACACGGAAAGGAAAATCCAGTTTCTGCAGCCTCTTCCATTATTAACAAATCAGTGTTGCGTGCTGGCGATTTGATCTCTTGGAATTGTTCTTTTTAGAGTACCTTTGCTTCTCTTGAAAAACGCAAATAATCGTTGCACGTTATTCAAGCAGAGAGATGCATGTAGTTTCCGATTAGCACGGAATGTATCGGTTATTCGCTGCTCTGCACTTTTACGAGCTGTACCTGGGTTCTTATTTTAAATCTCTGTTCGCACATATCTGGCTCATAGCTAGTGTTATTTTTTAAAACTGTATATGTTCTTCCAAGTCAATAAAGTTTAAAAATTGATTTCTAAGCTAAGTGCATTCAAAATGCACTAATGTATCCCCCTCACACAAAAAAATGCTGGAGGAACTCAGCAGGACAGACAGCATCTATGGAAAAGCGTACAGTCGACGTTTCGAGCCGACACCCTTCGGCAGAACATTTTGCGTGCGTTGCTCGGATTTCCAGAATCTGCAGATTTTCTCTTTTTTTTTCTCTATATCGGCCTCGTTTTTTTTGTCTATCATAGCTGAACAAGCATTAGTTGAATTAAATCCCAAATGTACTTAGCAAATACACTTTATGGTTAAAGAACCTTATTTTCAAACTAAGTGTTTTTTTGCCCCTTTTCCTCAGAGGGTGGCGCCAGACACCACAGTTAAAACCCTGAAACCAATTGCCCAAAGACGATTCGATACTGTGCTCCAAATATTTCAGAGCTAAATCATAATGCTATTTCCTCACTTTCTTAATTGGTCTTATGATTCAAAAATCAAACGCGCGTCTGTTTGGAAAGCGAAAACAGAAATATGTTTACGACATACCTGGATATATGTTTGTGTTAGATGGGTGACTGATGGAGGATCTACTTGTGCATATGTGTGTCGGAGGGTGGGGAAGAGCATTATGTGCAGCGGAAAGAGAAAATGTTCTTGTGGAAGAAGACGCTCAATACGTTGTGTAGTTGTGGAATATGGTTATTGCAAAGATACAGCATTATAGCTGTATGTGAGTATATTAGGTGGCGTTGAGCATTGTGTGTGCGGAGGGGTCTTTAATTTCCTTCAGTCATTCACGGGATATGGATGTTATTTGTAATGGCCAGTAGTTAAATATTGTCCATGAACAGAGAAGGCAGCTAAGAGTTAGTGCCTTGACATTTCTGGCGTCATACCTGGATCAAATTTACTGATAATGATCAGTGTTCTTCGTGTAGCACAAGTAACCCCTCACACACATTAGCAGCCGCACCCAAACCCTCTATGCGCATGATAATGCCTCAATCTCACCCTGTTGCTTCATATATTCAGTGGAAAGGCACACACCAGTGAAATGTCTTTAAACAAACTTTTGATGTCATTGTATTGCTTACTGACACGTTTTATTCCAGATTTATTTAATTGCTTGAAATTCCCAAGCAACATGGGAATTTGAACTGACCATTCAGTAACAACTATAGTGTTCTCTCTCTCCCTCTCTCTCTCGCTCTCTCTCTCTCCCTCTCTCTAACAGGATGGGTGGGGTGAGCACGCCTTGCTGGTTGTGAAAATGAGTGCGACAGGATGAGGTGAAGTAATGTGCATGGGTGGATGGGAGGTCACTTGTGCGTCAATGTATGTGATGTGCTATTTGTGTTTTTGCTGTGATTTTTAAAGTTGTGTTTTGGGATCTGGGATTTGCTGGCAAGGGCAAATTTATTGTCCATCCCTAATTGAGAGTTAGTGAGTAATCCGCTTGAACTACAGATCTACTGTTGAAGGGGCGTGAACAGAGCTGTTGGTTGGAGATTTCTGGTACTTATACCCAGCAATATGAAGGACTAGTGACTATTTCCAAATCAGGATGAGAATGTGCTTGAGAAACAGGAAGAGTTGTTGCTGTTTAAGTAAGATTTTATTGTGTGTGTGACTGTGTGAGAGAGATGTGGTAGATTATGTATGTGCTAGTGAATTGAGATTATTGTGAATGTGTAAGTATAGCCATGCAGGGTTAGGACAGGATTGGTGTGAAGATCAAAATTGACATTTACAGAGGAGATATAATTCTAAGCGATCTCGAATAAAAATAAAACATCATAGGTTAGAATGCAATCTGGATAGCTGCAAATCTGAATAGAGCTAATGCATATCTCCAACACTTTCTACTTTCTGTAAAGGTTCATGAATGAGATGAACATTTTAGCCTGTCACAACAGTCAGCTAGCCTCGTGAGCTTCCTAAGTGTTTCTGTAACAAGACTCATTTTACCATGAAAAATCCAAGTTAAAAATAAATATTGACCTCAGGGATGATGAAAAAGCTGTTTGTGTAAGCGAACAAGTATAGTCTCTATCAACTTTTAATATTAGACTTGTGATTGCTTTCACATACCATTTTAATTCTCAGATTTACTTATGCTATGAAAATATCAGCACATTTAAGTGAATCCTAAAAGAGGATTCACTCCAATGTTTGCTTTGCATAGTGAATAAGAATTGGCTCCCATTTGTGTCGTTTGAAAGTGTTTTGAGAGAGGGATAATGATTATGTGGAAGTGGGAAAGTACAGGAAGAGAAGGAATGTCATGCTGGAGTTCTACAGCAAAATACTAACAGACAGTAACAACTATGCCTTAACCAATTAGGTTGGAGAATCTTTTTGTCCCACTCTTCAGGATCAATACTGTACTGGCAAGGTGAACATTTCCTTCAGAAAACAAGAATGGACTGCCTTTCCGAACTGCTGCAGCTAAATCCGAAGGAGATATTCCCATAGGACTCCCAGTGAGTCCTGGGGAAGGGTCTTGGCGCAAAATATTGACTGTTTACTGTTTTCCAGAGATGCTGCCTGACCTGCTGAGCCCCTCCAGCATTGTGTCTGTTGCTTTGTATATCCAGCATCTGCAGATTTTCTCGTGTTTATGATTCCCATAGTACTATTGCGTAGGCAGTTGCAGAATTTAGACTAAATTATGCTGAAAATACTATGATATATGTTCAATTTAGGATGATGTGTGACTGAAGTTGGTGGTATTTCCATGTCATCAAGCACTGTCCTTGGCATAGATGAAGTCTTGGGGTGGTCAAGCTGAGTTACCGCAATCCATGTGGTAGATGATGCACTCTGTAACCACTGTATGATGGTGGTGGATAGCGATCAATCTAGCAGGCAGCTTTGTCCTGAATGGCTTGAGCCTTCTGAGTGTTGCTGCACATTCATTAATCCAGGAGTAGGGAGTGTTAAGTTTTGTAACTCCAAAACGTAAAAACTAATTGAAAGAAAAATATGGAGCTGGGAGATCATGCATGTCTACTTCGTTCTTTACTTTAGTGAGGTGTGCATTAATGATGTGGTGGTGTGATGATGTATGCCATTCACATACTTTTACATATAACCTGTAATGAATTAAGTAAACAACAAAGAATGCTCAAAACATTATATTTATAATATTACTCAAACATATATATGTCAGAGTAATATTGTAAAAATATTGTTTGAGCATTTTTTGTTATTTACATAATTCATATATATACATACACTATACCTACTATATAGACATCCACAGCTTAGTATATTTTAAATTGTCCCATGCAGGCCTAAAGATTTACTCGCTGTAGAGGATTTTTTACTCATGTGGCATAATGTCTTTCCTGACAAGGGGGATCACTCTGGCAGGTGAGATTTGCGACTGTGAAGCAGTCTCAGGTTCTGAGGCTTCCTCCATGCTGCCTGTAGGAATTGACTCTGTGACTGCAGAAAGTGGTTCTGACAGCTCTAGACACCTTTGTTCTGTAACAATTCACTCTGATCTCCTCAACTGATCGATGAGTCTTCTCCTGATGACATCAGATGCAATCTCCACTGGGCAGGAGGGTGATCCAGTTCTCTCCTAAATATTTTCAAATACCTACATTTGATTTTTACTGTATTCCTTGCCAGGACTGCTTGTCCAGGAATTGAACCTCCTTGCTTGAGAAGCCCTCAATTTGACTCAGCTGTTTGTCCTGCATACGCCTTCTGAGGTTGAGTTTAGGGGATCCAAGTATGAGCGCAAGTGATGACCCAGTAACAGCATAGCGAGTGAGTTGTTGGTTGTGTGTGCTGCATTACCATATGCAAGGAGGAAATTGGCAAGCTTCTAATTCAATGTTTGTGAAGAGTGTTCTGCTTACATTGCACACAGTGCATTCTTTAGACCCCGGACAAACCATTCCACCAAGCAATTTGTAGCTGGGTGGCATGGTGTAGATGAAATATGTCTTATTCCATGAATTTTCAGGAATGGCTGAAACTGTTCTGCAACAGACTAGTCCCTTGTCACTGACCAAGTGTTCTGGAACACCAGTCCTTGAGCAGAGGCTTGTCAACACATCAGCTGTGTGCAAGCTGTAGCTGAGGCTATTGGGAACACTCTTGGCCACTTTGTTGCAGCATCAACAACTACCAAGAATTTTTTGCCTAGGAATGCTCAAGCAAAATCCCCATGAATCTTCTGTCAGGGCAATGCAGGCCATTCCTGGGAATGGAGAGGTGCTGTTCTTGTCATCATCTAGATATATGAGCATCATTAACAGTGCACGGCATGCTGACATATCCCAGGCCACCACACAAAACTTCGTTAATTCTTTCATTTTGACCACACTTAGATGACTGGCATGTAGCTCTCAGCTTAGATGGTAACAACAACTTTCAATCTCCACACAAGGGAAGTTACGTTAAGGCTAAGTTCATCCTGTTGCAGGTAAAAATGAGGGAACTGGAAATCCGGCTGCATATTTCAATCAATTTGGGTTGCCATGTAGACCTGAGACAAGGTGGGTCTTTTCTGGTTTACCTTTGAATCATCTCTGCTGTAGTATGGAAAATTATGATTTGCTTCAGGGAGTAAAGTTCTCTTCTGCAAATTTTTCAAGTAATTCTTTTTCCAAAGGTAAATGGGGCAATCTATCACCATTTCCATGCTTAGTTGTCCTCTTGAGTTCGATTATATAATTGTGTCCTCTAAGATACAGCCCATCTCTGCATTCACACTGCTGCTGTTAGTGGAACACCCTTCTGCGGGTTGAAAATGGACACCAGTAGTTGATGATCAGCAATGAGGGTAAACTCTCTCCCATACAGGTATTAGTTGAAATGCTATACACTCTAAACCAGACAAAAGTTTTCTCTGACAATCTGTGCATAATTTTTTCCTGCAGCAGTAATAGAATGTGATGCAATGGCTATGGGGTGTTGACTATTATCACTCATAACAATCCTCTATCCTGTGGGAGAGGGTGTTGATCTATTTTCAATAATGGGTTAATGGTGACCTTAAAATCACCACAGATCTGAAACACTCATTCCTCTTGGCCTCTGGGACCACTGGCATTGCCCATGGGTTCCACTCAACCTTGGAAAGAATTCTTTCAGCCCCCATGTGATCTAGCTCAATAGCTGCTTTATCATGGATGGTATAAGGAACCAGACGGGCTTTGTAAACTTGGGTGTGGCATTTTCATTTTGCCCTTAATATATTTGAGTTTTTTAATATCACCTTTGAACACTGCTGTGCATTACCCAGTACCTTTCTTAATTCACTGTCAGTTTACTCTTAGGGCAGGATGGATCTCTATATGAGTTGTGGTTGTCTCAGCCAAACATGGCTCCACAATGCTTGTCGTCTTGTCTTTACAACATGCAAGCCCAGTGTGGCTTTTTGTTGTTGTATGTCATTGTTACAAATGTTATCCCCACAAGAGTTGCTTTTCTCCATTATAAGGTCTTAGTTTGGATATCTGCAGACTTCAGTTCAGTATCTTTGAAATGCCATTCAAATTCATTCTATGGGACAATTGAAACAGCAGAGCAAGTGTCCAATTCCATTTAAATTTATTTGTCATTCACTTCTGGTGTAAGCCATTTTGATAGTCTTAAGACTATGAGATATAGAAGCAGAAATAGGCCATACAGTCCATCATGTCCACTCCACCATTTCATCACGTCTGATCCATTTCCATCTTAGCCCCAATCTCCTGCCTTCTCCCCATATCCCTTCATACACTAATTAATCATGAATCTATCAACCTCTGCATTAAATATACCTAATGACTTCTATTATATTCTATTATATTATGGATTCTATTACTGTATATTATGATCACTGACCCTCCCTATGGATTCCTTTACCTTAAGCTCTCAAATCAATTCTGGTTCATTGCACAACACCCAATCCAGAGTAGCTAATCCCCTAGTGGGCTCTATCACAATCTGCTCTAGAAGCCATGGGTTTCCTCCACATTCCCCTGTTTTCTCCCACAGTCCAAAGGCATAGCTGTTGGTAGGTTAATTGATCATTGTAAATTGTACAGTGATTAAACTTGGATTAAATTGGAACTGCTGGGTGGTGCAGTTCAAAGGGCTATATCTCAATAAATATTTTAAAGCAAGTTTATAGTAATTAACAATCAACTCCAACATATTCCCAACCTTTGAGATCGGGCTAACTAGACTATTATTTCTTTTCTTCTGCCTCCCTCCCTTCCTGAAGTGTGGAGTGACTTTTGTAATTTTCCAGTCCTCCAGAACCATGCCAGAATCTATAGATTCTTGGAAGATCATTACTGATACCTCCAGAATCTCTTCAGCTACCTCTTTCAGAACCTTGATGTGTAATCAATCTGGTCCAAGTGACTAATCTACATTCAAACCTTTCAGCTTCCCAGGAACCATCTCCCTAGTTATAGCAACTGCATTCACTTCTGCCTGTTGACACTATTGAACTTCTTGTAGCTTTCGCAATGAAGATTGATGCAAAATACTTATCCGCCAATTCTGTGTCTCCCATTACTGCCCAATGTCATTTTCCAGTGGTCTAATATTTACTCTCACATCTCTTTTACCCTTAACATATCTGGAAAATCTTTTGGTATCCCCGTTGATATTATTGCCTAGCTTACTTTCATAGTTCATAGTTGTTTACCTGCCATTATTCCTACCAGTGTTCCCTTCCAATCAACTTCAGTCAGGCCTCCCTCATGCCTCTATAATTCCCTTTACTCCACTGTAATACCTATACATCTAATTTTAGCTTCTCCCTCTCAAAATGCAGGATGAATTCTATCATATTACGATCACTGCCACTAAGGGTTCCTTTACATTAAGCTCTCTAATCAAATCCAGTTCAATAAGCACCACCTTATCAGAATAACCATCAACAATAAGTATAACATTTTGGATACTGTTGGTGGGGACGACCTACCAGGGACAAGTTGTAGTAGTCGCGTTTCTGGCACCCGAGAGACTGGGCCCTCAGCTCAGAAAGGAAAGAGGGAAAAGAGCAGAGCAGTAGTGATAGGGGATTCGATAGTTAGGGGGACAGATAAGAAGTTCTGTGGGAGAGATCAAGAATCCTGGATGGTCTGTTGCCTCCCTGGTGCCAAGGTCCACGGAATCTCGGACCGAGTTCTAGGTATTCTCAGGAGGGAGGGTGAGCACCAGATGTTGTGGTCCATGTAGGGACCAATGATATGGATAGGAAGGAGGAGGAGGTCCTGCAAAGAGAGTTTAGGGAGTTAGGTGCAAAGTTGAAGGACAGGACCTCCAGGGTTGCAAACTCAGGATTGCTACCCATGCCACGTTTTAGTGAGGTTAGAAAAAGGAAGATAATGCAGCTAAATACGTGGCTAAGGAGATGGTGCAGGACGGAGGGCTTCATGTTTCTGGACAATTGGGCCTTGTTCCAGGGAAGGTAGGACTTGTTCCAATGGGATAGTTTGCACCTGAACTGGAGGGGGACTAACATCCTTGCGGGTAGATTTGCTAGTGCTGCTCCAGGAGGTTTAAACTAGATTTGCAGGGGGAGGGGAACCAGAGTGTTAGAGCAGATGGTGAGGTGGAGGAAGATAAAGGCCACGCGAGGACTACATGTATAGACAGAAATCAAAGGTTTGTACGTTTTAGAAATGTTCTGAGGTGCATCTATTTCAATGCAAGGAGTATTGTAGGTAAGACAGATGAGTTTAGGGCGTGGATTGGCACGTGGGATTACAACATTATTGCTATTAGTGAAACTTGGTTGCAGGAGGGGCAGGACTGGCAGCTTAATGTTCCGGGATTCCGTTGTTTCAGACGTGATTGGGGGGGAGGGATGAAAGGGGGAGGAGTGGCATTACTAGTCAGGGAAAATATCACAGCTGTGCCTAGACAGGACAGCCAAGAGAGCTTGTCTACAGAGGCCATATGGGTGGAGCTGAGGAACGGGAAAGGTGTGACCACACTAATAGGGTTGTATTATAGACTGCCCAATAGTCAGAGAGAATTGGAGGAGCAAATCTGTAGAGAGATAGCAGACCAATGTAAGGAACAGAAAGTTATAATAGTAGGGGATTTTAACTTTCCACATATTGACTGGGACTCCCACACTGTGAAAGGGCTCAATGGCATGGAGTTTGTCAAATGTGTTCAGGAAAGTTTTCTAAATCAATATATAGAGAGGTAGCTACAAGAGAGGATGCAATACTTGATCTCCTATTAGGGAACCAGACAGGTCAAGTGACAGAAGTGTGTGTAGGTGAACATTTTGGGTCCAGTGACCATAATGTCATTAGTTTCAAGTTAATTATGGATAAGGATAGGTCTGGTCCTCGAGTTGTGGTTCTAAATTGGAGAAGGGCCAATTTTGTGGAAATGAGAAAGGATCTAGGAAGAGTGGATTGGGATAAGTTGTTTTCTGGCAAGGATAGATTCAGTAAGTAAAAGGTGAAATTTTGAGAGTGCAGAGTTTGCATGTTCCTACCAGGATTAAAGGCAAAGTTAACAGGCATAGGGAACCTTGGTTTTCAAGGGATATTGGAGATCTGGTTAATAAAAAGAGAGAGGTGTATAGCAGGTATAGGTAACAAGGAACAAATGAGGTACTTGAAGAGTATAGAAAATGTAAGAAGATACTAAAGAAGGAAATTAGGAAGGCAAAAAGACATGAGTTTGCTTTGGCAGATAATGTAAAGGTAAATCCAAAGGGTTTCTACAAGTATATTAAGGGTAAAAGGATAGTAAGGGACAAAATTATTCCTCTAGATCAGAGTGGTTGTATATGTGTGGAGCCTCATGAGATGGGGAAGATCTTAAACAGTTTATTTTGCATCAGTGTTTACTCAGGAAACTGGCATAGTGTATATGGAAGGAAGGGAAACAAGCAGTAGTGTCATGGAACATATAGAGATTAAAGAGGAGGAGGTGCTTGCTGCCTTACAGTGAATAAAGGTAGATAAATCCCCTGGGCCTGACATATTTCCTTGGATCTTGAGAGAGACTAGTGTAGAAATTGCAGGGGCTCTGTCAGAAATATTTAAAATGTCCTTAGCCATGGGTGCAGTGCCAGAGGATTGGAGGGTAGCTCATGTTGTCCGTTGTTTAAAAAAGGCTCTAAAAGTAAACCAGGTAATTACAGGCCAGTGAGCCTGATGTCAGTAGTAGATAAATTATTGGAAGGTGTTTTGAGAGATCGATATACAAGTATTTGGACAGCCAAGGGCTGATTAAGGATAGTTAGCATTGCTTTGTGTGTGATAGATCATGTTTAGCAAATCTTGTGGAGTATTTCGAGGAGGTTACCAAGGAAGTAGATGAAGGAAAGGCTGTGGATGTTGTTTACATGGACTTTAGTAAGAATTTGACAAGGTCCCACATGGGAGGTTAGTTCAGAAGGTTCAGACACTGGGTATCCATGGAGAGGTTGTAAACTGGATTTGAAATTGGCTGTGTGGGAGAAACAGAGAGTAGTAGTGGATGATTGCTTCTCAGACTGGAGGCCTGTGACTAGTGGTGTGCCTTGGGGATCTGTGCTGGGACCATTGTTGTTTGTTGTCTATATCAATGATCTAGATGATAATGTAGTAAATTGGATCAGCAAGTTTGCAGATGACATTGATTGGAGGTATTGTGGATAGCGAGGAAGGCTTTCAAAGCTTGCAGAGGAAAAATGGGCCAGAAAATGACAGATGGAATTAAATGCAGACAAGTATGATGTGTTGCAAATCAAGGTAGGACATAGACAGTAAATGGTAGGGCACTGAGGAGTGTGGAGGAACAAAGGGATCTGGGAGTTCAGATACATAATTCCCTGAAAGTGGTGTCACAGGTAGACAGGGTTTTAAAGAAGGCTTTTGGCATCCTGGCATTCATTAATCAAAGTACGGAGTATAGGAGTTGGGATGTTATGGTGAGGTTGTATAAGACATTGGTGAGGCCAAATTTGGAGTATTGTGTACAGTTCTGGTCGCCTAACTATAGGAAGGATATCAATAAGATTGAAAGAGTGCAGAGAAGATTTACTGGGATGTTGCTGGGTCTTCAGGAGTTGAGTTACAGGGAAAGATTGAACAGATTTGGACTTTATTCCTTGGAGCGTAGAAGAATGAGGGGGCATTCGATAGAGGTTTACAAAATTATGATGAGTATAGACAGAGTAAAAGTGAGTAGGCTCTTTCCACTTAGATTAGGAGAGATAAATATGAGAGGACTTGGCTTTAGGGTGAAAGGGGAAAGGTTTAGGGGAAACATTAGGGGGAACTTCTTCACTCAGAGAGTGGTGGGAGTGTGGAACGAGCTGCCATCTGATGTGGTAAATGCGGGCTCACTCTTAAGTTTTAAGAATAAATTGGATAGATACATGGATGGGATAGGTCTAGAGAGTTATGGACTGGGTTCAGATCAATGGGACAAGTGGAATAAAGTTTTGGCACAGACTAGAAGGGCCAAATGGCCTGTTTTCTGTGCTGTAGTGTTCTATGGTTTTATGGTTCTATAATACCCTTTTCCTTAGTGGGCTCAAAAACATGCTGCTCTAAAAAACTATCTCATAAGCGTACTATAAATCCCCATTCTTAAGATCTAGTACCAACTTAGATTTCCCAGTCTACCTGCATATCAAAATCCCCCAATACTATCATAACATTGCTGTTTTGGCATGCATTTTCTATCTCCTGTTATAATTTGTAGACCATATCTTTGTCACTGTTCCATATTCTGTATAGCTCCCATCAGGATCATTTCACTCTTGCAGTTTCTTAGCTCTACTCACAACAATTCCACACCTTCCGTTCTTCTGTCACCCCTTTCTAATGATTTGATTGCATTTTTTACCAACTGAGCCACTCCATCCCCTCTACCTTCCTTCCTCTTGATACAGTGTGTATCCTTGGATGTTAAACTTGCAGCTCTAATCTTTTAGCCATGATTCAATGATGCCCACACATCATACAGCTAATCTGTAACTGTGCTACAAGTTCACCTTGTATAAGCATGCATTCAAATATAACACCTTCAATCCTGTATTCACCACCCTTTTCTAATTTGTCCCCCTTTTACATTGCAATTCATCTTGGGTGATGAGTTAACTGTTGTGTAATTGAACATGTGTATCTGTGATTTAGCCAGCCATTACAGTTTTTAAAAAATTTATTTCTGTTAGTCCCCAGTATTCATATCTTTAGTTAGTTTTCATATAATAAATTTGAAGGTTCCCTTGTTCTGTATCGCTCTCACTGTTAAAAGCATTATCAGATTTTTCATCAACAGCATGCTCTATCCAAGAAGTGCTCTTTTTGAAAATGCACCTTGACTTCTTAACTTCTCTTATCTTGCAGTATAGTTACTTTTCTCTGCCCAACATGCTCTTTGTATTTGTCCTACCTTTTTGCAGATTCTGCAAGATTCGCCTTTAAACGCACATTGATCTGGTGAATGTGAGTCCCTGCCACAACAGTAATACACTTTGTCTAGCCAGGTAGGGATTTTTTTTCAGTCGTTGCAATTTTATACCCATGTTCACTTGCATTCCTGACTGCAACTCTTTTGCATCTCTGGCTGCTGTTTCCATCGGTACAGCAATTTCAACTACTCTTTTAAATGTGAGTTATGCTTTAGTTAGGAGTCATTTTTGAATGCTTTCTTTTAAGATTCCACAAACTAACGAATCTCTCAGTGTATCATTAATTCTACCAATGAACTGACAATGCTCTGAGAATTTCTTCAATTCAGCTATTGAAACTGAAATGAACTTCCCTTACTTTTGATTCTGCATTCGAAAGCAGAAGCCATGGTTTACCCCCAAACTCAGACATCCTCGCCAAACTAAGGAGGATGCCCACAGGAGTGGGAATAGGGCCCTGTACAGGCTGGCCAGAAATGCACTGACCAGAGAAATCAGAGTGGCCAAGCGGTTCTACTCCGAAAAGTTGAGGAATAATTTCTCAGCTAATGACTCATTGTCGGTGTGGAGAGGCCTGCAGGAGGTCACTGGCTACAGGAGACACCCTGCCCCCCCCCTGCTGAGGTTAACAAAGCTTTGGCTGATGACCTTAATACCTTTTACTGTAGATTTGAGAGGGTCCATCTTACACCTGTCGCTCCCCCCTCTTCGGTCTCTCTTCCTGCCTTCCCTCGACCATCACTCACTGGCACTCATCCCCCAATCACTGCAATCACCTCCCCACCATCTCTGCCCAGCCCCCCTGGATCACAGCTTAGAATCAGCGAAGGAGAAGTATGTCGACTGTTCCAGCGACTTAAGACCCGAAAATCTCCAGGCCCAGATGGGGTCTCCCCCTCCTGTCTACGAGCCTGTGCTGATCAGCTGGCTCCCATCTTCACTCAGCTCTTTAACAGATCTCTGGAGCTGAATGAGGTTCCGAATTGCTTCAAGCGTTCTACCATCATCCCGGTCCCCAAGAAACCCACCATCACAGGACTGAACGACTACAGACCTGTCACACTGACATCTGTAGTCATGAAATCCTTTGAACACTTGGTGTTGAACCATCTGAAGACCCTCACCAGCAGCCTGCTGGATCCCCTGCAGTTTGCCTACCGGGCAAATAGGTCAGTAGACGATGCAGTCAACCTGGGACTGCACTATATCCTGCAACATCTGGATCGTCCTGGGACCTATGCTCGGATGCTGTTTGTGGATTTCAGTTCGGCGTTTAACACCATCGTCCCTCATACCCTCTGCTCCAAATTGTCTCACCTTACTGTGCCACCTGACCTCTGCGATTGGATTTACAGCTTCCTGACCAACAGAAGTCAGCAGGTAAGGATGGGACAGGTCACCTCGGATATTCGAATCACCAACACCAGCGCCCCCCAGGGGTGTGTCCTCTCTCCACTGCTGTTCTCCCTCTACACCAATGACTGCACCTCCTCCAACCCCTATGTGAAGCTTTTGAAGTTTGCAGACGACACTACCGTCATCGGACTCATCCAGAATAGTGATGAGTCTGCATATCGACAGTAGGTGGACCAACTGGCGCTCTGGTGCAGTCGGAACAATCTGGAGCTGAACACGCTCAAGACAAAGGAGATGATAGTGGATTTCAGGAGACATCCCCCCGCTATGTCTCCCCTCACAGTCCTCAGCAGCCCTGTGTCCACCGTGGAGAACTTCAGGTTCCTGGGAACCACCATCTCTCAGGATCTGAAGTGGGAGCAGAACATCAGCTCCATCCTGAAGAAGGCCCAGCAGCGGATGTATTTCCTGTGGCTCTTGAGGAAATACGGTCTGCCTCAGGAATTGCTGCTGCAGTTCTACACTGCAGTCATTGAGTCTGTCCTGTGCACCTCCATCATTGTGTGGTTTGGAGCCGCCACCAAGCAGGATAGAACCAGACTACAGCGCACAGTGAGGACTGCCGAGCGCATTATTGGAGCCTCCCTGCCCTCTATTGTGGACCTGTACTCTTCCAGGTTGAAGAAGAGGGTGGGGAACATCATAAAGGACTCCTCCCATCCTGCGCACGGACTGTTTGATCTGCTTCCGTCTGGTAGGCGCTTCAGATCCCTCCAGACTAAGACTAATAGGCACTGGAGAAGTTTTTTCCCTACTGCGGTCACTTTGCTGAACAGTTAACTGCCGGTTAACTGTCAGCTAGCTATTACTTGGATTGCACTACCTGTATGTATAATCTATATTTTCATTTATATTTATCATTATTATTGTTATGAGCAGAGAGACAACATCTGCCGGAAGTAAATTCCTTGTATGTGCATAGGTACTTGGTGATTAAAGTCTGATTCTGATTCTGAAACCTAAAGTATTCTGCAATCAACAATAGTTTTGGTTCTAAATGTTCCTGCATTGCATTCATGATCTCAGTATAGCTCGTTACATTTGGTTGAAGCTGTTAAATTTCTAAGTAACCTGAGTTTTTTTCCACACTTTGCACTCAGCAAAACTGACACTCATATTTCATTGGCTATTTCATTGGCTTCAAAATACTGCTCAAGTTGTTCAGAATACATCATCTAGTTATTTGTTGTGCAATTGAACATGTCTATCTTTTCAATTTTGCCATTTTTATTTTTTGAAAAATTATTACTGTTATCATCAGGCACTCACTGCTTATGAACCTACGGCTATACTCATTGCTTGTTAATTTCTTTCATTTTCTGCCTTATTTTTAACTTGAACATATCTCTCCCCTTTGGATGAAAAACTTGTTGTGCTTCAAGAGATAAGTAGTTGTCTTGGGTTCATTTTAAAAGTTCTTCATTGCCACAGTTATATTTTGTAACTCCAAAAACTAATCAAAAGGATAACACAGATGTCAGGGTACTTGTCTCCTTAGATATTTTGCCTTTCTCTTTTAGTAAGGCAGTCACATATGACGTGGTGGTGTAATGATGTATGGACGTGATGGTGTATGCCTTTCACATACTTCTTGTACACATACACAATGAATTATGTAAACAACCAAAGAGTGCTTAGTTAAACAAAATATTTACAATTACTCGAATATCACTGAAATATTAAGCACACTACAATAACTACCACTCTTAACCTCCAAGTGGATCCTATACTGGCAACATGTAAATAGGGCTCAGAAGTTATAATTGCTAATGATAGTGTATTTAATACTCACTTCCTGAAACCTGTTCCAAGTTAAACTATTGTGTCCATTGCCATTTCTTCCTTATCTGTAGTAATGAGTTCAGGGGTGGAGCACAGTAGGCAAGTCCAGCAGAAACCTGTTATGGTAATTGAAAAATCCTCAAAAGAGCCACAACAGTGACACAACATTTGGCATTGGGGCTTCTGCCACTGCTTGAATTTTCTCAGTACACTTGTATGATCTCGTGCATTAATGGTGGGACCACAGCAAGTGATGCTTGGTTTAAAGAATTCACACCTGCGCATTGTGCTCTGAGCCCATAATCTTCTAATCTTTTTAACACTGTCTTGTGATTTTGGAGATGTTCTTTGTCATCCTTACTGGTAACAATGATGTAATTCACTTAACACTGAGTGCCCGGACAGCCTTGCCTATTGCACAGCTTTCTGCTCTAGTGCAGGTGCAGATGTTACTGCAAAAATAAGCCTATTACAGACCTTTATAAGTGTTTATGGTGTGAAACACTTTAGGCTCTTCTTCCATCTCTATCTATAGGTAGGCCTCAACTAAATCCACCTTACAGAAGTGATTCCCCCCCCCCCCCCCCCGGAAAGGTTTGAAAAGATATCCTCTATCCGGGCAGAGGTATTGATCTACTTTCAATACTGTTGTACTTAACAATATTTTACCCTTTATATGCTTGAATTTTACAGTTCTATCCTTAAACACTGCTGTGGCAACGTCCAGTACTTTTCTTAATAAGCTTTCAGTTGACACTTTTGTATGGGATGTGGCATGCAAATGGTGGAGGGATCTCCAGTCAAGTTGTAGTTGTCTCAGTCAATCATGTCTCACAATACCGATACTCCTGTTTTTACCACATACAGTACAATTTCAATTTGACTAGTCAGTTGTATTTCACTCTCATCAATATCATTCCAACAGGAATGAACTTTTGTCTAGTATAAATCCTTATTTGGATATCTTCAGGCTTCAATTCAGTACCTTTGAAATGCTTTTCATACTCATTTTGTGCAATGGTTGAAACAGCTGAGTTAGTGCCAATTCAATTTTAATTTAGTTGCTCAGCACTTCTGATGTAAGCCATATTGCTTATCTGTTGTTACTTTACGTATTATAAATTTTAAGGCTGTCTTGCCCTGTGTCACTCTCATCATTGTCAGATTTTCTATTAATAGCATGCAGATTAGTGCTCTTTTTGAAGGCACAACTTGACTTTTCTTTTATCTCTTACTTTTTCCTGTGCATCCATTTATTTTTTTGTCTGCCTGACATGCTCTTTGTCTGTGTCCTATTCTATTGAATTTTCTGCATTTTGCCTTTAAACCTACCTGTTCTGGTGAATGTGAGACCCTGTCACAAAGGTAACACAATTTGTTCGGCCAGGTAAGTTTCAGTTTAGACACTGCAATTTTGTTCACCCTCACTTTCATTCCGCCTGCAGCTCAATTGTGTCTCTGTTGTTTCCATTGATACAACAATTTTGACTGCTCATTTAAATGTGAGTTGTGCTTCAGTTTTTGAATGCTTTCTTGTAAGACTTCACAAACTAAATGTTCTCTCAGTACATCATTGAACTGACAATACTCAGACAAATCTCTTCAATTCAGCCACAGAATCTGAAATGGACTCATTTTCCTTTTGATTCTACTTATGAATCGTAAAGCATTCTGCAGCAGAAACAGAAACATAGAAAACCCACAGCACAAAACAGGATTTTCGGCCCACAATGCTGTGCTGAACATGTACTTACTTTAGAAATTACCTAGGGTTACCTGTAGCCCTCTATTTTTCTAAGCTCCATGTCCCTATCCAGGAGTCTCTTAAAAGACCCTATCACATATGCCTCCACCACCATTGCCGACAGCCTATTCCACGACTTCACTACTCTATGTAAAAAAACTTAACCCTGATATCTCCTCTGCACCTGCTTCCAAGCACCTTAAAACTGTGCCCTTTCATGTTAGCCATTTCAGCCCTGGGGAAAAAAAGCCTCTGACTATCCACACATTCAGTATCCCTCATCATCTTATACACCTCTATCAGGTCACCTCTCATCCTCCATTGCTCCAAGGAGAGAAGGCCAAGTTCACTCAACCTATTCTCTAAGGCCCCCTCCCCAATCCAGGCAACATACTTATAAATCTCTTCTGCACCCTTCCTAAAGTTTCTACATCCTTCCTGTTGTGAGGTGGCCAGAACTGAGCACAGTACTCCAAGTGGGGTCTGACCAGGGTCCTACATAGATAGATAGATAGATAGATACTTTATTCATCCCCATGGGGAAATTCAACTTTTTTCCAATGTCCCATACACTTGTTGTAGCAAAACTAATTACATACAATACTTAACTCAGTAAAAAATATGATATGCATCTAAATCACTATCTCAAAAAGCATTAATAATAGCTTTTAAAAAGTTCTTAAGTCCTGGCGGTAGAATTGTAAAGCCTAATGGCATTGGGGAGTATTGACCTCTTCATCCTGTCTGAGGAGCATTGCATCGATAGTAACCTGTTGCTGAAATTGCTTCTCTGTCTCTGGATGGTGCTATGTAGAGGATGTTCAGAGTTTTCCATAATTGACCGTAGCCTACTCAGCGCCCTTCGCTCAGCTACCGATGTTAAACTCTCCAGTACTTTGCCCACGACAGAGCCCGCCTTCCTTACCAGCTTATTAAGATGTGAGGCGTCCCTCTTCTTAATGCTTCCTCCCCAACACGCCACTACAAAGAAGAGGGCGCTCTCCACAGCTGACCTATAGAACATCTTCAGCATCTCACTACAGACATTGAATGACGCCAACCTTCTAAGGAAGTACAGTCGCCTCTGTGCCTTCCTGCACAAGGCATCTGTGTTGGCAGTCCAGTCTAGCTTCTCGTCTAACTGTACTCCCAGATACTTGTAGGTCTTAACCTGCTCCACACATTCTCCATTAATGATCACTGGCTCCATATGAGGCCTAGGTCTCCTAAAGTCCACCACCATCTCCTTAGTCTTGGTGATATTGAGACGCAGGTAGTTTGAGTTGCACCATATCACAAAGTCCTGTATCAGTTTCCTATACTCCTCCTCCTGTCCATTCCTGACACACCCCACTATGGCCGTGTCATCAGCTGTAACATTACCTCTCAGGTCTTAAACTCAATCTCACAGTTGATGAAGGCCAATGCACCATATGCCTTCTTAACAACGGCGTCAACCTGTGCAGCAGCTTTGAGTGTCCAATAGACTCGGACCCCAAGATCCCTCTAATATTCCACACTGCCAATAGTCTTACAATTAATACTTGTATATTCTGCCATCATATTTGACCTACCAAAATGAACCATCTCACACTTATCTGGGTTGAACTCCATCTGCCACTTCTCACCCCAGTTTTGCATCCTATTGATGTTCCATTGTAACCTCTTACAGCCCTCCACACTATCCACAACACCCCCAACCTTTGTGTCATTAGCAAATTTACTAACCTATCCCTCCACTTCCTCATCCAGATCATTTCAAAAATCACGAAGAGAAGGGGTCCCAGAACAGAATATGACCCGTCTACAACCACACTTTGCTTTCTGTGAGCAAGCCAATTCTGGATCCACAAAGTGAGGTGCCTCTTTACTTTCACAATAAGCCTTGCGTGGGGTACTTTATCAAATGCCTTGCTGAAATCCTTATACACTACATCTACAGCTCTACCTTCATAAATGTGTTTAGTCACATCCTCAAAAAATTCAATCAGGCTCGTAAGGCACGATCTGCCTTTGACAAAGCCATACTGACTATTCCTAATCATATTATGCCTCTCCAAATGTTCATAAATCCAGCCTCTCAGGATCTTTTCCATCAACTTACCAACCACTGAAATAAGACTCACTGGTCTATAATTTCCTGGGCTGTCTCTTCTCCCTTTCTTGAATAAGGGAACAGTATCTGCAACCCTCCAATCCTCTGGAACCTCTCCTGTCCCCTTTGATGATGTAAAGATCATCACCAGAGGCTCAGCAATCTCCTCCCTCACCTCTCAGGATAACTTGGGGTACATACCATTTGGTGCCGGAAACTTATCCAACCTGATGCTTTCCAAAAGCTCCAGCACATCCTCTTTCTTAATGTCTATATGCTCAAGCTTTTCAATCCCCTGTAAGTCATCCCTATAAAGGATCTTATATCCCTATAAGATCCTTTTCTGTAGTGAATACTGAAGCAAAGTATTCATTAAATATGTCTGCTATCTCCCCTGGTTCCATACACACTTTTCCACTGTCACACTTGATTGGTCCTAATCTCTCATGTCTTATTCTCTTGCTCTTCACATACTTGTAGAATGCCTTGGGGTTTTCCTTAATTTTGTCCACCAAGGCCTTCTCATGGCCCCTTCTGGCTCTCCTAATTTCATTATTAAGCTTCTTATAGCTAGCCTTATAATCTTCTAGATCTCCATCATTACCTAGTTTTTGAACCTCTTGTAAGCTTTTCTTTTCTTCTTAACTAGATTTATTACAGCCTTTGTATATCTGTACCCTAGCATCCTTACCCTGTCTCTTTGGAATGTACCTATACAGAATGCCATGCAAATATACCTTGAATATTTGCCACATTTCTGCTGTATGTTTCCCTGAGAATATCTGTTCCCAACTTATGCTTCTAAGTTCCTGTCTGATAGCTTCATATTTCCCATTACTCCAATTAAACATTTTCCTAACTTGTCTGCTCCTATCCCTCTCCACTGAAACACCTTACACTTGACCAGGTTCATTCCCCAATACCAAAAGCCTCTCCCCTTATTGGTTTATCTACTTATTGTGTCATGAAACTTTCCTGAACACACCTAACAAACTCCACCACATCTAACACTAGAGAGATGCCAATCAGTATTTGGGAAATTAAAATCTCCCACCACGACAACCTTGGTATTATTACAGCTTTCCAGAATCTGTCTCCCTGTCTGCTCCTTGTTATTCCTGTTACTATTGGGTGGTTTATAAAAAACACCCGGTAGAGTTATTGACCCCTTTCTGTTTCTAACGTCCACCCACAGAGCCTCAGTAGACAATCCATCGATGACTTCCTCCTTTTTGCAGCCATGATACTATCTCTGATCAGCAGTGCCACGCCCCCACCTCTTTTGCCTCCCTCCCAGTCCTTACTGAAACATCTAAAGCCTGGCACTCTAAATAACTATTCCTGCCCCTCAGTCATTCAAGTCTCTATAATGGGCACAACATCATAGCTCCAAGTACTGATCCACACTCTAAGTTCATCTGCTTTTTCATTATGCTTCTTGCATTAAAATAGACACGTCTCAAACTCTCAGTCTGAGCACATCCCTTCTCTATCACCTGCCTATCCTCCCTCTCACACTGTCTCTAACCTTACTCTATTTGTGAGCCAACCGCCCTGTCCTCAGTCTCCACTCCCCAGCAATTCTAGTTTAAACTCTCCCCAATAGCCTTAGCAACCCTCCCTGCCAGGATATTGGTCCCTTCAGATTCAAGTGCAACCCATCCTTTTTGTACAGGTCTTGCCTGCCCAAAAAGAGGTCCCAATGTTCCAGAAATCTGAATCCCTGCCCCCTGCACCAATCCCTCAGCCATGCAGTTATCCTGCACATCACTCTATTCCTGTACTCACTGTCACGTGGCACAGGCTGTAATCCCGAGATTACTATCTTTGAGGTCCTGCTTTGCAACTTCCTTCCTAATTCCCTGCAGTCTGTTTTCAGGACCTCCTCCCTTTTCCTACCTATGTTGTTGGAGTCATCTTCCCACTTCAGGATATCGTGGACTTAATCAAAAACATCCTGGACCCTGGCACCTTGGAGGCAAACTACCATCCATGTTTCTTTCCTGCATCCACAGAATCGCCTGTCTGACCCTCTAACTATAGAGTCCACTATCACTGCTGCTATCCTCTTCCTTTCCCTACCCTTCTGAGCCACAGGGCCCGACTCTGTGTCAGAGGCTCGGCTGCAGTTGATTCCCCCAGGTAGGCTGTCCCCCTCAATTGTTCTCAAATGGAGTACTTATTGTTAAGGGGTGACAGCCACAGGGGTACTCTCTGGTATCAGACTCTTGTCCTTCCCTCTTCTGACTGTTACCCATTTATCTGTCTCTCAAGACCCCAGTGTGACTACTTGCCTATAGCTCCTCTCTGTCACCTCCTCGTTTTCCCTGACCAGACGAAGGTGATCGAGCAGCAGCTCCATTTCCCTAACGTGGTTCCTAAGGAGCTGAAGCTCGACACACCTGGTGCAGATGTGGCCTTCCTGGTGGCTGGGAGTCTCCTGGACTTCCCACATCTGACACCCAGTCTCACAGACATAATTCCTGTTTCTATTCTACACAAGTAACATTCCTCGCCTCGACCCGTTATTACCGAAGCCCCGTTAAGGCAAATCCCTCCTACCCTGTCTACCTCTACTCCGTCACCCATTCCTCAGACGCCCGCTCTATAAAGCTCTTTCCCATTTACCCATATAACCAAATAACAATTACAGCACGGAAACAGGCCAGCTCGGCCCTTCTAGTCTGTGCCGACACTTACACCCACCTAGTCCCACTGGCCCACACTGAGCCCATAACCCTCCATTCCTTTCCTGTCCATATACCTATCCAATTTTACTTTAAATGACAATACCGAACCTGCCTCTACCACTTCTACTGGAAGCTCATTCCACACAGCTACCACACTCTCTGAGTAAGGAAATTCCCCCTCGTGCTACCCTTAAACTTTTGCCCCCTAACTCTCAACTCATGTCCTCTTGTTTGAATCTCCCCTACTCTCAATGGAAAAAGCCTATCCACGTCAACTCGATCTAACCCCCTCATTATTTTAAATTCCTCTATCAAGTCCCCCCTCAACCTTATACGCTCCAAAGTATAAAGACCTAACTTGTTCAGCCTTTCCCTGTAACTTAGGTACTGAAACCCAGGTAACATTCTGGTAAATCTTCTCTGTACTCTCTCTATTTTGTTGACATTTTTCATATAATTCGGTGACCAGAACTGTACACAATACTCCAAATTCGGCCTTACCAATGCCTTGTACAATTTTAACATTACATCCCAACTCCTATACTCAATGCTCTGATTTATAAAGGCCAGCATACCAAAAGCTTTCTTCGCCACCCTATCCACATGAGATTCCACCTTCAGGGAACTATGCACCATTATTCCTAGATCACTCTGTTCTACTGCATTCCTCAATGCCCTACCATTTAACATGTATGTCCTATTTGGATTATTCCTACCAAAATGTAGCACCTCACATTTATCAGCATTAAACTCCATCTGCCATCGTTCAGCCCACTCTTCTAAGTGGCCTAAATCTCTCTGGAAGCTTTGAAAACCTACTTCATTATCCACAATGCCACCTACCTTAGTATCATCTGCATACTTACTAATCCAATTTACCACCCCATCATCCAGATCATTAATGTATATGACAAACAACATTGGACCCAATACAGATCCCTGATGCACACCACTAGTCACCGGCCTCCAACCTGACAAACAGTTATCCGCCACTACTCTCTGGCATCTCCCATCCAGCCACCATTGAATCCATTTTACTACTTCAATATTAATACCTAACGATTGAACCTTCCTAACTAATCTTCCATGCAGAACCTTGTCAAAGGCCTTACTGAAGTCCATATAGACAACATCCACTGCCTTACCCTCAGCAACTTTCCTCGTAACCTCTTCAAAAAATTCAATAAGATTTGTCAAACATGACCTTCCACGCACAAATCCATGCTGACTATTCCTAATCAGACCCTGTCTATCCAGATAATTATATATACCATCTCTAAGAATACTTTCCATTAATTTACCCACCACTGACATCAATCTGACAGGCCTATAATTGCTAGGTTTACTCTCAGAAACCTTTTTGAACAATGGAACCACTTGAGCAATACGCCAATCCCCTGGCACCATCCCCGTTTCTAATGACATTTGAAATATTTCTGTCAGAGCCTCTGCTATTTCTACACTAACTTCCCTCAAGGTCCTAGGGATATCCTGTCAGGACCCAGAGATTTATCCACTTTTATATTCTTAATAGCACCAGTACTTCCTCGTCTTTAATCATCATAGTTTCCATAACTTCCCTACTTGTTTCCCTTACATTACACAATTCAATATCCTTCTCCTTAGTGAATACCAAAGAAAAGAAATTGTTCAAAATCTCCCCCATCTCTTTCGGCTCCGCACATAGCTGTCCACTCTGATTCTCTAAGGGACCAATTTTATCTCTCACTATCCTTTTGCTATTAATATAACTGTAGAAACCCTTCGGATTTATTTTCACCATACTTGCCAAAGCAACTTCTTATCTTCTTTTAGTTTTTCTAATTTCTTTCTCAAGATTCTTTTTACATTCTTTATATTCCTCAAACACCTCATTTACTCCACGCTGCCTATTTTTATTGTAGATATCTCTCTTTTTCCTAACCAAGTTTGCAATATCCCTTGAAAACCAAGGCTCTCTCAAACTTTTAACCTTTCCTTTCAACTTAACAGGAACATAAAGCTCCCGTACCCTCAAAATTTCACCTTTAAATGACCTCCATTTCTCGATTACATCCTTCCCATAAAACAAATTGTCCCAATCCACTCCTTCTAAGTCCTTTCGCATCTTCTCAAAGTTAGCCTTTCTCCAATCAAAAATCTCAATCCTGGGTCCAGTCCTATCCTTCTCCATAATTATATTGAAACTAATGATATTGTGGTCACTGGACCTGAAATGCTCCCCATCACATACCTCCGTCACCTGGCCTAATTCATTCCCTAACAGAAGATCCAACACTGCCCCTTCTCTAGTTGGTACCTCTATGTATTGCTGCAAAAAACTATCCTGCACACATTTTACAAACTTCAAACCATCCAGCCCTTTTACAGAATGGGCTTCTCAGTCTATGTGTGGAAAATTAAATTCTCCCACAATCACAACCTTGTGTTTACTACAAATATCTATCTCCTTACAAATTTGCTCCTCCAATTCTCGCTCCCCATTAGGTGGTCTACACCTTTCCCATTCCTCAATTCCACCCAAATAATCTCCCTAGATGAGCCCTCTAATCTATCCTGCCAAAGCACTGCTGTAATATTTTCTTGGACAAGCAACGCAACACCTCCTCCTTTTGCCCCTCCAATTCTATCACACCTGAAGCAACGAAATCCAGGAATATTTAGTTGCCAATCACACCCCTCCTGCAACCGTATTTCACTAATAGCGACAACATCATATTTCCAGTTATCAATCCATGCTCTAAGCTCATCCACCTTTCTTACAATGCTCTTAGCATTAAAATAGGTGCATTTAAGAAACTCTCCACCTCTTCCTCTCTGTTTATCCCTAACAATGCAATCAACTTTATTATCTTTTTCTTCCTTCTCCCCTACATCTTCGGTCTGAGTGCTCCCCTTCTCTATCACCTGCCTATCCTCCCTCACACACTGTCTACTAGCTTTCTCTATTTGTGAACTAACCTCCTCTCCCTGAGTCTTCAAATTGATTCCCACCCCCCAACCATTCTAGTTTAAAGTCTCCCCAGTTGCCTTAGCCTCCCCACCAGGATATTGATCCCCCTAGGATTCAAGTGTAACCCATCCTTTTTGTACAGGTCACACCTGCCTCAAAAGGGGTCCCAATGATCCAGAAACTTGAATCCCTGCCCCCTGCTCCAATCCCTCAGCCATGCATTTATCCTCCACCTCATTCCATTCCTATTCTCACTGTCACGTGGTACAGGCAGTAATCCTGAGATTACTACCTTTGTGGTCCTTCTTCTCAACTGCCTTCCTAACTCCCTGTATTCTCCTTTCAGGACCTCTTCCCTTTTCCTACCTATGTCATTGGTACCTATGTGTACCACGATCTCTGGCTCCTCACCCTCCCACTTCAGGATATCTTGGATGCGATCAGTAACATCCCGAACCGTGGCACCAGGGAGGCAAACTACCATCTGGGTCTCCTGATTACATCCACAGAATCGCCTATCTGACCCCCTAACTATCGAGTCCCCTATTACTACTGCCTTCCTCTTCCTTTCCCTACCCTTCTGAACTACAGGGCTGGACTCTGTGCTGGAGGCACGGCCACTGCTGCTTCCCCTAGGTAGGCTGTCCTCCCCAACAGTACTCAAACAGGAATACTTATTGTCAAGGGGTACAGCCATTGGGGTACAAATTTAATGTACTCAGGCACTCACTTTGCATTGGCTATTTCATTTGCTTCACAATACTGCTCAATTTGTTCAGTATACATATTCCCATTATGTCTTATGCAGTCGAACATGTCTATTTTTCCAATATCACCAGGCAATTCAGCTTTATTTTAAAATTATGAACCTGTGAATTCATCTACTTTCTGCCTCTTTTATATCTCAACCAAATCTGCCCTTTCGTGAAGAAGCATACGTTTTGCCTTTTTTTAAAATTGTACATCTTGCTGCACTTCTTTTTAGCTCAAACATCTCACTGTACTTCATCAGGTAGGTGGTAATTTCAGGTTTGTTTAAAGCTTCCTCGTCTCCAATGTTACATTTTGTAAATCCAAAGCATAAGACTATTTGAATGAAAATATATGGAGCTGGGAGATAATGCATGTCTACTTTGTTCTTTATTTTAGTGAGGCACACACTTATGATGCAATGGTGTGATGACGTATGCCATTCATGTACTTTTACATATAACCCATAGTGAATTATATAAGCAACAGAGAATGCTTAATCAAACAACCTATTTACAATATTTTTCCTCCTTTTTCCTCCTAACCGTGACCCACCTGTCTGCCTCCCGTGGTCCTGGTGTGACCACCTGCTTGTAACTCCTCTCTATCAACTCCTTACTCTCCCTAACCAGACAAAGGTCATCGAGCTGCAGCTCCAGTTCCCTAACACAGTCCCTTAGGAGCTGCAGCTCGGCACACCTGGCGCAGATGAGGACATCTGGGAGGCTAGGAGACTCCAGGACCTCCCACATCCGACACCAAGAACAACAAGCTGCCCTGACACTCATACTTCCCCTTTCCTCAAATAACAGGAAAAACTGAAACTTATACCTACCTTGCCTCGCCCGTTTCCACCTAAGCCCTTTGAACCGAAGCCCTTAAGCCTTCACTCTGCTCCCGGCTCACTCCGCTGCCCGCAAAACGACACTGCCCACTGTATAAGGCTGTGTCCTTTTTAAATCCCCGCTTCACTGCCCGCCTTCACGTGCCTGCGCAGTCCTGCCTCTCTTAACTCCGATGAGAATAAGAAAAATTCAAGATGGCTCCCGCCGCATTCCTGTTCTGATCCTCCTACTTACTTCTCCAAATGAAAACCGAGTCAGGATTTTTGCCCTTTTTAAATCTTCCCCACTTCACTGCCCGCCTTCACGCGCCTGCGCAGCCCCGCCTCTCTTAACTCCAATGAGAATAAGAAAAATTCAAGATGGCTCCCACCGCATTCCTGTTCTGATTCTCCTACTTCCTTCTCCAGCCGAAAACTCTTCCCACCACACGCCTGTGCAATTGTTCCTCGATCAACAATGGTTTTGGTTCTAAATGTTCTTGCATTAGTTTTACAATATCAGCAAAGCTCATTTCAGCTCGTTTGGTTGAAGCAGTCAAACTTCAAAGCAAATTTAATGTACTCAGGCACTCACTTTGCATTGGCTATTTCATTTGCTTCACAATACTGCTCAATTTGTTCAGTATACATATTCCCATTATGTCTTATGCAGTCGAACATGTCTATTTTTCCAATATCACCAGGCAATTCAGCTTTATTTTAAAATTATGAACCTGTGAATTCATCTACTTTCTGCCTCTTTTATATCTCAACCAAATCTGCCCTTTCGTGAAGAAGCATACGTTTTGCCTTTTTTTAAAATTGTACATCTTGCTGCACTTCTTTTTAGCTCAAACATCTCACTATACTTCATCAGGTAGGTGGTAATTTCAGGTTTGTTTAAAGCTTCCTCGTCTCCAATGTTACATTTTGTAAATCCAAAGCATAAGACTATTTGAATGAAAATATATGGAGCTGGGAGATAATGCATGTCTACTTTGTTCTTTATTTTAGTGAGGCACACACTTATGATGCAATGGTGTGATGACGTATGCCATTCATGTACTTTTACATATAACCCATAGTGAATTATATAAGCAACAGAGAATGCTTAATCAAACAACCTATTTACAATATTACTGAAATATTAAATATCCAACATGGAATATTGTGCTTGTATTAAAGGAGGAAGTGCTTTCTGGTGTCAAGAGGTGCAATACTCACCACAGGAGTATTAGACCTACTCTTGTAGAAACTATATTTACATCAGTGGTCCAGTTGAGTTTGGGACAATGGTATCCCTCTTGTCTTCCAGCCCTCACCAGGAAGATTAAAGTGGGGACCTCAATGCTAGTTGTCCTGCTGAATGTCAATGTAAGTGACTAGATGCTCTCTTGTGTTGGCCCCTTTTGTGATAAAAGTGCTATGTGATACCTAGAAACTATTAGGGGATTATTGTTCAAGGTTTGTACTCTAAAGTAATGTGCCTTTGGTCCATTTTGCGTGGTGTTGCAAATGGAAGTGACCTTTGTGTACTCATCAGGGCACATACCCACTTCTGACTTTGTGATGAAAGGAAGACCTTTGAAGTCAATGAAGAAGGCTGCTCTACTGCCCTGATACTGAAACTTAACACCCATAACTATTTTGCTTTTGTGCAGACATGACTCTGCACACATGACTCTGCACACAGTAGTGCTTTTCCCTTGCTGTTTATTGATTTAAGATTTACCAGTGCTCTAAGATATCACACTAGATCTAATATTGCTTTGATGTCACAAGCAGTCATGTCAGTTTACATCAGTAACAGTGCTTTCATCCAGCTTGGACCAAGGCTGTGATGAAATCTGAAGACTACTGTTTCTGGTTAAACCCAAACTGGGCATCAGTGAACAGATTATTGGTGAATAGTGCTGCTTGACTACATTCTCTATACCACTTCCATTACATTGCTCATGGCTAAGAATAGGCAGTAATGATCTGGACTGAATTTGTCTTGCATATTATGATTAAGATATCATTTTGCAATTTTACAATTTGCCGGATCTTTAAAACAGCTTGGCTAGTTCTGGAGGATGTTTGTCTAGCTCATGATCTTGGGTATCCAAAGTTCTCAGAGTTCACCCTCCTGAAGGATACTCTTATGTTGGCCTCAGGGACTGAAACTTTGGTGTCTTGTTGAGTGAATTGAAATGGCTAATGGTTGACTTTTGTGGTGGTGACAACCTAAAGAGAAAGTCAAGTTCAATCACTTAATTTAGCTGAAAATGGTTGTACCTGTCAGCCCCACCATTAATGGAATTACACATCTGCCTCTTGTTGCTGCCACCTCCTCTGATTAATTATCTGTTTAATTTTGCACCATATATCTTGATAAAGCTGGGATGTAGAGCTATGATTTAGACCACTGGTTGTGGGCTGACATACCTCAGTTTATTATGTGCTATATTTGCTATTTAGCATTCATGTTACAGCTTCACTAGATTAACCCTTAATTTTCATACCTGTCTAGTACTACTTCAGGCACGTCTTCAGCACGTCTCAATACACCAAGGTTAACCTCTTAGCTTGATGGTAGTGGTAGAGTAACATATTCCACACAAAATCATTCGGAATCTTCCCCAACCAGAAGCTCTGGATGGACCAACATATCCACAACCTGCTGAGGGCTAGGTCAATGGCATTCAAATCTGGTGACCAAGTAAAATGTAAAAGGTCCAGGTACAACCTCCAGAAAGCCATCCCACATGCAAAATGGCAATTGCAGACCAAACTTGAAACACAGAAGGATGCTCAACAGCTGTGGCATGTCTTGTTTACCATCACCTTCTGCAAAGTAAGACCAATATGTATATGTGACAACACTCACAAAATGCTGGTGGAATGCAGCAGGCCAGGCAGCGTCTATAAGGAGAAGCACTGTTGACGTTTCGGGCCGAGACCCTTTGTCAGGACTCATAATTGCTATTATGATTCGTCATAATTCCTGACGAAGGGTCTCGGCCCGAAACGTCGACAGTGCTTCTCCTTATAGATGCTGCCTGGCCTGCTGTGTTCCACCAGCATTTTGTGTGTGTTGTTTGAATTTCCAGCATCTGCAGATTTCCTCGTGTTTGCTGTACATGTGACAACAAGGTTTTACTCTCAGGTGAGCTCAGTGCCTTTTATACTCGCTTTGACTGACAAAACGTGGAGGCCCTTTCATGAACTTCCACAGGCTCTGATGACCCTGTGATTTCTGTCTCTGAGGTCAACATGAGAGTGTCCTTCAGGAAGGTGAACCCATGGAAAGGGTTTGGCCCAGGTGCGGTACCTGGATGAGAACTGAAGAACTGTGTAAATCAACTGGTTGGAGTGTTCACTGGTATCTATAACTTCTCACTTTGGCAGTTGTTGTACCCAACTGCTTCAAGCAGGCTTCAATTATGCTGGTCCCCTAGAAGAACATGGTAACCTGCCTCAATGAATATCTTCCAGTAGCACTTACAGCCACGGTAAAAAACAGCTTTGAGAGGTTGGTGATGAAACATATCTGCTTGGGCTGAGAGATGATTTGGATGCTGCCACAACAACAACTTCTCACTCAGTGTCAGCAAAACCAAGTGCTAGTTATTGACTACAGGAGGAGGAAACCTGAGGTCCATGAGCCATTTCCTATCAGAGGTGGAGAGGGTCAGCAACTTTAAATTCCTCAGTGTTATCATTTCAGAGGATTTATCCCAAGTCCAGCACGTAGTTGCCATTACAAAGAAGGCATGGTGATGCCTCTAACTTCATAGAAGTTAATGAAGATTTGGCCCATCATTTTCGTTTGTAAAACTTTGACAGGGTTCTATAGATGTTGGAGGGAGAGTATACTGACTGGTTGTATCACTGCCTGGTATGGAAATACCACTGCCCTTGAATGAAAATTCCTACAAAAAGTAGTGGATACAGCCCAGTCCATGGCGGGTAAAAGCCCTCTCCACCATTGAGCACAGCTACAATAAATGTCGCAGGAAAGTGGCATCCATCATCAAGGACCCCCACTATCCAGGCCATGCCCTCTTTTCACTGCTGCCATGAGGAAGGAGGTACAGCAGCCTCAGGTCCCACACAGCCAGGAATTGTTAGTTCCCCTCAACCATAAGGCTCTTGAACCAGAGGGGATAACTTCACTCATTTCACTCACCTCAGCACAGAAATGATTCCACAACCTAGGAACTCATTTTCAAGGACTCTTCAACTCATGTTCTTGATATTTGTTGCTTATTTATTTTCATTACTATTCTTTTTCTAATCTTTTTGTATTCACACAGTTTGTCGTCATATGCACACTGGTTGCTTGTCTGTCTTGCTCTGTTTTAAGTTCATTGTATTTACAGTGAATGCCCACAAGAAAATGAATCTCAGGATAGTATATAGTGACATATATGTACTTTAATAATAATTTTACTTTGAACTATGAACAGTATGTTTAAATCCAGGAGTGTATGTTAGGATAAGAACTCAATGTTTTAGTTAATATTTTATCTCTGACAATAATTGAAACCTTAAGGAATAAGACTCCACAGATGTAGTTTTGAACTTTCAGTTCTAGAGAGATTGTTTGGCAATATTTAAGATGTATTCTCAAAGTGAATTTACTATTAAGGTACATATTCTACCAAGAGATTCATTTTCTTTCAGGCATTTACAGGAAAATAAAGAAATACAATATAATTTATGAAAAAATAAACAAAGATTGATAAACAACCAATGTGCAAGTAATAAATAATATTGAATACATTACTTGTAGACTTTTTGAATGTTGATCTGTAGACTGTCTACAAGTAACATATTCAATACTTTTATTTATGTAGGTGCCATCACAAAGAAGGTAAACCAGTGCCTCTACTTAGAAGTATACATGGGTTCAGTGTGTCACGAAAAACTTTGCCAAACGCTATAGAAGCATAGTGGAGAGCATCCTGACAGGTATGGAAACATCATGGAAAGGAAAAAGATTACAGAAAATGGTGGTCCATCACAGACAATGCCCTTCCAACCATTGAGCACACGTACTTGGAGCGCTGCCACAAGAAAGCAGCATCCATCATCATGGACTCACACCATCTAAGCCATGCTCTCTTCTCACTGCTACCATCAGGCAGAAGGTACAGGAGCATTAGTTCCCACACCACCAGGTTCAGAAAGAGTTATTACCCTTCAGCCATCAGATTTCTGAACCAGCGTGGATAACTCCACTGGAGGATGACGAGAGCAAAGGTGGGACCGCTAAAGGATAAAGAGGGCAACATGTGCCTGGAGGTGGAGGAGGTTGGGGAGGTCCTAAATGAATACTTTGCTTCAGTATTCACAAGTGAAAAGGATCTTGATCAGGATGAGGTCGAAGTAGAGCAGGCCTGTGTGCTGGACAATGTGGAGATTAAGGAAGAAGAAGTGCTGGACCTTCTTAAAAACATTAAGATTGATAAATCCCCAGGGCTGGATATGATACACCCGAGGTTGTTGTGGGAATTGACAGAAGAGATCGCAGGAGCATTAGCTATGATCTTTGAATCCTCTTTGGCTGCAGGGGAAGTGCCGGAGGACTGGAGAATGGCAAATGTAGTTCCCTTGTTTAAAAAAGGTAATAGGGAGAAACTTGGGAACTATAGACCGGTGAGTCTTATGTCAGTGGTATGCAAACTACTGGAAAAGATTCTTAAGGATAGGATCTACGAGCATTTGGAGAAGTACAGTCTACTCATGGATAGTCAACATGGCTTTGTGAAGGGAAGATCATGCCTCACGAACCAGATTGAGTTTTTTGAAGAGGTAACAAAAGAAATTGATGAGGGTAGGGCAGTGGATGTGGTCTACATGGACTTTAGCAAAGCATTTGACAAGGTCCCTCATGACAGACTCACCCAGAAAGTCATGAGGCATGGGATAAGTGGAACCTTGGCTGTTTGGATTAAAAATTGGCTTAAAGGAAGAAAGCAGAGGGTAGTTGTGGAAGGAAAGTATTCTGCCTGGAGGTCGGCGACTAGTGGAGTGCCACAGGGATCTGTCCTGGGACCCCTGCTATTTGTGATTTTTATAAATGACCTGGATGTAGAGGCAGAAGGATGGGTGAATAAGTTTGTGGATTACTCGAAGATTGGAGGAGTTGTGGATGGAGCTGTAGGTTGTCGACGGTTACAAGAGGATATAGACAGGCTGCAGAGTTTGGCAGAAAAATGGCAGCTGGAGTTCAATCTGGACAAGTGTGAGGTGATGCATTTTGGAAGGACAAACCAGAAGACTGAGTACAGGATTAATGGTCAGTTATTTAAGGGTGTGGATGAACAAAGGGACCTTGGGGTTCAAATCCATACATCACTCAAGGTAGCTGTGCAGGTTGATAGGGTAGTTAAAAAGGCCTATGGGATGCTAGGTTTCATTAACAGGGGGATTGAGTTCAAGAGTAGAGAGGTCATGTTGCAACTCTACAAATCTCTGGTGAGACCGTACTTAGAGTATTTAGTTCAATTCTGGTCACCTCATTATGGGAAGGATGTGGAAGCTATGGAGAGGGTGCAGAGGAGATTTACCAGGATGTTGCCTGGATTGGAGAACAGGTCATATGAAGCAAGGTTAGCAGAGCTGGGACTTTTCTCTTTGGAGTGTAGAAGAATGAGAGGGGACTTGATAGAGGTCTACAAGATTATGAGAGGCATAGATAGGGTGGATAGTCAGTACCTGTTTCCCAGGACACCAATAGTAAACACCAGAGGGCATATGTACAAAATTAAGGGAGGGAAGTTTAGGGGAGATATCAGGGGTAAGTTTTTTACACAGAGGGTTGTGAATGCCTGGAATGACTTACCAGGGATGCTGGTGGAGGCTAAAACATTAGGGGAATTTAAGAGTCTCTTGGACAGGCACATGGATGAAAGAAAAATGGAGGGTTATGGGGTAGTGTGGGTTTAGTACTTTTTTTTAAACGATTATATGGGTCGGCACAACATGGAGGGCTGAAGGGCCTGTACTGTGCTGTAGTGTTCTATGGTTCTATGGTTATGATATTTGCCCACTCTTCTGACTTCGTACTAGCATTAATATCAGGACATACTAATATTTCCTCACAGAAGTCCTCATTTTGTTAGCATTAACCATAGCCACTGATGGAATCTTTTGTCCTGCAGAGGCTGTTTTCTAATGTACCAATGCTCCTGTAGAGCAATGGATGTTACCACAAAATTCCCAGTTCTCCAGCAAGAAAGTCTGCCCAATAAGCCAGTACCAAGATTCACCTGTACATTAGTCTCATCCGAATGAATGGATGAAATAAAATGAAGGGTGAAAATTAAGTTCAGCTCTTAATAAATTAAAATAGTAGAAATATTTCAAGCCTTTTAGTATTAAAAATGGTGTTAACATAAAAATTGTCAACAAAATTCACAGGTTGTAAGTGATAATGAATGTTGTTATATAACTTCAAAATATCAGGACAATCTTAGCAGCATCTTAAGTTACTCACCACCCTGCCAAAGTACTGGGAACTGAACTCCCAAAAGACGATTGTGTCTGTGCCAGGATGGAAGTAGCAGTGTGATCCAGGGGAAGGAGGCTAAAGATCTTGTGGTAATAAAGGTCTGTCCATCATTACAGAGCAGGTTGTATATAATTTATTGAGTCTAGTGAGATTGATTCTATAATGTAATTAGAAATGAATACAGTAGCGTAAAAGCAGGTTAAAACTTGCCAAGAAATAAATTGTTCCCTTTTGAACCTCACTCACTGAGATAGAGGAATGTGATTAATCTGTTTGACTTGGTCCATGTTGCCTTCATGTGAATGTGGCTTTTACATCAAGCCAACGTCTGTTGTGATGTTTTGGTTTATTTCTTGTCAGTGATACAATTTTGTAAAAAGCCAGTAGCCCTTGAAGGTAAACTTAATTATTTGAATACAATTTTCTTCTGAAGACATGATGCATCAACTTTAAGAGAAAGTAGGCTTGACTGGAGCATCTTCTGTGACATGTACAAACATGCACGGCACACTATAAGTGCAAAGGCACTCTTCATTCGTTCAATATTGTATTGGGGGTTCTGGTGGATGGAGAAATGTGGAGTCCTTAAGGTAAAAGTGTGGCTACAGGATTTTTGCAGAGACACTTTGCAAAACTGCTGCATGGAGTAAGCTCAGAATGTGAATGCTACATACTTATTGCCAAGGATATAGTTGTAATGCAGTAAACTGTTCAGATGCTCATATGGGTGGACATAATCTACTCACATGAGGTTACAAACATTCTAAATGTAATATGCCACCAACTGTACCACTGACTTAAGATGCCATTCAATTCTCCATTACCCAATCAATACCAATAACCTGTATTAATCATGAAGACCCTACTGCTCAACTTTGTCCCCCCTCTTTCAATAGATCACTGGATACAGCATTTTCTCACTTTCTACTCATACTGCATTCTGAGGAAAAATAGCTGCTAAGGTTTGTGAGCAACTGGGTACTGAAGGAACCTCAAATCCAACAGAAATTCTTAACCTTTAGAAATATCATGCTCTGTGATTTAACAGACTCTCGTGACTTCTGAAGCACCAGCACAACCAGTGGTAGAAGTGCAGCCTATCGATCTGATACATTGATAATCCCTCTCCTCCACAAATGCTGCTCCATGCAGAGTTCCTAGAGCAGTTGTTTGTTGCTCCAGATTCCAACATCTGCAAACTCCCATGTCTCCAGGCTCAGCAAATAATACATTGACATTTACGTGGTAATTAAACAGCTAAAATAGGGGAGTGATGCTTGAGCCCCCATGTAGATAAAACTTAAAACATACTGTACAACATAGAACACAGAATACTACAGCACAGGAACAGGCCCTACTGTCCACAATGTTGTGCTGAAATAATTATGCCAGAGATGCTTGATTAAGTTAATTCCTTCTGTCTGCACATAGCCCATAACCATCCTTTCTCTGCATATTCATGAGCCTCCTGAGCAAACAACCCTGTTTTTTTAACCTCTCCTCATAGTACACACCCTCAAATCTAGGCAGCACCCAGTTCAAGCTCTTCTGAACCCTTTCCAAAACCTCCATAACCTCCTCATAATGTAGCAGCCAGAAGTAAATGCAATACAATAGATGTGCCCTAATCAGAGCTTTATAAAGCAGCAATGTAGCCTCCTGACTCTTGAACTCAGTGTGGGATGTCTAATAACGGCCAGCATGCCATATACCTTCTTTACCATCCTATCAACTTCTGCTGCTATTTTCTGGGAACCCTGAATCTGCACCCCAAATTACCTCTGCAAATCAACACTGGTAAGAACCATGCCATTAACTGTATACTTTCTCTTTACATATGAACTCTCCTAGTGCAACCTCTCACAATTGCCTGGATTAAACTCCATATCTCGAATCTTTTAGCAATCTTCTACACTATCCACAACACAACCAATCCTGCGTCATCTGCAAACATAGTAACCCACCCATCCATATTTTCACCAATATATTTCATATATAATCTAGTCATAGTTTTCCAGTCAGAAGAAGACCTATCAATCATTACCACTGTCCTCTTTTTGGCAAGCTAATTCTGAATCCAAAAAGCTAAGTCTCCATGGATCCCATGCAGCTCAGTATTTTGGATAAGCCTACCATGAGCTAACACTGCATTTGTCTTCCTCACTTCTGACTCAACCTGCAAATTAACCTTTAGGGAATCCTGCACTAGGAATCTCAAGTTTCTTTGCACCTTTGATTCCTGAATTTGTTCCTCATTTAAAAAATGGTCTACACCTTTATTCCTTTTATCAAAGTGCATGACCATACACTTCTCCACACAGTATTCTATCTTCAATCTCTTTGCCTATTCACTTAATATACCCACATTCTCTGCAGGCTCCCTGCTTCTTCAACATGACTAATTGCCTTTGTATCTTCAGCAAACCTGGCCACAGGACCATCAATTCCATCATTTGGATCATTAATACAGAATGTGAAAACTAGCAGATCCAGCACCAACCCCTGCAGAACGCCTCAAGTCACCAGCAGCCAACCAGAAAAGACCCCCCCCCTTTTATTCCCACTCTTTGACTTCTGCCAATCAGCCAATCTTCTGTCTGTGCTAGTATCTTTCCTACAATATCATGGGTTCTAATATTGTTTAGCAGCCCCATGTGTGGCAAATTGTCAAAGGTCTTCCAAGTAAACAATGTCCACCAATTCTCCTTTGTATATCCTGCCCGTTATTTCCTCAAAGAAGTCAGGAAATTTGTCAGGCAAGATTAACTCATGAGGAAACCATGCTGAGTTCAGCTAATTTTATCATGTGTTTTATTGTGCCTCCAAGTATCCTGAAAAACTTAATGCTTAATAATGGACTCTAACATTTTGCCAACCATTGAAGTCAAAGTAACTGGCCCATTATTTTCTGCCATTTGCATCCTTCCCCTCTGTAAGAGTGGAGTGGCATTTGTGATTTTCTAGTCCTTCAGAATTATTCCAGAAACTAGTGATTCATGAAAGATCACTACTACTGTCTCCACAATCTCTTCAGCTATCTGTTTCTGAATCCAGGGCTATAGTCTATCAGATCCAGGTGACACATCTACCTTCAGACCTTTCAGCTTCCCAAGCACATTCTCCTCTGTAATAGCGATTACATTCACTTCTGCCCTCTGACACTTTTGAATTTCTGGCACAATGCCGGAGTCTTCCATAGTGTAGACTGACACAAGATACTTACTCAGTTCAGCATTCATTTCTTTTCTCCCCATTACCACTTCCTAATTTCCAGCCATTCATTATCCATTCCTGCCTCGATTTTACTCTTTATATATCTGAAAAAGACTTTTGGTATGCACTTTTATATTACTGACTAGCTTAACTTTATATTTAATCTTTTCTGTACTTATTCCTTTTAGTTGCCTACTGTTTATTTTTAACAGCTTCCCAATCCTCTAGTTTCCCATTCATTTTTGCAATATTGGATATCCTCTCTTTGACCACCCTTGTCAGCCATGGTTGAAGTATCCTCCCTTAGAACTCTTCTCCCTCCTGCCATCTGGGAAAAGAAACCCAAGCATTTGGGCTCACATGACCAGACTATGTAACAGTTTCTTCCCCCAAGCTATCGGACTCCTCAATACCCAGAGCCTGGACTGACACCTTACTGCCCTATTGTCTTGTTTATTATTTATTGTAATGCCTGCACTGTTTAGTGCACTTTATGCTGTCCTGGGTAGGTCTGTAGTCTAGTATAGTTTTTTTGTGTTGTTTTTTTACATAGTTCAGTCTAGTTTTTGTACTGTGTCCTGTAACACCATGGTCCTGAAAAAACGTTGTCTCATTTTTATTATGTACTGTTATGGTCAAAATGACAATAAAAGTGACTTGACTTGACTTGAGAATGCTTCTTTTTCTTTTGGGATGAATTGAACCTTCATCTTTCGAATTCCACCTGCCATGGTGTTCAAGCAACACGCACAACATAATTGAACTTTACTGTCCATGACACTGTAACCATTTTTTTAAACCAATAATTCTTTTTGATCATTTTCTGCATGTTAAGAAAAATCTGGCTTGCTGTCCAGTTGGAATAAAAGCAGAACAGGGGATTGGCAGAACTGAAAGTATCATTACTGCTTTCCAGATTGTGGGCACGGATTTACATGATACACTTTCTGTGGTCACAAACCAGCTGTACATTGAGGCAGTGGAATCTCTTATGGGTTGATAAAAATGTCAGGGAAATGTCAGTGAGCCTGCAAGGCAGATAGTTTGCAATATGTGGCATCCTGCATTGTGGTAAGGTCTGTTACAAAAGCAAAGCTGAGCGTACTCTAGTCCTGCTTTGCTCTTCTCATTGGAAAGATAGTACAGTGTTTCTTCTTGTGCTGAAGCACATGGTGAAACCCTGCTGATGAACTACAAACCACCAGATTTTGCTGATGCTATTTGTTGCAAACTGAAAGGAACCTGTGGTGTGAAAGCTAATGGCAAGTGTATTTTTTATCAGCCTTATTCAATGTATTTAATTCTTGGTTTAAAGACCAGAGAAGTTGAAGTAACTTAGTATTAGCTATCTTGATGATGCAAAAGCACCCAAGTTATTGTTATATGATAAGGTTCCTTTAATACATGCTGTGGTTAAGGCCTAAGGCCTCCTGTGCAATTTTGTCTTTTTCATTTTTCTTCTGTCATCAATCTTACAGTCCTCTCTGCAACTTTCTTCAGCCTATATCCTCCAGAGGCATCTGAACCATAACTACTCCTAAATTCAGACAGTCATTTCTGTGGAAATCAAGAATACAACACAAAAGAACAACACCACAGTATCAGTTTAATATAGATGGCATGTGTTGTTCAGAGTAACAAAGTAACTTAAATGCCACAAATTATCCAGCAGATGGAATTGGAAAACAATCAATAACCTTTAAAATAGCATTGATAGATCTTTTTGCCGGGTTAATCCCATCCGATCTTGCACAGGCCTAATTAAGTACTGTACATATAGATACTTTCTATAATATGAGAAGGATCTCAACTCAAATTATTGCATAACCTATGTATATGGGCACTTCATGCAACAAAGCATCTATTTGCATTTATGTACCAAACAGCTCAACGAGTAGTTGCAATGTGCATATGCTCCCTGCCTGCCATATTGGCAGATTGAAGAGCCACTTTGCACTGAAAAATTTGGTAATTCAAGGTTGAATCTTTGGTGTTCATATTAACAAAGTCTTAACTGAAAGGATCAAAAGTGCAAGAGACAAATGTGGGTGAACTGAGAGGGTGTGGGAGTTGAGATAGGGTGATAATCTGACAACAAATTACACTGACATTTGTAATTTATATAAAAGATTTACAAGCATGTTATAAATTAGTAACTTTTACCATAGTTGTGTTAATTGCAAGGATCCTTTTAAAGTATAAAACTATGCATAAATTCAGCAGTTATTTATTAGACTTAAAATGTGCAAATTTAAGATATATCAAGGTTAAGTCCAAGTGGTAACAAAATGTAATCAGAGTTCAAAAATCCCCATTTGTGAATTGATTACACCAAATTATTCCAGTCTTAAATGTAGCAATGAGGGTAAACTCTCTCCCACACAAGTACCGGTTGAAGTGTGTTACACCCCAAAACAGAGTCAAGGTCTCTCTGCCAATCTGAGTGGAACTTTTCTCTGTACTGGTAAGAGAATGTGATGCAAAGGTGTTCAATTCCGTCACTCATAACACGTGACATGGCTGCACCTATACCATAGGAGGGTTTGTCACAGGCACGCTACACTGGATGATATGAATCATAATGCGTGAGTACGGTTTCTGACATCGCCATTTCCTTTGCCTTTTAGAAAGCCACCTCACACTGCTCATTCCATTGCCATTTCTTCCCATCTGTAGTAATGAGTTCAAGGGGTGAAGCAAAGTAGCCAAGTTTAGGAGCAACCTGTTACAGTAATTGACCAATCCTGCGACACGTCCCTTGGCTTTGGGGCATACACCACAGCTTGAATTTTCTCGGCACGCTTATTTCAATCATGTGACCACAGTAAGTGATGCTTGGTTTGAAGTGTACTAATTCATGAATTATAATCTTTTTAACACTGCCTTGAGATTTTGGAGATGTTCTTTGACATCCTTACCAGTAACAGTGATGTCAGTCATGTAGCACTGACTGCCCGAGCACTTGCTCCATAGCTTTCTGCCAGAGTGCAGGTGCAGGTGCTTCTCCAGAAATAAGCCTACTATAGTGTTAAAGCCCTTTGTAAGTGTTAATGGGGAGGAACACTTTGGACTCTTCTTACATCTCAATCTGTAGGTAGGCTTTAGCTGTCCACTTTACTGAAATGTTTCTCTCCTGAAAGATTTCCAAAGATATCCTCTATCCTGGGCAGAGGATAGTGATCTACTTTCAGTACTGGGTTCATGGTGACCTTAACATCACCACACACCGTGACACACTCATTCTTCCTGGCTACTAGGACTACTGGTGTTGCCCATGGGCTCTACTCAGCCTTGATATATCTGAGTGTAACACTTACCCAACAGGCTGGTATCTGTCTAGGGGAAAAGGAGATCCAGCCACTCACCAACCCCACCTCCCGTACACGCAGGTGCTGTGAGAATCAAGTTTATGCCACGCGTACACACACAATATCAAACTCACACCAGATACCATTATGGAATGCACTTTAAAGATTTTACTAAAACTAGAAGAGTATTATGCAATACAGTATATATGAAGGAAAATAAAATAAAGTAAAAGGCGCCAACTTATCAAAGTTCAGTCAGTTTAGTGCACATCGTTGGAGCTCAACCATCGAACCATTTGACCCCTCGTCACTTTCCTCCGACCTCCACGTCCTCGCACCTGGGACCACCTGGGTGGTCGACCGAGCAGTGCAGCGCTCGTCCACCTTCCTCGGCGTCTCCTTCCCGCCTCCCCTGAAAAGACCGCGAAACCCCCAAGCTCCCAGCCTCACAAGACAAAATAACATTCCCCATTGGTTAACAAATGAATACAATCCCCATATCTGCAAGTCTAAAGCTAAACAACTGCAAGAGAAAACACTTATCGAACATAAAAGCATTCCTACTCTAGCAAACCAAAGAAGCCATTTTGATTAACATACACAGTACATTGTACATGAGTTTTCAAATGCCATCCTTGAACACTGCTATGTCATCATCAGGTACCTTTCATAATTTGCTTTCAGTTGACTCTATTGCATGGTATGCGGCATGCAAAATGGTAGCTGGATCTCAAATAAAGTTGTAGTTGTCTCAACCAATCACGCCCCCCCTACTGCTGGCCCTCTTGTTCTTAAGCCCAATGTGGTGAACTACATATACCTGTCTGGACTGCTCCTGTGGCTCCTCCCACAGACCCCTGCTAACAGCTCCTGTGGCTCCTCCCACAGACCCCTGCTGACTCCTCCCACAGACCCCTGCTGACTGCTCCTGTGGCTCCTCCCACAGACCCCCCGCTGACTGCTCCTGTGGCTCCTCCCACAGACCCCCTGCTGACTGCTCCTGTGGCTCCTCCCACAGACCCTGTATAAAGGCGATTGAGGCCTGTGCCCGGCCTCATTCTCCAGGATGTAGTGTTGTTCATTCTTCCAGTCAATAAAAGCCGATATCTTGCTTCTTACGTCTCAGAGTGAGTTATTGATGGTGCATCACCCAATGTGACTTGTTGATTGTATTTCATTGTTATGAAAGTCATTCCCACAGGAATTAACTTTCCGGCAGTATAAATTCTTAGTTGTATATCTGCAGGCTTCAGTTCAGTATCTTTGAAGTGCCATTTGTTGCGTTCATTAATGAGGGAGAATGCAGACAGCCCACCAGCAGGACAGCAGGCAGGCTGTTCAAATGAACTTTATTGATAACACTGCTTGTACAGTATGTGAACTCCTCCCATGTGGGTGTGGCTAACAGAGTGGCATAGGAGTAACCCTATTATCACCCAGGACATCTCCCCTTCTTGGAAAAAAAAAGAAAAAACAAGGTAAGTACTTCTTGTCTGTAGAACTACATTGAAATTATAGTCACAGAAATTGAGCAATTCAGTTCACTTTGCTCATAGCCCAATCAGTGGCAGGAACAGATCACTTTGAGGAGGTTACTCGCAGGTCGGCAAAGTTTGAATAAAAGGAGAGCTTTGCAAGTATTAGGACATCCTGGAGGCCCATTCAGCGGTGGGAACAGAACACTTAGAAGTAAATAAAAGTACAGAAGGGAGAAGCGGGGTGGCCATGGTTTGGAGAGGGCCAGTGGTGAGAGTGGGTCAGGCGTTAACTCAAGAGGCTGAGGCCAAAGACACAGGTTAGAAGATTTGGTCTTGGTTGCCCATAGTACAGCATAGGCAGGATAACAGATATATCAGGGAATGTTCCTCCTGTAGGATGTGGGAATTCATGGAACCTGATAGTCTCCCTGATGACTACACCTGCGGGGAGTGCAGCAAACTCCAGATCGTGAATGACCACATTAAGGAGCTGGAGTTGGATGAACTTAGGATCATACAGGAGGAAGACCATTTGATAGGTATGACATTTGAGCGGGTGGTTACACCTCGACTACAGCATTTGGGGAGTAAATGGGTGAACACTGAGAGAGGTAAGGGGGAAAGGAAGTCAGTGCAGGGTACCCCTGTGGCCATTTCTCTCAGCAACAGGTATACCCTTTGTATATTGCTGTGGAAGATGACCTATCTAGGCAAGGCAGCAGCAGCCAGACCAATAGCACTGTTGTCAGCCCTGAGTCTCAGACGGGTAGGGTGAAGTCAGGTGGAGCAATAGTCATAGGGGACTCAGTATTTAGGGAGACAGGTAGGAGATTCTGTGGCAGCTAAAGAGTTGCCAGGATAGTGTATTGCCTCCCAGGTGCTAGGGTCCAGGATGATACTGAGCGGTTGCAGAATATTCTTGAAGGGGAGGTTGAGCAAGCAGGAGGTCATGATGCATATTGGTACCAATGACATTGGCAGGAGAGGGGTAGAGGTCCTGTGCAGTAAGTTTAGGGAGTTAGAAAGGAGGTTGAAAAACAGGACTTCCAAGGTGGAAATCTTCGGATTGCTCCCGGTGCCACAAGCTGGGGAAGGTCAGAGCAGGAAGATAGCTCAGATGAATGAGTGGCTGAGGAGATGGTGCAGGGGGTAGGGTTTCAAGTTCTTGGATCATTGGAACCTTTTCTGGGGAAGGAGTGGCCTGCACAAGTGGAACGAGTTGCACATGAACTGGAGGGGAACCAATGTCCTGGGAGGGAGGTTTGCTGATGCTGTTGGGGAGGGTTTAAACTACATTTGAAGGCGGTTGGAGTGAAGTGAAGAGGCAGAGGATGGGGTGGCTGGTGCACAAGTAGAGAAAGCTTGTAGGGAGTTTGGGAGGAAGGATAAGCAGATTATAGAGCATAGATGCTCGCAGCCAGATGATTTGAGATGTGTCTACTTTAGTGCAAGGAGGATCATAAACAAGGCGGCTGAACTTAGAGCATGGATCAATATTTGGAACTATGATGTTGTGGCCATTTCAGGGGCTTGGATGTCTCAGGGGCAAGAAAGACTGCTGAATGTGCTGGGATTTAGATGTTTCAAAAGGGACAGGGAAGGAAGCAAAAGAGGTGGGGGAGTGGCATTGCTAATCAGGGATAGAATCATGCCTACAGAAAGGGAGGAAGTCATGGAGGGGTTGTCTACTGAGTCATTATGGGTGGAATTCAGAAACAGGAAGGGGGAATAACTCTACTGACCCCACAAAAGTAACAGAGACATTGAGGAGCAGATAGGGAGGCAGATTCTGGAGAGGAGTAGGAGCAGATAATTAGGGAAAACATTTAATTGGTGTAGGGGAAAATATGATGATATTAGGCAAGAACTTGGGAACATAAATTGGGAGCGGTTGTTCTCGGAAAAGCACAGCAGAAATGTGGCAAATATTCAGGGAACATTTGCATGGCATTCTGCATAGGTCTGATCCATTGTGGCAGGGAAAGGATGGTAGGGTAATAGAACCATGGTGTACAAAGGATGTAGAAAATCCAGTTAAGAAGAAAAGAACAGCTTATGAAAAGGTCAAGAAACTAGGAACTGTTAGAGCTCTAGAAACTATCAAGGGTGCTAGGAAGGAGCTCAAGAATGAAATTAGGAGAGCTAGAAGGGAACATAAGAAGTTCTTGGCAAGCAGGATTAAGGACAACCCTAAGGCATTCTACAAGTACGTGAAGAACAAGAGGATGAGCTGGGGTTGATTTACAGTGGACTGAAACACTTGAGTGAATAGACATTAAGAAAGAGGGTGTACTGGAGCTGTTAAAAGGTATTAAGTTAGATAAGTCACTGGGACCGGACAATATATACCCCGGGCTACTTTGGGAAGTGAGAGAGGAGACTGCTGAGTCTCTGGCAATGATCTTTGCATCATCAATAGGGACAGGAGAAGTACCAGAGAATTGGAAGGTTGCAAATGTTGCTCTCTTGCTCAGGAAAGGGAGTAGAGATAACCCAGGAAATTATAAACCAGTGAGTCTTACTTCAGTGGTAGGCAAGTTGTTGAAGAAGATCTTGAGAGGAAGGATTTATGAGCATTTTAGAGACATAATCTGATTAGGGATAGTCAGTATGGCTTTCTCAAGGGCAGGTTGTGCCTTATGAGCCTGATTGAATTCTTTGAGGAGGTAACAAAACACATTGATGAAGGTAGAGCAGTGGATGTAGAGTATATGGATTTCAGTAAGGCGTTTGATAAGGTTCACCATGCAAGGCTCATTCAGAAAGTAATGAGCCATGGGATCCAAGGAGACCTTGCTTTGTGGATCCAGAATATCTTGCCCACAGAAAGCAATGGGTGTTGTGGATGGTTCATATTCTGCATGGAGGACTGGGCTGAGAAGTGGCAGATGAGTTCACCCAGATAAGATTGAAGTGGTTCATTTTGGTAGGTCAAATTTGAAGACAGAATATAATATTAATGGTAAGACTCTTGGCAGTGTGGAGGATCAGTGAGATCTTGAGGTCCGTAACCATAGGACATTCAAAACTGCTGCATAGGTTGACAGTGTTATTAAAAAGGCATATGGTATGATGGCCTTCATCAATCATGGGATTGAGTTCAAGAGCTATTTTAAATGAGGAATGTTAAAGCTATACAAGACCTTAGTTAGACCCCACATGGAGAACTGTGTTCAGTTCTGGTCACCTTACTACAGGAAAGATGTAGATACTTTAGAGAGAGTGCAGTGGAGATTTACAAGGATGTTGCCTGGATTGGGGAGCATGCCTTATGAGAATAGGTTGAGTGAACTTGGTCTTTTCTCCTTGGAGCGACGGAGGATGAGAAGTGACCTGTAGAGGTGTATAAGATGATGAGAGGCATTGAATGTGTGGATAGCCAGAGTCTATTTCCCAGGGCTGAAATGGTTAACGCAAGAAGGCATAGTTTTAAGGTGCTTGGAAGTAGGTACAAGGGGAGTGTCAGAGGTAAGTTTTTTGCACAAAGAGTGGTGGGTGTGTAGAATGCACTGCCAGCAATGGTGGTAGAGGCAGATACAACAGGGTCCTTTAAGGACTCTTAGGTACATGGAGCTTAGAAAAATAGAGGGCTATCTAGTAAGGTAATTCTAGGCAGTTTCTAGAATAGATTACATGGTTGGCACAACATTGTGGGCTAAAGGGCCTGTAATGTGCTGTAGATTTCTATGTTTCTATAGCACATAACTTATGCTCCTTACATAAACATAAAAAAGCATTGACATTATAACTGTCCACTGACATCTTCTATAAACCCACTGAATCTCATAATTACCTCAACTATACCTCTTCCCACCCTGCCAAATGTAAAAATTCTATTCCCTATTCCCAGTTCCTCCATCTCCGCCACATCTGCTCCCAGGGTGAGGCTTTCTGTTCCAGGACATCTCAAATGTCCTCTTTCTTTAAGAATCGTGGTTTCCGTTCTGCAGTCATCAATGATGCCCTCACCCACATCTCCTCCATTTCCCGCACTTTGGCCCTCACTCCATCCTCTCGTCAACACAACAGGGACCATGTTCCCCTTGTCCTCACCTACCACCCTACCAGCCTCCCGATCCAGCATATTATCCTCCGCAACTTCCGCCACCTTCAACAGGACCCCACCACTAAGCACATCTTTCCCTCTCTACCAATTTCTGCTTTTCGCAGGGATCGTTCCCCCCGCGACTGCCTGGTCCACACATCCCTCCCCACAGATCTCCCACCTGGCACTTAACCCTGCAAGCGTAAGTGCTACACCTGTCCCTACACCTCATCTCTTACCACCATTCAGGGCCCCAAACAGTCCTTCCAGGTGAGGCAACACTTCACTTGTGAGTCTGTTGGGGTAATCTATTGCATCCGGAGCTCCTGGTGCAGCCTCCTCTAAATGGGCAAGACCCAATGCAGATTGGGGAACCGCTTCGTCAAACACCTCCACCACAACAGACAGGATCTCCCGGTTGCCACCCACTTCAACTCTGCTTCACATTCCCATTCAGATATGTCCATACATGGCCTCCTCTACTGCCATGATGAGGCCAAACTCAGGTTGGAGGAGCAACACCTCATATACCGTCTGGGTAGTCTCCAGCACCTTGGTATGAAGATCGAATTCTCCAACTTCTGGTAATTCCCTCCCTCTCCCTTCCCCCATCTTACTTTCACTTTGCCTCCTCTTCTAGCTGCCTATCACCTCTCTCATGATTCTGCCTTCTTCTACTACCCATAGTGCTTTCCCTTTACATTCCTTCTTCACCTTTCCTGCCTACCCCCTCCCTGCTTCCCCTCCCCCAGCCCTTGATCTTTCCTCTGATTGGTTTTTCACCTGGCACCTTACCCTCTCCCCCCACCTTCTTTATAGGGCCCCTGCCCCCTCTTTCTTCAGTCCTGCCAAAGGGTCTCGGCCTGAAACGTTGACTGCTCGTTTCAATGGATGCTGTCCGACCTGCTGAGTTCCTCCAGCTTGTTGTACGTGTTGATTTGACCCCAGCATCTGCAGTGTACTTTGTGTTGACATTATAACTGTCTTTTCCTTTATTTTTAACACTCATTCACTTACTCACTTTGTTTTACTCCTTTTTTTACACCAATTCTTTTTCCAAAGCGAAGTCTCATTTTGAGAAATGTTTTCAACATTAGAAGTCTTTTTAAAAAACAGATGGAGGTCAGGGCAGATTACCTGAACACTGAGAGGATTATTCTGCCTCTTTAGTCACTTACCCTAAGCTTTTAGGCTATGTAGTATATTTCTGTGATGGAACTGATAAACAGCCATATCTGGGATAGGTTCCCAGGACTGTTGGAGTGGATGAAGATTCTTAGAGAGGTGCGTCCACTTGGTCATCGCCATGAGGATCAGGCCACTCTATGTCTTTATCTAAGTGTTGTGGACTTTGAAGGCACACAAATCCATGCCTGTTCCACCTGATTGCTCCTCAATTTGTTCTGATTACATATGATCATGTTGCATGCTGCCAGACTATTCTTCTTTTGGTGGATTGGTCTGAAACAGAAACAGTTTTGCCATTCCTGAGTGGTGACAAAGATTTTCCTCTCTGTCCAATATCATGCATGCTTTGTTTTTTCACTCTGTTTTGCCTCAAAATTTCTCACTTTTTCAAAGTGAGGTTGGAGAAGAGAAGGAAAAACAGACAGGCTTTTTCCCAGTCTCCAGACCATTGACAGTTCTGATGGACTGTAGCCACTCACAAGAGGTGTAGAGCAATAAGCTAGCAGTGCTTAATAGGAGTGTTTTTCCTTCAATGGGAGACTCATAACAGTTTACACTGCTCTTCCTGCTTCAGAATTTGCCTGTAGATTGTTTGTCCAGTGTTTGAACTCATAGTCCTTAGCAAAAACTTTGAATTCTGAGTAGGTGAATTGCAGACTGTTGTCTGACCCAAGTATCTCTAGTATTCCATGGTGATCAAATATAGCTTTCAGGTGCTGTATAACTGCTGCTGAGGATATAGAGAACAGCTTGGATAAGTCAACTTTCCATAAATGGTAATCCATATTTTGTCCCTTTTGCATGGCATCCTTGACTGGTGTTGTGAAAAGATTTGCTGGGGACATGTTCAATGTCATAACAGTATTGTGTAAGCCTCATTCCAAATCTTTGTGACTGAAGTTAAGTCATCAAAGTGTTTCAAGCTGAGCAGGCTGACAAGTGGCTTGTGGTCTGTTTCAAGTAGGAATTTGGTGTACATCAAGCAGCAGCTGAAGCTTTCACAAGCCCACACGAGAGCCAGTGTCTCCTTTTTGATTTGGGCTTAATGCTGTTCTGTAATGATGTTCTTGATGCATATGCCACTGCCATTTTGCATGAGCACCCCCCTGGGCTAAAGCAAGACGCATCTGCTGAGATCTTGGATGCTTTGTTCAGATCAAAAAATGCCAATGTTGGCAGAAAGTTGAGATCTACTTTAAGTGATGAGAATAACTTCTCCTGTGGTGTGTTCCGGGCCCAAACATTTCTCTGAGAGAGGAGGTCACATAGCGGCTTTGATATCTCTGTCAAATCTGGAATGACTTTTCCCAGCCGGATTACCATGCCAAGGAAACTGCGGATCACTGATACATTTGTAAGTTGTTCCATGTTCCAAGCAGCTGCCAGTCTGTCTGAATCTGGCTGCACTCCCTCTGAGGACATTTGGTGGCCTAAGAACTTCATCTCCAACTTCACTAATTTGTATTTCTTTTTGTTCATGGTGACTCCAGCCTGTTTCAAATGCTCCAAGGAACTTTCACTCTTTTGTCATGTTCCTCACTTGAGCCTCCAAAGATGAGTATATCATCCATGTGGCAGACTTCTCCATCCAGTCTCTTCAAAATTTGGTTCATCCTCATCTGAAAGAGTTCAGGGGCTGATGAAATGCCAAAAAGGAATCTCCTGAAGGCATAGCGTCCATATGGTGTGATAAAGATTGTGAGCTTCTGTGACTCAGGAGCTAAACAGATTTGCCAGATTTGCATCTAGTCTGTTGAAGAACTGTGCTTTACCCAGCATACCCAATGTGTGTTCAACAGAGGGCAGAATAAACTTCTCCCACCTCACTGGATTATTCAGGTTTGCTGGCTCAACACAGATCCTCACTGTGCCGTCTGGCTTGGGAACCGGAACAATGTCTGCACACCAGTCAGTAGGTCCATTCACTCTAGTTATGAGGTCAAGCACCTCCATTCTGTCGTTCAGCTTTGACTTTTTTCATCAATGGGAGTGCTATATGGCTTACTGTGGTCAAAGAGAATGGTGTCACTACCCTGGCCTCAGCTGGATAAAGTACTCGTCTTTCAGTACCCCAGGATCAACTTCGGGTACTTCTACTACTGAACATAGTTTAGCAAACCCAACCTTGCAATAAGATTCATGAAGTACCATCAATAACTCTAGGAGACTGGAAGTGAACGATGGGCTTTTATTAACAGCGAAAAGGGAGCACAACATGTCGAAAACTGAGGGGGGGGGGAGCAGTGCCCCAATCGCCTTTATTACAGGGGTCTGTGCGAGAAGCCACAGGAGCAGTCAGCAGAGGGGCGAGTCCAGACAGGTATACGTAGTTTACCACAGTTCAATTTCTTTTTATGGCACGTTGTCCCAGTAGAAGTGTGAAGAGACTCTGAACAATATAGAAATCCTCTCTTAACTGTTTCTTATTCCTTTCACATTGAGCTTATGTTTCTCTGGCCCCATGAGCACTTTCTTTTCTGGGTTTAGCATAATGCCTGTTTTCTTCACTGTTTCTGTGAACAGACATTCAGGGATGGCTGTGATATCTGCCCCAGCATCCATTTTGAATGTCCCTGCTTCATTTTGCAACTAAACCATAGTACACCAGTTTGTCTGTTTGAATCTAGAGCCCCAAGGAAAATCCTCTCTTCATCTGAATCGGTGGTGAACTAGATATACCTGTCTGACTGCTCCTGTGGCTCCTCCCACAGACCCTGCTGACTGCTCCTGTGGCTCCTCCCACAGACCCCTGTATAAAGGCGACTGTGGGCTGCTGCTCTCCCTCATTTTCCCCAGGATGTAGTGCTGTTTATTCTTCCAGTCAATAAAAGCCAATAACTCGCTTCCTAAGTCTCAGCATGAGTTATTGATGGTGCATCAGAATCATAGTTTTCTTTGACCTCCTGAAGAACTGTTTTTGAATGACTCTGGCTTGTATAACAGCCAACTCCATTGCAATGGTGACATTTCACTTGTTTTACTGGACAGAGCTCTTTGACACAGAATGGAGACTTGCTGCTCCTCCTGTGGTCAGACATTTTACCTGCTCTTTGTTTTGCTTGTCTGTCTCTTTTGAGCTGAGCTCTGCTGTTCCCTCTTTCTGTAGTCTTTCTGTCTACACCTTGTTTCCTCATATATCACATTTCACTTCCTTGTGAAATATTCTTTGAATTTGCCCTGCACTGTGTTGTACTCCTTTTCCTGAGCATGTCAGTCTTAATCCACCCATGATGTCATCTGCTTTGTAACCCATGCAGTATATCGGTGTGCTTACTTGCTGCTCTTCTGAAGCCTGAATGAAATTGCTTGTGACCCTAAATCTCTCAAAGCATCTGAGCCATCTCTGAAAGTCACCTGGTTTAGAGAAATTAAATGTCTCAGGTGGCTTTATTAGGTAAATGGACATAGGTATGCAGGCATTTGCTCCATTTTTCTGTTTGTTTATTTACTTATTGTTTTATTTATTTGGCTACAATAGTCCTCTCTCTCTCTCTCTGAGAGTTTGACTGACTTCTCTGACTTCTCTGCTGTGTCTGTATCTTTGTGCACATCCCCAAGCTAGTGGCCCACAGATGATTACAATGTATCCCCTTTTGGGTGCAGCTCAAAGGCATTGCCTCGCAATCTTGCCTGTTCTCAGATCACTTAGTAAACTAGCATAAGCAGTCCAGGCTGACAAGTTCCTGGACAACTCCCACAGAAATATACAAACAAAAACAGACTTACCGCAAATTCTTTCTTGTTGGTAATCTCCTTTGGTCTGTAGCCCAAATTCATCAATGATCAACCACCTCTGACAGCATGTTGTATTTGTTTATGAGAGACAATGCAGACTACTCAAGTGAACTCTATTGGCAACAGTGCTTGTACAATATGTGAACTCCTTCCATGTGGGAGCGGCTAACAGAGTGGCATAGGATTAACTCGTCAACTACCACAACACTATTCAAACACTCATTTTGTGGAATGAGTGTCCAATTCACTTTTAATTTGCCAGTCACTTCTGGTGTAAGTCATATTGCTTGTCTACTGTAGTTTTCAAACTGTAAACCCCAAGGCCACCTGGTCCTATGTCACTCTCAACATAATCAGGATTTATCATCAACAGCATGCAGATTAATACACTTTTTGAAACTGCAACTTAACCTTTTTATAGTTTCTCTTCCCTATGCAGCCCATTTGCTTTTGTCTGTAGGATATGCTCTTTCTATGTGTCCTATTTTTTTGCATTTTCTGCAGGTTTCACCTTTAAACCTGCATAGGTCTGGTGTATGTGAACCCCTGCCACAACAGTAATACAAATTGTTTGGCCAGGTCAGTTTCTGTTTAGACATTGACATTTTGTTCATGTTCTCTTTCATTCCTAATTGCAACTCAATTGAATCTCTGGCTGCAGTTTTCATTGATACAGTGATTTCAACTGCCATTGTTTTGCCCTTTGTTAAGCTAGGCAGATATGTAACCTTCAGTCCTGAATAGCTGCAGTTTGAAGGTGGTTTTATTATTCACCAACACATTACAGTATGCTAAGAACTGAGAAAACTAAGAAAAGACAAGACTTTTCATCATTCTAATGAAAGACAGGTTCAAGCATTGATTAAAATTCCTTCAACTTCTAACAAGTGCTTCTAACTACTAAATAAAATATACAAAGATATAAAATGGCCAACCTGATGGTGAAAGCTAATTGCATAACAATGCGATAATGAGTAAGCAGCTGCTGCTGTGAACCCACAAGTAAGCAGTGAGATCTGGTAATTAGGGATACATCAGGAAAGATGTAAAACTTCCTGGCTGGTATCTGTAAAAGATGCCAACAACTTAACTCATGGCTTTCATAAAAAAAATGTTTAACAGAGTCATCCTCCTGATCAATTGGATATCACAGTCAAATACTAAAGAATAATAGGACCATCAACTGAATTCAAAATACATTCTGTCCATCCTGACCCCAACTTCGGAATAAGCCAATTAGATTATATCAAAGTTACCACAGAGAATCCAAAACAAATCTAGAATACATACAAACTTAAAATACTGTCTTCACTTTTACAGATTTGGAACCAGAGTTCACATTGCAATAATTTTCCAGCAGTCTATTCTTCCATTTATACTCTTCATTTTTATCCCAAGTAATTTCAGAACGTTTCTTGAGCACGTGTGTAAGTGAAGGAAAGTGCCTGCTTGCTTGCTCACAGTTGTTTGAGAGGCATTGTCGGAGGTTACAGAAAGGTAGTGGTGTCACGCAGCTGTCTGTGCTGTCTTGATGGAACCCGTTTTCCATCACCCTCAGGAAAGTAAGGTCATCCATTGATGGAGCTGGTTTGTAGTCATCCTTTGTATGGACAAAGACAGATTCACACATGCTTACCGTGTTGCTTGTCAAACCTTTTTGTTGCAAGGTCATGGTGGGAGAGATGGGAGACTGGCAGGACTGGCTAAAGCTGTCCCTGACATGGACGCTGCTATGCCAGGGAGTCATGACACTGGGGTGCACATTTTCTAGAATTCTAGTTCTGAAGACCTTCACATGAGAGCATTTATTTGTACTCACTAGGCAGATGTCTTCTACAATGACAGACCCAAGTGTTAACCTCTGTACAAAAGGAGAATCTGGAGGTCCATTATATTGCTGGAGTACCTTGTGTTCCTCTATGATGTAGCTTCCTAGCAGGAGCAGCATCTCAGCCTTTGGGCTGAGTGATGGCATCTCGCTAGCTAGGGGCGTAGTGAGTCACTGCTGCTGGAGTGGGGATTTCCTTCCCATTGTCCAGAAGTTCATAAACATGGGGAGAGCTAAATGAGTCTTTTAATCAACAGATTTGACAATAAAGCCTCTTGTTCTTTGCCCAACCATCACTGCACATGTCTTAATTGTATAAGGTAAGACGCCATAGGTTATGTTGAAGACACTGAAGGAAGATGTTCTAGCTAGAGACTTATTGTTTTGATCATCCAAGACAACATATATCCGCATCTTCTTCTTACAGTGGCCTTCTGGGTAAACATTAACAAGGCAGATCCTTAAACATAACTTACTGGTGGAGTTCTCCCCACAGAATTCAGTACAGGAAGAGGTGGCAACTAGAGAGGAAGAGAATTAATCTGTCCCCCACCCCCTGCCATGCTGTAAGGAGATACTTGTGCTTTTCTACCCAGACCAGGGAGGTGAGCCAATATGAGGAGTTGCAATGTGTTTGTCACTGTCACATTCAGAGCACTGGATGACAGCACTACAGTCCCTCACCCGGTAGCTGGTTGAAGAACAGCAGCAGAAACATATGGAGTGTTCTTTAGAGGTCTCTTCGCTCCTCTAGAGGTTTCTTCCTGAAGCCTCTACACTTTTGGAGAAGGTGCAGTTTCCAGTGTAGAGGGCACTGTTTGTGAGGATCTTCTGACATTTTAGAATAATCCTTTTGGACAGCATTGTCCATTTCAGTTTTGAGCACCATGATTGTCTCTAACAGGTTTCTGTGATTTAAGTGGTGCTGAGCCAGAGACAGTCAGGATAAAGTTGTGGTTGTTCCTCATTCTGGCTTCATCCTGGATAAAACTAGGAAAAGAGGAGAAGGGTGTGAAGGTGACTCCCTTTTCCAGTTTGTATCTTCTTCCCTCTGACATCCATTTCTCCTGTGGATTAAAGGGGAGTTTCTCCAAGATTGGACAAATTTCTCGTACAGTGTTGAAGTAAGACAAGCCGCATAAGTAGGCTTTGGTTTTGGCTGTTTCCAACTCCGATAGCTGGTCTCCTAGCTCTCGCAGACATTTGGGCTCACTGCTAGAAATGTTGGGGAAGACTCGATTTCTATGGAGAGAGCAGACTCCATTGCCCTTAAAGATCCCTAACACTCTTACAGACTTTGTCAGACTAAACTGAGACCAGAACTGGTGTGTGTGATGTGAACTGACCTTAATCTGCTTGGATGCTCAGCAGATGTGGTCTGAGCCACTTCACCGGCAGCTCAAATTCTTCACTCAGCTTGAGGCTGAGGTCTTCAGTGGCGTAGGGGAATGCAGACTTCCAAGCCAATTCTCTGGCTTATCATCGGATTTGGTGAGTCTGGCTTGTCATCAGGTCATGACAGGCGAGAACTATCACCATGATTATGTTGGGGTTCATTGGGGGTGTGGTGTACCTTACCAGGAGACTGAGGAGCATCACTACCTGTGTTATACCATGGTACTTAAGAGGCCTGGGGTCTATTATTACGTGGCTGCATGTCTCCTTCATTTCTATAGGTAAGTCAGTGGCCAGTCATTGAACGTTTTGAGATATCTGCCTGTTCGGTGTAAGTGTAAGCATGTGAGGGAGGTGGTCTCTATTCTGTCCTGTTTCAGTAAAAGGAGTCAAGTTGCAGGGTGTTGTCCTGAGCAAGAGGAGCCACCTTTCTGTCTTGATTGTCTGGCCTAGGTCTACCGTGTCTGCTGGAGGCTGGGCATAAGCATAAGCAGACTGTTCTTGAACATACTTCGTCATCCTCTCAGCCGATTGACTTGGTGAGTTTGATCTAACATCGTCATTGTCAGCAAGCTGCTCCATGGCCACCTCAAAGACTGTGGCCTTGGCTAAAGTTGCTTCCAGCCCCTTTTCATGCTGCAATGCCTTCAATGTGGGTTAACTCTACTTTGTTATCAATTCCTCTTCTTGCAAATGGTGCTCTGACTAGCACTGCTTCGGCCCTTACACGGGTTTCCAGCACCACCGTGCTTGCCCAGATCTGCTAGACAGTCTGGATAATCTAGATGAACACATTGAACACACTTCTCTTCTCCATTGCAGACATTTTAACTTTGTCATATGGAAGCTTGCAAAATCAATATCTTATCCACCATGGGTGTTGAAAGTGTCCTTTTACTGTTTTGCCCTTTCTGGAGAGTTTCCCCATTTTCTTAAGCTGGACAGATATAGGTAAAATTCTGTCCTCCTTAGTTGCAGTTTGAAGGTGGTTTTATTGTTCAGCAACACAACGAACTGGTGAGAAAAGACACTACTTGTCGGTAGTCTAACAAAAGGCAGATTCAAATATTGATTGAAATCCCTTTGTCTTCCAACAAGTGCTTCTAACTACTAAATGAAATTTACAAAGATATAAAGTGGCTGACCTGATGACAAAAGCTAATTGCTTAATAACTTGATAAAGAGTAATCAACAACAGCTGTGAATCCATAAGTAAGCAGTGAAATCTAGTAATTAGAAATATATCACAAAAGACGTAACAGTCATGTACACTGAAATGGACTCCCCTTCCTTTTGATTCCACTTACGAAACCTAAATCTGCAATAAACAATGGCTTTAGTTCTATCTGTTCCTACATTCCATTCATACTGGCAGAAAAGCTCATTTCGGCTGGTTTTGTTTGAGCAGTTAAACTTCCAAGCAAACTGGCTTTTTCCCCTGTTGCACGAAGCAAAACTGGTATTCGCTTCTCATTGACTATTCCATTTGGTTTAAAATACTGCTCAATTTGTTCAGTATACATCATCCAGTTATCTGTTGTGCATTTGAATGAGTCCATGTAGCTGTCCATTTCTGTTTTATTATTATTATTATCACCTGGTATTCTCTATTTATGAAACAATGAATATTGTCTGTTTTCTGCCTTTTTTCAACTCGAATGTTTCTTTCCCCCTTCGAACGAAAATGTACTGTGCTTCTTTTGAACTCGATTTTTTACTCCAGAAGCTAATAAAAGAAAAACACAGGACCAGGGATACAGGTCTACTTACTTTTCTTTTAGTGAGGTGTTCATATATGACGTGGTGGCCTAATGGGATATGCAATTCACGTACTTCTTACATATAACCCGTAATGAAATATGTAAACAAACAAAGAATGCTTAATCAGGCAATACATTTACAATATTGTTCAAATATTACTGAAATATTAAATATACTAATCATAAGTTAGATGCTAAATCATTCAGAACACAGATTTATAGGAATTTTCAGTAAGATTACTGTAAACATATTATAACAATTAACATACTTGTCAAGTAGAATCATTAGAAAGTTTATTTCATAGTTATTCTTTCTTCAAAGTGAAAGCAATACTTCCTGCTTTAAGTTAATCTTTGATGCAGTGACTCAAGAAACTGGCGTCTAACACCATGAGTTTGCTAAAATAGACATCCATTTTCAGACAGACACTGGGACAGAAAACAAACTGCTAGAGAGCTCAATTTGTTGAAAAGCATCTATGGAGGTAGAAGCATTTTTGACAATTCCTCTCCCTCACAGTTGCTGCTTGTGTCACTGAGTTCCTTTTCATTCCAGCTTCCGCATTTTCTTCTTTCTGCAGACACAGACAGATTTACCTACAGCACCTTACAATTTCTGCTCTTTGAAGGAATCGCTCCTGTACTTAGCAGCTGAAAAAAATTAACATTAATAAAGTTTTCTGGATGAATGACTTTTCCATACTTAGCAAAATTTTCCATACTTGACATTAGAGAATTTTATGAATAGTCTTCTTCTTAGGTTAAATGACAAACAGTTCGTCCTGTATTTTTTCAGCAAAAGAGTGGAGGTGATATGATTGTTTTGTGTAGGGAAGACCAACAATAACATCTCAGATTGATGAACTTTGATCTAAAGAAATTTAGTTCTGACAATATTTCTTCAAACTAAAATGCTAACCATTCTTCTCTTTCCACAGCTGCTGTCTGAGCTCATGAATACTTCCAATATTTTCTGTTTTGTTTCAGATTTTCATATTTGTAGATTTTTTTTTTCTTATGCTTCATTATATGTACCGAGAGGTCAAAAATCTGGTGGTTTCTCAGTGAAATAAAATAAATGCTTTAGTGGTGAAAACAATCCTTAAGGTTTATCTTTTTGAATTGGGATGCGATGATTCCAATCTAACTCCACATATGGTTGATGGGCTTTAGCGTTATCTTTGGAGGCTGGAATAGTCCTTATGTAAGGGAATCTTCATGTTTGTTTGGATCTGGTTGAGGAAGTGCATTTAATTTGTATGCAAATACTACAACCTCATACCATTTAGGCATGACTGTAATGAGCAGCAACCAATATATCATTAGAATTAGATTAATGACTGAATAGCAATTCAATATCTTTTTATATTTGCATTTAATTGCACACTTGTCCCTCACATGATATTCCAATTACTCATAAATAATGCTGAGTGGAATTTGACTCACTGTTTTACAGGCAATGAAATCGAATCCTGGAACTTCTTACTCATTCATCATGCTGTAGCGTATTTAACTCACGCTGCTTGTGAAAATAACTCCTATGCAATTCAAAGTAAATACTTCATATTACTTAATCAATTATTTTGGTAGCAAATTATTTTAGTTGATTATATATATTGACAACAGACGAAATCTATTCCTGGATTCAAAGTTTAGTAGTACTTTTTTTTAACAATGACAACAAAGCAATTGAGATATTTAGGAGTCTACAAAATAAATCACATCCATTTAATGATCATTTGCATGAATGGGGTATGAATTCTCTCTCCAGAGGAAAGTATGCATGTTACTTAATCATTCTAAATCAAGGTTTATAAGGACAATATGTATAGGATATCATCCAGTATTTAACTGAAATATTGTAGTGTACTGATACAGAAAACTCCACCTATTTGTTCACATACTTACCTTCTTATTGGGAATTTCTTTGTACAGTTACTGAAGATGAGTTTAAGAATCCCTCCTGCATTGATACACAATACCATTCTAGTTCTACCTTTACATTAGAATTCCCATTAATCACAATCACAGTCACAATCAGTGCCTAGTTCAGGTATCTGATTTACAAGTTCAAGTTTGGATGTCAACTTGGTGTCCACTCCATCTTCAAATTTCTGGGTGTCAACATCTCTGACGATCAACCTTGGGCCCAACCTATTGACGGAATTACAAAGGAGGCATGGCAGCAGGTATATTTCATTAGGGGTGGGAGGAAATTTAATATGCCACCAAAAACTCAGGCAAATGTATACAGATGTACCGTGGAAAGCCTTCTAACTAGGTGCATCACTGCCTAGTATGGAGGTACCAATGTACAGGATTGGAAATAGCTGAAGAGGATTGTAAACCAATCACGAACAAGAGAAAATCTGCAAATGTTGGAAATCCGAGGAACACACACACAAAATGCTGCAGGAACTCAGCAGGCCAGGCAGCACCCATGGAAAAGAGTACAGGCCGTTTCAGGTCGGGGCCCTTTGACAGGACTGTAAACTGAGCCAGCTCCATCATGGGAACTAACCTCCCCATCATTGTGAACATCTTCAAAAGGTGATGCATCCATCATTAAGGATCACCACCATCCAGTACATGCTCTCTTTCGATTACTACCATCAGGGAGGAGATACAGGATCCAGAAGACATACACTCAACATTTTAGGAACAGCTTCTTCCCTTCCATCCTCCGATTTCTGAATGGTCCATGAATGAACCTATGAATACTGCTTCACTTTTGCTCTCTTTTTGCAGTTTTTTAATATTTCTTATTGCAATTATAGTAATATTTTGTGCATTCCACTGATTTGCTGCTGCAAACCAACACAATTCATGACGTATGTCAGTGATAATAAGTATGATTCTGACTCCACTCATTTCCCTTTACTCCTCTCACTCTTTCAGCAATAATCTGCTGCCTACTATTTTTTTTACTTCATTCTAAGTAAAAACATTTTATTTGCATTGACTTGATTGAGGATAGTAATGATGCTTAAACAGTTTTTCAGGTGCTTTAACTGATCTTTCACTAAGGACATGCCACAAACCCAGAACTGCCATAGAAATTCAATACACACAGAATGCTGGAAGAACTCAGCAGGACAGGCAGCTCCCATGGAAATGAACGAACAGTTGACATGCTGGGCTGAGACCCTTCTTCAGGACTGAAAAGGATGGGAAGATACCACCATAAAAGGGATGGGGAGAGGAAGGAGGATAACCAGAGGTGATAGGTGAAGCTAGGCGAGTGGAAAAGGTAAAGGTCTTGAGAATAGAGAATTTGATAGGAGAGAAGTGTGGACCATAAGAAAAAGGGCACCGGGGGAGGTTATAGGCAGGAGAGAAGAGGTAAGAGGTCAGAGTTGAGAATAGAGGAAGGATGGAGGAAGAGGGAATTTTTTCTTAACAGAAGGAGAAATTGATATTTATGCCATCGGGTTGGAGGCTATGCAGATGAAATATAATGTGTTGCTCCTCCACCCTGAGGATGGTTTCATCATGGCATAAGAGGAGGATTTCCCCTTCCAGCAGAATTTTTTTCCCATACCCTTCCCTTCTTCTATTCCCCACTCTGGCATTTTACCTCTTCTCACCTGCCTATCACCTCGCCCTGTTCCCTTTTCTGGTGAATGGTCCATTCACCTCTCCTGTCAAGTTCCGTCCTCACCAGCCCTTTTCCTTACCCACCTGCCAGTCTTCATCTTTTGGCTAACCTCCTTCCTTCCCCCCACTTTTTTATTCTGCCATCTTTCCCCTTCCTTTCCACTCCTGAAGAAAATTATCAGCCTGACACGTCAATTGTTTGTTCACTTCCATGGATGCTGCCTGACCTGCCGAGTTACTCCAACATTTTGTGTGTGTTGCTTTGGATTTTCAGAATCTGCAGAATTTTTTGTGTTACAGAAATTCAAGTCCAAATTTCTGCAAATCCACACTTTCCTCAAATGTATTAAAGAGCAAATATACCACACACAATATTTTTTCATGGGTTAACAGATCTACAATTATTTTCAAGTTAGGTAGGATTGTAAGCACAGAGAAGGACATTAAATAATTTCAAAGGACTATGGATAAACTAAGTGAATGGATAAGAACATGGTGGATGAAATGCATTTGGAAGAAATGTGAGGTAATCCACTTTATGAAATAGAGAAGTGGACTATTTATTATACAGAAACAGATTGGGTTTTGCTGATATTCCAAGGAAGTAGTGTGTGCTTGTCACAAGATGCAGAAGGCCAACAGAGATGTTCCAACTGGGATATTGTGGCCATAACAAAAACATGGCTGAGAGAAAGGCTTAGGTAAGAATGGAGGGCTCTTTTAGATAAGGGAGGATAGAACAGTGGTACTTAGGGAGGATATTCTCGCGGGATCATTTAGTGAGGTCACTTGGGTAGAATTGAATTGAACTGAATTGACTTTATTACTTAATTTAGAAGTAAGAAGAGGGTGGTCACCTTGACATTGCTATAATATAAACCTATTAACTGTTAGTGGGAACATGGGAGGCAGACTGTGATGGAGAACACTTGGCAGACGCATACCTTACATGCGCAAGCATTGCCTTGTCATTCTGCGGTCATTGCGCTGAGTGTACGCACTTCAATATCTTCCCCTGTATATTCTCATAATGGGCCCTAATCCAAGCTGATGCAGTCAGGTTGGCTTTATCATGCTTTCCCGCCATGCATGGCAGAATATTCCATTTCTTTAGTAATGGGGATTTGTAAATGTGTATATGTTGTTTGTATACTGTGTTTAAGGTAGATTCTTCTGTATATGTTGTAATATAATTGTAACTGCCTTGTGGGGTGCATCCTGTCCTAATTCATGTGCAGTTAACTTTGTTGGTAATTAAAGATGGTATGTCCTAGTGCCAAATAAAAAGGAGTTAGTTTGTCACCCTCAGTGAGAGTTAGATGCTGGGAGTTCACACTGACAATAGAGCAGGTGCTCACAACCTGAGGTCCACTGACCCCTCGGTTAATGGCAGGGTCATGCTATAAAAAAGTGTGGGAACCCCTGGTATAGAGATATTATTGTGTTTTCTGGTAGGTGTCTTTTCGTAAATCTTGGTAGTTTTCTTTTCCCTATTTTTGCGAATATTTTTGAAGTTTGATTTTGATGCACCTAATAAACACCCTTGCACTAAAGTGCTCAATGATTCCAGCCATTTTTTCCTTTGGCCATAATCTACATTTCTAACACAAACCAGTCAGGAAATTGCATGTAGTTGTGAGAATAGTAGGGTAGTGCTAGTAGGAGGTCTCAATTTTCCTGGTTATTGGCTGGGCCACCCAGATTGCAACTGGCCTGGAAGAGGTGGAATTCGTGTAGTGCATCTGAGACAGTTTCCTCATGCTATGTTTAGAGGAAGGAGCAATACTGGAACTCCTTTTAAGGAATGAAGTGGGCTAAGTAAATGAAAAGGCCACTGGGGAGTACTTTAGGTCCACTGACTACAATTCTATTAGCTTTATCATAGTTAAGGAAAAATATAGAACAGGTCCACTGGTTAAAGTGCTGAAATGGAGCAGGGCCAATTTTGAGAGCATAATGAAGGATCTAGCCAACTGGGTGACTCTACTTAAAGACAGATGAACAGTTGGCAAGTGGGAGGTTTTTAAAAGTGTCCAGCACAGCATGCTCCTGCTAGGGTGAAGGGTAGACATATCAAGTTCAGGGAACTCTAACTGGTGAGAAATATCGAGGATCTGGTAAAGGAAATAAAAGGAAGCATAGATCATGCTCAGGCAGCTGGGTGCAAATAAATCCTATGATGAATATTAAAAAAAAATTAAGAGCATGCTTAAGAGGAAAATTAGGAGGGCAAAAGAAGGGTATGAGATGAATTTGTCAGGCAGGATTATAATAATTCCAAGAGGTTCTTCAGTTACTTTAACAGCGAAAGGGTGTCTAAGGAGAGACTGGGTCTCTCAGGACTGCCTATGTGTGGAACTGCGGGAAATGGCTGAGATTTTAAAAATACTATTGGTGCTCAGTATTTACTAAGGAGAATGTCATGGATGCCAAAGAAGTGAGGGTAATAGGTAGGGAGATCTTGGTTCATAATGTGTATTACGAGGAAGGAGGAATTTGCAGCCTTGAAATGCTTTAAGATTGGTGAATCTCCAGGGCCTCACCAAGTGTGTTCCTGGACCTAATGGGAGGTAGGGAAAAAATTGCAGATGCCCTTGTAGAGATATTTGCTTTGTTGGTAGCCTCTGGAGAAATTCCAGAAGACTGGAGGTTGGCTAATCTTGTTGCACTGTTCAAGAAGGGTAACAAGGACAAACCAGGGAACTGCAGGAGAGTGAACCTGACTTCAAATGGAGGGAATTCTGAGGAGCAAAATCTACCACCACATGGATAAACAAGGTTTAATCAGGAATGGTCAGAATGATTTTGTGCTTGGGAGGTCATGCCTGATGAATGTATTGGAGATTTTGAGGGAGGTAACTAAGAGGATAGATGAATGTAGTGTAGTGGATGTTGTCCATATAGACAAAGTCCTGCATGACAGGCTGAACTGTAGATTAGGTCATATGGAATTCAGGGCAAGTTAGCAAAGTGCATTCAGAATTGTTCGATGATAGGAAGCAGAGGGCAATGGCTAAAGGTTGATCTCCCAACTAGACGCCTGTGACTGCCCCAGAGTCAATGCTGAGGCATTTGTTATTCATTATTTATGTAAATGATTTGGATGTAAATGTACGTGGCACAATTATAAGTGTGCTAATGATACTAAATGAGAGGGTCTTAAGCAGGTTACAATGAGATCTTGATCAGTTCGGGAGATGGGCTAAGGAATGGCAAATTGATTTCAGCTTAGATAGTGGTTCTAGAAAGTTTGTGACCCCTATAGAATTTTATCTATTTCTGCATAAACATGACCTAAAATGTGATTAGATCGTCACGTCTCCTAAACCTAGATAAAGAGAACCCAATTAATTAAATAAACAACTAAAATAAAACATTATACGTGTTGAAGGAACAACATCGTCAAGCTAGAGGTGGTGCAAAGGAGATTTCCAAAGATGCTGCTGAACTAGGAAGTCCTGAATTATAGAGAGAGGTTGGCTATGCTGGATCTTTATTTCCTGGAGCACAGGGAATGAGGGGTTTGTAGATGAGGGGTCTTTTTCTCAGGCTAAAGAATTCCAAAATTAGAGACACAGATTCAAGAGAGATTTAAAAGAGGAATGGGAGGTATTCTCTTTACACAGATGGGAGTGAGTACTGGAATGAACTGCCAGAGGAAATGGTCAAAGCAAGAACAATTGCAACATTTAATAGGCATTTGAATAGGTGCATGGAGTGGAAGGGCTTAGAGGATTATGGGTCAATTATGGCAACTAGGACCAGCAAAGAGGATGCTGTGGTCAGCATTGACCTGTTGGACTGAAAGACCTGTGATTCTTACTCCAGGCAGATAAAGTAAATAATTAAGAGGGTAAATCGTCTATTAGTTGTTTTGTTACCAGAGGACTTGAACTCAGGAGTAAGGAATTCTCATTACAATTATACAAGGTCTTGATAAGATTGCACTTGGATTATTGTATGTCATTTTGGTGTCCTTGTGTACTTGACCTAGAGGGACTGTGGTGAAGATTCACTGGACAAATCCAAAGGATGTGGGTCTCTCTTACCGCCATTACAGACATTTACACCACAAGTTGCACCCGCAAAGCTAACAGCATTGTGAAGAACTCCAAGCACCCCTCATACAAACTCTTTTCCCCCCAGTCAGCTGGCAAAAGGTACTGAAGCATTCAGGTTCTCATGACCAGACTGTGCAACAGTTTCATCCCCAAGCCATCAGACTCCTCAATACCCAGAGTCTAAACTGACATCTATATCATTATTATATTGAATTTTGTCCTCTACTGTGCCTATTGTCTTGTTTATTATTTATTTATTTATTATTGTACTGCCCTGCACTGTTTTATGCACTTTGTGTCGTCCTGTGTAGGTCTGTAGTCTAGTGTAGTTTTTGTGTTGTTTTTACGTAGTCTAGTGTAGCCTTGAGTTGTCTCACATAGTCTAGTGTAGTTTTGTGTCATTTAGCATCAGGGTCCTGCAGGAATGTTGTTTCATTTTTACTGTGTACTGTACCAGCAGTTTATGGTTGAAATGACAATAAAAAGCAACTTGACTTGACTTTATTATAAATAGAGAGATTGAGTAGACCGGTACTAAATTCTCTTAGTTTGAAAGAATAAGAGATTTTACCTCACCATACAAAAAGCTTCACCTTTTTGTTAATCAGACACATTCTCTGATCCTTTTCAATCTCCTGCGAGGTACACCTCAGCCTGCTGTACTCAGATGCTGGAGAATATTGCTATATCAGTAAATAAAGCAATAGTCGGTCTTGCTGCAATCAGGACTTTGCATCACCAACAAGAAATATAATTTGCTGATTGCAGAAGCAGAAATTGACAAGTTTCTGCTCAAAACCAAGAGAAGTACAATAACAAAAAAAAGTCTGAGATATTATATTATAATCTATAGGGAGATGTGATAAACTGGGGTTGAAGAATCTATTATCCAAGATATCTACATTAGTCCATCACTTCTGAGTAGCACTTTGTATAACACCAACCAACTAAAAGTACTGTTTGAAAGTGACCCTACCACCCATTCAGGCAGTGTGTTCCAGACCTCATCATCCTCTTAGTGAGCCGTTTTCTTCTGATCTCTCCTTTAATCCTTCTATTTATTGGTTTAAGTCTATTCTCAGTTGCTTTAATTACCTCCATTATTTATTCTGTCTAGCAATTTTAATTTTCTATGCCTCATTAAAGTCTATTCTAAGTCTTACACCACAGTTCTGATTTGCACCTTGTAGATGATGCAAAGGCTATGGGTGTCAGAATACCTGTGATTTGCTACAATAAGCATAACTATTTTTCTAGCCACAGGATTAATATAATTAGTCCATTAAATTGCTTGATCAATAATGATTTCTAAGTTGTTAATGGCCTGACAACGTAATAATGATAATACCATTGGGTATGAGAATGAGGTAATTTGGCTGCCTTGGAGCTGATTATCATCTTGCATTTACTTAGCAAACAACATTAATGTTACAAATGACCAGAAGCTTGAATTTTGTTCACAAATGACATTGTTGGGATTTGCAGTCTTCCTTCTACCCAGTGCAGTCAGATTTTTTTGATATGTTTGGTGTTATAGTGAGAACATCAGGTGAATGACAAGGTAGATTCTTACTTGCAATGCTGATTGAACATGATTCAGGCATTCTTTTACTCTTTAAGTGTTGTGGTTTACCATCTTAGTGGATGAAGATGTTCCTTCTGTCTTTCTTTATAGCAATTTAATTTACCACTTCCTTTCATGATTGGATGTGACAGAATAACAGAATTATAATGGGTTCAGTTTGTTGCAGCATTGATCATCTACATCCAAAGAATGGCGTTGCCACTGGTGAAAATATAATATTGTTTTAGCTGGATAGGATTTGAAAGTTACTTCTAACTGTTCTTGCTCCCTACATTCCATTCTGTTCTGTCATTGAAATTGTAATGCCGGGAGTTACGAATACTGTAGGTCACAAGGTTATTGATGGTGGAAGAATTTAATTCTTTTTGCACTCATGGCTCATTGCAGTTCAAGGCTTCCCACTATTTTCGATGCTAAATCTGTTCTGAAGCTTACCCATTTAATGTAGTTGTAATGGCACACAACTCAATGGAGACCATACTTGCCCATGTAAAGATAGGTTTTATTCTACATAAGGAGAGCGCAGGACCAAAACAATTCTTCCTTGGGTAGATGTTTCTATGATAAATTAATTGATAGACCTTTCTATGAATTGCCTGCCTGTATAGAAAAATGGTCTTGATGTCAGAGCCAAGTGAGAATTTGAGGAAACCTGTATCATGATCTATGCTTGAAGTACAACATAATGGTAAAACCAATAACACAATAATCTTGCAGTTTTAACAATATGTTTAATATTATTTTACATCTTCCTTGGGTAACAGATATATCCTGAATGAAAGATTTGAAATACTTTACAGAAATCTCATTAGTTTTGTAAAAAAAAAACAATTTACTGTAATCTTCCATTTCATATTAGACTGAGAATTTGAAATGAATATCCAAGCAACATTGAGTTGCCATCACTTGAGTGATAAATGTATTAAGTAAGGGGAGAAAAACTTTGGAAATGAGATTTTGGATGCTGGTGGTGTTGGAGTAGGTAAGAGAACAAGCATTATGAAATGCAACAGATTTTAAAAATGTAAGAGGTATGCTAATTCTTGCTGTTATTAGGAGGAAGTGAAAGATTCAGACTGCTTCCCTGCCATTGACTTTGCTGGAGACAAGTCAGGTCTGTTATTCTTTACTAATTCTATCATTGTGCATTAAGAAGTCCAATTAGTAAGGAGGCTAAAATAATGACATAGAGCACTGCACCACTGAGAAGGGAAGCCAGGCTTATGTGCAGTGGTATTAAGCAAGTACTGCATTGACTTAGATGTGAGCCATTTCAATTATTTTCCCTTTCCCCCTAAAACATATCGTTACTTCTCTACTGCAACTGAGATTCAGTACTTGAAAGCAAACACCAGCATCCAGGCAAATTATGAAATAACAGACAAGAGTTGGATGAAGTCTGACTAAGTTCCACTAGCATCTTGTTAGTTGCTCCAAATTCCCAGTCTCTTCAGTCTCCAAATTATGAAAGAAATCCTGATCTTTGGGCTTAAACTGCATTATTAGTAACAAATTTGTATGAAATTTCTGGTTCTCATTTTGTTAATGTTGCTAATCTCATTTACTGAAACAAACAGAAGAATTTCATATATAAGTACAAGATCAAGCTATAGACTTGCACCATTTCAATTATAAACTCAATTTTCTATTAAATTCATTTGATTCTGAAAGAAACAAAGTAGGAAGGATTCAAAGTCAGAACTAGAAGTTAAAACAAGTTTTCCATCCTCTGTATATCATTGAATTATGACTAAAATGTGAGAATTTTAAATTACATTTTATGTAAATTTCTGATGGAAAATAGAGTCAGTGTTGAAATGAAAACAAGTTTACTGTCAGGTCAATGATCATTTCTCTAGTTCTTTCAAAGTTTAGTAAGATTTACTTGTGTTATGCAGATATTGGTCAACTTTAAAAGCGGGCAATTAAAAGATGTTAAACAAATTCAAATAAAATGACAAAATAATGAATTTCTACTGATTTTTGAACTCCTTTGATAATTACATATTAATGTATTTTTGAATAGCTTTATTACCTATATCGAAACGAGTAAGTCACTGCTGAGCTTCAAAAGTTTAATTCTGAGCAAATATGTTACAAATGATGTCCTTAGATGTCCTGTTAACTGGAGCAAATGCAATGACTATTTTGCCTTTATAGGTTTCGATTTATTGTTAGCCCTGCTTCATCACCTATGATTTCTTCCACTCTTTTTCTCTGTAAAACAATCACAAAAGAATAATTGTAATAAGTATTACTAAAGTAAATTTACTTGCATACAATGACAAGCTGATAAGCGTAGACAGGATTAGACATGAAACCTACTTCTTCAGAACTGTGCACATTTCTGGTAGTGTAAAATAATTGTTCCATACCAGCAGCAGCAGCATGGACTACGCAGAGTGAGAGCTTGTTGCAAAATTACTGAAGACTAGGTTCTCCTATATATGTAAACATACAAACAAATGCCTGTTCTCTCACAGTTTCTGGCATCTGAAATCTTTCTCATTGCTATTACCTTCTCCATGAATTCTCTCACTCACACACCCTCTTCTTCTGCCTTCAACATTTCCCATTCCCAAATTTCCATGTTTCCTCTATCACGCTCCAACTCTCTTTCTTGCACTTTACTATTCAGCCACCTCCTTCCTCCCCTTTGTTGTGTATTTAATATTTCAGTAATATTGTAAATATTGTGTTTGATTCAGCATTCTTTGTGGTTTACAAAATTCATTACTGTTTATATGTAAGAAGTAAGTGAATGACATATTCGAGCATGTCATAAGACTGGGTGTCACTAAAAGTAAAAAGCAAAGAGCATACATGTTCTCCTGGCTCAGTTATTTTCTTTTGAGGAGTTTTTAAGTTACTGTGGTGAACTACATATACCTGTCTGGACACGCCCCCTGATGACTGCTCCTGTGGCTCCTCCCACAGACCCCTGTATAAAGGTGATGGAGGTCTGAGCCCGGCCTCTCTGTCTCCAGGATGTAGTATAGTGGTCACTCACTGCTTGTTCCTTCTTCCAGTCAATAAAAGCCGATATCTCGCCTTTATGTCTCAGAGTGAGTTATTGATGGTGCATCAGTTACAAAGCATAACGGTGGCAGTCAGTAACTTTTTAATGAACCTGAGCTGATTACCTACCTGTTAAAGCACAGCAAGTCATTCTTTTCTCATTGCAAGTGGAAAGAGAGAGTATTTTAAAAAGTGGAACATGTAGATTCGTCAGAAAAGGAGACATTCTAGTTAAAACATAGGCAGAAAACAGACAAAAATCATGGGTTCATAAATTCACAGGTACTGTGTGATAATAAGAATAAACAAAAGAAAATAGAAATGGCTGGCTACGTCAGAAAGACACATTAGATTGCACAAGAGGTAACTGGAGTATATATACCGAGTGAATCGAACAGTATTTTAAAGAAAATGGAATAGACAATAAGAAACGAGTGCCAATTTTGCTGAGTGCAATAGGGGGAATAGCACACAGTTTGCTGAGAAGTTTAACTGGTCTAACTAAACCAGAGAAAAATAAGCTTTGCTGATATCATGAAAGTAACGCAGATACATTTAGAACCAAAACCATTGCTGATTACAGAATGTTTTAGGTTTCATAAGCAGAATCAAAAGGAAGGGGACTCCACTTTAGCTTATGTGGCTGAACTGAAGAAATTGTCAGTTCATTGCCAGTTCAGTAATGGACTTAATGATGCACTGAGAGACTATTTAGTTTGTAGAATCTTACAAGAGAACGTTCAAAATCAGCTCCTAACTGAAGCACAATGTACATTTAGAAGAGAGGCTGAAAACGCTGTATCAATGGAAACAGCAGACAAGCACAATTGAGTTACAGTCAGGAATGCAACAGAAACCTGTGGCAGGAGCTCACATACATCATCTGGGTCTAAACAGAAACTGATCTGGCAGAACAAATTGTGTCTCATACACCAGGCCAATGCAGGTTTAAAGTTGAAACTTGCAGAAAATGCAACAAGGTAGGACATATATAAAGAACATTTTGGTGGACAAAAATAAATGGAACTGCACAGGGAAGTAAAAAAGGGGGAAAAAAATCAAGCTGCAGTTTCAAAAAGAGCACTAATCTTCATGCTGTTGATGAAAAATTTGATAATGATGAGAGTGACACAGGACTGGGCAGCCTTGAGATTTACTAACAGAGAAAACTAACAGGACGCAAGCAAGACAGCTTACACCAGAGGGGAACAGCAAATTAATTAAAATAAAATTGGATAATGGCTTTGTTGTTTCATCATTTCAAAGAAGTGAAGCCTGTAGATATCCAACTAAGAACTTAAAGTGGAGAAAAGATAACTCCTATAGGAATTACCTTCATAACAATAAAATACCATAACCAACAAGCCACATTGGACTTGTATGTGGTAAAAACAGGAGGGCTAACATTCTGGGTCTGTGAGTGGCTGAGACAACTTAATTGGACATCCATCCATCATTTTCATGCCACATGCCTTGCAAAGGAGTCAACTGAAAGTGAATTAAGAATGGTACTGGAGGATGCCACAGCAGTGTTCAGGTATGGAAATGGAAAACTCAAACATATCAAGAATGAAGCAGTATTACATGAAAATGTCACAACTAAGTTTTATAAAGACTGTGCAGTTTCTGATACCATCCATGATAAAGTAGCCAGTGAGCTAGATTGCATGGAGGCTGGAAGGAATTCTTTCCAAGGTTGAGTGCAAACCATGGGCAATGCCATGGTCCCAGTAGCCAAGAAGAATGGATCTGTCAGGATCTCGGGTGATTTTAAAGTTTTAAAGTTATCATTAACCAGTACTGAAAGTAGATCAATACCCTTTGCCCAGGATAGAGGATATTTTTTCAAAACTTTCTGGAGGAAAACACTTCATCAAAGTGGACAGCTGAGGCCTATCTACAGATGAAGATGGAAGAAAATTCCAAAGTGTTTCTCACCATAAACACTCAGAAAGGGCTTTATTACTACTTGGAGTAGCATCTGCACCTGCACTCTGGCAGAAAGTTATTGAGCAGGTAATGCAAGGTTGCCTAGTGTTACGCCTGTGCTCCAACTCTGAGGGGCTGAAGGGTACAAAGTAGCCCCCTCCTTTTTGAGAATCGCAAGATCGCTATTAATTCAGGTCAGGAGACCCAGGAAATGAGAGAAAGACACGCAGAATCCACAAGGGGTTTGGAATGTCCTGGCCCCTCAGCGATACAAAGCCACGGGAAACGGCTATTGTCTCTTGGAGACGGAATTGTGTATTGAGCACTGTGCTATTCATCGAAGCCCTTAGGAAATGACCAATAGTGGGCTGGTTGAGGGATGGCCTCATCCCAGCCTGATTGACATCTGAGACCCCGTGAGTAAGGATAAATGAGGGTCTGGGGAACAACCCCTTTAGACGCACCAGGAGAAATGCTAGAAATCCCGTGACAGCGTAATAGCGACAGCCGGTGGAAAGCCCACGTGCGTCCTTTTCCATTTGCCTCGGAATTGGTGGGCCTCACCACGGAAGAACAGCTTTAGCTAAAAAGGAGAAACCAGCCCCAACGACATTTCGAAGGATCGACATCATAAAAAGGAAAACGGGCAAGTTCTAAAAATCCGTCTCTCTCTCTCCAACCAAAAAGCTGCAGCCTGAATGAACTTGAGTGACTTTTATATTTCCATCGGACAATACATTATCCCCTAGACAACGATAGAGCTATTTCTTATTGATTATTATTATACTCACGCTTTTAGATTTAGTATTGACGACGTATATTATCTGTATGTTTGCATTGATATTATTTTTGTGTATTTTTATCAATAAATACTGTTAAAAATAGTACCATCAGACTTCAACGGACCTCTCTATCTTTGCTGGTAAGTGACCCAGTTACGGGGTACGTAACACCAGGCATTGTGTGTTACATGGATAACATCATTGTTACTGGTAAGGATGACAAGGAGCAGCTCCAAAATCTCAAGACAGTGTTTAAAAGACTTGAAGATTATGGGCTTCGAGCACAACACAACAAGTGTGAATTTTATGTGGTCATACAATTGATGCACAAGGATTGCATTAATATGCTGAGAAAATCTAAACTGTGGTGGATGCCTCTAGGTCAAAGGATGTGTCACAGTTACAGTCCTTTTTAAGATTTGTCCATTCTATAACAGGCTCCTGCCAAATCTTGCTATTGCACTCCACCTCTTGCACTCGTTACTACAGATTGGGAAGAAATGGCAATAGATCAAGCAGTAGGAGGTGCTTTACAGAACACAAAGGAAACAGTAATGTCAGACACTGTACTCACACATTATAAACCACAATCCAGTGAAGCTTGCCTATGATGCTTCACCTTATGGTACAGGTGCAGTCATGTCACATGTTATGAGTGATGGAAGTGAACACCCCATAGTATTTGCATCATGTTCCCTTACTGCTACAGAGAAAAATTATTCACAGATTTACAGAGAGGCCTTCAGTCTGATATGAGGTGTAAAATGTTTCAACCAGGACTTGTATATGAGAGAGTTACCTTTATTATTAATAATCAACCACTGGTGTCCATTTTCAGTCCACAAAAAGCCATTTCACTAACAACATCAGTCCAAATGCAGAGATGGGCTCTTTTTCTTGCAGGATACAATACAATTACAACATCGAATTTAAAAGGACAACTAATCACGGAAATGCTGATGGATTGTCCTGTTTTCCCCCGGAAAAGGAAATACCTGAAAAATTTACAAAAGAGGACACTCTTCTTGGTGTATTCTCCCTAATGCAAATTGAAGATCTCCATATCATGGCAGAGATGATCCAAAGTGAAACCAGAAAAGACCCCTCAGGCCTACCTGGCAACCCAAAATGGCTGGGACGTGCAGCAGAAACTCCAGTTCTCCCATTTTTACCAGTGCCAGGATGAAAGTTGCCTTTGACAGGAGTTGCCTTATGTGGGGATTGAGAGTTGTGCCATCTAAGCTAACAGCTAAAGTGTTGGAAGAGCTGCTCTAGATATTGGTCATCTAGGCGTGGCCAAAATGCAAGTGTTGGCTTAAAACTTTGTCAAACCTGAGATTGTTTCACAGCCACAAGTTCCTGCCAAGAAGAGTGAGCCCCTTGTCAGGAAAGATGTTATACTACAATAGTAAGAAATCTGATTAGGACAATTTAAAGTTCACTATGTCGTGGATGTCTATAATAATTGTATAGTACGCTGTATGTATGTATATATAAGTTGAGATGCATTCTATATTATGTTGGTGTTTATAGCTAAGCAGGAAGGAATGTTGTATATTTAATAATTTAGTAATATTTGAGTACTATTACAAATATTGTACATTGTTAGATTAAACATTCTTTATTGTTTAGATAATTAATCATGGGTTATATGTATGAAGTACCTGAAAGGCATATGTCGATTTGCCACCATGTCGTCGTAAGTGTGCGCCTCACTAGAAGTGAAAAACAAAGTATACACACATCTCCTGGTACCCCATATTTTTCTTTCAATGAGTTATATGTTTTGGAGTTACAAAACATAACACCATTCTCTGGGCTCTACTTTCTCCCTCTTCATCTGTGAACACACATTTCATCAGAACAATGCCTCAACCCCAGCATACAGCTTAAAGTAATTACAATGTTCTATTTCATTCAGAGACATGGACTCTCTACAGCTCCTTCAAGTATTAACGCCTCCACAAATCCTTCCAAATCCAGTGGCAAATTAGGTAAACTAAAGCCGTTGTGCTCTCCAGTTGTCAGCATCCCGAGTATTGAAGCTATGGTCATAGAACATAGCACATTACAGTTCCTTTGGCCCACAATATTGAACCAACCTTTGAACTGGTCATATTCAGTGGACTCTGATGGATGGAACATAGACCAAAGTCCCATAACATACATTTTGTCTGAGCACCATCATGGCAACAGATTATCAAGAGATCAGAGGGAATATTTAATCTTTTTGGGGAAGAACAAACTCAGATCATGACTGATGAGTGTAGTGGAGTATCCCAGACTGCATTGGAAATCTATTAGCATTCCTCCTGTGGAAGCCTGGTGAAAATGAAGTGCAGAATGCACAATTCCCATACTGTAACTATTACTACAGGACATGAAATCACTTATCAGTTTCTAGATTTCCACTGCATCTATCTTGGATGCCAAATCTTTCTCACACAAGAAATGAAACTAAAGGTAAATGTATAGAAAGGGTAATGTACACTTTTGTTTGAGGGTGTCCATCAGGATTGAGGATGATTTTCTCTAACTCTAGTTTTGTCAGATCTAAGGTGGCTGATGAGATCAATGTGGAAAATGAAGATAGAAAAGTAATGTCAAGAGGGCAATGTTCCAATGGTCATGGGGGATTTCAATATGCAGATAGATTGCAAAATTTAGGTTGGTACTGCCTTCAAGAAGGCTTTTTAGAGCAGCAAAGAAAAGCCAATTTTGCAATGGTTGTACTGTAATGAACCAGATTTTATTATAGACCTTAGGGTAAAGGAACCTTTAGGAAGCAGAGACCATAATGTGAAAAGATATACCCTGCAGTTTGAGAGGAGAAGCTAAAATCAGATGTATTGGTATCATATTTGGGTAAAGGTAATTACAGAGACATGACCACAGGAGCTAGCCAACATTAATTGGAAGGGGATATTAGCAGGGTATATGGTAGAGCAGCACTGGCAGGCATTTCTGGGAGTAATTCGGAAAACACAGGTTCAGTTCATCCTAAAGAAGAAGCATTGTAAAGGGATGATGAGGCAACTGTGGTTGACAAAGGAAAGCAAAGAGAGCAGAAAGCAAAAGAGAGGGCATACAATAGAGCAACAATTTAGTGGGAGGCTAGAGGATTGGGAAGCTTGTAAAAATCAAGAGAAAGCAAAGAAAAAAGCAGATTCAGTTGATCTTCAGAAGGCTTTTGACAAGGTCCCACTCTTGAGGCTGCTTAACAAGCTACAAGTCCATGCTATTACAGGAAAGGTTCTAGCATGGATAAAATGGTGGCTGATTATGGTGGGTGGTGAAGTTTATGGATGATATAGTACAAAGGTAGGTGGGGGGGCAGATAGTGATGAGGAAACAAGGTGTCTGCAGAAGAACTTGGACGTATTAGGAGAATGGGCAAAGAAGTGGCAGATCTTGTAGGGAAGTCTATCGTCATGCACTTTAGAAGGTAAAAAGCGTACACTATTTTCCTAGGTACAGATGGACTTCAGAGAGATAGTGAAGGATTTCCTGAAGGTTAATTTGCAGACTGAGTTGGTAGTAAGGAAGGCAAATGCTATGTTAGCATTCATTTTGAGAGGACTCGAATATAAAGCAGGGATGTAATTCTGAAGTTTATACATCATCAGTTAGACCACACTTGAAGTACTGTGAGCAGCTTTTGGCCCATTATAAGAAAGGATGTGTTAGTTTTGCAGGTGGTCCAGTTGAGGTTTATAAGAATGATCCCAGGAATGAAGGGGTTAACAAATGAGAAGCATTTGATGTCGCTGGGTCAGTACATGCTTGAGTTTAGAAGAATGAGGGGGATCTCAGTGAAAACTACTGAATATTGAAAGGCCTAGACAGAGTGAACATTGAGAGGATGTTTCCAATAGTGGGAGAATCTAGGAGCAAAATATCAGGACGTCCCTTCAGAACAGAGATGAGGAGGAAGTTCTTTAGTTTGATAGATTCTCAATTAGTAAGGGTGTCAAAGTTTACAGGGAGAAGGCAGGAGAATAAGGTTGAGAGAGAAAGTAAATCAGCCATGATCAAATGCCAGTACAAATTTGATTAGCCAATTGGCCTGATTCTATCCCTATGTCTTATGCTCTTAATATAACTAAAATATTTTAAAACATTTTAAAATTATTTAAACACATATCAAATCTGTGATAGAAATATTAAGGCAGGGGTTCCCAACCTTTTTAATGCCATAGACTCCTGCCATTTACTGAGTTTAGGAACTCCTGCATTAATGTTAGTCTTTCTAATCCTAAATATTCCTGATATTCAGGCTTTCTGGCAGCAGGAGATGTTCTCTGAGAGTAAAGCCGCTGTTCAGATGTGATTCTGCATGTTGCTTATGGATTATTTTTTTCTGTGAGATCACCACAACAACTGTACCAACAGGACACTGAGCCTGCTCAAGCTAATGTGATTCAGGCTAATGATAATAGCTCTCCCATTGTCTCATATCAGCAGAACATTGCCTACTTACAATATATTAAGTCCAATATAGAAAGACCTACACTGCTTCACAAGAATTCACCTGCAGTTTATTCAAAGTATCCTTGAGATTAATTTGTTCCTCATATGGTGGAAGAAGAGCCTCCAATCGAATAGCCTTTTTGGCTGTTGGCTGGGATGATATTAAAAGATTGATTTCTTCAGCCTAACATGAGAAAATACAACCGTTAGTTTCTATGAAGCAAAGTAATTGTATTTTGGTCAAGAGGCACATATTGATTTTGTGCTTATAAAAACATTGACTAGAATGGAGTGTAATTTTGTCAAGTCAGCAGCGTAAACTGCAAATTATTTCAAGCACACTGGAAAATTTAATATGCAGTCTGATGCTAAATTCAAGACATTGTGTATCATTTCATTAGCAAAAGACTCCCAAAACAAGGCACTAAGCATTCTAAGTTTACATATCTTTGAAACAGAAGGTAGGCCTTAAACATATGAAATATATTATGATCACATTATACAATACTATATCATACTACATCAGTATCATACCATATCATTATCCTAAAAACTGTATCATTTTCAAATATATCCTACTCATAGATTAAATGGATGATTTTTAAAGTTTATATTTTTTGTTGAAATTCTTTACCCATCTTTGATAAAAATTGTTTGCTAATGAGAATTGAAAATACAGAACGAAAATAAATTTGGGTGAGTGTAAAAATTACTATCATCATCTATGTTGTGCGTCTGCTCAAAATGAATTTTAACTCTACCATTAGCTGTCAGGATGAAAGGGAGCTGGTATTTTAGTGCACAATGTTGAACAAAATTGTTCCTGCCATTTGAACAATCCATATATTGATGATTTCAAAAGTCTTCAATGACATCAATGTGAGCGTTTTGTTTAACATGTTGGTACTTAAAGCCTGGTGGCATAGTGGCATCAGCACAGGACTTCAGGGCAAGAGGTTCCGAGTTCAAATCCAGCCGGCTCCCATTAAGAGCTTGTGATCTCTTTAAAAAAATTCACCCGGCAGAAGGCAATGGCAAACCACTGCTGTAACTTGCCCAGTATGTGATTTCCCAATATGTCAGAGTGGTGTGGAAGGAAATCATCCGCTACCTGGAAGTAATTCTGGATGCGACATGCCTTTTACTTAAAGCCTATGAAATTTTATCTGCTAACAGTTATCTGTTGTAATAATTCTGTTTCTGGTACAGAGAATGTTTACTATGCCCAAAGGATTTCAGGCTTGGGAAAAAGATGACAATTATGCACAATTATTTAAAGCAGAATCTAAATCCAAAAATAGTAAGTAACTTAATCCCGAATTCTCAAAGTTCATGTAAACTTCACGGCATATCAGAGTCCAAGATCAGGAAATTCCTTGAGACTTTTCCCACCTCATCTCTGTATTTTTGGCCGATGAAAATAGAAAACTCACTGAAAGAAACACAAGTTTTCCTTATTCTGTGTCAGGGTGTATTAGATCATAATGCAACAGAAACTGTAGGCAAAATGAGTTAGAGGTGCAACTGATATAAACAATGAATAGAAAATTTTAATTTGGAGCAGGTTTCAGGAGATGAATATTGAGTACACCCAAAATTAGCAATTTTATCTTCTGAGCCCTGTTTGTATGTTGCCAATATGGTATCCGCTAAGAGCTGAAGAATGGTAGTTATTATAGTGTGTTTAATATTTCAGTAATATTTGAGTAATATTGTAAATAAACTTTCTTTGTTTACATAATTCATTATGGGTTATATATACAGTAAGAATTACCTAAATGGCACACATCATTATGCCACCATGTCATATGTAAGTGCCTTACTAAAAGGGGGGGGGGGATGAACTACGTAAACAAGTGTCCTGGTTTCTTTGGGGCTTTTTTTTTCCGATTAGTTTCTGGAGCTAGGAAACATAAAAGTGGTGACAAGGAAGTTCTAAAACAAACTTGAGACAACTACCTATCTGTTGAAGCACAGCAGGTTTTTCTTGGGAAGGGGAGAGGGACATTCGAGTTTAAAAAAGGCAAAAAAATGGATGTAATTAACAAGCAATGAGTATAGTCATGGGTTCATAAACAGTAAGTACCAGGTGATAATAATACATTTTAAAGAAGCAGAAATGGTTGACTACATTGGAAAGATAGATACATTCAATTGCATAACAGATAACCAGATGATGTATACTGAATGAATTGAACAGTATTTTGAAGAAAATGAAATAGCTGATGAAAAACAAGTGCCAGTGTCGCTGAATGCAATGGGAGGAAAAGCATACAATTTGGTTAGAAGTTTAACTCCTCCAACCAGTCCAGACAAAATAAGCTTTGCTGATATGATGAAAGTAATGCAGGTACATTTAGAACCAAAGCTATTGCTGACTAAGAAAGCTTTAGGTTTCATAAGCAGAATTAAGAGGAAGGGGAGTCCATTTCAGTTTATGTGGCTGAATAAAAGAAAGTGTACAAGCATTGTCAGTTCAGTGATGGGCTTAATGATGCTCTGAGAGATTGTTAGTTTGTGGAATCTTACAAGAAAACATGAAAAATGGCTCCTAACTGGAGCACAACCTATGTTTAAAAAAGCAGTTGAAATTTGTGTATCAATGGAAACAGCAGTCAGAGTTGCAATTGAGTTGCTGACAGGAATGAAAGTGACTGGAAACAAATAGTGTCTAAACAGAAACCAGCCTGGCCAAATAGATTGTGTTACTGTTGTGGCAGGGGAACACATACACCAGACCAGTGCAGATCTAGAGGTGAAATGTACAGAAAATGTAACAAAGTAGGACACATACAAAGAGCATAGTAGGAAAACAAGGGTAAAATACTATTAAATGAAAATGTCACACCAAAATTCCACAAGACCGTCTGATTTCTTATACTAGTTGTGATAAAGTAGCCAGTAAACTAGATTGCATGGAGACTGAAAAAATTCTTTCCAAGGTTGAGAGGAGCCCATGGGCAATGCCGGTGGTCCCAATAGCCAAGAAGGATGGGTTTCTGAGGATCTGTGGTAATCAACCCAGTACTAAAGTAAATCAATACCCACTGCCCAGGATGGAAAATATCTTCGTAAACCTTTTTGGAGAGGAGCATTTCTGAGGCCTAGCTACAGATGGAGATGGAAGAAGACTCCAAATTGTTTCTCACTGTAAGCACTCACAAAGGGCTTCATCACTATAATAGGCTTATATTTGAAGTAGCATCTGCACCTGCACTCTGACAGAAAGCTATGGACCAGGTAAAGCCTGAGAAACTCATGGTGAAACCAAAATATTCTTGCAGTGGTTTTGCAGGGCTTTGGTAGTGAAAAGTCCATAATAGTGGCACTGTTTGATGGCAGAGGTGTTACATCTTCTGCAGAGATGCAATGGCCAAGAAAATCAATAGTAGAAAACCCGAACTGGCATATAGCGGGATTAATAATCAGCCCATGTTGGCTTAAGCACTTGAAAGGTGGGCAGAGATGTGATAAGTGTTTGGTTTTGGATATATGCTGTCCAGGTACACAAAGAGAAAATCTAAGTCTTTTTACATGATGCCATTAGTCACTGGAAAATCTATGTGGCATTTTTCAATCCAAATGGCATAAGTAGAAACTCAAATAGGCCAAACAAGGTTATAACAGCAGTTCTGGGAACGTTCTCAGTGCACACAGGCCCCTGCCTAAATCTACTTTCGAAAAAAATATTATCTTTCAGGTTAAATGTGCTGAAAAGTCTTGAATTTATGGGACTGGATAACGAGAAGGGGTGGTGGTCACATTAGGGTGGTAGTGTTCACCACAAGGACAGTGACTTAGGGACCATGTGGAGGGATGAAGCCCAAAGGCTATTTGACCTGTGTACAATGGCAAGTATTTCCATGTTAGCAATTCAGCCTTCACGCCGGCCACCTCTTCTGAGTCCAGTCTATGCACATGGGCATGGACCGGCAAGACTGTTGTAGAAATGCGGTGCTCGACCCATGCTTTGTGGAAAATGTGGGCTTGGTGATGTTTGGGAACTCAGCAGGTGAGTGAATTCACATGTGGCGGTGCATGCACTAGGACAGAGTCACTGTGGGGAACTTACTGGGGGGGAGGTAAAGAGCCAAAGTCCTTTGTATCCTGAAGCCAATGATACTTAAGATTGACTAATGGTCCTTCGGCGCAAAGAAAATCTGTGCTGAGCAGAGGTCCAGCAACTTTAGCTAAGGCAAAGTCCCATGTTTAGCATCGTCCACTGAAGCAGAGTGTCCCATAAGTCTGGATCCTGCAGCCGATGGCGGCCTCCAACAAGGGTCTGTCACTCTCTACTTTATAATCAATGGGTAATGCTGGCAGCACACCCACCCAAGCATCCGTGGCACACAGGAAGAGTCACCTTGAAAGGGTGTCCATGATGAATGATAGACAACCTTGGCAGCTGGAACCCACAGTGCTCACAGAGTTCCAATGTCACGATGCTCTGGCGTCATCGAAACTGCATGGTGGTTAGCACTTCTTGGCATTTGCGCTGAAGCCTGTACGGTAAAAACATTGTCTGGTCGAAAGCCATGGGCACGAGACTGCTGTAGATTCTGCTAATAGGACTGTTATATTTAACAGGTCAAAGAACACTGAGGCTGTCTACAAGAAGGGTCAGAGCCGTCTCTATTTCCTGAGGAGACGGAGGTCCTTTGACATCTGCTGGACGATGCCGAGGATGTTCTACGAGTCTGTGGTGGCCAGTGCTATCATGTTTGCTGTTGTGTGCTGGGGCAGCAGGCTGAGGGTAGCAGACACCAACAGAATCAACAGACTCATTCGTAAGGTCAGTGATGTTGTGGGGGTGGAACTGGACTCTCTGACAGTGGTGTCTGAAAAGAGGATGCTGTCCAAGTTACATGCCATCTTGGACAATGTCTCCCATCCACTCCATAATGTGCTGGTTAGGCACAGGAGTACATTCAGCCAGAGACTCATTCCACCAAGATGCAACACTGAGTGTCATAGGAAGTCATTCCTGCCTGTGGCCATTAAACTTTACAACTCCTCCCTTGGAGTGTCAGACACCCTGAGCCAATAGGCTGGTCCTGGACTAATTTCCGCTTGGCATTATTTACTTATTATTATTTAATTATTTATGGTTTTATATTGCTATATTTCTACACTATTCATGGTTGGTGTGACTGTAATGAAACCCAATTTCCCTTGGGATCAATAAAGTATGTCTGTCTGTCTGTCTGTTGTTGAGACAGAAAAGGAGGAGGAATGATGCATCTCTGCCCGGCTGAGTGTAGACTATCTGTCATTTTAATAAGCTCCCTATAGTACTTCATAGGTGTATTACGGAGGGCTATGTGAACTTGATCAGGCATTTATTGCATAAAGAGCTCTTTAAAAATTAAACAAGGATGGTGATTACCCAGGAGAGATAGCATGTGGTCTATTAATTCTGCACCCCTAGCATCACCCAGGCCAGTCAAAGAGAGCAACTGTTTGAAATACTCAGAAAGTCCAAAAATCAGAAATAGGTGAATTTTCATGTGCAATTGGGTCTTCTAATAGACTCATCACTCTAGCTGCAGTGGAACCACTTAGTGATGCTATGACATAGTAAAATTTGGTATTGTCCATGATGATTTCTCGCAGCCTGAACTGGGCTACTGCCTGTGCAAACCATGCAGTAATGTGTTGCTTCCAAAACTCCAGCAGTATCAAAGTGACTGCATTGGTCGACATATCATCGGGTAACTCTGTAATTGTCTGAGAGCATCGGGGTCACCAATGTAAGATTTTGTGAATAACATATGCGAGAGTCATTTTATGTGCTTAACAAAAGCCACAGCCCTTTACTTGCATTACCAACAAACCAAAAATAACCATTAGCTCACACTGACATCAATATGTCATACACCATCTCTTAAAGTGAACACAACAACTCAATGATGGTGTTTGTGAATTATGAAGAACAGTTTCTATTATGAACAATATGTGTCATCTGTTACCCATCACATTACCCTATAATCTCAACACCTTTACAAAAAGCTGTGAACTAAATATTCCTGCATATTCACATTTAGAAATAACCAAAAGGTCAAAAGGATTGGTGCATGGCCATAAATAAGGGAAGAACTAATAATAAACTGAGAAACCAACCAAGCTACAGTATTTTGGATCAGTTACTATACAACAACAAATAGTTAATTTTGATATCAAGGAGCTATTGGGGAAAAAACGTAACGATAGAATTTGACATTACACAATGCCATTTTCAAACTTAGTGCAGAACTGGAGTCTTAAGTCTGAACCAAGGTGGGAAATGTGATTCCACTATTTTAGAAATGAGGAAGAGACAAAACAGGAAATTACAATTATTGGTAGAGAGAGTGTTTGAATATATAATGGAAGATGTAATAACAGAACAACTTGAAATGAATAAGAGGATTGAGCCAACATCGATATATAACACTTTGGTGGAACTGAAGGTTATCAAGAAAATTGTGGAATTGATGTGTTTGGATTTTCAGAAGGTGTTTGATGAGGTCCTGCACAGGAGGCTTACAACAAGGTTAAAAAAACATACAACCGGGGGTAATATATTGACATGGGTTAAAAATCGGTCATTGGACAGAAAGTAGAGAGTGAGAATAAACAAAGATTCATAGTCATCAGGTGCTACTACTGGGGTATTACATGGATTAGTACTTAGGACCCAGAATTTAGAATTTTGCCAGAAGGGACCAAATGGCAAATTCTCGTGTTTAATGATGGTACTAAACTTGGTGGGTTTGAGAGTGCAGAGGAAGATATAAAGAGGCTTCAAGAAATATTGTTACGATGGACAAGAATATAGCAGGTGAAATACAACATGGAAATATGTTAGATTACACTGGACAGAATTTTTTTTAGAAGTGTTGCTTTCTCAGAATTTTTATTTGCTTATGATAGGCTGCTTGAAGCTGAACACAAATATAATTTCAGGCTTCATGTAGGAATATGGAGAAACAAGAAGTTAATTTTTATTGAATACAATGCATTTAATTACATAACGGTGCTGATGCTTTGCAATAGTTCAACTAAGCTAAAAATGTTTTGCTGATGATTTTCATTTGTACTCAGTGTCTGAGGCTTCTTGCTTAAGTATCCCCCAATAATCAGTCAGCATTGATGGATTCCAGTTGCCCTGATACTGTTTCTCCATGACTGCGATGTCCTGCTGAAAACTTTCACCAAGGTTGTCACAGACAGTGCCAGTTTACAGGGAAGAAGTCTAAATGGGAATGCAGAAAATGAATCTTTAGTGACACATTTCACTTAATGGTTTTCTATGCTTGAAGCATGTTGTCAATTAGCTGCACGTAGTTTGGTGCTCTGTAGTTGCCAAGAACAATTTCAACAACATCCTTGAATGCCTTCCATGTGAATTTTTTTTCAGAAGTTCTTTGAATTGCCTATCATTGATGATCTGTTAGATTTGTGGACTGAGAAAAATGCCTTCCTTAATCTTGGCAACAGTTATTCTGGGGAACATCTGTCTCAAATATCAAAATCTGTCATGGAAGTTCATAGCCTTTTTAAAATCTGTCCTGCCATGCAGCATCTGCCCTGCTTAAGCATGCATAGGCAGGCCTGGACAAGATAGAAAACCTTTCAGCTTACATTGTGGGCAACACTTTAATTGACTTGAATAATGAATTAAATAACAAATACAAGTTTTTTTTTTAAATGGCACGTGATAGGGAAAGTTCAGTTTCATTTTTATGATCAGCAGCCCAAAATCCATAAGATATACCCACAAATGTTCATGAAGCAAAATCTTTGTTGTCTAGTGTTACTAACTTTGAGTTTAAGTTTTTGTTAACCAGCAGAAATTGTGGTATTGGTGTTCAAAGGAACTTGGGTATGCTGTACATAAATTTCTGAAGGCCAATATACATGTGCAACAATGATTAAGAGGGCAAATGTTAGCATTTATAAGGATAGGGCTTGAATACAAGAAAAAGCCAAGCTGAATGCAATTGTGTTGGGCCATGGCAAAATTCTACAAGGAACACAGTTTACAGGTTCGGTCTCCTTGTCATAGAACAGATGAACGAGAGGAGATCACATTGTAATCTATGATCAGCACACAAAAACTCTGGAGGAGTTCAGCCAGTAGGTAACATCTATGGAAGGGAATAAATAGGCAAAACTTTGGGTGAGAACTTTCATCAGGACTAGAGTGGAAGGGAGAAGAAAACAGAATAAGAAGGTGGGTGGAGAGTAAGGAGTACAATATGGGAGGTGATAGGTAAAACCAGTTGACTGGAAAAGAGGATGGGTTAGAGGGAAGGGTGATAGGTGGACAAAACTAAAGGACTGAAGAGGAAAGAATCTGATAGGAGACTGTGTAGACCATGGGAGAAAGGGAGGAAGGGGCATCAGAGGGAGATGATGGGCAGGTGAGAAGGGGAAAGAGGGTAGTCAGAATGGGGATCAGAAAGAGAGGAGGGTAAGAGGGGAGAAATAATTGGGAGATAGAAAAATTGATGTCATGCCATCAGGTTGGAGGCTATCCAGAAATCCTTCAACCTGTAAGTGGCATCATTGTAGCAGTAGAGCGGCCATGGACCAACAAGTCGTAATGGGGTTGAGAATTAGAATTAAAATGGGTGGCCACCATGAAATCTTGCATGTTGTGCCAGGTAGAGTGAATGTACTCAGCAAAGAGGTTCCCCTGACCTTTGTTGGGTCTCACCGATATAATGGAGGCTGCACCATGAACACTGGATACTGTAGATGATCCCAACAAATTTTTATGTGAACTGTTGCCTCACCTGGAAGGACTGTTTGAGGACATAAATGGTGGTGAGGGAGGAGGTGAAAGGGCATGTCCCTCTTGCAGGGATATGTGCCTGGAGGGAGGCCAGTGGGGCAGGACGAGTGGACAAGGGAGTCAAGGAGAGAGCGATCCCTGCAGAAATTGGAGAGTGGGGGAGGGCTGGAGGAAGAGTTCTTTTGAGGATGATGGAAGAATGATGTACTGAAGGTGGAGGCTCATGGGTGGTAGGTAGGTAAGGACAAGAGGAGCTCTATCCATATTATGGTAGCAGGAAGATGGGGTGAGGGCGGATGTCTAGGAAATGAAGGAGATGCAGGTGAGGACTACATCAATAGTAGAGGAAGTATAACCCTATTATTTGAAGAAGAGGGACTTAACAGATGTTCTGGAAAGGAAACCCACATCTTGGGAACAGATGTAACAGAGACAGAGGAACTGAGAAAAGGGAAAAGCATTTTTAAAAGTGATAGGGTGGGAAGAGGTATAGTCAAGAAAGTTGTGAGAGTCAATAGGATTATAAAAGATATTAGTGAAGATATTCAGAGATGGGGAGAGAGGTGTCAGAGATGGACCAATTAAATTTGAGGGCAGAGATGAAATTAATGAAATTGTCAAGCTCATTTTGGGTGCAGGAAGCAGCACCAATGTAGTTGTTGATCCAAGATTGTTTAATGTTATTTCCAGTACACAAGTGTGAAGGAGATTAAGATCATTCCAAATCTAATGCAGCACAAAGAGCACAATAAGATAAAGAACACAATAAGCATAAGGTGCAAGGTGTTGATCAGCTTCATTGCTTGGGGAAGGTAACTGTTTTTGAGTCTGGTGGTCCTTCTATGGAGTCACCTCCCTGATGGGAGTGGGACAAACAGTCCATGAGCAGTGTGCATGGGCTACTTCATGATGTTGCTGGACCTTTTCCAGCACCTTTCTGTATATACCTGTATGTCCTTCATGGTTGGTAGGCTGGTGCCAGTGATATGTTGGGCAGTTTTGATGACCCGGTGTGGAGCCTTCCTATCTGCCTCCGTGCAGTTTCCATACCAAGCAGTTATACAGCATGTTAGGATGTTCTGTCCTGCACATCAATAGAATGATGTGTGTAGTCCAACTCTATACAGCCTCCTCAGAAGCAGAGGTGCTGGTGAGCTTTCCTGATTGTGTAGAATGTGTTCTAGAACCGTGAGAGGTTGTGTGAAATGTGCACTCCCAGGAGTTTGAAACTGCTTGCAGTTTCCACTGCTGTGCCACCTATTATTTTGTTCTCCTTTACACTTGTGTACTGGAACAGACATTAAACAATGGGAGGTAATAGTGGAGCAGCTGTTGTCAAAAAAGAAGCAGAGAGCTCTAAGGCATTCTTGATGGCGGATAGAAGTGTATAGGGACTGGACATCCATAGTGAAAATGAGGCATTCAGAGCCAAGGAACTGAAAGTGATTGAAGATATTGAGAGCTTGTTAAGTGACATGGATGTAGATGGGAAGGGACTGCACCAAGGGGGAGAAATTGAGTTGAGGCATGCAGACTTGAGTGCAGTGGGGCAGGAGCAGGCAGAAACAAGTCTCGCAATATAAAGGACACGTAGGATGTAGATAAGGAGATTTCTTTATTCAGATGTTGGTGAACCTATCGAGGGCTGTTGTGGGTCAATTTTTTTTTTGTTTTTTCAATAGATTTTGGGAAATTACAAGATGCTGGGGATAGTGCTGGTAAATAGCTCTAAGATAGATCAGCCATCATCAAAATGAATGATGGAGCAAATTCAAAAGATGGAAGTGCTTCTTCCACTGCTTGTGTTCATTTGTTCTCATGAGGAAATTACAGGATTGTAGCGATGTGCTTCACACAGCGCTGAAATAACACACAGTTGGTAAGTCATTTTGAGACTAGTTTATTCAAACTTAGTGGTGCTGGCATTTAAATCCCTAGCGCCCGCCCTCTCTGGATGGAAATGATGTCAGGGGTGCATTACCAAAGTCTGCCCCTGCGCGCTGGCTATTTGAGAGCCGGTTTGCCTGCGCAGAAAGTGGGTCGCCACATAGCCCCCCCCCCCCCAGAACCGGCGATACACCCCCCAATGTCAACAGTCTGGATCAGCCTCTGTTTGGGAGGTCTGCCTCTGCGCTGCGGTGCCTGAACCTTGACCGGCCGTGCCAAGTCCACGTGGGCTGGTTAGATTCGGTCCACCGTGAAAACCTCCTCTCTCCGCCCAATGTCCAGAACGCACGTGGAACCATTGTTGTTGATCACCTTGAATGGCCCCTCGTACGGCCGCTGTAGCGGTGCCCAGTGTCCGCCCCTTCGTACAAACACAAACTTATAGTTCTGCAGGTCATTGGGTACATGGGTTGGGGTCTGTCCATGCTGTGAAGTTGGTACGGGGGCCAGGTTGCCGAGCCTTTCGCGTAGCCTGTCCAGGACTGCTGCGGGTTCTTCCTCTTGCCCCCTTGGGGCTGGTATGAACTCTCCCGGGACGGCCAGGGGCGCACCGTACACCAACTTGGCCGACGAAGTGTACAGATCCTCTTTGGGCGTTGTACGGATTCCAAGCAGGACCCAGGGAAGCTCGTCCACCCAGTTAGGTCCTCTCAGGCGGGCCATGAGAGCCGACTTCAAGTGACGGTGGAAACGTTCCACCAGTCCGTTCGACTGTGGGAGGTAGGCAGTTGTGTGGTGCAGCTGCGTTCCCAACAGGCTGGCCACAGCCGACCACAGGCTGGAGGTGAACTGGGCGCCTCTGTCGGAGGTAATGTGGGCCAGTACCCTGAAGCATGCTACCTAGGCTGCAATCAGTGCTTGGGCGCAGGAATCGGCAGATGTGTCAGTGAGCGGGACCGCCTCTGGCCACCTCGTGAACCGGTCTACCATAGTTAGGAGGTACCACGCTCTTCGGGACACTGGTAGGAGGCCCACGATATCCACATGAATGTGGTCGAACCTCCGGTGGGTGGGTTCGAACTGCTGCGGCGGGACTTTAGTGTGCCGCTGCACCTTGGCTGTTTGGCATTGCGCGCACGTTCTGGCCCATTCACTGACCTGTTTGCGAAGTCCGTTGCACGTGAACTTGCTGGAGACCAGCCGGACAGTTGTCCTGATAGATGGGTGCGCCAAACCGTGTATGGAGTCGAAAACTCGCCACCTCCAGGCTGCCGGGACGATGGGGCAAGGTTGGCCGGTAGCCACATCGCACAGGAGGGTCCTATCACCTGGGCCTACGAGAAAGTCCTGCAGCTGCAAACCCGAGACTGCGGTCCTGTAGCTGGGCATCTCGTCGTCTGCCTGCTGCGCCTCTGCCAGTGCTGCATAGTCCACCCCCAGGGACAGGGCCTGGACAGCTGGTCTGGAGAGTGCGTCCGCCACGATGTTGTCCTTTCCTGAGACATGCTGGATGTCCGTCATGTACTCGGAGATGTAAGACAGATATCGCTGCTGGCGAGCCGACCAGAGATCGGACACCTTCGTGAACGTGAAGGTCAATGGTTTGTGGTCCGTGAACGCGGTGAACGGCCTGCCTTCTAAGAAGTACCTGAAATGCTGGATTGCCAGATACAGTGCCAACAGCTTCCGGTCGAAAGCACTGTACTTGAGTTTGGGTGGTTGTAGGTGCTTGCTGAAGAACACCAGGGATTGCCAGTGCCCCTCGATGAGCTGCTCCAGCACCCCACCGACTGCTGTGTCGGATGTGTCCACCGTGAGGGCAGTCAGAACGTCCGTTCTGGGGTGCACCAGCATCGCGGCATCTGCCAAGGCTTCCTTGGCTTTAACGAAAGCGGCCATGGCCTCCTGGTCCCAAGTAATGTCCTTGCCTTTACCCGATATCAGGGTGTACAAAGGGCGCATGATACGGGCTGCTGAGGGGAGGAAATGATGGTAGAAGTTCACCATACCAACAAACTCCTGCAGGCCTTTGACCGTGTTGGGCCGGGCAAAGTGGCGGATCGCATCTACTTTGGTGGGCAGAGGTGTTGCCCCGTCTTTGGTAATCCTGTGCCCCAGGAAGTCGATGGTATCGAGACCGAACTGGCATTTGGCCGGGTTGATCGTGAGGCCGAAATTACTCAGGCGGGAGTAGAGCTGGCGGAGGTGGGACAGATGCTCCTGACGACAACTGCTGGCTATAAGGATGTCGTCCAAATAGATGAATGCGAAGTCCAGGTCGCGTCCCACTGCGTCCATTAGCCACTGGAACGTCTGTGCGGCATTCTTCAGGCCGAACGGCATTCGGAGGAATTCGAACAGACCAAACGGGGTGATGAGTGCTGTTTTGGGGATGTCTTCAGGGTGCACCGGGATTTGATGATATCCCCGGACGAGGTCTACTTTGGAAAAGATTCTTGGCCCATGCAGGTTTGCTGCAAAGTCCTGTATGTGCAGCACGGGGTAGCGGTCTGGAGTTGTAGCCTTGTTCAGTCTGCGGTAGTCGCCACATGGTCTCCAACCCCCGGCTGCTTTGGGCACCATGTGCAGGGGGGAGGCCCATGGGCTGTCGGACCTCCGTACGATCCCCAATTCCTCCATCCTCTTCAACTCCTCCTTCGCCAGGCGGAGTTTTTCCGGGGGGGAGCCTTTGTGCGTGGGCGTGGAGGGGTGGTCCCTTGGTCAGAATGTGGTGCTGTACCCCGTGTCTGGGCATGGCTGCCGTGAACTGCAGTGCCAGAATCGATGGAAAGTCCACCAGGATTCTGGTGAATTCGTTGTCCAACAGCGTGATGGAGTTCAGGTGTGGGGCTGGCAACTTGGCTTCACCCAGGGAGAACTTCTGGAAAGTCTCGGCATGTACCAGTCTTTTCCCTTGCAAGTCGACCAGCAGGCTGTGAGCTCGCAAGAAGTCCGCCCCCAGGAGTGGTTGGGTCACCGCGGCCAGTGTGAAGTCCCACGTGAACCGGCTGGCACCGAACTGCAGCTGCACTGTGCGGGTGCCGTAGGTCTGTATCGTGCTGCCGTTTGCAGCCCTCAGGGTGGGTCCTGGCTTCCTGTTGCGGGTGTCGTACCCCATCGGGGGCAAGACGCTGATCTCCGCTCCGGTGTCGACCAAGAAGCGGAGTCCCAACTATTTGTCCCTGACGTACAAGAGGCTGTCCTGGTGGCCAGCCGCCATAGTAATTAGCAGCAGCTGGCCCTGGCCCTTGCAGGGCGGGCGACAACGGCGGGCTTTTGTGCCCCACCGCTGGTGGTAGAAACACCACTGTTCACTGGCCTCCTCACTCCTGCCTCTGTGTTGTGTGCACCCCCCTGCCGGGCCTGGTCTGGTCTGCTGTTGGGCGCGTGGCCTGGTAATCTGACCGACGGACGCCACGCTCTCCCTCTTGGCTTTCTACAGCACGTCTGCCCGGGCCACCACCTTCCGGGGTTTGCTGAAATCTGCGTCGACCAGCAGCAGATGTATGTCCTCGGGCAGTTGCTCCAGGAACGCTTGCTCGAACGTGAGGCAGGGATTGTGTCCGTCAGCCAGGGTCAGCATCTCATTCATCAATGCTGACGGCAGTCTGTCTTCCAAACTGTCCAGGTGAAGCAGGTGGGCACCCCGCTCATGCCGTGAGAGGCCAAAGGTCCCAATGAGCAGCGCCTTGAATGCTTCATATTTGCCTTCTTCCGGGGGCGACTGTATGAAATCCGCTACCTGGGTGGCCGTCTCCTGGTCAAGGGCGCTCACCACGTGGTAGTAGCACGTGGAATCAGAGGATATCTGCCGAATCTGGAACTGGGCTTCTGCTTGGCTAAACCACACGCGTGGTCGCAGCGTCCAGAAAGTCGGCAGTTTTAGCGAAACTGCATGAACAGATGAAGAGTCGGTCATCTTTGGTCCAAATCCCGTTTGGACCGTCGGGGTCACCAATGTAGCGATGTGCTACACACAGCGCTGAAATAACGACACGCAGTCGGTAAGTCGCTTCGAGACTAGTTTATTCAAACTTCATGGTGCTGGCATTTAAATCCCTAGCGCCCGCCCTCTCCGGGCGGAAATTACGTCAGAGGTGCATTACCAAAGTCTCCCCCCCGCGCGCTGGCTATTTGTGAGCCGGTTCGCCTGTGCAGAAAGTGGGTCGCCACAGGATAAATAATCTGGGCCATTTTCTGTGCAAAAGGCACTCATAATTTAGAGCCTATTTTTCGGTTGGAGATTTTAACATCAAATGTAACCCTTCATCAGTTAAATTATGATACCCTTGACACCTCTACAATTGGTTGAACACTACTGGCATTCAACACCTAACAATTTTCATAAAATCAAAAGACAATCCTTGTAATAGAATTACAAGATCACAAAATGATTCAATTACATGGATTTCAATTGTTTTTTTTATGATGACAAACTTACTCTCATTGTTTGGTAACGGAATCTCATGTCTTGTATCCTTTTATGTGATTCAGCAGCTTTTAGCTGTCCAATAAGAATTTGCTGCTTTTTCTTTTCCAATTCTTGATGGCAATCAAGAGGTACATCTGATCTCAGTAAAACAGGATTTGCAATCGTTGGGTGTTTTTGTGATTCTGATGTCTCTTTGGTACTGGGATTCTTCCGAGTTGTTTTCTCTTTCCTTGCAGTGGATTTCTTTTCAATACTAGAATCACTGGAATCTTTGGTTTCCTGAGACATTTTATTTGATCTGTTTTTGCCTATATTCTGTAATGCAATGAAAACTGAAATGTTAACTATTCATGAATTTAAGAAAAAGCATAAAATACCTTGAGGGTAACTAGCATTTAAAATTTCCAACATGCACAATACTTTCCAATGATAATTTCATATAAGCTTAATCGATTTACAGCCTAAAGCAAACTACTGGCGGAACTCAGCAGGTTGAACAGCAGCTGTGAGGGAAAAGAAATTGTTAACCTTTTAGAAATTACTAAAATTTCTTCCAAACAGACCTTTTGTATCTACAGTATTGTGTAAAAGTCTTGGGCACATACTGTATATATAGCTAGGGTGCCTAAGACTTTTGCACAGGAGTGTAGTAATTTTATGTACTGCACTGATGTATTGTCGCAAAAAAAACAAATTTCATGATACTTCAATAAATAAAGGAAGGTTTATCATCACTCACATACATTACTGGAGATTAGAAGAATGATTAAGATCTCATTGAAACCTATTGAACAGGGCTATAACAACACCACTAATCACCAGAAGCCAACCAGAAATGGCTCCCTTTATTCCCACATTTTCCCTTCTACCAGTTAGCCAATCTCCTATCTTATTTAGCAGCCTCATGTGTGGCGCCTTGTCAAAGGCTTTCTGAAAATCTAAATAAGCAACATCCACTGACTCTTCTTTATCTATCCTGCCTGTTATTTCCTTAACAATGCTGACTTTAGCCTATTTTATTATGTACATTTTTCATTTGCCTCTTAACTATTCGCAATGTTGATTGAAGATCACTCAACTGAAACATAATCTGTTTCTCATAAGATTACCATGAGTTCTACTTACAATTGCCATCTAATAAAACATAGAAAAGTACAACACAGACAGGCCCTTTGGCTCATGATGTTGTGCCGACCGTACTCAAAGATCAATCTAACACTCCCACATAGCCCTCTATTTTTCTTTTATCACTATGCCTATCTAAGTTTCTTAAATATCTCTAATGTATCTACCACCATCTCTGGTAGCATATTCCACACACCTACCACTCTCTATGTAAAAAACTTACTTCTGACATCCCCCTATACATTCTCCAATCACCTTAAATTATGCCCCTTCATATTGGCCACTTCTGCCCCTGAAAAACATATCTGGATGTTCACTCAATGTATGCCTCTTATCATCTTGTGCACCTCTATCAAGTCACCTATCATCCTCCTTTGCTTCCAATGGAAAAGCCCGAGCTTGTTCAACCTATTCTCATAAGACATGCTTTTCAATCTGGACAGTATCCTGGCAAATCTCCTCTGCACCCTCTCCAAAATTTCTACATCTTTCCTATGATGAGGCAATCACAGCTGAACACAATATTCCGAGTGGGATCTAACCAGAGCCTTACATGCAGCATTACCTCACAGCTTTTGGACTCAATACCCCGACTAACAAACATCAACACATTATACTGCTTTTTACCCACCCTATCCTCAGCATTCAAGATAAGGTAGCAATCGTTCAGTAGTTACATTTCATATCAGAGAAATGCATGAAATATACATCCTGAAATTCTTTTTAGAAACATAGAAAACCTACAGCACAATACAGGCCCTTTGGCCCACAAAGTTGTGCCAAACATGTCCCTACCTTAGAAATTACTAGGCTTACCTGTAGCCCTCTATTTTTCTAAGCTCCATGTACCTATCCGAAAGTCTCTTAAAAGACCCTATCGTATCCACCTCCACCACTTTTGCCGGCAGCCCATTCCACGCACTCACCACTCTCTGAGTAAAAAACTTACCCCGGCATCTCCTCCCCAGCACCTTAAAATTGTGTCCTCTTGTGGCAACCATTTCAGCCCTGGGAAAAAGCCTGTGACTATCCACATGATCAATGCCTCTCATCATCTTATACACCTATCCTCACAAATTCTTTCTTCACAAATATCTACAAAAACAGAAGAGTGCCCCGAAGAATGAATGCCAATTGAAACATTAGAACCCCAAAGCCATCCTAACTCCCCTTCCAATGCACAAGCAACAGCAAAGTAACAACCATTCCCACCCCCACCCACTTCTGCAAAAATGCATCAGCACCCTCCACCCACCAAGCATGCAATAGCAAACCCCCAGTAAAGATCATGACCTGCTTACAACAAAAAAAACCTATCAGCTGACAATTCAATGTGCCACAGGCTTTCTCTCTTCCTAATAAAGGGAAAAAGAGGTGTCCCCTCTTAGACAATGGCTTTGTGGGAGAAGCCAGAGAGTAGTAGTCGATGGTTGCCTCTCTGACTGGAGGCCTATGACTAGTGGACTTCTACAGAGAACCATGCAGGGTCCGTTGTTGTTTGTCATCTACATCAACGATCTGCATGATAAATTTGTTAAGTGGATCAGGAAATTTGCAGATGACAGCAAGATTGGGGATGTAGTGGACAGCGAGTAAGACTATCATGGCTTGCAGCAGGATCTGGATCAGCAGGCAAAATGGGCTGAAAAATGGCAAGTGGAATTTAATGCAGACAATGGCGAGGTGTTGCATTGTGGTAGGACCAAACAGGGTAGGTCTTACACAGTGAACTGCAGGGCACTGAGGAGTGCTGTAGAACAAAGTGATATAGGAATACAGATCTGTAATTCAGTGAAAGTGGCATCACAGTTGGATAGGCTTGTAAAGAAAGCTTTTGGCACATTGGCCTTCATAAATCAAAGTATTGAGTACAGGAGATGGGATGTTATTTTGTAGTTTATAAGATGTTGGCGAGGCTTAACTTGGAGTATAGCATGAAATTTGGGTCACCTATCTACAGGAAAGATGTAAGTAAATTTGGAAGGGTACAGAGAAAATTTACAAGTATGTTGACGGGACTGGAGGATCTGAGTTATAGGGAAAAATTGAATGCATTAGGTCTCTACTCCCTAGAATGTAGGAGATTGATAGAAGTATACAAAATTATGAGTGGTATAGACATGGTAAATTCAGGCTTTTTCCACTGTGGATGGGTGTGAATACACCTAGAGGTCATGGGTTATGGGTTAAGGGTGAAAGGTGAAATGTTGACAGGTAATATGAGGGAAAATTTCTTTCCTCAGAGGGTCATGAGAATGTTGAATGAGTTGCCAGAGCAAGTTTGATTTAAATGTGTTTGGTTAGGTACATGGATAGCAGGGAAATGGAGGGCTATGGTCCCAGTGCAGGCCAATGGCAGTAGGCAGTTTAAATGGTTCAGCATGAACTAGATGGGCTGAAAGACCTGTTTCTGTGTTGTACTTTTCTATGAATCTGTGACTCTATCCACTTGTGTCACACTTTAGGGGATCTATGGACGTGGGCGCCAAGAACCCTGTATTCCTCCAAACATCTAAGAATCCTGCCATTAAACCTGTATCCTGCCTTTAGGTTTGACCTTCCAAAGTGTATCACTTCACACTTCTATGTATTTTCTCTCCACAAAATCTGAGTACCTGCAGGACTTTCTATTGATATTTGATGATAATCCCTTTAGGAAACTCACAATTAATTTTATCATAAATTCTGATGACAAGTTATCAACTAGAACTGTTAACACACATCATCTAGATCAGAGGTTCCCAAGGTTTTTTTTATGCCATGAGCCCTTACCATTAAGCGAAGGGTGCATGGATTCCAGGTTGGGAACCCGTGAGCTAGATAGATTGTTTTGTGACTTTCCTGATGTTTTCAGAATATTCTGTTTTACGTGCAGTTTTCATAAGGAATAAACTCTAAAGACAGTATTTTTAAATAAGTGTGAAAGAAAATTGTTGCATAGCAAATGTTTATATTAATTAGCATCTTACTTTTCTCTTTAACTTTTATTTCCCTTCTGTGCCAAGAAGCAACTAACTGAAAACCCAGATTCTAAATGTTTTATTCTGAGCTAGGCAACTTGCATTGAAATATTGCGCCAATTATTCTGACATGATAATTCCCAAGAATAAATGTTATATGTGCATACTGTTACGTACCCGTGACAGTGGTGTACTTGTCACGTGACAGGTGTTGAAGCTATACTGGACTTGAGGTAATGGTTTTGTGATGGTGGAGTGACGTCTTTTTCCCGCCAGTAGAGGTCATGTGACAGGTTTTTTTTACAGGGTATAAAAGGAGGACCCCTCCCTGTGAGGAGGGGCAGTTCATGGCTGGATTTGCCATGTTGACTTCATGCCACTGCGTGATTTAATATCATGACGCAGTGTGGTTGAAAGATGGAGTTTTATCTAATGCCTAAAGTTTAAAAGGTCATTGCCAGCAGTTTCTTTATAATACTGCTAGTTGAGAATCAGTGGAGAGTGAAGATCGGAGTTCGGGAGTTAAAAGATCGAGGAAAGTTGATTTCGACGGTGAAACAGGTTCGACCTTGTTTGATCCTCATTCGGAATGAATTCGTTGACTGTGCTCGTGTTAATCCCTGTGAATAGCAGAAAGGATTGCGTACAGTTTTGTAAAGGAAAGGTCAGTGCCTTTAAGCCGTTACATTTCATCTTCGTAAATTCTTCGTGGGAAAAGTATAGTTCAACTGGGAACCGCAACAAGACGACGTGAAAGAGAATTTAAATCGTCTTAAAAAGTCTCTCCCTTAAATGGACTGTAAGCATTTTGAATTTTTGCAACATCGCTTTATGAACTGTTTAAGCTGCCGCACAGCAGCTGATTTCCGGTTACGTGAGTGGTTTGTTTACTTTTGGGGGGGGTTTGTTTTTCAGTGTTTAATAAACGTTTTGTTTGTAATAAAACCCTTGCCTCACTCATATATTTATTGTTGCTGAATCCGTAACAATACATATTCATAAAATATGTATAAATTGGAGAGGTTCTCTGGATGTTTGGAGAACTAATGAAGGGACTGCCTGTTTTTGGTATTGCTTAATGAGTAAATGTTAATTAAAATCAGGTTGTCACTGTTATTTAGGGAAGAGGACCCTAATTTGACAGAATTTTATGCAAAACTTACATGTGATTTTATTCAACCTGAAACCAGAGTCTTAAATCTAAATGAAGCAAACTATAAATATATAGTATGAAATGGCTAAGATAGACTGTGAAAATACATTAAAAAGAATGACAAACATCTAAAGAATTAATACAAAGTTTATAGCAATCATGCATCCTTGCAAGACATAAAAGAAAATGGTTCAACTATTGCAAATAACAGTTCAAAGTACATTTTTATCAAAGTATGTATGCAGTGTACAACACTGAGATTCATCCTTCTGTAGGCAACCACGAAACAATGAGAGGTCAGGAATAGCATTCTATCAAAGGAACAGACTGGTAACGTTCAATCCATCCTCACAGTTAATTTAAGGAATTCAAGAATTCGGCAAAGGAGGGATATGAAAGCTATAAGTTAAAATCTATCATAAGTAAAATGTTAAAAGCTATTATTAAACATACTGTAGAAGGGTACTTGAAAAATTATGTGTAACTAAGCTAAGTCAACAAGGTTTTCTGAAAAGAAAATCATGTTTGACTAATTTATAGAAATGAAATACAATGTCAGGAAGTGATTTTGGGAAGAAAAAAAATTTAAAAAGTTATCTATTTGGTAAGAGATTGCAGAGCACAGAGATGCAAAAGGATGTTGGGTATCCTAGAGTATAAATCACAAAAGGAGAATATGCAAGCCAAACAAGTAAATAGAAAAGCATACAGATTTTAATAATTTATTCCAATGGGAATAGAGTACAAAAGTTGCAAGTTTTGCTTAAGTAAAATTGGGAATGATGAAATCTCATCTAGAATACAGTGTACAGTATTGTTCTCTTTAATTAAGGATATTAATTTATTAGAAGTAGTTCAGAGAAGGCTTACTAGACCAATATATTTGGAATGAACTAGTTATCCTCTTTGGGTGGATGGCAGGGTGAAGATACTTCTCTACCAAAGGAGGTGCAATGTGCCTCTTCCCTCCACTAACCTTAAGGTCACCCTTGGGCAAGGTGTAGCATCTGCTTAGCCCCCCAATCAGGGTCATGTGAAGCCATAGCAGCAGGTTGTGGATGATCACATGAGCAGCTGGTACATAACTCAAGTCCTGGTTATGTGACCACTGATGCCAGGCAGACAAACTCTGAAGAGTATTGGTAATGGATGGTGTCACCCACCTTGTAAAGACACTCCCCAGAAGAAGGCAATGGCAAACCACAAAAAAGAAAAAAAATGTAAAATACAGGATGCAAGACTGGAATAAATGATTATTTAAATCTGTTGAAAATGCTGAGTTCTAAAAGTTTTTAGAGCCAGTAAGTGTAGATAATACAGTCCCAATTGCTTCCATCTGCTCCCAATCTTCTCTTATTTGATACTAGATTCCATAATCTATATCACCTTCCAGCCTCTGTTGCTATTACTACACTCCCCTCTACATTCTAGCTCGTCTGCCAATCAACCCTTCTTGCCAGCTCTTACCCATATCACACCTCCACCTATCTATCGGCTCACTATTCCAGATGCAGGGTCAAGACCTGAAATGTCGACTGTTCATTTTCTTTCTCAGAAGCTACCTGACTGAGTTTTTCCAGCAGCTCATTTTTGCTCCAAGATTCAAGCATCTGCAGTCTCTTGTTAAAGTTGAAAGCTTGAAGTAAATATCAAAGTATCACCATATACTACCTTGAGATTAATTTTCTTGCAGGCACTTACAGGAAAAAATAATAAAATTTCATGAAAAACTATAAACAAAGATGAACAAACAACCAATCTGCAAAAGAAGAACTGCAAATAAAAATATAGTACTGAGAGCAACCTTCTGGTTTTAATAATACTGAGAACCACTATGCTTGGTTGCAGTGACCACTGCAGATCCAAACAAAGGTGTAATTGTTCATCATTTGTGTCTTTTGTCTGATCGCCAGATATTGGATATTGAAAACGTCAAGTACTGCAGGTCTGTTGCCTGGTGAATTGCTCAATGGCAGTGGAGCTGGACCTGTTGCGCACAATGTTGCCAACAGAAGGAGGAAGGCATCGGAGGCAGTTCACAGAGGCACGGGCGATCAAAAAAATAGTACAAACAACTGTCCTCTACGTTCTTAGTTGTGACCACAAGACCCTGTTGAACATTGGTACTGTAGAAAGTTGCAAGTCTGGTTCACTGGTTCATTGGTGACACTGACAATGGGGGGGGGGGGGGTTGCATGGCCTCGGCTGTTGCATGGAGTAGGCTCCCATGCTGTAGGGTTGCCTATTGGAGCTGCCCAGGGAAGGAGACGCTGGAGTCCTCATGGGAAAGAGCTGGAGTCTGTGCTGGCTTAGGGGCTAATCCCTCCCATAAGTACTTCACTCAAGTATTTGCTCAGTGGAGGATGAGTTGGATTGCATTCATCTATGGCCATGACAGTCAGGGACCCTTGGGCTCTTTTTTTCCTCCCTCTCCCTCTCCCTCTCGTTACCTTTTTTTGCTATTATAACTATATGTGCTGTGTGCTTTGTGTGACTGTTGGTACTGTGGTTTGCAAGTTGGCCCCAGAGGAACACTGTTTCTTTCGGCTGTATTCTTGTGTATGGTTGAATGATAATTAAACTTGAACTTGAATTTGATCAGAAGTTGTAAAGAGTCCTTGAAAGTGACTCTAGAGATCACATCAGGCCAGGCAGCATCTATAAGGAGAAGCACTGTCGACGTCTCGGCCTGAAACGTCGACAGTGCTTCTTCTTATAGATGCTGCTGCCTGGCCTGCTGTGTTCCAGCAGCATTTTGTGTGCGTTGTTTGAATTTCCAGCATCTGCAGATTTCCTCGTGTTTGCTCTAGAGATTACATAATCAGTTCAGAATAGTAGTGATTGATGTAATCCACTCTGGTTCAGGAGCCAGATGGTTTTAGGGTAATAATTGTTCCTGAACCTGCTGATGTGGGACCTAAGGTTTCTGTACCTCCTGCTTGATGATAGTAGCAAGAAGAGGACATTGTCTTGATAGCAGAAATATTTAATGATGGCTGCTGTTTTCTTGTGGCAGCACCCCATAGAAATGTACTTAATGGTGGGGAGGGCTTTGCCTCTGCTTTCCATCTGTGTTGAAACATTTTTTTTTGTCTTTTTTCTCTTTTATTCTAAAATCCATTTTATTTTGCCTCTTTTTATTAGTATTTTTATTATTTTCCAATAAATTGTGTGGAGTAAAAACTAACATCTCAAATTTTGCATGCCTCAGCAGGGATTTGTCAGCTTGCTTGACTAACAATTTTCAAAATTATTTCTGTTGTTTATTCAATTTGCAGATCCCCTATAGGAGATGTGCTGAAATTACCTCCTAATCTTTAAAAATCCATAATACTGTAAATTAAGTCCTATGAAAAGTTGGTGCTTTTGTTTTCCGCCAACCGCAAAATCCAGGTTTGTGAATAAAGCCACATCAGATATATTTTAAAACATTAGAGGCCTTGTGACTATAAGTACTTGCAGTTTTTAACATTCATTTGGTACATCATGGCTTCATTTGTTTGGTGTCAGGATTGGGGTATTGATTTTTAATGTAGAATAAGTTCAAAATATCTGATAATATTTGTTATTCATAATCATCAATACTTATGTATTAATATGGAGGACTGAATGTGACCAGACAACTTAGAAATTTGTAATATGGTAATAGGAGTGCACCATTCATTTCTCTGTGCCTGTTATGCCATTTGAACAGATCACAGCAGATTTGTTATCTCACAGTCAATTTCCTACACTGATTCCACATCCCTTGATTTCCTTACTATCTAAAAAGTATAGCTCTTTGTCACGAATGTACTCAGAGAATGAACCTCCACAGCAGCTTTGGGTAGCAAGTTCCAAAGATTTTCTACACCCCAAGAACCAATTTCTTCTCATCTCTGTCCTAAATGGCCAACCATTTTTATTGATACTGTACTCCTGGTTCTAGCATCCCTGTAGGAAATATCTAGCCTGTATAAAATTCTTTCAAAACTAGTAATCCATCTCAAAAATTGGAAAGCACCAATTGATTGCATAATTTGGAGCTTAACGTTCCAATCTATGACAAATGTGGTACAGTATCAGCATAGTTAGGAGCATATTGTCCACTTGTTGCTTTTCACATTATTTTAAGGAACATTCTGCTATTATCAAAAATGGATAGCTACTAAGAGTTTACAGGATTTTTCCCACATATAGTTGATATTCAATCATGGATTCTATAATGACACTATTACTGGAAGCACTGTTAAGCTATGTGTGGCCATTCAAGAACATTGGACAGGAAGAAAAGACATGCCTTCTCTCAGAGTCATTGGAAGAACCAGAGACTGCTTGACCTTCCTGATGAACAAAGCTTTCCCAGGCGTAGGTTTTCCAGTTCATCACCAAGTTGGGTGACATCAAGCAGATGACTTACAGAAACACTTGTGTACACAGAGTATTCTCCCTATGGAGGTTAAATTCACATTGACTCTCATCTTTCCTGCCTCGTGACCTTTTCAAAAGCTGCAAATTAAATTGATTGTTTCTCATAAGTTTCTGCTCACAGCTGCATCAGCGAGGTCACATACAAGAAAATCAATTAACTCATCTGTTTTAAATTGAATTAGGAGCTGGCGGCTACTTAAGCACTGGGATATGCTGGCAATACCAACCTTCCATAAGTGCAGGCAGCCATTGTCTAATCCATGGTTCCAATGGGTGATATCACCCCGTTGTTTGGGAGTTTCTAAGGAGGTAATAAAGATAATGGGGGCAGTGGAGGGGGCACTTGAAAGAAAGGGGTCAGTTGAATGATTACAAGCTTATTTTAATAAATGAATTACTTTTTATTAGCATTTGATCCTTAATGTTTCATAATTGTACTAACCTACCATTTTCTGGGACTTTGCTTGGAGTGTGCTATAGTTCTTGAAAGGCAATGTGACAATTGTGTATTTGGTACACCATAAGAAATCAGTGAGACCAAAGAATTGATTGTGGACTTCAGGAAGGGGAAATTGAGGGAACGCACTATACTTCTCATTGAGGGGCCGGTGATAAAAAAAATGTAAACTTTCAAGTTCCTGTTTGTCAACAGGTCTGAAGATCTATCCTGAGCCTGACATGTCAATGGAATTACAAAGAAGGCACACCAATGCTATATTTCATTAGGAGTTTGAGGACAGTTGGCATGTCATCAAAGGCTCTTGCAAATTTCTACAGATGTAGCATGGAGAGTATTCTAACTGGTTGCATCATCATCCAATATGGAGGGCCCACTGCACAGTATCAAAAAAAGCTGCAGAACATTGTAAACTCAGCCAGCTCCATCATGGGCACTAGCCTCCCAGGCATTAAGCATACCTTCCAAAGGCGATACCTCAAAAAGGTGGCATTCATTAGTAAGGACCTCCATTGCCCAGTACAAGCACTTTTCTCATTGCTACTATCAAGAAGGATGTACAGGAGCTTGAAGAAACAAACTCAGCATTTCAGGAACAGCTTCTTTCTCTTGGCCATCAGCCTTCTGCATGGACAATGAATCCATTAACACTACCTCAGTATTTTTTTCCTCTCTTTTTCCACTGCTTATTTAATTTAGTTTTTTATTATTATGTATTGCAATGTACTGCTGCCACAAAACAACAAATTTCACAACATACTGTGTATGCCAATGATACCAAGCTTGATTCAGATTCTGATTCTAACAAGGCATCAAGTACTAGTTGAGGTAATCAAGATTTGAATCTTAGTAATGATTAGTGCTTGAGTGATAATTTTCACCTAGATCCCATATATAATGTCCTGCTTCAACAGAAAACTTCCTTAGAAGAATTAACTAAGTAAGGGAGGCAGTGATGAAAATTATATAAAAATTCACATCATCATAGTTCTCCATGAAATTAATATGAAGGTTATAACATACACAAAACATAGCCTATTACATAGGCTTTATTTGATGACAAAATACATTGTTGACATATGTTAATATAAAGAACAGATATTTTAAAAAATCCAAATGCCGTACCTCTCCTACCTGCATATGCTAAAGAGCAAGGCTCCAGAGATTAAGACAAGAGGAGGTAGAGAAGCAGCTACGGGATTGCTTTCATTCAGTGTACTGGGCTGTGTTCGTGGACTCATCTATGGATCTCAATGAATATACCATGGTTATCAGGGACTATTATAATAATAGTCCTAGATGAATGTGTCCCCACAAAATCATTCAGAGTCTTACACAACCAGAAGCCCTGGATAAATGATGAGATCCACAACTTGCTGAGTGCTAGATAAGAGGCATTCAAGACTGGCAAGCAAGAGAGTTACAAGAGGTCCAGATACAATCTCCAGTAAACTTTCTCATGGGCAAAGTGGCAACTCCAGACTGAACTTGAATCTATGAAGGATGCTCGACAACTGTGGCAGGGCTTGAATGCTATCACCTCTTACAAAGTGAAATCAAGCAACATGGACGACAAAGGGGCTTCAGTTCCATATAAGCTCAATGCCCTCTGTGCTCGCTTTGACCATCAAAACATGGAAGGACCATCATGAACTCCCACAGCCCCTGATGATCCTGTGATTTCAGTCACTGAAGCTGACGTGTGAGCATCCTTCAGGAGGGTGAACCCATGGAAAATATCCAACCCATGGAAAACATCCAACTCAGATGGGTTACCTGGCCAAGTTCTAAAGACACCCCTCATATCCCCACCTTCTTAGTTTAACATCTTACCTTTTTTTCTAGTCCTGACAAAGGGTTTCGGCCCAAAACGTCAACGTTTACTCTTTTCCATAGATGCTGCTTGGCCTGGTGAATTCCTCCAGTGTTTTTTGTATGTTGCATTGATTTCCAGCATCTGCAAATTTACTTGTGTTTCCTGTGCTGAACCACTGGTTGGAGGGTTCACTGAGACCTTTAACCTCTCACTTTGGCAGTCTGAGGTATCCACCTGCTTCTAGCAGGCTTCAGTTATACCGGTGCCTAAGAAGAATATGCTAACCTACTTCAGTGATTGTAATCCAGTAGCACTTATATCCACAGTGATTAAGTATTTTGAGAGGTTGGTGATAAAACACATATACTCCTGTCTGAGAAGCAACTTGGATCTGCTTCAATTTGCCTACCAGCTCTACAGGTCCACAGCAGATGCAATTTCATTGGCTGTTCACTCACTAGACCATCTGGACATCAAAGATGCATAATCAGGATGCTTTTTATCGAGCATCATTATCCATTACTATCATTCCCTCAAGACTAATCAATTAGCTTCAAGTCCTTAGCCTCAGTACATCATTGTACAATTGGTTCCTTGATTTCCTCACATTCTGACCCCAGTCGGTTCAGATTGGCAACAAATTCTCCTCTACAGTCACCATAATCATAAGTGCACCACAAGGCTGTGCGCTTAGCTCTTGCTGTATTTGCTTTACAATTGTGACTGTGTGGCTAAGCACAGCTCCAATACCACATTTAAGTTTGCTGCTGACTCCATTGTCATAGGCCAACTCAAGGTGGTGATGAATCAGCATATAGGAGAGAGACTGAAAATCTGGCAGAGTAGTGCCACAACAACAATATTTCACTCAATGTCAGCAAGATTAAGGAGCTGATTATTGACTTCAGGCCACCACCATTTGGATGTGCTTCTCCAGGCTAATGTTGGAGAGCAAAGATAACCTGTGGCTTCTTTTCCAGAACCATGATTAAACAGAACACACACAAAGTGAGGAAACAAGAAGTGGATGATGGCCAAAATCAGTAATAGTTTAGGTGAGACAGAAGAGGCCACCTAGGGTTCATATAAGTGAGAGATGGGGAAGGAAGAGGAAGAGGGAGAGGCACAACAGAACTTATTGATAGTTGTACATAGAGAATATAAAAATATTTTTGGGGTGGGAGGGCTCAGCTTTTGGAAGTTTCAAAAGTGCAGGATTGGTTGGTATCAGGTGAGAATCTAATTTAGTAGATCATACACTATGGACCAGCAAAAATACTTAGAGTGAACTTCTGTGGAAGAGAACAATAGAGGAGGGGAGGGGTTGGTGACAAAGCTAAATCTTACAAATAAGTGGAAAAATGACAAACTGATGGTTAGGGTTATACAGAAAGTGGGTGGCATGCAGGCAGAGTAAAAGCTCAAAAACAGCCTGTAGCACTCCATACACACACACACACAAGCACAAAAGATTTGGCAGAGACAACTAGAGGAATATTTTTCATCTTAATGTTGTACAATGCCATAAGAAGAATAAATATTACTGGGGGAACTGTACTAAAGGTAGCAAAAGTATGACATCATCCTCCCACAAATAAACAACGTAGGAAAGTTTCCGCAGATCTCTCATTTCCCTGTGAATTCCTTGCTGGATATGAAGAAATGCTCAACACATGACATCGTGTTACTGTACGTGATGTGTCAAACGCGTAAAATATATACTCACTGCACAAAATGCCGGGGGTTGGACTCGATAAACATGATACGAGTTCGCTCCTGAAGGCAAGAACAATCTGCTGTGAGAGGGCTGAAAGATGCACAACGCCCGCCTGACATACGGAGCTCACACTAACGGCGCCACATATAAAAACCGATGTGACTCTCCCTGTAGCAACATATTACTCGCCAAAATATACGAAAAATAGCAGTAGAAATAAACCCACCCAACTACATGCAGCGTTCTCAGCGAAAAGCAAAACCGGAAACCAAACAGCAGTTACTATGGTAACTTCGGCAGCTGCTTTCCGGGTTAGCTTGGCTGGGTACCTGTTGAGCACGGAATGACCGTCAAGGGCACCTGCCTGTGAGTGCCCTGAGCCAATGGTCCTGGGTAATAAAGTACAATGAAAGCAGTCCGCCACCAATGATCTGTGAAATTACTTAGTACTCTCTTCTGGCACATTTCCAATGGAAAATGGACTTTTTAAGATCCGTTTGGGTCATGTTTAGAATTCGAAAGTGCATTAAAATGGGTTAGATTTATTTTTCCCTTCCAGGTCCTCGAATTCAAATATGGTGAAATGCACTTAAAGGATCGACTTTAGAACTTTACTGGTCAAGAAGCTTATTCAACAAATTAAATTTTCGTCAGCAATCAGAGGTGATTTCCTTAATGGATATACTGCATTTGGACGATGTAAACCAGATATCAGACCTCAAGTCCCAAATGGAGACAGTTTGTTGCACTTGTGTGAGATTAGGGGCCTAACATCACACTCTGGTTGCTTCCAGGTAGTTATTGAAACAGCTTTTATGTTAAGCTCGGGCCACTAAATGGGACATTGGTGCAAATTTGCTATCATTTTTACCCCGATTGAGACTATTTGACTGATTATCACATCAGTGCCAATCCTGTGTTTTGTTTTGACCAAGTGCAAAGTCTTTTCAGCTGCAGGCTACAGGATCCAAAGAATGGACCTAATTAACGTGTGCACGCAGGCGTGAGTCCAAATGAATCAGGATGTTCTCTAAACTTGGTAATATTTTTGCAAACCATAGGAGATTAAGTGAAACCCAAACAGTTCCCACCTACAGCACAAGTGCACATCACTTGTTTGTGGGTGATTCATGATGCATCTGCTACCAAACTGAATCATAATGATCGAGTTTACACCATGTTAAGCATTTAAAGACTGCTCAGAGTTCAGTAGCAGAATGAATTCCTATCACTACTTATCCCATTCCCAATCCATATTAATTTAAGGGACTTTCAATGACCCGCAGGTTTGTCTGTAAGCTATAAGTTAAAGATGATTACACAACATGCAATTTAGATCTTCTCAATAAATGAAGCCGTTCATGCCAACATGGAGCAAACCTCGACAATATTCCAGTGTGGGACGATAAGATGTAAATAACATGAGCAACAGAGAAGTGCTGCCAATAATCATATCCATTCTAGAGGAAGGATCTAACTACCTTCCTTGATATTCAATGACATTACTATCGGTAACTCCCTGATTGATCATTGATCAAAAGCACAGCTGAACATAGATAAAGTGATCAGAAACACAACTGCGCATAGAAACAGTGACTGCATGAGTAGATCATAGATAGGGACATGTTCGGCACAACTTTCTGGGCGGAAGGTCCTGTATTGTGCTGTAGGTTTTCAATGCTTTTATGTTTCTCTATGGCATCATGTGGTGCCAACCTCTCACATCCCCACTCTCTACAAACTAACAAACAAGGCCAGAGCATAACGACCTTCTTCTCACTTGCATGGGTAAATGCAATTCCTGACACACCCAAGAAGCAGCACACTTGACTTGCATCCCATCCGCCAACCTGCATTTAAATTTCTTCTGCTAACTGTACTCAATTAAAGCAATGGGTACCATCTGCTGAACTCACTGCATTGCTTGGCTAAGGCCACTCCAAAAACAACTCCATAATCCATGACCTCAACCAGCAAGAAAGCCAAGGAAGGAAAATGGGTGCCTAGGAACATTACCACTTTAGGTTCACCTGCAAGTCACATAATACTCCAGGATTTGAAATGCATTTTACAAGACAAATTGCAGTGGTTCAAAAAGGGCTTCTCAAGAGCAGTCACAAGTGATCAATAAGTGATATCCCCATCCCATGAATGTAACAAGTACCTTCTTCCTCAGTCCATCATGCTTGTTTATTTTTCGGCTACCAGGCCAGTGTATAGAGCACCTATCTGAACATTGAACAGCACAGAACAGGTCCTTTGGCCTAATGCTGACATTTTAACCTACTCCGAGATCAACCTTATGCTTGTCTCCTGCATAGTCACATACAGGAGTGCAAATAATAGTTGGGAATATAAAGGCAATCCACTGGAATTCCACAGGGGGATGGTTACACTCACCTTGTTGGTGATGACCACTTTCTTTAACATGCGTGGCATACCTGTTCTTTGTCACTTCCCAGTTAAATGTTGTACATGGTCACTGCCTGCTTCATTCATTTGGAGAATTACAGAATCATACAACATGGAAACAGACATTTCTGCTCAGCATGCCTGTGACAGCCATCAAGGACAATCCAGTTCCAGCCCCGGCTATTACCTTCCATGCCATGATATTTGACATGCTTATCTAAATACTTAAATATCATTACATTAATATATGTAACAATACAGATTTGAATCACACTCTGGGTAAACAATTATTTCTCTCAAATCCCCTCTAAATCTTGTCCCTTTTAAACCTATGTTATTTATTTATTTATTGAGCTACACTATGGGGCAGGCCCTTCCGGCCCTATGTACCGTGTTGCCCTAGCAACCTCTGATTTAACCCGGGCCTAATAATGGAACAATTTACACTACTAATTAACCTACCAACCGGTATGCCTTTGGACTGTGGGAGGAAACCAGAGCACCCAGAGGAAACTCATGTGGTCACAGAGAGAATGTAGCGGGTCTCTGGTTAGTTATTGACACCTCTTCTAAGAAGATAAGTTTCTTGCTATTTATTGTATCTACCTCCTTCATTTTTTGGTAGGCATGATTCTAATTCCTTTAGCCTTCTCCACTGCAGAGAAGATAACCCAGCTGTAGAGTCTCTCCTCATAGCTGAAACACTCTATCCCTAGCAACTTCCCGAAAAATCTCTGCTGCAACCACATCCCTTCTATCGTGAGGAAACCAGATCCAGAGCTGCACTCAGTCCTCCAGTAGCAGCTTAACTAATGTTTTATACCATTGTACCACAACACCAAGACCATTTTGACCACATTGCAAGTAAATGGATCTTATTTTCCTTGTTCTAGTCGTGTTCTTTCTTGTAAAAGTTGTGTATAGTTTATGCTTGTGCTTATTTGCAAATGCTGTTTATCTGATACCACGATCCTGTGATGATGCTGCAAATAGTTTTTTCATTACATCTATGATTACATGTACTCCTGTGACAGGTTTGGCTTTTTCGACTGTGACCTGGCTAATGAAAGCAGTATGTTCTTAGGCACCTTGTCTACTTGTGCTGCAGTCTTCAAGGGATCTTTGGATCCCCTGAAGTACTCATGAAGTTCCTCAGTACTTCCTAGGGTTTGTTTGATCATTTTTTCAATCAAAAGAGCACTATAGCAGCTGTGTGTACCATCCTCCACAAATTCTTCATCTCACATCCTTTAGATTAAATTTCATCTGCCATTGCACAGGTTGACTGTGTCTCTTAGGCATACTAAGAGATATACATATTGGCATTCATCAACCATGGGATTGAGCTCACATGCTGAGAGGTAATGTTACAACTCTATAGGACCCTGGTCAGACCCCACTTGGAGTACTGTGCTCAGTTCTGGTCACCTCACTACAAGAAGAATGTGGAAACTATAGAAAGGGTACAGAGGAGATTTACAAGGATGTTGCCTGGATTGGGGAGCATGCCTTATGAGAATAGTTTGAGTGAACTTGGCCTTTTCTCCTTGGAGCGACAGAGGATGAGAGGTGACCTGATAGAGGTGTATAAGGTGATGAGAGGCATTGACCATGTGGATAGTCAGAGGCTTTTTCCCAGGGCTGAAATGGCTACGACGAGAGGGCACAGTTTTAATGTGCTTGGAAGAAGGTATAGAGAAGATGTCAGGGGTAAGCTTTTTACACAGAGAGTAGTGAGTGTGTGGAATGGGCTGCCAGTGACCGTGGTAGAGGCAGATACAATAGGGTCTTTAAGAGACTCCTGGATAGGTACATGGAGCTTAGAAAAATAGAGGGCTATGGGTAACCCTAGGTAATTTCAAAAGTAAGTACATGTTCGGCACAGCATTGTGGGCTGAAGGGCCCGTAATGTGCTGTAGGTTTTCTACGTTTCTATTTCTCTATCCATTCTACCAAATGATCAATATTGTTCTGCAATTCAAGAATTCACTCCTCACTATCAACAAAAGCAACAATCTTCCTGCTATCTATAAACTTATTAATCATTCCACTTCCACTTCCACTCATTTGCTACTTATTAGGAACTTCCTGTAGCTAATAAAGTGGTCACTGATGCACCATCAATAACTCACTCTGAGACGTAAGAAGAGAGTTATCGGCTTTTATTGACTGGAAGAATGAACAACCCAACATCCTGGAGAATGAGGGCCGGCCTCAGGCCTCATTCGCCTTTATACAGGGGTTTGTGGGAGGAGCCACAGGAGCAGTCAGCAGGGGTCTGTTGGGAGCAAACCACTCTGGTATATGTAGTTCACCACAGTCACTAAGTGCGTGTTTGTGGTCTTCTGCTGCTGTAGCCAATCCGCTTCAAGGTTCAATGTGTTGTGTGTTTAGAGCTGCTCATCTGCACACCACTTTTGCAATGTGTGATTATTTGAGTTACTGTCACCTTCCTGTTAGCCTAAACCAGTATATAATTTTTGCACTATTCCCAGTAAACTCTAAAGATTGTTGTGTGAAAAAAATCCCAGTAGTTTATGAGATACTCAAGCCATCCCATCTGATACCAACAATCATTCCACGGTCAAAGTCATTTAGATCACACTTCTCCCCCATTCTGATGTTTGGTCTGAACAACTGAACCTCTTGACCATGTCTGCATTGTTTTATGCATTGACATAATGCTACATGATTGGTTGAATTGATTTTTGCATTAATGCACAAGTGTACAGGTGTACTTAATAAAGTGGTTACTTGAGTATATAACAGTAAGTTTTCTGGCATCAAACTGTGATACAGCAATTGCGAAAACACCCTTTCACCTTCCCAGACAGACTCCCATCACTAAGCCAACTCTGGATAAATTGCCACTTTTTGGCCCTGGTCCAAAAAGTGTCTTCTGTGTGGGATCCTATGAAAGGCCTTTCTGAGCACCATGTAGACTACTTACAACTATATTATTGACTATCACTGCATCTCCAAATGCAGATTAATCTTGTCTCTCTGAATATTTTCCAATAATGTCTCTTACATTCATGTAGAAACATAGAAACATAGAAAACCTGACAGCACAATACAGGCCCTTCAGCCCACAAAGCTATGCCGAACATGTCCTTACCTTAGAAACTACCTAGGGTTACCCATAGCCCTCTATTTTTCTGAGCTCCATGTACCTATCCAGGAGTCTCTTAAAAGATCCTAACGTATTCACCTCTACCACCGTCGTCGGCAGCCCATTCCACGCACTGACCACTCTCTGCGTAAAAACATCTATCCCTGACATCTCCTCTGTACCTACTTCCAAGCACCTTAAAACTGTGTCCTCTAGTGTTAGCCATTTCAACCCTGGGAAAAAGCCTCTGACTATCCACATGATCAATGCCTCTCATCTTATACACCTCTCATCCTCTGTTGCTCCAAGGAAAAAAGGCTGAGTTCACCCAACCTGTTCTCATAAGGCATGCTCCCCAATCCAGGGAACATCCTTGTAAATCTCTTCTGCACTGTTTCTATGGTTTCCACTTCCTTCCTATAGTGAGTCGACCAGAACTGAGAACAGTACTCCAAGAGGGGTCTGACCAGGGTCTGATATAGCTGCAACATTACTTCTTGGGTCATAAACTAAATCCCATGATTGATGAAGGCCAATGCACCATATGCTTTCTTAACCATAGAGTCAACCTGTGCAGCAGCTTTGAGTGTCCTATGTGTGGTGAACTACATATACCTGTCAGGACACGCCCCCCCTGCTGACTGCTCCTGTGGCTCCTCCCACAGACCCCGGTATAAAGGCGATTGGAGCCACAGACCCTTCCTCAGTCTCCAGGATGTTGTATGATGGTCACTTGCTGCTTGTGCTTTCTTCCAGCCAATAAAAGCCTACCTTAACCCACGTCTCAGAGTTATTGATGGTGCATCACTATGGACTCGGACCCCAAGATCCCTCTGATCCTCAACACTGCCAAGAATCTTACCATTAATACTATATTCTGCCATCACATCTGACCTACCAAAATGAACCACCTCATACTTATCTCGGTTGAACTCCATCTGCCACTTCTCAGCCCAGTTTTGCATCCTATCAGTGTCCCGCTGTAACCTCTGACAGCCCTCCACAGTATCCACAACACCTCCTACCTTTGTGTCATCAGCAAATTTACTAACCCATCCCTCCACTTCCTCATCCAGGTCATTTATAAAATCACGAAGAGAAGGGGTCCCAGAACAGATCCCTGAGGCACACCACTGGTGACCAACCTCCATGCAGAATATGACCCCTGTAAGATACACTAGTCTGTAGTTACCTGGCTTACCCCTGCAGTCCTTCAAAAAAATGGGCAACATTTTCTGTCCTAGTGATCTTATGGGTAATGAATGAATTCAAACTTCCCTTTATTGGGAGAGCAAAGTGAAGCTTAGGGTCTCCAAGGGTATGACTGGAAAATGCTTTCAGTGTCCTTTTCTCTTTGTCCGCTGTCACTCTTTGAAACTCCCCCTGTGTCCTGTTCTCCATTTGCTGACATTAGATGAGTGTGTGTCATTGCCAGATTGTAGAGAATATGCCCGCTTACTTGAAATCAAATTCCGTATTGTCAAAAAACACACTGTTGAAGGAACAGATGAATATGCCCATCACCCACACACTTAACCTGTCCCGATCCTCTGGTTTCATCCACCCTTCTCTATACGCATGCTTCCCCTTGGGCAAATCATTCAAAAACACAACATTTCTTTCCACTGTTATGCTGACGACACACAGGTTTATCTCCCCTTGAAACCAAGTGATCAGTCAAATCTAGTCAGCCTCATGAACTGCCTTGAGGACATAAAGTGTCAGATGACAGCAAACTTCCTACAGCTGAATGAAGGTAAGTCTGAAGTTGTCCTATTTGACCCCCCTGACTCCATCAAAGTGATTACCAACAGTCTTGGTAACCTGTCCACCCTTGTCAAACCCCATGTCAAAAACCTTGGTGTGATATTTGGTTCCGCCTTTAAGTTTGACAAGCAAGTTAATGCAGTAGTAAAAGCAAGTTTTTTCCAGCTTTGTACTATTGCCAAAATCAAGCCGTTTCTCTCTTTCAAAGATCCGGAGAAAGTCATCCACATCCTTATATCCTCCCGCTTGGACTACTCCAACTCCCTGTACATTGGGATTAGTCAGTCGTCCCTGTCCCGCCTGCAACTGGTCCAGAACGCCGCAGCCAGGCTCCTGACAGGTGCCCGGAAGAGGGACCATATTACTCCTATCCCGGCCTCCCTCCACTGGCTGCGGTACAGTTCAGAATTGATTTTAAGTTTCTCCTGTTTGTTTATAAAGCCCTAAATGGGCTGCCCCCTCCTATATTGCAGACCTTCGAACCCCTTATTCTACTTCCAGGTCCCTCAGATCGGTTGACTTGGGGCTCCTGGTTGTCCTGCAAACTAAAGCTCAGGGGTGACCGTGCCTTTGCTGTTGCAGCCCCTAGACTGTGGAACAGCATTTCCCTCCCTGTCAGATCGGCCCCCTCCATTGATTCTTTTAAGTTCAGGCTCAAATCCTACCTTTATTCTCTAGTTTTTGAATCTTCCTAACGTGGCTGATTTTTGGCTTGTGCCTAGGCTCGTGTGTTGTTTCTTTTGTGCCTATGAGCTGTTTGCCTTGTTGTTTATTGATGCACCATCAATAACTCACTCTGAGATGTAAGAAGCGAGATATCGGCTTTTATTGACTGGAAGAATGAACAAAACTACATCCTGGAGAATGAGGCCGGGCTCAGGCCTCAATCGCCTTTATACAGGGGTCTGTGGGAGGAGCCACAGGAGCAGTCAGCGGGGTCTGTGGGAGGAGCCACAGGAGCAGTCAGCAGGGGGTCTGTGGGAGGAGCCACAGGAGCAGTCAGCAGGGGTCTGTGGGAGGAGCCACAGGAGGAGTCAGCAGGGGTCTGTGGGAGGAGCCACAGGAGCAGTCAGCAGGGGTCTGTGGGAGGAGCCACAGGAGCAGTCCAGACAGGTATATGTAGTTCACCACATTTATATCTGCGTTTTTGTATTTGTGATTTTAGCTACCTGTTATGGTTTGTGCAGTACTGTGGTCAACACGGGTTGTTTTTAAGTGTGCTTCATAAATAAATTTGACTTGACTTTGTTTTTCCCTTATCTGGTTCCATCTATCGGACTCCAACAGCTGCAGCCTCTTTTGTCCACTTATCACCCAGTCACTGTCTCTGGGTTCACTACCCATCTGTCCCCAGCTGGCTCCATTGCCCTAACTGCTTTTCCTGTTTCTCTCCTTGTCCCTTTCTACTCCTAACCCACAAACACCGTCTTCCAACTTCACCCCTTCCCTTTCTCCAACTGGTTCCATCGGCCCCTCATCTCACCCTCCATCTGATTCCATCAATCACCTGCCAGCCCCTGCCTCATCCCTCCCTCTTACATTTTTATTCTAGCTATTTCCCCTTTGCACTCCAGATCTTGATACGAGGACTCAGCCTGAAACACCGATTGCTTCTCTGCCTCCATTGATGCCACCTGACCCCCTGAGCTCTTCCAGCCGTTTGTATGTTTCTGCATCAAACTACAGCATCTGCAGCCTCTGTATTGGATCGGTCTGTATTGTATTGGAAGCAGCCACTGAAGTAACCCAGGTACCAGATGTTTTCTATGACAAATGCTGTTACTTTGTAGTTGGTGATGTGTCTGTTCTACACTACAGGCGTCAGACATTTGCTTATATTTCTTTCATCTGCATTGATCTGATGTGTTTGAGAGTGTTCTACATTATGACAGAAGGATGTGTACACTATAGTTGAATAGCTAAGTGTGGAAATATGAATGCAAGGCCTAGAATTATATTGTTTGCGTGATTGTTAGGATCCAGTCGTGATTGTTGGAGACTGATATTTAGTGAGTAATAGGGTTGTCTTGCATGGAGAGGTGTGTTAGGCTGGTGCTACTTTTATGAGACTGAATCTGATTTGTTTCATTGGCTTTAGCTATTTGTGTGAGGTCATTAAACCCCTTGCAACTGAATTCATCTACTTGGGCCTTTGTTCTTGGTTTGATTACCACCTGCTGCTGTCTCTCTATGGAGCCTTGTTACCCTCCATGGAAGGTGATCTTTCTGTTCTCCTCAGTGACTACAGCTCAAAACCATATTTTCACTGATTACCAGTGGAAGAATAAATTTTGTTATCAGTTTCAAATGCAAGGAATTTCCCCTTTAAGAAGTACAAACATGGCTTTGATCTGCTAGCTCTAGCTGATGTTAACTTCTTGCAAAACTAGGGCTTTGTGTATGCACAAAGGCCAGAAACTGCATGAATGCTGAACTTGTGTTAAGGAAGTGGAAGCAGAAATTATTTTTGCATCCTGTACTGAGTCATAAAGACGTGATTAATTGCATGTTATAACCCATATATGACTTCCATCATCAGCATTTAGTCCCCAATGAATTTTATCTCCTGACCAATCAGCTCTGGTGTGTCAAAACAGCTTAATTTTACATTTTAGTATTTCTGATCAAGGGACAGGGTATTAGTTGCTTCTTGGAAAATATAAAAAGTAGGAGAATATTAACAAGGTTTTCTGGAAATATGACTGCAGAGGTTCTGATGGAATTTCATTGATCTGAAAGGTAAGATCTATTCCTTTACCACAAACATTGACAGTGTTGCTGAACATCTCCTGCAGTTACTCTTTAGTTTCCTTTTCTTCTCTTTAGAAATAGGAATTTCAAAGCAAGGACTGAGAATTATCTATTTTCAAAATAGAATAAAGTGAAAAATTAAACCATTGCTAAACAGTGTTTCAAATTTGTATTGCAACTCTGTTGTTAACAATTTAAAGGGAATTGCAAATTTTGATATTTCTCATTTCAAACTTTAACTTACTGAATGTTACTTTAAACCTTCCTTCTTAACTTTTGCTTTTCCCTTCACTATTTACCTTTACCAGAGACATGTGATGAGATGTCCTTCAAGTGCTGAAGTTGATATATTTAAATAGCACAGTGCTAACTTGCAATCCAAATTTTAGAAAGCTTTTAAATAAATAGCCTCTTTATACCAAATATATAAGATTTATTGTTTCCTCTATCATTTACTTATAGTGTCACGGTCCAGTCTGTGAAGCCCGCGTTCCGGTTCACGGTCCTGTCCATGCACTCCGGACTCCGGGTCTTCCGTCTGACGCTTGTTTCAGTTGGGTTTAATCATAAGCACCTGATGCTTGTCTTGAGGCTGGGAATATAAGTGGCCCTGGGGTTGAGTGTGGGTGCTGGTTTGTCTTGTCAGTATCTCCTTGGAGCAACCTGCTGGTGGAAGGCTAGAGCAGCCCTTTGTGATCTGTAGACCTGGTTGGAGGACCACTGCTTCATGGAGCCTCTTTGCCTCTAGTTGGGGTAGTCATCGGGGTATAGATTCGGCTGTTTCTGTAGCCAGCCAAGGTTGCTGGCTGCCCAAGACTTGGAGCCACCCCGGATTGAGCTCCCTTCCTGTCCTTGCCTCTGTGGGGTAAATCAGGCTGTCCTTGCAGTTACCCTGCAGTTGGATCTGTCCCTTCCTGTCCTTGCCTCTGTGGGGTAAATCAGGCTGTTCCTGCTGTTATCCTGTGGTTGGATCTGTCCCTTCCTGTCCTTGCCTCTATTGGGTAAGCCAGGCTGTCTTTGCTGTTACCCTGAGGCTGCACTGTTCCCTTCCCCTCCCCATCTGAATACCCTGACAGTTTCCTTGGCGGTTTACCTTGGCAGTTATCCTGGCCTGGTGTCTAAGGAAGGGGCCTAGTCCTGTGCTTTAAGAAGGAGAGCCTTGTCCTGCCCAGGAGTGCATCCATTCCTGTAGCCGGGACATGTTTTCACCTAGTTCTGGGGTCTGAGCCTGAGTCAAGACCCAGGTTCTGGGTCCTTGTCCAGTCTGGCTCGGAGTCCATACTGAAGCCTCGACGAACCCAAGCCTTGTCCAGTCCTGTAGCCATGTCATGTCCTCGCCTAGTTCCAGGGTCTGAGCCCGAGTCAGGACCCAGGTTCTGGGTCCTTGTCCAGTCTCCGGCTCGGAGTCTAAGCCCAGGCTCCTCGTTCCCAGTTCCTTGTCCTGGTCCTGCTTTCCTAGTCCAGGTCTGTGTTCCTGTCCCATCCCTAACTCTAATCCAGTCCAGTTCCTAGTACTTCAGTGTCTGTGTCTTGCATTTGGGTCCGCTCCCAATGCCTCCCTTATGACATATCATTATCTATCATTTCAGGACATGAGATTCTGCAGATACTGGAAATCCAGAGCAACACACAAAGTGCTGGAGGAACTCAGCAGGTCAGGCAACATCTATAGAAGTGAATAAACAGTCAATGTTCTGCGCAAAGACCCTGCAGAACTGGAAAGGAAGGAGGAAGATGTCAGGATCAGAAGGTGGGGAAGGAGGACAAGATAGAGGTGGTAGGTGAAGCCAGGTGGGTGAGAGAGGGGGTGACGAAGTAAGAAGCTGAAAGATAATAGGTGAAAAGACAGAACAATGTGCTTCTGTAGCAATGTTATTTGATAGGTAACCTTAAGAGAACAATAGTATCTTTTGAGGTTTTATTAATCCAATTATAGCATTAGAAAACTTTTCTAAAGTTAACTACAATGCAATTCAAAGAAACCAACGATTAATTCTGCCATATAGCAAATATTGCCTTCAAAGGATTTTAAATAGTATTAAAAATGACAAAAGATTGCCGCCCTCTGGCAGAAAACTGAAACTGCAGCTTAGTAATTAGTGCAAATATACCAGCAACTTGAAACTGCTAATAATCAGAATATCATAGAAAGAGTAAATAAGTAATTTCTCAGTGTGCTGTTGTCATATGAATCTGATGACTTTATCATTCATAAAACAGATTAGTTCAAAAACAAACAACATGAAAGTAAGTTTTCATATTTTGTATTACAATATTAAAATTTGTTTGACAATAACCATATAACCATTACAGCATGGAAACAGGCCATCTCGGCCCTTCTAGTCCGTGCCGAATGCTTACACTCACCTAGTCCCACCTACCTGTACTCAGCCCATAACCCTCTGTTCCTTTCCTGTCCATATACCTATCCAATTTTTTTAAATGACAAAATTGAACCTGCCTCTACCACTTCTACTGGAAGTTCGTTCCACACAGCTACCACTCTCTGAGTAAAGAAGTTCCCCCTTGTGTTGCCCCTAAACTTTTGCCCCTTAACTCTCAACTCATGTCCTCTTGTTTGAATTTCCCCTACTCTCAATGGAAAATGCCTATCCACGTCAACTCTATCTATCCCCCTCATAATTTTAAATACCTCTATCAAGCCCCCCCCCTCAACCTTCTACGCTCCAAAGAATAAAGACCTAACTTGTTCAACCTTTCTTTGTAACTTAGGTGCTGAAACCCAGGTAACATTCTAGTAAATCTCCTCTGTACTCTCTCTATTTTGTTGACATCTTTCCTATAATTCGGTGACCAGAACTGTACACAATACTCCAAATTTGGCCTCACCAATGCCTTGTACAATTTTATCATTACATTCCAATTCCTAAACTCAATACACTGATTTATAAAGGCCAGCATACCAAAAGCTTTCTTCACCACCCAATCAACATGAGATTCCACCTTCAGGGAACTATGCACCATTATTCCTAGATCACTCTGTTCTACTGCATTCCTCAATGCCCTACCATTTACCATGTATGCCCTATTTTGATTAGTCCTACCAAAATGTAGCACCTCACTTATCAGCATTAAACTCCATCTGCCATCTTTCAGCCCACGCTTCTAACTGGCCTAAATCTCTCTGCAAGCTTTGAAAACCTACTTCATTATCCACAATGCCACCTATCTTAGTATCATCTGCATACTTACTAATCCAATTTACCACCCCATCATCCAGATCATTAAAGTATATGACAAACAATATTGGACCCAGTACAGATCCCTGAAGCACACCACTAGTCACTGGCCTCCAACCTGACAAACAGTTATCCACCACTACTCTCTGGCATCTCCCATCCAGCCACTGTTGAATCCATTTTACTACTTCAATATTAATACCTAACGATTGAACCTTCCTAATGAACCTTCCATGTGGAACCTTGTCAAAGGCCTTACTGAAGTCCATATAGATAACATCCACTGCTTTACCCTTGTCAACTTTCCTAGTAACCTCTTCAAAAAATTCAATAAGATTTGTCAAACATGACCTTTCACGCACAAATCCATGTTGACTGTTCCTAATCAGACCCTGTCTATCCAGGTAATTATATATACCATCTCTAAGAATACTTTCCATTTATTTACCCACCACTGATGTCAAACTTACAGGCCAATAATTGCTAGGTTTACTCTTAGAACCCTTTTTAAATAATGGAACCACATGAGCAATACGCCAATCCTCTGGCACCATCCCCGTCTCTAATGACATTTGAAATATTTCTGTCAGAGCCCCTGCTATTTCTACACTAACTTCCCTCAAGGTCCTTGGGAATATCCTGTCAGAACTCGGAGATTTATCCACTTTTTTGTTTAACAGCACCAGTGCTTCCTCTTCTTTAATCATCATTGTTTCCATAACTACCCTACTTGTTTCCCTTACCTTACACAATTCAATATCCTTCTTTTTAGTGAATACTGAGGAAAAGAAATTGTTCAAAATCTCCCCCATCTCTTTTGGCTCTGCACATAGCTGTCCACTCTTATTCTCTAAGGGACCAATTTTATCCCTCACTATCCTTTTGCTATTTATATAACAATATTATAACATAACACAACTGTCATACACACATTCATAAATACATGTAAGTAACCAATCAAATCTGAAGTATTTCTTTAAGTAACCAAATTTATAAGTAGAGAATTGGTTGGAATGCAAGCCTTAGGATCTTATCAAATTTATTCAGTCAAAACATCCTTTCAATATTACAAATATTTGTGGATTTTAAAATTCACTTCTAAATATATGACCATGTAAATGTAGGTTATGGGCATCTAGAAATTACTTTTATCTTCTGTTGCAAAAGTTTTTAAATCATAAAAGGTTTTTAAATGTAATTCTATTTTATTTTATTTAGAGATACAGTGCGGAACAGAACCTTCCATCCCAAAGAGTTTGAAATAGATTTTAATCTTCTATGCTAGGCAAATCTTTTGTGGCTTTAGTTCCTCCTTTGGGATGTGACTTAAACTTTCATCATTTGGCCTCCGTTTCTAAGATGGAAGGATAGCATTCTAATTTTGTTACTCAGTTTGCAACTTTATAGTTTAAATTTATTACTAAAGATTGCCAATGATTTTCACATACTGTCCACTTTTTAGAAGATATTAGTTGCCTGTTTGATCGCTGTATGCTATTCAGCCATCTTATCATCACATTCCTGTATCCTTTCTCTCCCTTGAAACACATTTAATTGCTTCTTAAATTGATTTTTGGTATTTGCTCCAAAAGATGTCTCTGGTAATTGATCTCACAAGTTATTTTATACACTGGACTCGTATGGTTCCTAAAGCTTCAATTTTCTTTAACATCACTCAAACCACTTAAAGGCTAACATTAGTTCTCTCTGGTAGCACAGCAGGGGAGCTTCAGTAGTGCAGCAGTTAGTGCAATACTATTACAGCTCATGCCATTGGAGTCTGGAACTCTGTTGCCAGCTTGTTTCACACTCGCACCACCCTCGGAGTGAAGAAATTTCCCCTCAGTTTCCTCTTAAATATTTCACCTCTCACCTAGACCTTTAGTTCTAGTGTCACCCAATCTCAGTGGAAACAGCCTGCTTGCATTTCCCCTTTCCATACCCCTCAATTTTTATATACCTCTATCAAAACTTCCCTCATTCTCCTTTGTTCCAGGAATAAAGTCCTTTCATTTTTTAACTTTTCCCTATAACTCAGGTCAAGTTCCAGCAACATCCTTGTAAATTTTCTCTGTAGTCTTTCAATCTTCTCAATACCTTTCCTGTAGGTGGGTGACCAGTACTACTCCACATTAGGCCTCACCAATGTCTTGTACAACTTCATCATAACATCCCAAGTACTGTACCTTGTACTTTGATTTATGAAGGCCAATGTGCCAATAGCTTCCTTTATGACCCTATCTACCTCTGCCTCCTCTTTCAAGGAAATATAGATATGAATTTTCAAATCGCTTTGATCTATCACACTTCTCATTGCCATATCATTCACTGTGTATGTCTACCTTGGTTGGTCCTCCCAAGGTATATCACCTTAAACTGGTCTTCATGAAATTCTGTCTGCCATTTTCCCAGCTGGTCCAGATCCCATAGCATGCTCTGATAGCCTTCTTCACTGTCCCCTATGCTTCCACTCTTATGTCATCTACAAATTTGCTGATCCAGTTTACCACATTATCATCTTAACCATTAATATAGATGACAAAGGACAATGGATCCAGCACTGATCCCTAAGGCACACCACTACTCAGAGTATTCCAGTCAGAGGCAACCATCTACTACCACTCTCTAACTTCTACTAAGCCAATGTTGAATCCAATTTACTACTTCATCCTGAATGCCAAGTGACAGAATCTTCTGGACGGAACTCCCATGAGGGATTTTGCCAAAGGCACATCCACTACTTTTCAGAAGGGTTGGAGGCAAAAAGCATGAAATTATTAGTATGCTCAGAAGATTGCCTGGAGGCAAAGTAAAAGAATAAAGGTGGCCTTTTCTGGTTGGAGTGAGTCATTGTTGGGAATGCTTCTTATCACGTTATATGTCAATGATCTGAATAACAGTATTGATAGCTTTGTGGCCAAGTTTACAGACAGTACATAACTAGGTGGCGAGGCAGCCAGTGTTAAGGAAGCAAAGAAACTGCAGGACTTAGACAGAATAGGGGAATGGGTAAAGAGGTGTCAGGTGGAATACAGTGTAAGATATGGTCAATCACTTTGGTAGAAGGAATAAAGGTATAGACTATTGTCTAAATAGGGAGCAAAGTCAGAAATCAGAGGGATTTGGGAGTCCTACAATAAGTAGTAGGAAAGGCAAATACGATGTTAGAGTTCATTTCAAGATGAATAGAACATAAAGGCAAGGATATAACACTGAAGCTTTACAAGGCATTGGTCAGACTGCATTTGGGAGTAATCTGAACAATTCTGGGTCCCTCGTCTAAGAAATTGTGCTAGCTATAAAGAGTATTCATAAAATGTTCATAAAATTATCTTGGGAATTAAAGGATTAATCTATAGGCATGTTTGATGGCTCTGGGCCTGTACTCACGGGAGTTCAGAAGAATGAGGGGCGATCTCATTAAAATCTATCAAATATTGAAAGGCCTAGATTAAGTGGATTTGGAGAGAATATTCCAGTAGTGGGAGAGTCTCGGACCAGAAGGCATAGCCTCAGAATACAAGGACATTCCTTTCGATCAGTGATTCCCAAACGGGGACATTAGGGAAAATAGAAGGGGTGCATCCAAGATTCCTGGGGGGCAGTAAGTAGCACCCTAACTTGAAACATGAGACCTGAACAACTGTAAGTAGAGCAGGCATTTCCAAACAAAATGATGAGGCACTGGAACACAGGAAGAGCCATAGCTCTGCAGGTGCTGAGCACTTTCCGTAACCGGGTCACTTACCAGCAAAGATAGAGAGGTCCGTTGAAGTCTGATGGTACTATTTTTAACAGTATTTATTGATAAAAATACACAAAAATAATATCAATGCAAACATACAGATAATATACGTCGTCAATACTAAATCTAAAAGCGTGAGTATAATAATAATCAATAAGAAATAGCTCTATCGTTGTCTAGGGGATAATGTATTGTCCGATGGAAATATAAAAGTCACTCAAGTTCATTCAGGCTGCAGCTTTTGGTTGGAGAGAGAGACGGAGGTTTGGAACTTGCCCGTTTTCCGTTTTATGATGCCGGTCCTTCGAAATGGCGTCGGTGGTGATCTCTTCCTTAGCTAAGCCACCTTCCGTGGTAGGGCCTCAATCCCGGGGCAACGGGAAAGGACACACGAGGGCCCTCCACCGGCTGTCACTATTAAACGCTGTCACGGGATTCCTAGTGGTTCTCCTGGTGCGTGTGTGAGGGGTTGTTCCCCAGACCCTCTTTTATCCTTACTCACGGGGTCTCAGATATCAATCAGGTTGGGAGGATGCAATCCCCCCCCAACCAGCCCATGTTGCTCATTCCTTGAGGGCATCGATGAATAGCACAGCGCTCAATACACAATTCCGTCTCCAAGAGACAATGGCCGGTTCCCGTGGCTTTGAAATCGCTGAGGGCCAGGATATTCCAAACCCCCTGTGGATTCTGCGTCTCTCTCTCATTTCCTGGCTCTCCTGACCTGAATTAATAGTGATCTTGCGATTCTCACAAAGGAGGGGGCTACTTTCTACCCTTCAGCCCCTCAGAGTTGGGGCACAGGCGTAACAATTGAAGACAGCAATCTCATCCAATCTTACCAACCAAACAGACATTATTGGGGATGCATAAATTCGCAAGCAGGGTGCCCACCAGTTCCTCTTGACTCACAGCACCAAACGAGTTCATGCAATTTAATAGTTGATAAGTCAAATGCACCCCCTCAGTTTTCACCACAGATCTATGGGAAACAGGTCACACAATGATACAGCGCTGGCTGGAACCAAACGGTGAAATAGAGTCAATCAGTGAACCTGCCAACCCTGAGGACTCCTCTTGAGGTGTTCAAAGCAATCTTGGCTTCATATGTATGGTCAAGAACCATCTTTGGGATTATGAGACCTTATGTGATTGGTCAATTGTGCTAACTGGAATAGTATAATGGTAGCTTGCCGAACATCAGCTCTATCCTGACTACCAGATTCCAATCTGAATCTTGCCAACATAATTTGCACTGTGGTGATTGTCTTCATTATTGCTTTGCCTCTCTTTTACCATCAATCCATCCGTGTCAACTCGCTGCCATCATTTGATAGGCATTCCCAGTTTGTGTTAATTTTTTATTTTAATTTAGTCCCATTAATGAAGGATAAATACGTACAGCACAATCTCTGAGTCTGAATGCAGTGAAGCCTTGAATTCTAATACTGCTGAGAAGCAGAAATTACCTAACTGTGTCAATACAATGTTACAAACCTGGAGTATGGATTTTATTCTGTTTCCATTAGATCAGAAACACACCATGTGTCTTATTTGTAATACGGTACTCTCTAATGAAGCCATTAATCCATTAAGATAGCAGGAACACTTGCATAAAAGACATCTTGAAAAGGCTACTTATGGTATTACTCAGTTCCAGAAGATGAAAGAAGCATTTGAAAAGGGTTGCACCCTCCAGTCATTTGCCAGGAAAGCTAAAAATGACCTTGACAGTGGTCTCATTGCTTCTTATAACAATTCCAAAACGATAGCAAAGTGTGGAGAATCTCACACAATTAGTGAAAGATTAATAATGCCTGCTGTATCAGAGGTGCTCACCACTGTTCCCAAAATGGATACCAGTATTTTAAAATCAATTGCTCTGAGTAATAACTCTGTAGCTCGTCATATAGACAAAATGAGTGAAGACAATATCAACAATACAGAAAAGTACTGAACACAAAATTTGGGATACAACTAGATGAGTCAACTCTGCGAGACAATGAAGCATTGCTAATTGCATATGAATGGTTTATCAAAAATGGGAAAGTTTATGAAGAGATTCTCTTTGGTAAAACGTTAACATCAATTATCAATGGACAATCAATCTGTGATGAATTCAAAATGTATCTGAGGATAAAAGTATTCCAATTAGGAACATGATTTTTTCTGCAACAGATGGAGCACCATGTATGAAAGGTCACAACGCTGGTTTAGTGGCATTTATGAAAAAAGAAATTCCAAGTCTGTTTGCAATCCATTGTGTAATTCATCATCAACATTTCACAACCAAAAGCTTCAGTCAGTGGCTTTCTTCAAGCACGACTCTTGTAATATCTGCTATCAACAAAATTAAAGCTCTGGCAGAATATTTTGTTTGTTATACCGAGAGAATGATGGAAGAGTTCGAACACTTGCTTCTTCACACTGAAGTGCATTGGCTGTCAAAAGGCTGCTGTATAAAACATTCCTTTGATCTTTTTGACACTGAGGTTGAATTTTTGCTCAAAGTCAACAAGAGCTTGGGAAAGAAGATTGAACTTTTACGTGGAGATGTGGCACGCCTGGCCGATCGGTATGGCAAAATGAACATTCTAAATATGAAACTGCAGGGTGAGAACTTCAATTTAATTCAGACTAAAAGTGCCGTGTCCACTTTTATTGTAAAACTAGAAATATATAAGAAAAACGTTGGGAGAAGAATGTTCTCATATTTTCCCTGCATGGAAAGTATGACATTCTCTTTCACAGGCTGTAAGAGTAGCTGCAAGAGTACTGCTAACACCTGCAGTCACTCAAGAAGGGTTTTCAGAATCAGTTCAAGGATTTGAGTGATCTGTAAACTCCGAACTGGGTAATTAACTCATTTCTTTGCAAGGTGGAAGCACAGGAAAAGAGCTTGGAAGAAGAAATTACCAAAATTCAAAATGATGAAAAAGCAAAGATGCTTTTCAAAAATGTCGGCTGCACTGTCATATAAAGTTTCCATGTCTTTGGAGAAGAACCAATCTGCTCTTCCTTGCATTTCCACCCTCCTATCTTGTTGAAAGAGGCTTCAGTGCAGTGACCCACATACTCACAAAATAATAGAAACTGCTTGAATATTGTTACACATCGGGACTTACGGCTTTTGCTGTCCCAACTTGAACCAGGTATTTCAACTCGATAAATACCATCAAGCTCAAGGATCACATTGATGTTGAAGTTGCTGTACAGTGCACAGATGCTGTGTAAGCTAGGTTTAAAGACAAATAAAAACTCAAATGCAAGTCATTTTTTTCTCATGTTAGCATATGGTAGACATGTTTTTACACTATGAGGGCACCAGAAAATATATTGTATCGAAGAGGGGCATTAGTGAGTATTAAGGTGCTTTGTGGGGGGGGGGGGGGGGTGTTGGGCTAAAAAGAGTTGAGAAACACTGATTTAGACCAAAGATGAGGAAGATGAGAGTGGTGAAACTCATTGCCACAGAGAGCTGTGGAGGTCAAGTCATTGGGTATATTTAAAGCAGAGGCTGATGGTTTCTTGATTGTAAGGATGTTGAAGCTTATGGGGAAAAGGCAGGACACTAGAGTTGGCAGGGATAATAAATTAGCCATGATCAAATAGTAGTCCTTGGGATGTCAAAAAGTGGTCAGTCATGAGGCCCTGAGAGCGGGTCCCATTCTTACAAATAACCAACGTCAGAGTGTAACTCCAGGTCAGGTCTTCAAAAGAACCTTGAAAAGGAAAAAGAGAGATATCAAAGATAGAAATAGAGCTGTTTCCAAAGTTCAGTTCAGTTCAGTTTCAGTTTATTGTCAGTTAGAAACCACAAATGCAATTCAGTTAAAAAATGAGACAATGTTCCTCCAGAATGATATCACAAAAGCGCACGATAAAACAGACTACACCAGAAAATCCACATAACGTTTGGTAATCCCCAATCCGGAGTCCGGAGAGGCTGCTGCATATTAATATCACACTACCATCTTAGCGTGTTCCCCGGAAAGGAGCTTCAAACCCACCAGACAAAACAAGACTACCCAGACACACCAAGTCAAGAGACCAACTCTACCACCCAACAAACGAAAAACTAAAGCTACAAGACTTACACAAAACCACATAGTTACAGTTAACATATAGTTACAACCGTGCAGTCAATACCATAATTGATTAAAAAAAAAGACCATGGGCACAGTAAAAATAGTCCAAAGATGTTAAAAGACTATAGGTTTGAAAGAAACCACCTCACAGTTTCCACAAGTCCTCAGGGTCCCAATAGACTTGTCATCCCACGCAGATGGCAGAAGGGAGTGTGTGTGTGTGTCTATATATACACACGTCCTTGGGATTCTCCTTCACTAATCTGTCAGAATGACCTCATTGCTTTTTTTTTGTATCTGTATTTACTTGAGAGACGGCCACAGAATAAATAGAGCTGAGCCAAAAAACAGTAATGAAGTCATGGATCACATCAAGATTACAAGTGAGGAAGTGCTTGCTGTCTTGAGGCATATTAGGGTGGATAAGTCCCCAAGACCTGACAAAGTGTCTCCTTAGACCTTGTGAATGGCTAGTGCAGAAACTGCAGGGGCCCCAGAGGAAGTAAAGTACTTAAAAGACCTTTAACCACAGGTGAGATGCTGGTGGACTAACCGATAGCTAATATTGTTCCATTGTTCAAGAAAGCTCTAAGAATAAGATGGGGAATTATAGGCCATGGAGCCTGAAGTTAGTAGTGTGTAAATTATTGGAAGCTATTCTAAGGGACAGGATATATAAGTACCGGTAACTGGAAAGGCAGAGCTTGGTTAAGGATAGTTAACATGGCTTTGTGCATGTAAGTCATGTCTAACCAATCTGATGCAGGTTTTTGAAGGATGTTACCAGGGAATTGATGAAGGAAAGGTGGTGGATGTTGTATACATGGAATTTAGCTTGTCCCAAATTGACATAGTCCCAAACAGGAGGCTGGTCTGAAGGTTCATTTGCTTGGCATTCAGGAAGAAGTAGGAGATTTGATTCAACATAGGCTTTGCTGGAGAACCCAGAGAACAGTAGCAGATGGTTATCTCTCTGACTGAAGGCCTTTGACTAATGGTGTGCTGCAGGAATCGGTGATGTGTCCATCTTATTTGTCATCTCTATTAATAATTTGAATAATGATGTGGTAGACTGGATCATTAAATTTGCTGATGACATGAAGATTGGGGTGTAGTGAACTGCAAGGAAAACTATAAAAACTTGCAGCAGGATCTGTACCAGCTGGAAAAATAAGGTGCAAATGGTAGATGGAATTTAATGCAGGCCAGTTTGAGATGTTGCACATTGGAAAGACAAACCAGGATATGACTTACACAGTGCTTGGTAGGCCACTGATATGTGTGCTAGAACAAAGGGACCAGGGAATACAGATCCATAATTCCTTGAAAGTAGTAGCAAAGGTAGACAGGGTCATAAACAGAGTGATTTGTGGAATTGGGCTTCATAAATCTGGCATTGAGTACAGGAGTTGGGATGTTATGTTGAAATTTTATAATACATTTGTGAGGCCTAATTTAGAGTAGCATGTGCAGTTCTGGTCACCGACCTACAAGAAAGTTATCAATAAGATTGAAAGACAAAATTTACAAGGAGGGTGCTGGAACTTGAGGACATGAGTTATAGGGAAAAGTTGAATAGGTTAGGAGTTTATTCCCTGGAGTACAGGATAATGAGGTGGGACTTGGTAGAAGTATGCAAAATTCTGAGGGGTAACAGTAAATCCAAGTAGGCTTTTAGCAACGAGGTTGACTGAAACTAGAACTAGAGGTCAAAGGTTAAGCGTGAAAGATGAAATATTTAAGGGAAAACTTTTACACCCAGAGGATGGCGCGAGCATGGAACTAGCTGACAGTGGAGGCAGTGGGTTTGATTTCAATATTTAAGAGAAGCTTAGGTAAGTACATGAATGTTCCTGTTCTTCTGCTGTAGTGCTCTATGGCTCTATGGCATAAAATTCATCAGTCTTATGGATACTATGTACAATTGGATACAGGATTAGTTGTGAAAAGCTCTGGTCACTAACACATAGATGTGTCTGTGTCATTTTGTAGCTATTATAAAGGACATTTTCCTCTGGAGGTAGAAGGACCCTGAAGTTCTGCAGGGAATGCGAGCTGACCCAAATGAAGGAGTATGCCCGCTCTGGGATTCTGCAATGACTGATGCTAGGTAGAGGGGTCTGCAGGGTGAATTTCTGGAAGTTTAGGATGCAGCTCAAGTGTTATCCCACTGAAGATACCAGGAACTGGATATCCTTGGAGAAGGTGTGGTCTTATTGCTGTTACACCTCTCCTTGCTCTCTCAGTGAGTTTGATCATTATTTGAGAATCAGGGACTATTTTGTTAATTGGAAAAAGGATGTCATGACTTTGCTCATCTGTTCAGAAATTGATCCTCTCAAGGAAATGCCTCCCCTCGTCCATGGATTAGACAAGTCTGTGGCAGATTCTAAGTGAATATGAAATTAGGGAATTTCTGGTAGGAACATCTCTGGTCAGTGATCTTGGTTGTTGTTGTGAATTTGGATCTAGGAATGGGATCCCCTTGCCAGGACAACTATTCCAGACAGAGCTCACCCCCAGCTGGTTTCCACACGCTGTAGCAGTTGTTTTGGTGATCTCCAATCAGAGCTATAAAGAACAGTTTACGTAACAAAATCATGCAGCATTTGGAAACTTGAAATTGTAGCACAAAATCTAAATATTCAGAATCATAGAGAGTGGGTTGTGATGTGTCTGTAGAAAGATCATCAACTTGACAAAGCTATTAATGCCTACAAGATGGTGATAGATGCAAAAGATATCTAAAAAAAATACCTGCTTATTTTTTAACTAAAGTGGGTCTACAACATCTATTTTCAGACTGTTTATTAATCTGGGGTATGACATGCCAATGACTCTGAATGAAATGATGGCAGAATGTTTACTTATCTTTGACCCAGGTCTCTATTCCAATTGCCAACAGAACCTAATGACATTTACCTCTTAAACAGGGAGATGTGATGAACAAAAGTTTGCTTCATGCTTATCATTAATTTTGAAGATAGCATACAGTCTATGGTTTAGTAGGGTAAGTGGATTCAGAAATTAGTAATCTGCAGACCTACTAGAGGTGAATAAAATAAATCTATGTGGCATGTTCTGGAGCAAAAAAAAAAAGGACTATCAGCTCCCATGGAAGATTTGATTATTTATTCTGAACAAAACAGAAGCCATTCTTGAAACCATTGTTGTATTCAAAACTTTTTTTTTCCAATCTTCAGCAGTCCCAGCACCTGAGAGATCATGGAATTAACAAAGCAAGTTTTTAAGTTTTAAAACCATAGAGTGGCATTCTCTTTGTGAAGGTTCATAATATAATTGAGAAAGCATGTTGGTAAATTCATAAATATGGAAAGGTAGAATTTGCAGGCAAGAGAGAGGGAGAGAGAGGATGAGACAGTGTCAATCGTTGTAAAGCGGCAGGCTTTGCATTATTTCTACTTGGTAAGAAGCTATAGAGTGTTGGGTTGGTCATTTCAGCCTGATTATTCTATGGCACGGATCTTACTTTACCTAATTTTAAATGAATATGCAGGTGAAACCTTTGCCATTTGTGGCCGTACTGGTCTTAACTCTGCTTCTTTTAAATTTCGTCACTCTTTCTAGTACTTCATCTAAAATTCATGGAAGCTAAAACAGTTTATTGCAGAAGAGGGTTTATCATTGGACATGATCTTATCAGTTGTAGTGTCTCATTGTTTACCTTTAATAGAAGCTGTTAACTCTAATTGAACACAAGTGATCAATAAAATATTTCCGCTAAATGAAATCTCTGGAGCAAGATGAATAGCTGATCGGTTCTGAATAAAGAAGTTATGTTTTATTTTGGGTTTTCTTTTGATAGAAAAGAAGCTTTCTCTGATTGGTGCAGCCCATCTTTATCAGGATACCACTATGCTTCAGCTAAGAAATAAAGGAAATTTCAACATAAATTTGAAGATGGTTTGAAGCTAAGGGCCCAGGATTTCGTTATGTTAAACCCCAACTACTTAACTTTTGTGAAAGGTATCAAAAATTGTTCAACTTTTTTTCTGTTCCCTGTTAATCAAACAGCACATAAGAGCTTGATGCTTGGACAAGATTCATGAGGACAATTTGTTTGGGTTAATGAGCAAATTACACTGGATAAGAAAGATTTTGCTTCCTGAACACTTTTGTGGGCACGTTATGGATTTTGGGCTGCTGATCATGAAAATCACCATGGAATTTCCCTGTCACACACTTTTTTTTATTGGAATCACCTATATTTGTGATTTTGATTCATAATTCAAGTCAATTAAAATGTTGCCCTCAATGTAAGCTGAAAAGTTTCCTATCTTGTCCAGGTATGACTGGGCATGCTTAGGCAGGGTGGAAGCTGCATGACAGGACAGGTTTCAGAAAGACCAGTGTATACATTTCCGTGAAAGATTTCAATAGTTGAGACAGATGCTTCCCAGAATAATTGATGCCAAGCTTAAGAAAAGCATTTTTGTTAGTCCACAAATCGACAGGTCATCAATGACTAGCAATTTGAAGAGCTTCGAGTGAAACTGGAGAAAATCACATGGAAGGCATTCAGGCATGTTATTGAAAGTTTTCTTGGCAACTACAGAACGCCAAACTATGTGCAGCTGGTTGACAACATGCTTCAAGCAAGCCATGAAGTACAACATGTCACTAAAGATTTATTTTCTGCATCCCCTTTTAGATTTCAGGTTCACCAGATTGATTCCTGGGATGGCAGGACTTTCATATGAAGAAAGTTTGTATCGACTAGGCTTATACTCACTGGAATTTAGAAGATTGAGGGGGGATCTTACTGAAACGTATAAAATTCTAAAGGGATTGGACAGGTTAGATGCAGGAAGATTGTTTCCGATGTTGGGGAAGTCCAGAACGAGGGGTCACAGTTTAAGGATAAAGGGGAAGCCTTTTAGGACCGAAATGAGGAAAAACTTCTTCACACAGAGAGTGGTGAATCTGTGGAATTTTCTGCCACAGGAAACAGTTGAGGCCGGTTCATTGGCTATATTTAAGAGGAAGTTAGATATGGCCCTTGTGGCTAAAGGGATCAGGGGGTATGGAGAGAAAGCAGGTACAGGGTTCTGAGTTGGATGATCAGCTATGATCATACTGAATGGCGGTGCAGGCTCAAAGGGCCGAATGGCCTACTCCTGCACCTATTTTCTATGTTTCTATGTTTTCTTCCTCACAAATCTTTGCGCTGTCTGTGACAAGCATGGTGAATGGTTTAATCAGGACTTTGCGGTCATGGAGAAATGCTCTAAGGGTAACTGGAATCCATCAATGCTGTTTGATTATTGTTGGACAATTCAGCAAGAAGTCTCAGGCACTGAATACAAATGAAAATCATCAAAAAGACATTTTTAGTTTAGTTAATTATTGCAAACTATCAGCACGACTATACAATGACATGCATTATATTCAATAAAAGGTAATTTCTTGTTTCTCCAAATTCCTATGAGATACAAGAAGTCTGAAATTATGTTTGCATTCAGCTTCAAGTGGTTCATTATAAGCACAGCCAAATTCCTTGGAATCAATGCTTTTGAAAACATTTGTGGTCCAGTGTTGCTGTATCAGAATGCTGCAAAAGTCAACGTGCACATTGGCCAGAACTAGTCAATGTTTTTAATTGGATTTATAATTAATATAAAAGTGGAACATTCTTCCTGGGAGATTCATATCATCAATGACTAGAAAGGAAGAGCATAAATATTTTATTTGAAAGGCATACTATGATACACTAAAATACCAAAGATTTTCTGAATCTTAACTGTGGACATCTTACTTTAACATAACTTCTTATATTCATGAATACTGTATATTTCATTTATATGAATAGTGTAATTTTTAGCAGTACTATCATAAAAGAAAAAAGTTGCTGCAAAACAGGCAATAAAAGCAATATAAAATGTAACTTGATTATGACTTTGAATGTATAAGATTAAATATTTTGAATTATGATAATTGAACACATTTGATTTTTAAACAATATTAATAATTGTAAAATGTTGAGGTAAAAAATAAACCTAAAGGCAAAGATAAAAGCCCTCTTATTTATTCCAAATTGGTCCATCCATTGATGCCTTTAGACTATAAGACCATCAGATATAGGAGGAGAATTTGGACATTTGGCCCATCGTGTCTGCTCCATAATTTCATCATGGCTGATCTAATTTTCCACTCAGCCCCAATCTCCAGCCTTCTACCTGTATGACCTGACCAATCAAGAATCTATCAAACTCTGCCATAAACATTCATAAAGATCTGGGCTCCACAGCTGCCTGTAGCAAAGAATTCCACAGATTTCACCACTCTGTGGCTGAAGAAATTCCTTCTCATCTCTGTTCTAAAAGGATATCCCTCTATTCTGAGCCTGTGTTCTCTGGTCCTACCAAAGGAAACATCCTCTCCACATCCACTCTATCATGGCGTTTCAGCATTTGATAGGTTTCAATGAGGTCACCCCTCATTTTCTCTGAATTCTAGTGAATACAGACCCAGAGCCATCAAAAGCTCTTCAAATGACATGCCATTCAATCCTATAATAGTTTTCGTGAACCTCTTTTGAATATTCTCCAGTTTCAGCACACCCTTTCTAAGATAAAGAACGCAAAAGTGCTTGAAATACATCAACTAGGGCCTCACCAGTGCTTTATAAAGTCTCAACATTACATTCTTGCTTTTATATTCTAGTCCTCTTGAAATTAATGCTAACATCAAATTTGCCTTCCTCACCACAGACTCAACCTGTAAACTAATCTTTAGGGAACCTTGTACAAGCACTCTCAAATTATACTGTGCCTCAAATTTTTGAATTTTCTATTGATTTAGAAAATAGTCAACCCTTTCATTTCTTCTACCAAAGCACATGGCCATACGCTGCCCGATGCTGTAATCCAGCTGCCATTTCTTTGCCCATTCTTCTACTCTAAGTCCTTCTGCAGCCTCTCTATTTCCTCAAAGCTACCTGCCCCTCCACCAATCTTCATATCATCTGCAAACTTTGAAACAAAGCCATCAAGTACATCATCTAAATCATTGACATATAACATAAAAAGAATTGATCCCAACACAGACCCCTGTGGAACATCACCAGTCATCGGCAGCCAACCAGAAAAAGGCTGCCTTTATTCCCACTCTTTGCTTCCAGCCAATCAGCTACTGCTTTATCCATGCTAGAATCCTTCCTGTAATGCCATGGGTTTGTGGCTTGTCAAGCAGCTTCATGTGTGGCGCCCTGTCAACGACCTTCTGAAAATCCAAGTACACAACATCACCTGAATCTCCTTTGTCTATCCTGTTTGTTATTTCCTCGAAGAGTTTCAACAGATTTGTCAGGCATGATTTTCCCTTGAGGAAACTATGCTGACTATGGCCTATTTTTCCTCATGTGCCTCCAACTATGGCCAATTTTATCACATGCCTCCAAGTATCTTGAGACCTCATCCTTAATAATTGGCTCCAACATCTTCCTTACCAGTGAGGTTAGACTAACTGACCTATAGTTCCCATTCTTCTGCCTCTCTCCCTTTTGGAAGAATGGAGTCACTTTTTCCAGTCTTCCAGAACAATTTCTGAATCTAGTGATTCTTGAAAGATCATTTCTAATGCTTCCAAGATATCTTCAGCCACCTCTTTCAGAACCCTGTGGTGTACACCATCTGGTCCAGGTGACTTAACTACCTTTGGTCCTTTCAGTTTCCCAAGATCCTTCTCTCTAGTTATGGTAACTTCACACACTTCATGACCCCTGACACCTGGAACTTCCACCATATCGCTACTGTCTTTCACAGTGAAGGCTCGTGCAAAATCTTTATTCAGTTTGTCCACCATTTTGTTGTCCCCCATTACTACCTCTCCAGCATCATTTTCCAGCAGTCTGATATCCACTCTCACCTCTCTTTTACACTTTATTTATCTGAAGAAACTTTTGGTACCCTCTTTAGTATTATTGGCTAGCTTACTTTCGTATTCCATATGTTCCTCCTTAATGACTTCTTTAGTTGCCTTCTGTTGCTTTTTAAAAGCTTCCCAGTCCTTTACCTTCCCACTAATGTTTGCTTGATTATATGTTCTCTCTTAGGCATTCCTGTTGGCTTTGACTTCTCTTGTTAGCCTTGGTTATGACATCTTTCCTTTAGAAATCTTCTTCCTCTTTGGGACATATATCCTGGGCCTTCCAAATTGCCTCCAGAAATTCCAACCATTGCTGCTCTTCTGTCATCACTGCCTGTGTTCTTTTCCCATCAATTCTGCCCAACTCTTCTCTCATGCCACTAATTCCCTTTACTCCACTGTAATACTGATACATCTGACTTTAGCTTCTCCTTCTCAAATTTCAGGATGATTTTGATCATACTATGATCACTCTACCCCAAAGGGTTCTTTTATCATAAGCTCTCTAATCATTTCTGGTTCTTCGCACTACACCCAATCCAGAACAGCTGACATCCTAGTGGGCTCAACCATGAACTGCTTTTAAAAAAAAAAACATCTTGTTGGTGTTCTAGAAATGCCGCCTTCTGGAATCCAACAACTGATTTTCCCAATCTGCCTGCATATTGAAGTCCCCAGTGACTATTGTACCATTGCCCTTTTGGCATAGGTTTTCTACCTTCCATTATAATTTGTAGGTCCCATCCTTACTATTGTTTGAGGGGGGGGGGGTCTGTATACAACTCCCATCGGTGTTAGGGAGTTGTATACACACCCCAAACAGTAATAGTAGATATGATGCACAGTAAAAAGATTAAATACCAAATAATTATGAAAGAAAATTGATAAGCAACAGATTTTACAATAACTTTTTTCTTTTCCATTACTGTCTAGTTTGCTAACTGAATAAATCCAACAATGTAGCTAAGCATAGTCTAAGAAACAAAATTGTATCCTCGGAAATAAGTTGATTCTAATTTTCCCCTCATTTCACTAAAGAAGTGTGAATTGAGACCATTTTATAGCATATTGAACATTTGAAACTAATGAGAACGATGCTTCATTATCCTTGGGAACAGTGTACCTTGTTTTGAATGTCACAGTGGTGTGTAATTAGAACATAACAGAGAAGCTGGCAATATATTAAAAAAGGATACGTGACATATTTGTAAGATATCCTATCATCAAAACAATTGGAAAAATCACTATAATAAATGTAAAATCACATTTACAATTGATTGTTTCAGTTATTTTAATGTTAACTTCAGAATTAATGTTAAAAGCACAAAACATTTCTTCATTTCTTAAACTAATGGAATTTGTGGCTATCTTCAGCAAGAATGCTTTTGACACAAATTTTCAACATTTTGTTTTGATGAGGAATTGATCAAAGCCGTCTATGCTAGTAGGACGCATATCCGTTTTTGATATTTAAGAAACACATTTGCCATTTTAGATTAGCTACATTTAAAGGCAAACTAAATGGATGAGGAGCAGCATAATGACTGAATTGGATTTTCAAAACATAGCTGCTCGATAAGTCTGTTCATGTTGAAAATAGCATTCTTCTTAATTCATCTAAAAGTGACAGACAGTGAAAGCAGAAAAGGCTGCAAGTACTTAGCAGATTTTGAAATATAATTGACCTGAAATATTAATTTTGTTATCTTTTTATAATCTTAGACCATAAGGCCATAAGACATAACAGTAGGAGCAGAATTAGGCCATTCAGCCCATCAAGTCTGCTCTGCCATTTCATCATGCCTGATCCCGAATCCCATTCAACCCCATACACCTGCCCTCACAACATATCCGTTGATGCCCCAACCAATCAGGAGCCTATCAACTTCCGCTATAAACATACACACGGACCTGGCCTTCACCACAGACTGTGGCAGAGCATTCCACAGATTCACCACTCTTTCATGAAAAAATCCTGCTTACTTCTGTTTTGAAAGGTTGCCCCTCAACTTTGAGGCTGTACCCTCTAGTTCTGGATACCCCCACCAGAGGGACATCTTTTCCACATCCGCCTAATCAAGTCCTTTCAACATTCGCTAGGTTTCATTGAGATACGCACACATTCTTCTAAATTCCAGTGAGTACAGGCCCAAAAATGCCAAATGCTCCTCATACATTAACCCCTTCATTCCCAGAACCATCCTCATGAACCTCCTCTGGACTCTCTCCAATGACAATACATCCTTTCTGAGATAAGGGGCCCAAAACTGTTGCCAATACTCCAAGTGTTATCTGATTAGTGTCATATAAAGCATCAGCATTATCTCCTTGTTTTTATATTTTATTCCCCTTGAAATAAATGCTAAAATTGCAATTACCTTCTTTACCACAGACTCAATCTGTGAATTAACCTTCTGGAAATCTTGCCCAAGGATTCCCAAGTCCTTTTGCACCACTGATATTTGAATTTTCTCTCATTTAGATAAAAATCTGCTCTATTGTTCCTTTTACCAAAAATGCATTATCATGCATTTCCGAACACTGTATTCCATCTGCCACTTTTTTGCCCATAGTTATGTACTTTAGAAGGAATGAAACAAAGACTACTTTTTAAACAGGGAGAAAATTCAGAATGTGGAGGTGCAAAGGGACTTAGAAGTCCTCATGTAGGATTCCCTAAAGGTTAACTTTCAACTTGAATAGGCATTAAGGAAGGCAAATGCAATGGTAACATTCATTTCAAGAGGACTAGAATATAAAAACAAGGATGTTATGCAAAGTTTTATAAGGCATTAGTCAAATCACATTAGAAGTATTATAAACAGTTTTGGGACAAATATCTAGGGAAGGACGTGTGGGCATTAGAAAGGGTTTCTATCGATGTAGCCTTCAACATGATAGAATGAACACCGACTCTCATTCCAATATTTTTCTTTCTTTTCCCCTCCCCCTTCCCTCTTCTTCTATTCCACACTCTGGCCTCTTCATCTTCTCACCTTCCTATCAATTTCCCCTTCTTCCCTTTCTCCCTTGGTCCACTCTCATCTCCTATCATATTTGTTTTTCTCCAGCCCTTTACCTTTCCCACCCACCTGGCTTCACCTATCACTTTCTAACTAGTCCATCTTCCCTTTCCCCCACCTTGTTATTCTGACATCTCCCCCCCCCTTTCTAGTCCTGATGAAGGGTCTCAGGCTGAAATGTTGACCAGTTATTCACTTCCATAGGTACTGTCTGACCTGCAGAATTCCTCCAGTGCTTTGAGTGTGCTGCTCTGGATTTCCAGCATCCGTAGAATCTCTCGTGTTTATGACTTGCTGCAAAGTCTCTCTGAGGGATGCCTCACCTGAAGAAGTTTATATCTTCTGTTTGGATGTTCAGAGTCCCTCTCTCACTGCTCCCCCTCTGTGATCTTTGCTTGCCTCCAACTCTTCAGCCATGTGCTCATCTAGACTCACTACCACAGCCATGGATCCTTCCTGGGAACTGGTCTAAGCTGCCGCCTTCTTCTGCATGGCTGTCAGCGCATTTTTCAAGGCTCTCAGTTTGGACCCACTGAGGATCCCAGCTAACTGCGTTCGATTGACTACTTTCCCACCACTTCTCCCTCTCAATTCTATGCACCACCCTTTCTGTTATGTAGAGATACCTGTGGGCCCTGTCACAGTCTCTGCCACAGTTATGAGCCTCTTTCTCCTTCACCTGACATAGATCTCTCCAATATTTCATTATCTGCCAGATAACTGTTTTAATTCCTATCCTTATTCCTGGTCTATGACCTCCTCTTTTGCCATGATGAAGCCAAGCCCAGGGTGGAAGCGCAACACCTCGTATTCTGCCTAAGTAGCTTCTAACCTAATGGAATGAACATTATTCTCTCCTTCTGGTATTCTTTTCTCTTTTTATTCTTTCCCTCCCCCTTTCCTCTGCTTCTGTTGGCTACTCTGACCTATTACCTCTTCACCTCACTTGCCCATCAGCTCCCCCAGTGCCTCCCCTTCTTCCATTTCTCCCAAGGTCGACTTCACTCTCCCATCAGATTCTGTCTTCTCCGGCCCTTTAACGTTCCTACCCACCTGGTTCACCTATCAACTTCTAGCTATCCTCACTCCCCTCCCACCACCTTTTACTTTTACCATCTTCACCCTTATTTTCAGTTCCAATGAAGGGTCTCAGCCTGAAACATCAACTATTTATTCTATTCCATAGACGCTGCCTGATCTTCTGAGTACCTCCAGCATTTTGTGTGTGTTGCTTTAGAGGAGGGTTATGAGAATATTCCCAGAATGAAAGGATTTGATGGTCCTGGGGGTATACTCACTGAAGTTTAGAAGCCGTGGGGGATTTCACTGAAACCAACTGAACATTGTATTGTCCAGATATAGTGGATGGGAAGAGTAGTGGGAGAGTGGAGAACTGGAAAAGAAGGACACCTCTTTAGAGCAGAGATGAGAGGGAACCTATTTAGCCAGATAGTGGTGAATTTGTGAACTCATTGCCACAGATATTTGTGGAGTGCAAGTCATTGGGTACATTTAGTGGAGGTTGATAGATCCTTGATTAGTAAAGATGTCAAAGATTACAGGAAGAGGGCAGGAGAATGGCATTGAGGGGAAAGTAGATCACCCATGATCTAATGGCAGAGCAGACTCAATGGACTGAATGGCCTAATTCTGCTCCTGTGTTTTATAGTCTTAAAATTTTATGATCTTCAAAGATGTGTGAATAAGTACTGCTGTATCTGTCTGTTCATCCAACTCTCAATATATTAGCGTTTGAATCCACATATTAGAATCAGAATCAGGTTTATTATCACCGGCGTGTGATGGGAAATTTGTTAACTTAGCAGCAGCAGTTCAATACAATACTTAATCTAGCAGAGAAAAAAGATAATAATTCATAAAATAAAAAATAATAATAAATAAACAAGTAAATCAATTGTGTATACTGAATAGATAAAAAAAAAACTATACAGAAATACTGTATATTAAAAAAAAGTGAGGTAGTGGCCAAAGATTCAATGTCCATTTAGGAATTGGATGGCAGAGGGGAAGAAGCTGTTCCCGAATCACTGAGTGTGTGCCTTCAGACTTCTGTATCTCCTACCTGATGATAACAGTGAGAAAAGAGCATGCCCTGGGTGCTGGAGGTCCTTAATAATGGACGCTGATTTCTGAGACCCTGCTTCCTGAAGATGTCCTGGGTACTTTGTAGGTTAGTACCCAAGATGGAGCTGACTAGATCTACAACCTTCTGCAGCTTCTTTCAGTCCTGTGCATCCCAGAGTGCCTAAGGAAGTAGCCCAAGAAATAGTGGATGCATTAGTGATAATTTTTCAAAACTCTTCAGATTCTGGATTAGTTCCTGAGGATTGGAGGGTGGCTAATGTAACCCCACTTTTTAAAAAAGGAGGGAGAGAGAAACCGGGGAATTATAGACTGGTTAGCCTGACATCGGTGGTGGGGAAAATGCTGGAGTCGGTAATCAAAGATGTGATAACAGCACATTTGGAAAGCAGTGAAATCATAGGACAAAGTCAGCACGGATTTGTGAAAGGAAAATCATGTCTGACAAATCTTATAGAATTTTTTGAGGATGTAATTAGTAGAGTGGATGGGAGAGAGCCAGTGGATGTGGTATATTTGGATTTTCAAAAGGCTTTTGACAAGGTCCCACACAGGAGATTAGTGTGCAAACTTAAAGCACACGGTAATGGGGGTATGGTATTGATGTGGATAGAGAACTGGTTGGCAGACAGGAAGCAAAGAGTGGGAATAAATGGGACCTTTTCAGAATGGCAGGCAGTGACTAGTGGGGTACCGCAAAGCTCAGTGCTGGGACCCCAGTTGTTTACAATATATATTAATGATTTAGACAAGGGAATTAAATGCAGCATCTCCAAGTTTGCGGATGACACAAAGCTGGGTGGTGGTGTTAGCTGTGAGGAAGATGCTAAGAGAATGCAGGGTGACTTGGATAGGTTAGGTGAGTGGGCAAATTCATGGCAGATGCAATTTAATGTGGATAAATGTGAGGTTATCCACTTTGGTGGCAAGAATAGGAAAACAGATTATTATCTGAATGGTGGCTGATTAGGAAAAGGGGAGGTGCAACGAGACCTGGGTGTCATTGTACACCAGTCATTGAAAGTGGGCATGCAGGTACAGCAGGTGGTGAAAAAGGCAAATGGTATGTTGGCATTCATAGCAAAAGGATTCGAGTACAGGAGCAGGGAGGTTCTACTGCAGTTGTACAAGGCCTTGGTGAGATCGCACCTAGAGTATTGTGTGAAGTTTTGGTCCCCAAATCTGAGGAAAGACATTCTTGACATACAGGGAGTACAAAGAAGGTTCACCAGATTGATTCCTGGGATGGCAGGATTTTCATATGAAGAAAGACTGGATCGACTAGGCTTATACTCACTGGAATTTAGAAGATTGAGGGGGGATCTTATTGAAACGTATAGAATTCTAAAGGGATTGGACAGGCTAGATGCAGGAAGATTGTTTCCGATGTTGGGGAAGTCCAGAACGAGGGGTCACAGTTTAAGGATAAAGGGGAAGCCTTTTAGGACCGAGATGAGGAAAAACTTCTTCACACAGAGAGTGGTGAATCTGTGGAATTCTCTGCCACAGGAAACAGTTGAGGCCAGTTCATTGGCTATATTTAAGAGGAAGTTAGATATGGCCCTTGCGGCTAAAGGGATCAGGGGGTATGGAGAGAAAGCAGGTACAGGGTTCTGAGTTGGATGATCAGCCATGATCATACTGAATGGCGGTGCAGGCTTGAAGGGCCAAATGGCCTACTCCTGCACCTATTTTCTTTGTTTCTATGTTTCTAGTAGCCACTCTATACCAGACAGTGATGCAGCCTGTCAGAATGCTCTCCACGGTACAACTATAGAAGTTTTTGAGTGTATTTGTTGATATGCCAAATCTCTTCAAACTCCTAATAAAGTACGGCCACTGTCTTGCCTTCCTTATAACTACGACGATATGTTGGGACCAGGTTAGATCCTCAGAGATCTTGACAGCCAGGAACATGAAGCTGCTTACTCTCTCCATTTCTGATTCCTCTATGAGGATTGGTAAGTGTTCCTTCATCTTACCCTTCCTGAAGTCCACAATCAGTTCTTTCGTCTTACTGACATTGAGTGCCAGGTTGTTGCTGCGGCACCACTCCACTAGCTGGCATATCTCACTCATGTACACCCTCTCATCACCACCTGAGATTCTACTAACAATGGTTTGTATCTTCATCAAATTTGTAGATGGTATTTGAGCTAGCCTAGCCACATAGTCATGGGTATACAGAGAGTAGAGCAGTGGGCTAAGCACACACCCCTGAGGTGCGCCAGTGTTATCATCAGCGAGGAAGATATTTTATCACCAATCCACACAGGTTGTGGTCTTCCGGTTAGGATGTCAAGGATCCAATTGCAGAGGGAGGTACAGAGGTCCAGGTTCTGCAACTTCTCAATCAGGATTGTGGGAATGATGGTATTAAATGCTGAGCTATAGTCGATGAACAGAATCCTAACATAGGTGTTTGTGTTGTCCAGGTGGTCTAAAGCCATTGAGATTGCATCTACCATTGATCTATTGTGGCAACAGGCAAATTGCAATGGGTCCAGGTCCTTGCTGAGGCAGGAGTTCAGACCAATCTTGACCAAACTCTCAAAGCATTTCATCACTGTCGATGTGATGAAATGAGAAATATAAAATGAGAAAATACTACCAATACTAACCCTAAGTGCCTCATGTTCCTATAGCTAGGAAATTATCTATGTATCACTTGTTCTATATATGACTGTACATTTAATATCAAATGTTTCCTATTTCCCATTTCAGTTTTTTATAGTAATTCATCAGAGGCCTTTGGAAGTTTTGATGTAACATTTTTATCCTCAATATCCTTACATATTGATCAACAAATGTAGAGTAAATTGGTACATTATAGCATAATTTTTTGCTTACAAATGAAAACAGAAAATGTAGGAGAGACTTGGCAGGTTTCAGTGCCTTTTAGGAGAGGAAATGGGATTAACATCGACATGCATCATGATCGGCATAGAAGAGTTGAACATAAGGCCCTGTTTCTACGCTGTACAATTCCTTGGCCCTATTTTGTATGTTCCTTATTAAGGAAAATGTAAAAGAGAGAAATTATCTGGCATGTAAATTCTTTGTAACACTCTTTAACTTCATAGTTCTTACAGAGATCAGCAAATTTTCAAGCAGTGGAAATGGAAGTGGATGTAAGAACTCTGTTATCTGTTTGCATTTTGTCCTCCAAGATCTATGTTGGCTGTGGTCATTTTCAACAGGTTTTGAAGCGCAAAGTAAATTTATTATCAAAGTATGTATATATCTCTGTGTTCTACCCTGAGATTTATTTTGTTGCAGGCATTCACAGTAGAATGAAGAAGTTTAATAGAATCAATAAAAAACTGCACACAAATATTGTCAAGCAACCAGTGTGCAAACGAAGACAAACTGTGCAAATACAAATTAAGTATAAATGAATATTAAGAACATGAATTGTAGAGTCCTAATATAGTATACAACGGCACCATTAGAGCAGAATTTTCAATTGCCCTTCACTTTAACTTTTTTATCAAAATGTATTAAAGAGCAAAACGTAATACAATTAGAGCAATAGTGGCAACTATATCACCACATTTAAGAGCTGTTGAAAATTGGTTTTTCAAATATGCTTTCATGAATAAGAATTTTTTTTTAGCCATTGTTAGAATAATGCCCTCACAATGCTCTGAAGTTCACTCATTGCAATGGTTATTTATGACATTTCTGTGTGCACTTACATAGCTGATCAGATTTGTGTCTTCTTTATCTCTGAATCAGGATCTTTGACTGCTGCTAACAGCTATGGAAAAAGATTGATGAAATATTCAGCACAGAATGGTCTTTTAACAGGTTCATTAGGAAAAGAAAAATAGAAGTAGACAAATCATTCAAAGGAAAAGCTATATAGTTTCATATGGGTAACAATGATTTTGATTAGCATTTTTGCATGATTTGAAATGTAAGCTACATTTATATGAATTAATTAAAATGACAAAATACTACAATGGTATGTAACTTACTTAGCCAGTAAAGTCCCTGTTAGTCCACTATAAGTTAGCCATGGTAATCTATTACGGTTTCACATAGAAAAGTCATTGAAGGTACATCTATTATTAAAGACCCTCACAATCTGGGACATACCTTCTTCGTGTTACTGCCATTGTGGAGGAGGTAGAGGAGTCTGAAGACCCACACTCAATGTTTTAAGAACAATTCCTTCCCCTCCACCATCAGGTGTCCCTGGATACTATCTCATTATTTATCTTTTGCACTATATATTTATTTTGTATTTTACAGTAAATTTTATGTATTGCACTGTACTGCTTTTGCAAAACAACAAATTTAATTATGTACAATTTCCAGAAACTTCAATGCCATCTATTTATATGTAAGTTATTCTGACTATTGCCTGCAATATTTAATTTTCACAACACCTTTGCTTCCAGCAAATTCATTGTTAATAAATGTCATTGAATTTAGTTAATGTTTAAGGTCAGTTAATTCAAAGATCATTAGGCAAGTAATATAATATGCTCCTCATCCTTAATATTGCTATCAAATAATAATTAATCTTGTAACTGCATTAAAGGGAGATCATCAATTAGTACATTGAACAAATTCTGCAAGTGTTGTGAAAAAAGCAGTTGTGTATAACCTTTTTTCTTTTTACACAGATTCTATAATTCTAATTCTTTCTTTATCAGTAGCTATTTTATGTCATAATTATGGTCATAATATAATAAATGGTGAAATTGTTCTGAATCCTGTAGTTTTAAAACATTTAATTTATTTGAATACTCAAGTCAAAGACTAACATTGTTCTAGATATTGCTATGTTCAAGCATGTGTTTTTGCTTAGTAGCAAAATTAATAGCATGCACTCTAATCTCTCTGTGACGTGTCAAGACATTAACTGAGCGAGCAGGAGACTGGTTTTACAAGATAATCTATTTATCACGCTGCTTTATTTAATTGAGACCTGCCAGAAAATTACTTCATAAACTTCAGAACTTCCAGTGGCAGGACAACTTGAATTTATGAAGGATTATGGATAAAAATAATAAAGGCCTTTACATTGAGTCCCACATCCCAGAAATGAGCCTTTAAAACCAATTATTAGAGGGGGCAGCTGGGTAGAATCAAGACTGGAAAGGAACAAGTTCTTGAACTTCTTGCTACATGCAAGCATTCTCTGCTTTACTTACTGAGGAATTCAAAGGATTCAAATTACATTTATTATCAAAGTATGTATGCAATGTACAATCCTGAGATTTGTCTTCTCCACAGACAACCACAAAACAAAGATGAACCATGGAACACATTCAAAGAGAAACATGAAATCCACCACATGCAAAAAAAAATGCTCAAATGGCAAGAAAAAAAAGCAAGAACGCAGAATATAAAACACAACATCAAAAGCCATATTTCAGTTTAGTGTTTGCTATCACTCAAAATACAGGAACAAAATAGAAACCACTGACCAGAAACTAGAACACATCATAAACGTGATTTAGAGTCCAATCTGCAAATCACATTGTTAAAGCCTTGCTCTGGTATCCTCCACCAACAGCATTGAGGGAGAGAGAGATCACTCAATGCAAGGAACTTCCCTTGGGAGCAACAAGTGAGAGGGAGAGAGAGACTGTCACATACAGACTCTCTTCCCCAGCAGCAGCATGCGAGAGGGTGATAGACTCTTGCTCGCTTAATTTGTACATCCTACAGTTATCAAAGGTTCAAAAGGTCATTTTAATATATCAAAGTATGTATGCAGAATACAACTCTGAAATTTGTCTTCGCTAGATAGCCAGAGATTCCAGAAAACCATATAAGCAGTTGAAAGACATCAATCCCCCCTCCCCGCACAAAATAGTTGCTCGTGCTCGCATTTCTCTCTTCAGAATCAGAATCAGGTTTATTATCACCGGCAAGAGACATGAGTCCTGACGATGATGAGTCTTCTCCTTATAGATGCTGCCTGGCCTGCTGTGTTCCACCAGCATTTTGTGTGTGTTGTTTGAATTTCCAGCATCTGCAGATTTCCTCGTGTTTAACATGAAATTTGTTAACTTAGCAGCAGCAGTTCAATGCAATACATAATCTAGGTAAGTGAAAAAATAATAATAAATAAAATAAAACAATAACAAATAAACAAGTAAATCAATTACATATATTAAACAGATTTTTAAAAATGTGCAAAAACAGAAATACTGTATATTAAAAAAAGTGTGGTACTGTCCAAAGCTTCAATGTCCATTTAGGAATCAGATGGCAGAGAGGAAGAAGCTGTTCCTGAATCGCTGAGTGTGTGCCTTCAGGCTTCTGTATCTCCTACCTGATGGTAACAGTGAGAAAAGGGCATGCCCTGGGTACTAGAGGTCCTTAATAATGGACACTGCCTTTCTGAGACACCGCTCCCTGAAGATGTCCTGGGCACTTTGTAGGCTAGTACCCAAGATGGAGCTGACTAGATTTATAATCCTTTGCAGCATCTTTCAGTCCTGTGCAGTAGCCACCCCCTACCCCCATACCAGACAGTAATGCAGCTTGTCAGAATGCTCTCCATGGTACAACTATAGAAGTTTTTGAGTGTATTTGTTGATATGCCAAATCTCTTCAAACTCCTAATAAAGTACAGCAGCTGTCTTGCCTTTTTTACAACATCGATATGTTGTGACCAGATTAGATCCTTAGAGATCTTGACACCCAGGAACTTGAAGCTGCTCACTCTCTCCACTTCTGATCCCTCTATGAGGATTGGTATGTGTTCCTTCATCTTACCCTTCCTGAAGTCCACAATCAGCTCTTTCATCTTACTGACGTTGAGTGCCAGGTTGTTGCTGCGACACCACTCCACTAGTTGGCATATCTCACTCCTGTACACCCTCTCGTCACCACCTGAGATTCTACCAACAATGGCTGTATCATCAGGATATTTATAGATGGTATTTGAGCTATGCCTAGCCACACAGTCATGTGTACATAGAGAGTAGAGCAGTGGGCTAAGCACACACCCCTGGGGTGCGCCAGTGTTGATCGTCAGTGAGGAGGATATGTTATCACCAATCCACACAGACTGTGGTCTTCCAGTTAGGAAGACAAGGGTCCAATTGCAGAGGGAGGTACAGATGCCAAGGTTCTGCAACTTCTCAATCAGGATTGTGGGAATGATGGTATTAAATGCTGAGCTATAGTCGATGAACAGCATCCTGGCGTAGTTGATTGTGTTGTCCAGGTGGTCTAAAGCTATGTGCAGAGCCACTGAGATTGCATCTGCCATTGACCTATTGTGGCGATAGGCAAATTGCAATGGGTCCTGGCCCTTGCTGAGGCAGGAGTTCAGTCTAGTCATGACCAACCTCTTAAAGCTGTTGATGTGTTGATATCACTGTTGATGTGAGTGCTTCTGGGCGATAGTCATTAAGGCAGCCCACCTTATTCTTCTTAGGCACTGGTAGAAGTTATGAGAGGGGACTTGACAGAGGTCTACAAGATTACGAGAGACATAGATAGGGTGGATAGCCAGTATCTGGTTCCCAGGGCACGAATAGCAAACACCAGAGGGCATATGTACAAAGTTAAGGGAAGGAAGTTTAGGGGAGACATCAGGGGTAATTTTTTTACACAGAGGGTTGTGGGTGCCTGGAATGACTCACCAGGGATGGTGGTGGAGACTAAAACATTAGGGGTATTTAAAAGCCTCTTGGGCAGGCACATGGATGAAAGAAAAATAGAGGGTTACGTGTAGTGTGGGTTTAGTACTATTTTTTAAGGATATATGGGTCGGCACAACATCGAGGGCCGAAGGGCCTGTACTGTGCAGTGGTGTTCTAGTGTCTAGTATGATTGTTGCCTTTAGCTCACTTGAACAAACACCAGACTGTAAGTCTCAGGCTCCAACATTTTCAAAAACAAAATTAAGAGAAATAGAATAAGTAGAAGATGAAGAAAAGCTGAAATGATAGACTATCTGGAAGATGCCATTCAAGGAAATGTTGTTCACTGGTGCCAGCAGCAAGCATCCAACATCCTGGTATTAGGATGGAGCAGAGGTCCTTGATGAAGATGGTTGGACCAAGAACACTGCTCTAAGGAACTCCTGAAGCCATGAATAATGGCTGAAATAATTGACTTACAATGATTGCAAATATTTCCTTTTATACCACAGGTCACCAACAATAGAGCGTATTCTCTTACTTTTTTCTTAATTGGTTTCAATTTTCCATTGATTCCTAGATAGTAAACAATCAAGTGATGCATTGATGCATTAATTCTTTGATCGAAAAAACATAGAAACATAGAAAACCTACAGCACAATACAGGCCCTTCAGCTCACAAAGTTGTGCCGAACACGTCCCTACCTTAGAAATTACTAGGCTTACCTATAGACCTCTATTTTACTAAGCTCCATGTACCTATCTAAAAGCCTCTTAAAAGACCCTATCGTATCTGCCTCCACCACCATTGCCAGCAGCCCATTCCACGCACTCACCACTCTCTGAGTAAAAAACTTACCTCTGACATCTCCTCTCTACCTTCTCCCCAGCATCTTAAACCTGTGTCCACTTGTGGCAACCATTTCAGCCCTGGGAAAAAGACTCTGACTATCCACATGATCAATGCCTCTCATCATCTTATACACCTCTATCAGGTCACCTCTCATCCTCTGTCCCTTCAAGGAGCAAAGGCTGAGTACACTCAAACTATTCTCATAAGGCATGCTCCCCAATCCAGGCAACATCCTCATAAATCTCCATTGCACCCTTTCTATGGCTTCCACATCCTTCCTGCAGTGAGGCGACCAGAGCTAAGCACAGTACTCTGAGTGGAGTCTGACCAGGGTCCGATATAGCTGCAACGTTACCTCTCGGCTCCTAAATTCAATTCCACGATTGATGAAGGCCAATACACCATCTGCCTTCTTAACCACAGAGTCAACCTGCGTAGCTGCTTTGAGTGTCCTATGGACTCAGACCCCAAGATCCCTCTGATCCTCCACACTGCCAAGAGTCTTACCATTAACACTATATTCTGCCATCATAATGGGCCTACCAAAATGAACCATTTCACACTTAGCTGGGTTCAACTCCATCTGCCACTTCTCAGCAGTTTTGCATCCTATCAATGTCCCGCTGTAACATCTGACAGCCCTCCACACCTCCAACCTTTGTGTCATCAGCAAACTTACTAACCCATCCCTGCACTTCCTCATCCAGGTCATTTATAAAAATCACAAAGAGTAAGGTCCCAGAACAGATCCCTGAGGCACTCCACTGGTGACTGACCTCCATGCAGAATATGACCCAACTGCAACCACTTTTTGCCTTCTGTGGGCAAGCCAGTTCTGGATCCACAGTGCAATGTCCTCTTGGATCCCATGCCTCCTTACTTTCTCAATAAAGCCTTGCTTGGGGTACCTTATCAAATGCCTTGCTGAATTCTATATACACTACAACTACTGTTCTTCCTTCATCAGTGTGTTTAGTCACATCCTCAGAAATTCAATCAGGCTTATAAGGCCTGCCCTTGACAAAGCCATGCTGACTATTCCTAATCATATTATACCTCTCCAAATATTCATAAATCCTGCCTCTCAGGATCTCCTTCATCAACTTACCAACCACTGAGTAAGTCTCAATGGTCTATAATTAATTGGGCTATCTCCACTCCCTTTCTTGAATAAAGGAACAACATTCGCAACCTTCCAATCCTCCGGAACCTCTTCTGTCCCCACTGATGATGCAAAGATTATCATCAGAGGCTCAGCAATCTCCTCCCTTGCCTCCAGCAGTAGCCTGGGGAACATCTCATCCGGTCCCAGCGACTTATCCAACTTGATGCTTTCCAAAAGCTCCAGCATGTCCACTTTCTTAATATCTACATGCTCAAGCTTTTCAGTCCACTGCAAGTCATCACTACTATCACCAAGATCCTTTTCCATAGTGAATACTGAAGAAAAGTATTCATTAAGTACCTCTGCTATTTCCTCTGGTTCCATACACACTTTTCCACTGTCTCACTTGATAGGTCCTATTTTTTCACATCTTATCCTCTTGCTCTTCACATACTTGTAGAATGCATTGGGGTTTTCCTTAATCCTGCCCACCAAGGCCTTCTCATGGCCCCTTCTGGCTCTCCTAATTTCCTTCTTAAGCTCCTTCCTGTTAGCCTTATAATCGTTTAGATCTCTAACATTACCTAGCTCTCTGAACCTTTTGTAAGCTTTTCTTTTCTTCTTGACTAGATTTATTACAGCCTTTGTACACCATGGCTCCTGTACCCTACCATAACTTCCCTGTTTCATTGGAGCGTACCTATACAGAACTCTCCCCTGAATATTTGCCACATTTCTTCCGTACTTTTCCCTGAGAACATCTGTTTCCAATTTAAGCCTCCAATTTCCTGCCTGATAGCCTCATAATTCCTCCTACTCCAATTAAATGCTTTTCTAACTTGTCTGTTCCTATCTCTCTCCAATGCTGTTGTAAAGGAGATAGAATTATGATCACTATCTCCAAAATGCTTTTCCACTGAGAGATCTGACTCCTGGCCAGGTTCATTTCCCAATACCAAATCAAGTATAGCCTCTCGTCTTGTAGGCTTATCTACATACTGTGTCAAGAAACCTTTCTGAACACATCTAACAAACTCCACCCCATCTAAACCCCTTGCTCTAGGGAGATGCCAATCAATACTTGGGAAATTAAAATCTCCCATCACGACAACTCTTATTATTACACCTTTCCAGAATCTGTTTCCCTGCTCCTCAATATCCCTGTTACTATTGGGTGGCCTATAAAAAGCACCCACTGAAGTTATTGACCTCTTCCTAACCTCCACCCACAGAGACTCTGGAGACAATCCCTCCATGGCGTCCACCTTTTCTGCAAACTTGGCACTATCTCTGATCAACAGTGCCATGCCCCACCTCTTTTGCCTCCCTCCCTGTCCTTTCTGAAACATCTAAAACCTGGCACTTGACGTTACCATTCCCGTCCCTGAGCCATCCAAGTCTCCATAATGGCCACCACATCATATCACCAAGTGCTGATCCACGCTCTAAGCTCATCCGCTTTGTTCACAACACTCTTTGCATTAAAATAGACACATCTCAAACCTTCGGTCAGAGCGTGTCCCTTCTGTATAACCTGCCTGTCCTCCCTCACACAGCTTTCTGTGTTTGTGAACCAGCTGCCTCTTCCCCAGTCTCTTCAGTTTGGTTCCCACCCCCCCAACAATTCTAGTTTAAACTCTCCCCAGTAGCCTTAGCAAACCTCCCCGCCAGGATGTTGGTCCCCCTGGGATTCAAGTACAATCCATCCTTTTTGTACAGGTCACACCTGCCCCAAAAGAGGCCCCAATGATCCAGAAATCTGAATCACTGCCCCTGCTCCAATCCCTCAGACACGCGTTTATCCTCCACCTCATTCTATTCTTATTCTCACCATCACGTGGCACAGGCAGTAATCCCGAGATTACTACCTTGGCAACCCTGCTTCTCAACTTCCTTCCTAACTCCCTGTAGTCTTTTTTCAAGACCTCTTCCCTTTTCCTACCTATGTCATTGGTACCAATATGTACCACGACCTCTGGCTGTTCTCCCTCCCACTGCAGGATATCTTGGATGCGATCAGAAACATCACAGACACTGGCACCTGGGAGGCAAACTACCATCCGAGTTTCTTTCCTGGGTCAACAGAATCGCCTGTCTGACCCCCTAACTATAGAGTCCCCTATCACTACTGCCTTCCTCTTCCTTTCCCTACCCTTCTGAGCCACAGGGCCAGACTCTGTGCCAGAGGCACAGCAACTGTTGCTTCCCCCAGGTAGGCTGTCCCCCACCAACAGTACTCAAACAGGAGTACTTATTGTCAAGGGGTACAGCCACAGGGGTACCGTCTAGTACTTGACTCTTACCCCTTCCCCCTTCCCCCTTCTGACTGTGACCCACCTGTCTGCCTCCCGTGGCCCCAGAGTGACCACCTGCCTATAACTCCTCTCTATCATCTCCTCACTCTCCCTGACATCGAGCTGCATCTCCAGTTCCCAAACTTGGTCCCTTAGGAGCTGCAGCTTGACACACCAGGTGCAGATATGGCCATCCGGGAGGCTGGGAGACTCCAGGACCCCTCACATCTGATACTGAGCACAGAAAATTGGCCTCACACACACACTTCCTCCTTTCCGTAGTTAACACAGGTAAGCCTCCCTCGCCTCATCCCGTTACTGCCTAAGCCCGTTGAGCCAAAGCCCTATCACTCCGCTGTCTCTTACACTGCTGCCCACTAGATATTGTGGTCTTCTTTTTAATCCTTTTGCACTCTACTGGCTGATGTCATGCGCCTGCGCAGTCCTGCCTCTCTTTTACTCTGAGTAGTAAAAACTGCCTTCGCTCTCTTTTTGCTCCAAAACTTCAGGATAAGATGAAGCATCCATTTAAGACTTCTGGCTGAATCGTCCTTGTCCTGACCCAGCACTTTGTATGTTTCTTTATGAATTTTACCAACTTACCCCACTGACTCCGTGATTTTTTTCGCTAGTAATTAGTACAGTTGAAAATATTGAAAAGCTTTCACATCAATTACGTAGCAAATCTAAGAGTTCGGAGCAATTTTCTTGCAATTCACTTCCTTTTCTCACTGCTTGCTAAATGCATTCACTCTGATTTGTTTTTATGCTTTGATTAATTAGATGTGCTCTTTAGAAAAGAAATCACTCTTATTCAGAAAAAAAAAACAAATGTTAAAAACAGACATTTTGGGACTGTAAATATAACTCCAGATGTAAAATTGATTGCAAAAATATATTTCTATATCAGTAAAATAAGTCTTAAGTTGTTCAACTTGCATACTATATGTCTATACAAAGTTATTGTTCAATGTAAAATTATGAAGCATATTATAGTAGAAAAATGAAAGTACTTTTGTAAGTAATTGCTCAAATAAAATTAAGCATTTTAGACCTGAAAAACTGTCACATAACAGAGATGACATATGTATGAAAAACACTTGTTCACTTTCTCCACTGAAATCAAACAGGGTATCTGAACTTTCTTAAAGAAAATGGACGTGGTCCTTGTTCAGTTTAATCTGTATGCAATTGTTTTCCAAAGCAAAATTGACTGAGAACAAATTGTGCTCATGTTAGGTTGTTCATACAAGGCGTACACAAGTCACAAAGGGTGATGTTAATCCACATACAGTGAAAAATTGGTGACTCACCAGTAACACTGATTCATAGATTTCTTAGGACACAGTGTTGACAACAAAGCAGGCAGCAGATTTCTGCAGCAGCCACATCTCTGTATCTTCATTGTTATAAGAAATATCATCCAGGTTTGTTGGATACGTAGTCTGGTAAAAAGTATATCATTACTTTAAGATTGAAAACTCTACGCATTGGGTAAGGTGATTATCTGGAACATTTTTCATAAAAGCTTCCAGAAATAGTTTGGAGTGACCATTAGAATTAAGAGGCACGTATGCTGGGGAAGGAGAATCAGAATCAGGTTTATTATCACTGTCTTATATAACATGCAGTTTGTTATTTTGCAGCAACAGTATGGTGAAAGACATAACATTACTATAAATTATAAAATAAAACAAACTTGTGAAACTTTGTTAGATTGTTTAACTCTTCATAATGTTGAGTTCCTTATGCTTGCAATATCCAGGGACGGGAGGGGGTGGGGAGCTGGTGGTAATGGGGTAAGCTCTCACTACCTACTAAATGCATCTCAAAAAGCCTCTGACAACCAATGCAAGCTCCTTGGAACTACTAAGCCCAGCAGAACCATTTCTACTGAAAGGAGAAAGGGCAAAGGCGGGTTACTAGCATCTTAAAAACAGTCACTTCAGGCAGATGGGACTCATCAGCTTTGGTTGGCAGCTCATCTTGGAGAAGGAAAACTGTGATCTCAAACCTCCACTGCCTTGTGGCTATACCCACTTAAGGGGAAGGTTTCGAGTGTAAACCCTGAGGATACATCTAGAGCTGGAATTCCTAAGGCAGTCTTACCTTGAGTTCAATGCAAACTAGCAACAAATGCAGTGTCACTGGTGCCAAACTCTATCAATCTTTGCCATTCCTTTGGATTCATCAGCTCCCAGGGGGAGCCTGCTGCACGGGCAACAGCTTTCTCTCCATATCGTTCTGCCCTGGCTTGCATACTGGTTTGCGTATCAGCTTCAACAGCCAAGACGCAACAAGCATGGTCAACCCTAACCAATGGATACCATCATACTATTGTCAAACAGAAAGCTCTGTTTGTACAGAGATCACTTCCTTCAATGGGACTGGGGTCTGTCAGTTGAAGTTGGGTTATGAATCTCGGTTTGTGCTGAAGTCATGTTAGGCTTCAGCTGTTGCTTATCCCATTCTAATCCCACTTTCAGATCTCTGGGGTGTGATGCAAAAAGAAGCTAAGTTTTCCAGACTTAGTGGTGATACACATCTGCCACCCTGCCTCAGTAATGTTCCAGTTATGGCTTTGTACTTGAACTTCTCTGACTACAGAGATGGAGGTGACAGTCACCTTGATTGTTTTAATAAGTGATCACCAGACCTGTGAGACACATTTACCAGAATGCAGTCGACTGCTGCTTTCAGGACCTCATGAGTGTTTTCTGCTTGACAAGAAAGAGTCAGTATTGTAAGCTTCCTGGGAGTTCAAAGGATGTCAAATTGCAGTCCTGAGCAACACCGTGGATCAGGCAAATTTCTTGACGCTTTCTCACTGATGCTCAAGCCTATGCTTGTAATACTTCAGATTGCTCTTTCTGTTAATTGCTATCTCCTCTACCTTGGCCCTCCACTCCATCTTGTGTTGGAGTGCACAATTGCAATCATGGCTTTAACACAACTAGAGGTTGCTTTGCGGGTGGCCACAAGAAACTACAGAGAGTTGTGGACACAGATAAGCTCATCATGGAAACCAACCTCCCCTACGTGGACTTTGTCTACACTTCTGTAAAACAGCCATCACAATCAAAGACTCCACCCACCCTAGACATTCCCTCTTCTCTCATCTCCCATCGAACAGAAGATATCAAAACTGAAAAGCATGTTCCAGCAGATTGACCAGGCTGATTTCTGAAATGGTGGGACTGGTTGACATGACCTGTATTCAATAATGTTTAGAAGAATGAGCTTGCATCCCATTGAGATGTACTGAACTGTGACAAGGATTGATTGGCTGCATACAGGGAGAATGTTTTCTCTGGATGAGGGTCTAAAGCCAGGGGCAACAGTCGCAAGGCATGGGGAGAAAAAGGTATGGCTGTGAAAGATATTCTCTCAGAAGGTGATAAACCGGGGGAGTTCTCTACCATAGAAGACTATGAGGACCAAGTTGCTGAATATATTCGAGAAGGATTTCAATTAATTCCCAGGTGAAAAAAGTTTCAGTTGGTGTGGGGAGAGAGCTAAAATATGGTATTGAATGGAGGACAGGGATTAAGGGCTGAAGGCCCTTCTTGCTCCAATGTTTTGCTGTTTATGCGTAAACATATTTTGTCAACAGAACTATAGAGAAAAAGAACTCAGCATGTCAAGCAGCATTAATGAAAGGAAAATAATTTTTGATGTTTTAGGTTAAAACTTGCATGGGTTGCATCCAAAGAATTGATAATTCTTTTCCTCTCACAGTTGCTGCTTGACCCACTGAGCTCCTCCAGCAGAATGATTGTTGCTACAGGTTCCAACATCTACAGTCTCCTGAGTCTCTATAGAAAACAACAACTGTAGCTGCAAGGTGGGACTGTCATTATCATTCAATGGAGATTATTATGTTTTTCATAATGAAAGTTTCTCCTATTCGTGAATTTAATCTACCAAGCAGTTCTCTTCACCCATTGAGAATAATGCAGTGCGTTGGAAAATCACCACTAGAGGGTAGCATCTCCTCTCAAGGGGTGTCCTTCTTTGCTGTGCTTGGTGTAGTAGGAATTGAGGAAACCTCTGGTTCCAACAGATATTTATCTAGTTGAGCAGCTGGTTACTGCATTGTATGTTAACTTAGATAGCTTTGATGATGCTTCAATATGCAACCATTATCCAGACAAACTTATAAAGGCCATATTCAATTCAATCAATAATGTGTTTTGATTACCAGCTTCCATAAGTGAAATCTTGTACAAGTATAGGACCACTACTCTGAAGTGATAACCAGTTCTCTAGTTTTATGTTTTATGCTGTTCCTTCTGTGTAACCTGCTTTAAGCAGATTGTCAAATACATTCTGACAAGTCTGTCCATCATTATCACAGTAGTTACTTACGCTGCTGTTGAATCTAGCTTTTGATTCAATTTTGCCTTTTATCAACATTTCTCAGTCTAATTTTCACAGGTGGAATTCTTCTTCCTGCCAACCTGGCTCAGGCTGGGTGCCTGATTCCATTACAGTTGAAAACTTGGCAAATTCAGCCCCTTAAATTTGCTTCTATTTTCTGCCAGTATCAATTCTAGAAGACTGTATGTGGTGAGAATCATTAGAATGTTTCAATTCTTGCTTGAGCTGTATATTCAGAGTATATAATTCTATTTACTTGCAATATCCATCTGCTGTATTACAATAATTTTCACCATAAATAGACGTGCAAAATTCACAGACTGTCTTGACCACAATTTGTTCACCCAGCAACATGAGCTGGGAGGTCCTGCTGGTGGATTCTGGTAGTGTTCTTGACATTTCTGACATTCAGTGTCCGTCATCTCTTGGTTATTTCTGGACCATCAGTGCATACTTTTGGAATATTGTTTTACACATGCCTTTCATACAATTGCTTCAGAAAATCTGCTCCTACTTGTGGAGGAATAACCACACTGACCCCCAAAGAACCTCAGCCTTATGGGACTTTGATACATTTATTGAAAAATGGTGACAATGACATTTTCCTATTCATTCATGTTGGATGTGATTATACAACCTTGGATTGGTGATGACATACTTCGTCATGATCACATGGTATGCAATGACTGGCAAACTGCCAGCTATATTCCAGCAAAGGCACAATCCTGCCCAACATCACTCTTTTGCATGATGATGCATCAACTGGCAGTCAAGCCCTTGCATTCACATTTTGATTATACTGTCCTCTCTTGTACTTCAGAATGTAATTATATGCTGAAAGAGCTCATATCCAATTAGCAAGCTACGTGATGTCATCAGAGGTATTCCCCGGATTCACCAAGTTCATGCTCAATGATAATTGAACAGTTTTGGATATACAGGTAGTTAAGTAAAATTTTCACTCTAAAGATGATAATTATATCTTTTTTGTCTTGTTGCAAGTAACATCAAACTTGGCCTTGGACAGAGGCCTTGGGATAACTAATCATTTGCTCATCTCTATTCTCCACACAGTGTGACAGATATACATGTCAGCTGTGAGGTGACGTATCACAGGGTATCAGTAAAGGCTTTGCAGAATTACAATAATAATAATGATAATAATGATGAAGAAGCTGTGAACTCAATAACAACTTGTTTGACTTTCAAAATGCAGATCCTTGTTTTCTTAACAACTTCCATGTTATATTGTAAATCACAATTCAAGTACTTATCCCAATTTAAAGATGGCAAAAATTATATATTGTGGTTGTTAGGTCCTAAGTAGACTATCAACTCTGTATAACTGGTTGTACTAGGTTAATACAACATTGATTGGATCTTAACTAAAATGGAGTTTTAGCATTCAATCCATCCACTATCGACGAACAGTTGCAGCACTGTGTACTATCTACAAGATGCAGCAGTGTGTACTATCTACAAGATGCACTGTAACAACACATCAAAGTTGCTAAGGCAGCACCTTCCAGACCCACAACCACTACCATCTACAAGGACGAGAATAACAGATACCTGGGAACACCATCACTTGGAAATTCCCCTCCAAGCCACTCACCATCCTGACTTGGAAACGCTGTTCCTTGTTGCTGCGTCAAATTCATGGAATTCCCTCTCTAACAGCACTGTGAGTATATCTACATCTCAGGGACTGTATTGGTTCAAGAAGGCAGCTTATCAGCACCTTCTCAAGGGCAACTAGGGATGGGCAATAAATGCTGGCTTAGCTGGTGACACCCACATCCCGTAAATGAATAATAAAAACAAACTGGGCAGAATCCTTAAGCATTTATTTAATAGCCAAGATGGACAACCCCTGAGATAACAAACATACACCTTTTCCTGTCCAAATACAACACTGGTTTTTGGAGTTGTAGCACACTTCCATATTTTCATGATGTGCCTGAACTCACTTTCCAATCTCCAAGATAGTGTGCAGGTAGCCTCAAAACACTGGTAAACTTTGGGTTAAACCAGCTACTGTTCTCTCGAAAATATCCAGAGCAGACACCGTCCTGGATGCAAGCCTTTTATATTGAAATTGGCCAAGATGAGTACAATTTGTGTATTTCTTTGAACATTTGTCCTACTCGATAACCCTGCGTCGGGGTTGAGTCAGTGGTGAGGAAGGCAAATGCAATGTTAGCATTCATTTTGAGAGGACTAGAATATAAAAGCAAGGATGTAATGTTGAAACTTTATAAAGCACTGGTGAGGCCTCACTTGGAGTATTGTGAGCAGGTTCGCACCCCTTATCTTAGAAAGGGCTTGCTGAAACTAGAGAAGGCTCAAAGGAAGTTCACGAAAATGATTCCAGGATTGAATGGCTTGTCATATGAAGAGCATTTGATGGCTCTGCGCCTGTATTCACTAGAATTCAGAAGAATGAGGGATAACCTCATTGAAACTATCAAATGATGAAAGGCCTTGATAGAGTGGTTGTGGAGAGGATGTTTCCTATAGTGAGAATGTCTAAGACCAACGGACACAGCCTCAGAACAACAGGGTGTCCTTTTAGAATGGAGATGAGGAGGAATTTCTTTAGCCGGGGGGGGGGGAGTCTGTGGAATTCTTTGTGGAGGCCAAGTCTTTATGCATATTTAAGGCAGATGTTGATAGATTCATGATTGGTCGGGGCTTGAAGGAATATGGGGAGAAGGCGGGAGACTGGGGCTGAGAGGAAAACTGGATCAGTCATGATGAAGTGGCAGAGCAAATTTGATGGACCAAATGGCCTAATTCTGCTTCTATATCATATGGTCTTATAACAGAAGTTGTGAAGATCTTTCTTCCACCTGCTGAGCTAAGCAATCAGCACTCTGAATCAGAGACTTCTGTATATGCTCAACTTTACTTTTTCTGTTGTGTTTAGTTAATAATCTCTACAGATTTTAATGTTTCCATTGGCTTCACGCCAAGAACTATTGAAATAGCCCTAGCAGAAAACTCAACTGATTCAATGATAGTCTGCTTCCTACAAAATACTTTTAGCTCATGCTTAGAAGAAGTGAGTGTAGCACTCTCCTTCAGGTGTCTAGGCATCCATATCTTAAATTTATCACAATACATTTTTGGACTCTTCCTAAGTACCATGAATAGAAACAGCACTTTCTAGAAACTTACACATGGCTTTAAATTCTTAACCAATTTTTGGTATCTTTGAGAACCAGTCCTGACTTATTAAATTGCCAGCAAAAAGGAAATTTTCCTCATAGCTGCTTCTTACATTGCCTTCAGAAATTATATCCCTTTGATTCTTTCTCTGCTGTGGATACGAAGCAATGTAGATGATATATTGCCCTTCATTACACCGCCTGACCATTGTCACGTACATTCCTCGTCACACTTCATAAGCACTGCAGCAAGAGTGTCAAGATCCATCAGTATTTTTTTAACCTTCAGCATGTACCTACATGTGAAAAGGTTGAGTAGACTCTTGATTTAGCATAAATCATCTGTAAAATTAATTTAGCTCACACCTTCTTCATTTAATTTTCATGTACAATAACCTTTACCTTTCTTTCCAGTGAGGTTCGTATTTTTGGTTGCTTGAGTTGGTTATAGTCATGACATGCATTCCAGCAAAGCATTGACAAGAGTCTCTTGACCACACAATTACAGCCAATGGAATATTTGTGCTTGCACTCAGCATCAATTAACTTAATATTGTGTCCCGTAACACTGATACACATGCCCTGATAAAAAACCTCTTTCATTTGCTTGAAAGTGCCATGGCGCTAGTCACCATTGTGGTAACAGTTTAAGCCTTTACAGGGCAATGTTTGTAAGTCATGTGCTTACTTATGACTTGCTTATGACACCTCAATTGTCTGGGTAATACCAACCATTCGATCATAAAATATAGGAGCATAAGTAGGCCATTTGGCCTATTGAGACTGCTCACCATTAAATTGTGACTGATTTTCATTCAACCCCATTCTCCCCTCTGCTCCCTTTAACCCTTAACCCCTTTACAAGTCAAGAACATATTAATCTCTGCCTTAAGTACACCGAATGCCTTGGCCTGCACAACACTCTGTGGCGTTGAGCTCTACAAATGTACCATACTCTGGCTGAAAAAATATTCTCCTATTAACGGAATATGTCAGGCCTGCACAAGCAGGCACCTCCCAGTCACCGCACAGCTAACAGGAGTCACCTGCCACTCATTTCCAGCTCATCACCCACGACCTGAGGATCCTCTCCAACATATGGGGAACTTCCTCTCCAAGATACGAGGTTCAAAATTGCTCAGTATTTTGTAAGTGAGATCTTCATTGAGTGACACTCTTTGATTCACAAACAAAATGACCCAGTAATACTTCCTCCAAACATGTATCATATTTGCAGTGTTCTGCAATGCTTTCCCCAGAATATTGATTGTGGTTAAGTTGTGGTTGTACAAAATACTGGTGAGCCCATACCCGAAGTATTGTGTAGTGCTTTGGTGTGCTGTTATCAGAAAAACATAATTAAGCTAGAAAGACTGCAAAAAATGTTTACAAGCATACTGCCTGGAATTGAGTGCCCGAGTTATTGGGTGAGCTTGGGCAGACTAGAACTTTATTTATTGGAATATAGGAGACTGAGGGGTGACCTTATATATGTGTATAAACTAATGAGGGATATAGATATTGTGAGTGTATACAGTTTTTTTCCTCTGGCTTATGGAATCAAAAAGTAGAGGGTTTAAGGTGAGTGGGACCAGGTAGTGAGTGGTGGGTTGGGGAGTCTTCTTCAAGCAAAGAGTTCTGTGTATACGGAATTAGCTGATGCAGTTACAATAACAATTTTAAAAGGCATTTTGACTGCTACATGGATAGGAAATGGGCCAAAGAAAGGCGGGTGGGACTAGCTGAGATGAGCATCATTATTGACATGGATAAGTAAGGCCAGTTTCTATGCTGTAGGAGTCTATGATTCTATGAAATGTCTTGTCTCCTGGATTGGTTGGACTCTGCCAGGCTTTTTTCAACTCGTACATCTCAACACCAACAGATAAGAACAACTTAGACTCCATCTACACTTCTGGATAGACACTGCAATGAAAGCATCCAGCCTTCATGCTCTTTCTGTTTGATTGGGTCTTTCTAGGAATCAGAAGTATCAAGGTTGACCGTATTGCCTTGTGTAGCAAAGGGCGCTGTTATGGGTGCATTGGGTCCTTTTTATTACATTGAAAGACTCACTTTATACCTGCTCCTGTTTAACAGAATTCTGTGCAAGGCTAGAAAACCTCCTAATATTTTATGAGAGGACTCCAGAAAAAAAACATATCTTGCTAACTTCTCATCACCACACACCATAATGGCATCTCTTAATTGATCCAAGTACATATAGAAATAAAACTCTACTATTTGTCATGAGATGTCATACATTTGCAAATTAACTCAGTAGCCACATTTTTTTAATTACTTTTGTCTATTTCTATGCCTACTTGCAACCATATATCAGACAGTGCAATTCTACATTCTATAACGTAGTAAAGTGCAACACAACAGTGGACACAGAGCTTAGTGTAACTTACTAATGTTAGTGGATTGACTTTACTAATTGCACAGCAGCAAAAGAGACAGCAGTAGAGGAAACAGAGAAGGAAGAAGAAGGCAACATTAAGATCCTTGCTTGATATATTGTCAGTGCAAATCATAGCTCTATAATTTGCAAGGGAACCTGTCCTTTCCGGCTCTTGACAGAACTAGAGAGTAACATGCTGCCCCAGCTCTACTGAAGGGTTTGTATGAAGTCTGATGGCAGAGGTATTTGCTGGCATTTACCAACATTCACTCTGGAGAATTCATTCAGTGATCCACAAGCTTATTCTTTTGAATGAAGATTGCATTTCTCCAAATGAGACAGACAAAAAAAAAGGTGTGATGTGATTTCTCTTTTTTGTTTACTTAGAAGCAGTTATTTTATTTTCATTTGAAGTTAATTAATTTCATAATTTTTAAATGTTACTGACTACGAGGGATGAAAAATTCCATTGAAAAGCCTTGACAGTTTTGATAGTAGGCAGAGAAATAAGAAGAAACAAGGTCAAAGGCTAACATAGAAACTTCATGTCAAGCGCATCCAAGTCACCAATTATGCAAACCTTTGTTGCCAGAAATATCTGTGCTCTGGATTTAGGGAAGGTTAATTCTGAGGAATATAGAATGTACATATCAGTAGTATGTTCCTCTTAGGAAAATGGCCTGACTTATCAGTAGAGTTGGATTCATTAAGGGAGTGCTGGTTGACCTATTTGAGCAGCATGGACAGTCTGTCATGACATGCTCATATAAATGATATCACTTGAAGCTGAACACTCCTACCTCACTCCATGCCACCAATTCCTTTTAAAGTCTTCCGTAAGCAATGCTGACAAAAGTAACAAGTCTCAGCTGCACTGCTCTTCAGATTCAGTTTAGTTTATTGACATGCACACGAGGGTACAAAGAAATTCCTTACTTAACTGTGATGGATGTTCACCTTCCAGGTCCAAAAGGCTAATTGCTAACTTCAGAATTTTTAGTACAGCAGCAGAAATCGTCAAAATGTTTGTTGTTCATTAATATAAATTTCTAACCAATGTACTTCTCTCACTTTCTTGTCTTAATTAAAAGGAACAGCAGAGTTCCTGCTGGTTTAGTTGCACTATGACCTAGTTAAGGGAAACACTTTGGCCTAGTTAAATCCTTCACTCTCCTGACCTGTTCAATGTAGTTGAGAAACACCACACACAGATGATGTCAGTGAACAGAAAACCTTACAAAGGTTACAAGAGAATAAGGGCAGGTTGGGGTGACCAGAATCAGAATCAGGTTAATTATCACTGTCATATGTCATGAAATTTGTTGTTTAGCACAGCAATACATAAAATGGTATAAATTACAACAAGAAATGTACTGTATATTAAAACATAGTTTTAAAAAAACATAAGTGCAAAAAAGATGAAAGATAGTGAGACAGTGTTCATGGGTTATTGGTTCATTGTCCATTCAGAAATCTGATGGGGCAAGGGGAAAAGCTTTTCCTAAAATGTTGAGTGAAGGAAGTTAAAGAAAACATTGACAGAAGGAAGACACTTTCTGTGACAAATGACTTATTCATCTACAACCCATTGGAATGTCTTTCTAGTTTGAAAGAATTGTGCTTGTGCTTTGAAAATACTTCTTAAATTTTAAATCTGTGTCAAGAATACTCTTGAGATTTAAACAAGTTTCACTTAAGAATAGACTGTATTTAGTGTGCTTCATCAGCTTGAAGTATCTCCTCATTGGTTGGGAGAGGGACCCATGACTTGAAATACAGCTAAACCCCTTCAGGAAGAGACTAAATTAGAGAAGTAAATTACTCTGTGAAGTATTGGATGATACAATATAAGCAATCTGGAAGATACAGGATATATACATCCAAAAAAAAAGAAACATTCTAAATGCAAGATGGCACAAGCTAGGAAGAGAAGTCAAAGCCAACATAAAAGCCAGAGAGGGCATATAATAGAGCAAAAATTAGTGGGAAGTTAGAAGATTGGCAAGCTTTTAAAAACAAACAGAAGGCAACTAAAAAAGCCATTAAGGACATAAAGATGGAATACAATAGTAAGCTAGCCAATAATATTAAAGAGAATACAAAAAGTTTCTTAAGATGCATAAAGTGCAAAAGAGAGGCAAGAATGGATATTGGACCACTGTAGAACGATGCTGGAGAGGTAACAATGGGAGCCAAGGAAATTACCGACAAATTGAATAAGCATTTTGCATCAGTCTTCATTGAGAAAGACACTAGGAGTATGGTGGAAGTTCCAGGTGTCAGGGGTCATAAAGTGTGTGAAGTTACCATTACTATGGAGAAAGTTCTTGGGAAACTGAAAGGGCTGGAGGTAGGTAAGTCACCTGGATCAGGGTGTACATCTTAGGGTTCTGAAAGAAGTGGCTGAAAGGATTGTGGAGGCATTAGTAATTATTTTTCAGGAATCACTAGATTCGGGAATGGTTCTGGAAGACTGGAAAATTGCAAAGTCACTCCACACTTAAAAAAGAGAGAGAAGCTTAAGAAAGGAAATTATAGGGTCTGACCTCTGATTGGGTAGATGTTGGTGTTGAATGTTAAGGATGTGGTTTCAGGTTCAGCAGTTACGGTCGAAATGACAATAAAAGTGACTTGACTTGACTTGACTTGACTTGACTTGAAGGCACATGAGAGAAAATAGGCCATAGTCAGCATAGTTTTCTCAGGGGAAAAATTTGTTTGTCAAATATGTTGGAATTCTTTGATGAAATAACAAGCAGGATAGACAAAGGGGAATTGGTTGATGTTGTGTACTTGGATTTTCAGAAGGCCTTTGACAAGGTGCCACACATGACACTGCTTATCAAGATAAAATCCCATGGTATTACAGGAAAGATTTTAGCACAGATAAACCATTGGTTGCTAGGCAGGAAGCAAAGAGTGGGAATAAAGGGAGCCTTTCTGGTTGGTTCCCGGTAACTAGTTGTTTTCCATAGGGGTCTATGTTGGGACAGATTCTTTTTACATTATAAATCAATGATTTGGATGATGGAATTTATAGCTTTGTTGCAGAGTTTCCAGATGATGTGAAGTTAGTTGGAGGGGCAGATAGTTTTGTGGAAGTAGAGAGGGTACAGAAGGAGTTAGACAGTTTAGAAGAATATGCAAAGAAGTGGCAGATGGAATATTATGTTGAGAAGTGTATGGTCATACACTTTGGTGGAAGAAATGACAGAGTTGACTGGTTTCTAAATGGAGAGGAAAAACAAAAATCTGAGGTGCAAAAGGACATTGGAGTCCTTGTGTAGGATTCTCTATAGGTAAATTTGCAGGATCAGTCAATGGTGAGGAAGGCAAACGCAATGTAAGCATTCATTTTAAGAGGACTAGAATATGGAAGCAAGGGCATAAACTTGAGACTATATAAGGCACTGGTGAGGCCTCTCGAGGAGTATTGTAAGCAATTTTGGCCCCTTATCTTAGAAAGGATGCGGTGAAACTGGCAAGGGTTCAAAGTAGGTATACGAAAATGATTGCAGGATTGAACAGCTTATCATATAAACAGTGTTTGATAGCTCTGGGCCTTTATTCACTAGGATTCAGAAAATTGAGGGGTGACCAAATTGAAACTTATCTATAAACCTAGTGAAAAGCCTTGGTAGAGTGAATGTATGGAGGATGTTTCCTAGGTGGGATGGTGTCTGCCAGAGGCACATGTATACAGTGCCTTTAAAAAGTATTCACCCCTCCTTGGAAGTTTTCATGTTTTATTGTTAACACCATTGAATCACAATGGATTTAATTTGTCTTTTTTGACACCAATCAACAGAAAAGACTCTTGCATGTCAACGTGAAAACAAATTTCTACAAATTGGTCTATATTTATTATGATAATTAAACACAAAATAATTTATTGCATAATTGTTGAATCCCTTCAAGTCAGTATTTAGTAGATACATCTTTAGCAGATTTGAGTCTGCATAGATAGTTTTCTATCAGCTTTGCACATCGACACTGAAATCTTTCCCCAGTTTTCTTCATAAAACTTGTTCAAGCTCTGTCAGATTGCATGTGTATCATGAATGAACAGCCCTTTTCAAGTCTAGCCACAAATTCTCAATTGGATTATGGGCTGGACTCTGACTTGGCCACTCCAGGACATTAGATTTTTTGTTTTAAGCCACTTCTGTGTTGCTTTGGCTTTTTATAGGGGTGATTGTCTTGCTGGAAAACAAATCTTCTCCCAAGTCAGTTCTCTTGCAGACTGCATCAGGGTTTCCTCCAGGATTTCCCTGTATTTTGTTGCTTTAATTTTTCCTCTACATTCACAAATTTTCCAGGGCCTGCTGGAGAGAAGCATCCCCACAGCATGATGCAAACACCACCATGCTTCATGGTAGAGATGGTGCGTTTTTGATTATTTGGGGCTTATACCAAGTATGGTATTTAATCTGATGGCCAAAAAGCTCAATTTTGGTTTCATCAGACCATAGAATCTTCTTCCAGTTGACTTCAGAATCTCCCACATGCCTTCTGGTAAACTCTAGCTGAGAGTTCATGTGATTTTTTTTTCAACAGTGACTTTCTGTTTTGCCACTCTCTCATAAAGCTGTGACCGGTGAAGCACTTAGGCAGCAGTTGTTATTTGCACAGTCTCTCCTACCTCAGCCACTGGAGCTTCTAACTCCTCCAGGGTTGGCATAGATCTCTTGGTGGCCTCCCTGACTAGTCCCCTTCTTGCATGGTCACTCAGTTCTAGGCAGATTTACAGCTGTGCAGTATTCTTTCCATTTCTTGATGATTGATGTAACTGTACTCCAGGGAATATTCAGTGACTTGGAAATTTTCTTGTATCCATCTCCTGACTTAAATAAAATAAACTTTTAACAATAAACTTTTCATGGAGTTGCTTGGAGTGTTTTTTTGTCTTCATGGTGTAGATTTTGCCAGGATAATTACTCTCTTTAGGCAGAGAGTAGCAAATCTGCGGAATTCTTTACCACATACAGCTGTGGAGGTGAAGTCTTTATATATATTTATGGCAGAGTTTGATAGATTCTTGATTGGACAGCACATGAAGGGATATAGGGTGAAGGCATGTGAGATTGGGGTTGAAAGGAAAAATGGATCAGCCATGTTGAAATGGCGGAGAAGACTTGATGGACAAATTCTGCTCCTATATCTTATGGTATTGTAATCTCTGTAAAGAGAGAGAGTATTTGTAGATACTTCTACTAGATAGGGCTTGAAGTCTTGATTTAAATTTAGCACTCTTGAATGAATACACTTAATATCACCCTGTGCATGAATCTTATATTGTAAACAGTAGACATGGTAATATTAACTACAGCAACAAATACAGTGACGAGCACAGCAAATAGTGAAAAGGTAACTGTGCAAGCTGAGGTAGTGCAGAAAACAATGCTAAAGGGTATCAAGCACCTTCTTGCTATGTCAAACAACAATTAACTCGAGAGTAGATAAATCGTAAGCTCGTTTATTTTTCTCATGGCAAGGAAAGGTTAGCACGGCAGAAGAGCTATTCAAAAAAACAGACAGCATAGTCATTCCTTTATACACAAGTGTGAGGCAGTGCATCAGTTCAAGGACAGTGTGCATTCTGTCTGTCTCCTTAATTAGTGTGCTTGACTTTCTTCCAGTAACCAAATCTTCCTGTCTTTATGCAGTTTGTCATATACTGAAGCACCAATGGCATAATGTTGCACAAACACTATTAGCAAAGCACTCTGGTACAATACAGGTTCTACTTTGTTACAGGCAAAAGTACCATTTTGTTACTACAAGTAAAGTATATTTTCATGAGTGACACCATCCGAATAACCAAGAGAAGTGGAGTTAAAGATCAAGGAACATGGCAGCAGCATTAGGAAGTGGATATGAAAGAGATAATTGGTCTATTAGTGCTAATACCAACAGTGAAGAAACTGTTCTTCAAGGTTGTCAAGCTCCTGTATTTTTTTTCTAGAAGGTAAAAAAGAGAAAAGGAAATACTCGGATTGGAAAGCATCTGTGATGATTCTATTATATATCTTTAATTTAAAATAATCAGCAAGCAGCTTCATCTTTTCAATGATCTCTTAACTTGGATTTCTTAGCAGATATTGCATAAAAATATCATTCTATTACTTGTAATCCATTCAAAATTGTAGAGTTGAATTGGAATCAAATTTGCATTAATGTTTACACTGTCAGTAATAGTTATAGGCCCACTTCACCCTGTGCAACACAGTTATTTTTCATTATTTCCATTTCTGAAACACTGTGCAGTGTTGTCCTGCTGTTAGAAGGCAACATATCAGAACAATAGCACTGCTGGGTGAACCAGCTGCTGCTCTTGAACAACAGGTTATGTGAGACTATTTTAATTGCAGCTGTCTATTTCTTTTCCCTAAGCAACACACTGCTGCAGCTTCACAAGCACTTGGCATGGGTGTAGTGTGTGGAAGCATTGCATTTGTATTATCTTTTCCCCTGAAATGATTTGCTGGCTTGGATTTCAAATTCTGATAGTCAAATGTGTATGCCTATTTAAATAGAACTTACTGTGAATTATAACTTCCTGGTATATATGCTTCCAAAGAACAATGACAATTCAAAATAAATGAAGAGACAGCATAAAGGCCAGTTTGTGTGTTTTAAGGTATCAATAAATATCCTTGTTATAAAGGGAGCAATAAACAAAACGTATCATGCCAAGATGCTAAAAATTGTCACAAAATTTGCAGTTGATTATCTAATTTCATTGAGTATGATGATATGGCAGCTGCATTACATTCTGTACAGAATATGTTGGGCTCTAAATTAGAAGAGTTTAATGAATATAGACAATGGCAGAATTGATCTGAATTGCAGAAACATTGAAAAAATTAACAGATGCATACCTAAAATATAAATTAAGAGAGTGAAGAACCTTAAATTAATTACAAATGCTATGATTTAGTGAATTTACCAAAGTAAAATGGAAATAGACAAACAGAAGGTTGGTGTTTCTTAGCGTGATAAATGGCTTCTTTTTGTGATTCTGTGAGTAAAAATAACAAAACTGACTTTTTTGACTTTGAATCAAGGGAGATGGATATTGCCAGCAAGGTTAATATAAATTCCTATTCAAAAGGTTTCCTTGACTTTTAATTTTATAATTATTTCTTTGCTCCTGAGGTAAGCTGTAATAAAATGCAACAGTATATTTTAAAGATTGAAATTGTACTGGTAAATATTGTAATCTGTAATAGTGATTTGTTTTATAAACTAGTAATGAATTCAGTTGCTGAAAACATTAAGAAGCTATTCAAAATGGATCTATTACAAATCTATTTGCAATTCAAATTGGAACCAAATATCATAAATTGTTGACTTCATTTTTTTTCACTCCTATTTGTTTGCCATTGCAGGGAAACAACACATCATATTGTAAATGTTAAATTGGTTTATTATTGTCACAGTCACCAAGGTACAGCCTTCCATACAGATAAATATGATAGTATATGCTTTCATGCTTTTGCATTTGTTGCTTGCTGGGATGTGGAGGGAAGAGAGAAGAGAATGTTTGAAGTGGGTGAGGTTCTTGATTAAGTTGATTAGGAGTTTGAAGAGATTTGGTTTATCAACTAGAACACTAGAAAACTTCTACAACCGTACCGTTCAGAGCATTCTGACTGGCTGCATCACTGTTTGGTATGCGAGGCCACTGCACAAAATTGAAGTAAGTTGCAGGAACTTGTACTAGCTTCCATAGTATTCAAGACGTCTTCAAGGAGCAGTGCCTTAGGAAGACAGTGTCCATCACTAAGGATCCCCATCGCCCAGGACATGCCCTATTCACGCCATCCCTATCAAGAAGCAGGTACAGAAGCTTGAAGGCACACACTTAGTGATTCAGAAACAGCTTTTTCCCCTTCGCCATCCAATTTCTAAATGGACATTGAACCCATGAATACTACCTTCTTCTTTTTATTTCTGTTGTTTTTGCACTGCTTATTTTAACTTAAGTATTTAATATAAATTTAATGTAACAGCGTTTTTTGTTCTCTACATTTATTTATCATGTATTTTGTTGTATTGCTGTTGTAAAGTTAACAAATTTCATGACTTATGCCAGTGATAATAAACCTGATTCTGATTCTCAGGGTGGTGCTTTACCAAGGCATTGAGAAATGTAAACAGAATTTATGGCTTTCATGATGTGCTGAGCTATATTCTCAACTCACAGACAAGAGAAAATCTGCAGATGCTGGGAATGTTCCAAGCCTACACTGGTGACCGTCCCACACTTTTCCTACGCTACATTGATGACTGCATTGGTGGTGCTTCCTGCACTCACGCTGAACTTGTCATCTTCATCCACTTTGCCTCCAACTTCAACCCTGCCGTCAAATTCACCTGGTCCATTTCCAGCACCTCCCTCCTCTTTCTTGATCTCACTGCCTCCATCTCTGTAGACAGCTTATCCATCGATGGTCTATGATAAAACCATGGATTCTCACAGCTAGCTGAACGATACCTCGTCCCACCCCATTACTTGTAAAAGCACTTCTCTCAATTCCTCCTTCTCCATCGCATCTGCTCTCAGGATGAGGCTTTTCATTTGAGAAGAAAGGAGATGTCCTCCTTTTACAAAGAAAGGGATTTTCTTTTTTCCACCATCAACGCTGTTCTCAACCACATATCTACCATTTTGCGCACGTTGGGAAATCATGTTGGTGCTGGATCCCCAACGGGCGACTTTGTAGAATGTCTATGGGATGGCTTTTTAGAGCAGCTCATGGTTGAGCCCACTAGGGATCAGCCATTCAACCATGGCTGACAGGAGAAGTCAAAGTCAACATGAAAGCCAAAGGGAAGGCATATCATAGATTAGAGGATTGGGAAGCTTTTAAAAACCAAAAGAGGGGATTCATAAAGAAGAAAAATATGAAATACAAAAGTAAGCTGGCCAATAACAATAGAGGATACAAAACATTTCTTCGGATATATAAAGTGCAAATGAGGAGTGAGAGTAAATATTGGACTGCTGTAAAATGATGCTGGAGAGGTAGTAATGAGGGATAAGGAAATGGCAGATGAACCCAATAAGTACTGTGCATCAATCTTCTCTATGGAAAACACTAGAAGGATGCCAGAAGTTCGAGAGTGTGAGGGGCCAGAAGTGTGTGAAGTTGCCATTACTAGGGAGAAGGAGCTTGGGAAACTGAAAGGCCAGAAGGTCTGAAGGTGGATAAGTCCCCTGGACCCAGATGGTGTATACCCTAGGGTTCTAAAAGTGGTGACTGAAGAGATTGTGAGGGCATTAGTAAGGATCCTTCAAGAATCAATGAATTTTGGCATGGTTCCAGAGGACTGGAGAAATATCACTCCACTCCTCAAGAAGGAAGAGAGGCAGAAGAAAGGGAATTGTAGGCCTATTATTGATGCACCATCAATAACTCTCTGAGATGTGAGGTATCGGCTATTATTGACTAGAAGAAAGAACAAGCAGCAATTGACCACCATACTACATCCTGGAGACTGAGGGCAGGGCTCAGGCCCCAATTGCCTTTATACCGGGGTCTGTGGGAGGAGCCATGGTCAGTGGGAGGAGCCACAGGAGCAGTCAGTGGGGGGGGGGGGGGGGGCGTGTCCAGACAGGTATATGTAGTTCACCACAATTAGTCTGACCTCAGTGGTGGGGAAGATGTTGGAATTGATTGTTAAGGATGTAGTTAGAGACTAAAATAGACCACAGTCAGTATGATTTCCTTAAGGGAATATCTTGCCTGACAAATCTGCTGGAATTCTTTGAGGAAATAATGAGCAGGATAGACAAAGAAGAATTGATGGATGTTGTGTCAGAAGGCTTTTGACAAAGTGTCACACATGAGGCTGCCTAACAAGTTAATGGTATTACAGGAAAGATACTAACATGGTTACAGCAATGGCTGATTGGCAGAGGGGAAAAATGGGAATAGAATGAGACTTTCTGGTTGGCTGTCAGAGACTAGTAATGTTCCACAAGGGTCTGTGTTGATACTGTTTATTTTAATGCTACAATTTCAATTATGTGGATGATAGATTTGAAGGCTTTGTGCCAAGTTTGCGGATGATACAAAGATAGGTGGAGGGGCAAGTAGCTTTTAGGAAGCAGAGAGGTTATGGAAGGATTTAGGCAGATTAGGAGAACGGGCAAAGAAGTGGCAGATGGGATACAGTGTCGGGAAGTGTACGGTCATGTACTTAGGAGAAGAAATATAAACATAGACTATTTCCTAAATGGAAAGAAAATTCTAAAATCTGAGGTGCAAAGGGATTTGGGACTCCTTGTGCAGGATTCCCTAAATGGTAATTTGTTGGTTGAGTTTGTAGTGAGGAAGGCAAATGTGATATTTGCATTCATTTCAAGAGGACTAAAATATAAAAGCAAGTATGTAATGTTCAGGCTTTATAATGCACTGGTGAAGCCTCACCCTAGAGTATTGTCAGCAGTTTTAGGCCCCTTATCAAAGAAAGGATTTGTTGACATTGGAGACAATTCAAAGGAGGTTCGCAAATATGATTCTGAGATTGAAATGCTCATCATATGAGGAGCATTGTGCAGGAGTCTAAGACCAGAGGACACAGCCTCAGAATAGAGAGCAGTCCATTTAGAATGGAGATAAGGAGAAATTTCTTCAGCCAGAGAGTGCTGAATTTGTGGAATTCCTTGCCAGAGGTGGCTGTGAAGCCCAGTCAATGGGTATATTTAAGCCAGAGCTTGATAAATTCTTGATTAGTCACGATATGAAGTGATATGGGGAGAAGGCAGGGTCTTAGTGTCTTATCGTCCAAATGTTGGCCAATCCTACAAATACATATGCACAGAAGATCTGTTCTTGTAGACGTAAGTAGGTAAACTCCCATAAAAAAACAAACGTAAAGAAATAATTCATTGAATAAAAGACAATCCAAAATCGTGCAGCCCTGCACATATTAAACTCATGAGTGTGTGACAAAATAAGGTGAGAAATGGACTTAAAATCTGCTAATCCCTTGTCAAAGAAGAAAAGATCTCTTTCCTGCCCATCTGATGTACATTTATTACAGTATAACTCTTAATTAGCAGGTATTATAAAAACTCCCATTAAATGGTGTATCAGCAATTGCCTCCAGTCTCAAGTTTTTCTTTGTTCAGTGCTGCCTGTGTTCCCTTTTCCATCTTTACATTCATATGCCAATGTCTTCTCTTAGCCCTCTTCCCCTTTCTATTCTTTGTCTGATCTCTTCACTTCTCCTCTCCACTATGAACCCTCTTCCACCTGTGATATTTATTTGCATTCCAATAATTTAGAATCTCATTTAGAACATTGAACAGTGTAGCAGAGGACATTTCAAATAGATCTTGACTATTTATATATAATTTTACTGTCTATGCATAAGTGGGTCTTCAACATTCCTGTATAAAGTAATGGAAGATTAATTAGTCTGCAGAACTATGGAATTTGGTCTAAATCTGTCATGCACAGAATACCATCTGCTCACTTGTTGTACCAAAACAGGATGAAAGCCAGTCTTTAAGATGAAATCTGATATTGAAAATACTATCTTGACTTTAATAGCAATGGCATGAATTTATTTATTTAGTCATGGAATCATAAAGCTCTTCTATCCAATGAGTCACCAATGACCATCAAGTACTCAGTTATTCTAATTCATCATCAATCTTATTTTATTCCTATTCCTATTAATTCACCACTTAATCTAGATTAACCTACACATGAGGGGCTGCTTTCAGTGGCTAAATAAGTTACCAACCCACATGTTTTTGGGCTCTGTGAGCATTGTTATAGCAAATTCACAAGAGTGTAGAAAGAATTTACATTTAGTACATTTTAGTATATTATATTTTATGCAACTAATATTTATTACATTTCATACAAAGTGTGTATCTGATGTCATCCATGTTATGCAGTTGCATTTGATACTTTGTCTGCTATCATCATTAATAATCATCAGATTCTAGCATCTATACCCCAGTGGCAGCTATTCATTCCCAAATGGCAACTCTGCTTTTGCAAAATAGGTGTCTGTTCATGGGAGACAATGAACAGAGCTCTGATTGGTCCATCCATAGGGATGACTGTCGTACATTGATGGTCTCTGCCTTGCATCTCAGTTTATTTGTTTTTTTTAAGCCCATAACTCACAGTGAGACATCGGGGCGCTTCTGTAGCAGGCCTTCTTTACGAGGCCGAGTTGCTCACTTGACGCTCAACCCAGCGCGGATGGAAAGCATGCCAGGGGAGCCGGCTGGATTTGAACTCGCGAGCCTTCGCTCTGAAGTCCGGTGCTGATGCCACTACACCACCAGATGGCCACCTGTATCTCAGTAGATGAAGGAATCTGTACCACCAGGCATTGTCCACTGATATGGCACATCTAGATTGGAAAGGATGCACTCCTGGCTCCACATTAACTTTGCATGAGATAGAAGATGTGCCTCCAAACTGTCCCCATTTATGTTTTACAGGATGAAACTGATGTACCACCTCTCCCAAGCTGCTGAAAATTCCCCTTTCTATCCCCTTGGTTTAACTGTAGTCCACCTGTAAAATAAACCAGAGTAGATATGTAAGTTTGCGTATATGAAGCTTACACCTCTACTCTGGTCTATTTTACCCTTGCAATATCCTCCTTCAAGTTTGTGCATAGTGTCTGTAAGTACAACAATCTTTCTCTACCTCCTCTTCTGGGTAGTGGCATTCCCAGAAGGTGGGAATTAGGTGTTGAGGGATGGTTGTGTGGTTACATAGTAGCTTCTCAGATTCTGAAATGACGAAGGCTAGAAGAATACTGAGATATTTAGTGCATTATATTCTTAGGAAGGGGAGCCAAGCAGACATACAGACTTACATAGAAAGTACATTCCCATGATGTCAGGGAAGGAGATGTGTTGAATGTCTTGGAGACATATCAATACTCCTCCTCAAGCCTAGTGAGTTGTTAAAACTAGAAGGATTCTCTCCAGATCATTATGGCAATTCCTACTGTGGATCACAATATCTTGTAAAGGATTGGGCAAAGTTAATTTCCAAATGGCATAATGAGGACAAAATCACACTGCAATTGCTGAAAGAGTGTGTGAGTTGTTAAGCAGAACTACAACAATGAAAAGCGACAAATGGCATTTGGAGAATAATTGCTGCTATGTGTATGTGAGTGTGTGGTTCTACCTGTCTGTATCGATGTAAGTGTGCTCCATCACTCCTCAGTGACAAATTAAGTGAAGTAATTTACTTTCTTTCTGCAATGTTCCCAAATGCTGGTAATTCAGTCCTGGTACTTAGTTAAACAGTCATTACTGCTCTATTCTCTTAATCTCTTCTCTAGAATCTACTGACACATAGACACATTCTTTATCCACTAGGATACAAAGGTCTGTGTTTGTAAAGCATTTGGTGAGGATACTCCACTAGTGACTTCCTTACTACTATTTCAATACAGCACCACAGAATTTTTTAAGGGCAGCAAAAGAGTAAAAATAAGGACTTACATACTCACAAAAAGAAGATGAGAAACCAAAGTGGAATAGACTTAACATAATTGTTAAAAGAACTAGAAGAATGATGAAGAAAAGAAATGGGAGAAGCAGAACCTCTATTCCATTTAAACAGTCAAGGGCAGCTTCTATCCTGCTGTTATAAAGAGTCTTGAAAGCTTCTCTTGTATGATAAGTAAGTCTCTTGACCTTCCAATCTGCTTCATGATGATATTGCAACTTATTGTTGTCCTTGCATCTACTTCACTTTCTTCTGCATTCTATTATTGCTTTTCCTTTACCTTAACATACAAATGTGATGAAATGACCTATATGGATGACAAACAAAACAAAGTTTTTTTGACAGTAATAAACCAGTTTATCAATTCTTTTAGATGTGTACTTGTAGAGCTGTGATCTGCAGAGAAATTAATTTGGCAATTAACCTGGATTAGTTGTGTGTCACTTTTTTGTCTGGGTATGAATAGCTAAGTAGCTTCCTTTTGTGTGACAAAGTTAATATAATTCTATGAGTCTTCCTTTCATACTCACCAATACACTGGTTTGGTAAAGAAGTACTTGAGGTAAATTGGCATAAAAATGGATTGGCAAATGCTGAATCATCAGTCTGCATGACTCTTGATTTAACAAGGAAAAGGAAGCATTTATTAAGGAAATAAAATGTACAGAGCGATCGAGAGGCAGTATCATGTTGGACCAACAGATGCATGTTATTTGTGCAACATGGTTTTCATTTTTGTTGCTTCAGGATGATCCAATTTTAGGAGAATGGAGGTGGAGGGGATCAGTAGCTTTAAATTCCTTGGTGTTAACGTATCAGTGAATCTGTCTTGGGACCAGCACATAAGTGTCATCACAAAGAAGGCATTACAGTCGCTCTACTTACTTAGAAGTTTACGTAGCTTCAGAATGTCATCTAAAGCTTTGATTAATAGAGAGTGCACAATAAAGGGTGTCCTAACTGGTTGTATTATGGCCTGGTATGGAAGCACCACTGCCCAGGAATGGAAAATACTACAGAAAGTGATGGATACAGCCCTGTCCATCATAGGTAAAGCCCTTCCCACAAATGAGTACAGTTAGATGGAGTACTGCTACAAGTAAGCAGCATCCATCATCAGAAGACTTCCAGCATCCAGGCCATGTTCCCTTCTCACTACTTCAATTGGACAGGAGCCTCTGAAGCCTTAGGGCCCACACCACCAGGTGCAGGAACAGTTATTATCCAATAACCATCTTGATCCTGAAACGGCATGGATAACTTCATTCAACACTTCTCTGATTTTATGATCTACTGACTCAGTTTCAACAACTATAACTCATAATCTCAGTATTATTTCTATTTACACAGCTGGTCTTCTTCTGCACATTGGTTGTTCATCAACCTTTGTTTATGTTGAGTTTTCTTGTTAAATTCTTTTGGATTTCTTTTTTCTTGTAAATGCCTCAGGAAAATGAATCTCAACATACTACATGGTAAGATATACATAGTTTGATAATAAATTTACCTTGAACTTTGAATTTTGAAGCCATTTTGTTCAGAGAGCGGTGGTGATGGTATTTTTCAGCCTGAAGTTTGTTAATCAACTGAAATTCACATATTAGAATTTAACTGAAACAAATACATAGTGGTACCTACTAGAAAATTAAACCAGTGCAAGACATACACAGTAAAGGGCAAGGCCCTGGGTAACCTATTGAACAGAGAGACCTAGAGACATAAGTACGTAGTTTCCTGCAGTTGCAACACAGGTAGACAGGATGTCAGAGAAGCTATATGGTATGCTTGCCTTCATTGCTGTGGCATTGAACACAAGAGTTTGTATGAAGCATTCCTTAGGCTGCACTTGGAGCCTTGAGAATAGTTCTCATTGCTACAGGAAGGATGTGATAAAACAGCAGTTTTCATTGTTACAGGAAGGATTGATTAAGCAAGAGAAGATGCATCAAAATAACAAGAAATTTCACTAGAATGGAGGGTTTGTGTTGTAACAAGAGATTGGATAAGCTCGGTCTGTCTTTCCTGGAGTGAAGGACTTCAGGATGAATTTATAGAAAAAAATCATACAAAATTATAAGAGGCATCATCATTGATACATGTGTAAATGGTTATATTCTTTTCCCTGTGGTAAATAGATTACATAATTTAAAGGTAAGAGGGGAAAGATTTAAAGGGAAGTGGGGGGGGGGGGGTCTAGATTTTCACATATGTTGCTGGGTATGTGGAACAAGTTGCCAGAAGGGATTACACTTGCCGGTATATCTGAACATATATGTGGATAGGAGTATTTCAGAATAGTGGTTCTCAAAATGTTTGGGTTACCCCTCCTTTGTCTTCCAGACCATTTCCCCAGCAAAGTTTCCGCTAAGGTGTGCACATATGTATGCACACGCATCTTTTGCGACTAGTGCACAAAGGAATTTAAACTGCATACTAAATGTTGTCACCCGCTACCTTGTTCACATGTTAGGTAAACTTCACGATCATGAACAAACACATTTTCTTTTCCAGTTTCTGATGCAAACAGTGCTGACACATGGAATTTGCGATGATTTGTCTGCAGATTTTAGAACTGGCATATTTATACTGTTTTTATTGAAAGAAATTATCCAGTGCTACATGTTGTTTGACTGGGGGAAAAGTGCACAGCATAAGATTTTTGTCTATAATGTCATTATAAATAAGAGGGACCCCACCCACCCTCTCCCTTTCTGGCCATTACATGAAAGCTATAAAGAATGTTGATTTATGATACACAGTGAAAGAAAATATGAACTACAAATTCAAAGCAGTGTCAAATAATTGCAAAAAATTATTCAAATCTATCTAAAACTACAAATAAAATTACTTCTTAATTTAATGACAATAAAAACAATTTCATCAACAATGTTAGAATGTGCATTAGTATCCAAATATTCACTGCTTCAGTACTTCTTCACCTTTCAATGAGATGGATGGGCTTGGTGTCATAACATCAGGCTGATGTCACTCTGAAGAAATCTCAGAACTCCACGTTCAGACATTTGCAGTCTGCAACTATGATGTTGGAAAGGCAATAACGGACATCTTGACCTTTTTCCCAGCACAGTACAGCATTGAAAGAGTTCTTTCTGCAACCAAGTCTTGATACGGTTTTTTGAACAACACACACAAAATACTGGTGGAACACAGCAGGCCAGGCAGCATCTATAAGGAGAAGCACTGTCGACATTTTGGGCCTAGACCCTTCGTCAGGACTAGCTGAAAGGAAAGATAGTAAGAGATTTGAAAGTAGTGGGGGGAGGGGGAAATGCAAAATGATAGGAGAAGACCAGAGGGGGTGGGATGAAGCTAAGAGATGGAAAGGTGATTGACGAAAGTGATATAGAGATATGGTTTTTTGAACTTTGGCTTCAGTTCAAAGTCACTTTGTAGCAAGATCAGTTCTTCCTCCATAATTCCCGTCAATTCCTCATGACAAGTGTTCAGGAATTGACTTATTACTCAATCTAGAATTTTGTTTGAGGAGATCCTGAAATCTCTCTGACATATCTTTATGCAGCTCATTCAGGTGGGCACAGTGTACTTGAAGATCAGGTATTCCTTCTTTCTCTTCCAACTCAGAGAGGCTCTGAAATTGAAAAATGTCGTGACAGCCAATGTTACTCTTAAATAGAGTTAACTTGGGCACAAATGTCAAGACAACTGATATGGCATTGATAAGCTTCATAAAATTTCCTTGAAATAAAGATAGATTTCATTAAACTTTGCAAATAATTCTGACAAATAAGCAATGTTATGTCTAATAGTCTTGAGTAGATTACTGAATGAAGCACCTGAGTCTGCAAATCGTATGTTTCAAAAATCACAAAAAAGCAACTGAAGCAGTTTCCTTTTGAGAACTATCTGAGTTCTGTGTTCAACAGCAAACATTCAAGCTGTTCATCTTTCTCAATACAAAGCTCTTGAAATAGTTGCAAATTGTGAAAATGGGACATGAGTTTATTTACCACTGTGATAACAGATTTTATGATTTGTACAGCCAATCAGTTAGGTGTTTTTGTGACACGATATTGTCTGTGAATTACACAGTGAATGGTAAATATCTTTTATGAAGCGAACATAACTGAGAAGCAAAGATTTGTTGCCTGACAAAGTTGACTAATCCAACTGCACGACAAATTCTGTTGTCTTAAGTATGTTGTACAATGGTTCTTCCACATCCTCAGACATTTCCTTTAAAACCTTTGAACAGAGTTGTTGCTAAGCAAAATCATTTTAATTATTTTGTCTGGTGACTTATGCAAAGTTGCACTCAGAACTTCCCTTACTGCTGGCAGAATCAAATCACAAATAAGAGAAAATCTGCAGATGTTGGAAATCCAATCGACACACACAATATGCCGGAGGAACTCTGTAGGCTAGACAGCATCTATGGAAAAAAATACAGTCGACATTTCAGGCAGAGACCCTTTGGCAGGACAGTCTCAGCCCAAAATATCGACTGTATGTTTTTTCCATAGGTGCTGCCTGGCTTGCTGAGTTCCTCCAGTATTTTGTGTGTGTTACTGGCAGAATCAGTTTTTCTCCAATTGTTTGGGGTTTTCCAGATTTAGCAATGAACAATGAAATGTGGTGTGAAATGCACAAGCCATCACTCTTTCATTGTGAAGACTATTTGAAAGGGTAGGTTCTGAAATTTAGCCCATTGAATGCCAGTGCCCTTGAGTGGAATATCAGTATCTATTATCAAAGATCCTCACCATCCAGGCCGTGCTCTTTTCTCGTTGCTTGCATCAGGCAGAAGGTACAAGTGCCTCAGGACTCACACAACCAGGTTCAAGAACAGTTACTACCCCTCAACCATTAGACTCTTGAACAAAAGGGGATAACTACACATGTTTAAGGTCTCTTTTATCTTGTTATATCATGCTCATTATTTATTGCTGTTTATTTATATTTGCATTAGCACAGTTTGCTGTCCATTGATCCTGTTTACAGTTACTGTTCTACAGATTTGCTAAGTATGCCTGCAGAAAAAGAATCCGAGAGTTGTAAGTGGTAACATGGATGTACTCTGATAATAAACTTTTCTTTTGACTTTACCCTAATTCACAAAAACGACATCACTGCCTGATTAGAGTATGAGAATTGTACTCGCTAATTCAAGAGGCAAGGTGGCGGCAGTGCCCGACAGCTAAGTTTTGCAGGCAGTTCACAAAACTACTAGTCTATCTAAAAGATACACATTTTCTTCTGAACTTTGCTGCAGTCTGAAGCCCGTGATTCCTCCTTTAACGATCTTCTTTGGAACTGAGTACTGTAAACGATTTGGCACTTTTGCTAGGGGATTTGGTGAACGAGACTCCCAAGATGCAAGTATGGCTGGGGAGGCCATTGCTAGATGTGGACACTGTGTTTGTCCAGTCTCCCACTCTTCTCCCTACTACCATCGGGCGGGAGGTGAAGGAGTCTTGGCAAGTTCAGGAGCAGCCAGTGGGTTCCTGGACAGGTTCGCTGTCCTCAGCACTGCTCGGGCACAGCAGCTGTGGACTCACTTGCAGCAATCCTGCAATCATGTTTACTTTGTTACAGTATCTGTGTGATTTGATCAAGGCGTCAAGGCCGAGCATAAAGAATGAACTGCTGTTCAGCTCTCTACTCCGCAAGATTTATTCATTTCAACGCTGAACTGACTCTGCAGCTGTGGCCTACAGCAATCCGGCTCCTGTACTGGCTTCACTCACCTCAGTGCTGATCTGGCTCCATGGCTGTTTTGAGGACTCTGTAATTAATGTTCCGTGTGATATTTTTTACTTTTTATTGTTTGTGCTATGTCTGTGCAGAACTACATACCGATTAAATAAAAGCATGGACATGGAAGATGGCTTTAACTGGCATATTCTCACTTCAGCGAGAGTGAGGGAGAAAATAAACTATGGGTGCAGACAACAGATCAATACATCGTGCAGGAGGGAGGATCATTACTGTAAAAGAAATAGCTTCATACATTACACTTCCTCCCCCTTTAGATTAATGCAACATAAACTGTATATGTGCAAAGCATTCAATTTCTATTTCATAAACCCATATTTCAAATCACAGTAGCAGTTCGTAACTAACTTCACAGTTCTAAAGGTTCAGTCTTTTGGGTGTCGCTCTGTTTCTTTGACCTTTGGACCTGTGGAGTGGCATCGGTTTTGGTAGGTGTCTTGTCTAAGACAACGTACTCAGTTCTCAGTGCCACATTGCTGTCAGTGACGTGATCATCACTGAGAGGCAAGTCCAGGGACTGTAATGTGTCTGTCATGTTGGACGCTGTAAAATCAGGTGTGTTCTTCGGTTGAGCATCCAGTATCTGTTCCACATGATGTCTTCATGTCTGATCTCCAACATCCACTGCGTATGCCAGTGGTCTAATTCTTGTAGCCATCCTATTAGGTGTCCACTTATCTTTTCAGTAATCATGCGTTTGGACTTCCTGTCCAACCTTGAAATTCCATGCTGCTTCACTTGGTAACAGGCTGAACTGTTTATTCTGCACTTCTCTCCGTAGATCTGCTTTCAGGAGGTCTATGCGAGATCTCAGATTCCTGTTCATGAACAGCACTGCAGGTGTTTGATTTTTTTGGTGCATAAACAGAGTTCCAATACACAAAAAGGAAGCTGACCACCTTGTGCTGTAGAGAAATGTCCTCCTTGTCCGTCGCTTTAATGGACTTAATGAAGGTTCGGATAAACCTTTCAGCTAACTCATTCATTGCTGGGTGGTGAGGAGTAAACTTGAAATGTCTGATTCCATTTTCCTTCATGAACAGTTGGAATTCTTCTGACATGTATTGTGGTCTGTTGTCACTCATAATTCGTTCTGGTAAGCTGTTTCTGGTGAAGATAGTCCTCAGGGTGGAGACAGCCTTTGCTAACGCAGTTAACTTCATTGGTATAACCTTCAGCCACTTAGAATGACCATCCACAACAATCAGAAACATGGGGTCCATGAATGACCGAGCAAAGTCACTCTTTGCCATGGTGATGACAGCCACTCCTGCGGGTGTAACGCTGCCTGTCGGGGGTGCATTCACAACTTTTTGGCATCCTGAACAGCCTTTGGCCAAGTCTTTGATTTATTTTCTATTCCCTTCTCAAACTGATTAGCATTAGGCAGTTCTGAAAGCCTTTGGTTTAACTGCTGCCATTTGGACTGCAGCTGCCTGTTGATGCCACACTGAGAGCTTTGACTGAGTGCCAGTCTGGTCGGAATTTTCTCAACCGTTCACATCTGAAAAGTGCTGGCCCTCCACTTTTCAACACACAAAGCTCTAACTGCTGTGTTTGGCCTCCATATGTCATATTTAACTTCAGTTTGCCTTTAGGAGACACTTTTCACCTGTGTAGGTCTTTAACATCACTGTGGTGTTCTCTAATGATTTGTTAGAAAGCAGTCTGTTATAGTCAGCCTCTGGAATTATTGACCAAACTGTATCTAGCTCCATTTTCAGTTTTACATCAGACACATCTATTGTGATCCAGATAATTTTTCAGTTCTGCCAAAGGGTCTTAGCCTGAAACGTCGACTGTACTTTTTTGCATAAATGCTGCCTGGCCTGCAGAGTTCCTCCAGCATTTTGTACGTGTTCCTTGGATTTCCAGCATCTGCAGATTTTCTCTTGTTTGTCATATAATTTTGTGATCTGCTTCAATAATACTGTGCATTGCTTGGCATGTCAGCTCATCTTTGTCGGACTCTATGTTGTCTGATTCTGTTTCACATTCAGAAACCTTATGCATTTGCTTAGATTTGTGTTTGAGACTTCTCACTTGGTGGTGCTTTTTGTCTGCCTTGCATACTCTCTCTGTGACCTTCTCTGTGACACTTCCTGCAGACTTTTTCTTAGAACTAACAGTCATTTGTATCATGGTAAGATCTGCCACATCGATAACATGTTTGCTTTTTGCACCATTCAGGGACATTGTGTGCATTATACATTCTAACCGCCTTTTCTGTAGTTCTGCTACATCTTTTGCTGCAGTCTCCAACAATACTGTAATGCTTAATGACTATTCTACCATTAGTTCTCTTTCTGTCACTAGCTTTGTTTGAGCACTTAATGCATCAGAAAGTCCATCGGTAAAGTTACAGTACTGGGAAAGTTTGCACAGTTCTGCAATGTATTCAGAAAGGCTTTCATCCTTTGACTGGCTCCTTTTGTAAAATCTAAATCTCTCAGCCAGTGGTTTAGGGCTCAAGTGATTTTGTAAAATTGTACAATGTCATCAAACGTCTTGCTTGCTGGCTTTGCAGGGGTTACTAGGGTGTGCAAGAGATGTTCTTGGGCTCATTAAGCTAAGAAGCACATCAGCTTTACTTTGCTCCTCCATACTGTTTGCGTTACAACTCAGTTTAACCCTCTCAATATATGACTCCCAGCCTTCATTAGCACTATCAAATTTGTCAACTTTCCTGAATGAAGCCAGTGGCGCATTATTTTCACTTTGAATTCTGTGCATCTTCCACTGTTACTCACGCCTTCCTTTGGCTTTCTCCCTCGTGCAGTTCAACTCTCGCTGTTTTGTCCCGTAACTGTTGGTGCAGTTTGTGATATTTTCTGACTTTCAGGTTCATACTCATTGCTAGTTTGTTGTGTCTGTGCACACCACTACTGTGGATAGGGTGGTGAAGAAAGCTGTTGGTATGCTGGCCTTTATAAATCAGAGCATTGAGTATAGGAGTTGGAATGTAATGTTAAAGTTGTACAAGGCATTGGTAAGGCCGAATTTGGAGTATTGTGTACAGTTCTGGTCACCGAATTATAGGAAAGATGTCAACAAATTAGAGAGAGTACAGAGAAGATTTACTAGAATGTTACCTAGGTTTCAGCACCTAAGTTACAGGGAAAGGTTGAACAAGTTATGTCATTATTCTTTGGAGCGTAGAAGCTTGAGGGGGGACTTGATAGAGGTATTTAAAATTATGAGGGGGATAAATAGAGTTGATGTGGATAGGTTTTTTCCATTGAGAGTAGGGGAGATTCAAACAAGAGGACATGAGTTGAGAGTTAGGGGGCAAAAGTTTAAGGCTAGCACGAGGGGGAATTTCCTTACTCAGAGAGTGGTAGCTGTGTGGAACGAGCTTCCAGTAGAAGTGGTAGAGGCAGGTTCAGTATTGTCACTTAAAGTAAAATTGGATAGGTATATGGACTGGAAAGGAATGGAGGGTTATGGGCTGAGTGCGGGCCAGTGGGACTAGGTGAGAGTAAGCGTTCGGCACAGACTAGAAGGGCTGAGATGGCCTGTTTCCATGCTGTAATTGTTATATGGTTATATGGTTAAATATCAATTAAATAAAAGCATGGATGCGGGAGATGTCTTTAACTGGTATATTCACATTGCAGCGAGAGAGAGAGCAATGAGCATGTGTAGAGAACAGAGTTTGCACAGACAACAGATCAATATATAGCGCTGGGGGGGGGGGGGGGTGTCATTGCTGTAAAAGAAATAGGTCCATACATTACTTTGCATGACTTATTCTTTTTTCACACAGTGGGTGTTTGATGGTCTTTGTTGTGTGGTGTTTTTAATGGGTTCCATAGCACTTCTTTGTTTTGTGACTGTTTTCAAGGAGACAGATCTCAAGGTTTCATACAGTATACATACCTTGATAATAAATGTACTTTGAACTTTGTATTACAGTAGTGATCGGCGATAAAGTTCAAGCTGCGCCTGGAAATAACGCAATTTCTTCAGTCCAGATTTCTCATAACAAGTCAAGTACAGAAAGGTCACAATGGTTTTCAACAGCTATAATGCACCTCAATCAAAGTCTAAAAGAACAGTGGGTTAGCAAGAGATGAGATGATTACATGATTATTGTATCAATTATGAGACACTGAGGACCAAATGCTTATAATAAGTAATTCATTTCTTAAATTAAGCCTGTATGCCCTGAGCTGACCCCCTTGCTACTGAGTTCCCTCACCCCACCACACCCTTAGAAACTCCCACAACCCCTGCAAGGGGTACAGAGGCATATCGCCCACTTTGGGAACTCACTTCACCCATTGCTTTAGATGGATGTGGACCAAATGCAGGCAAATGGGACTAGCCTAGGCAGGCATCTTGGTTGGCATATTAGAGTTGTGCCGAAGGGCCGGTTTCCCTGCTGTATAGCTCTCTGAATCTAAACACATCATTATAGTTTTATTAGCTAGTCATGCAATTATAATTACTTAGGGAAATAAAATTCACTATGATAATCTAGATTAGTATGATCAATGTTAATTTAGGCAATTTTAAGTGTATGTGTGAGAAAGATATATCTTTCACATCTTTCTAAAGGGATTTCAGACATTAATCCCTCTTTTCTTTCTCTAGAGCTGCTGTCTAACATAACGAGTCTTTCCAGCATCTCTCTCTGGTTTTATTTCTGGCTTCCTGATGCACCATCAATAACTCTGAGACGTGGGTTAAGGTAGGCTTTTATTGGCTGGAAGAAAGCACAAGCAGCAAGTGACCACCACACAACATCCTGGAGACTGAGGGAGGAGCAGTGCCTCCAATCGCCTTCATACCGGGGTCTGTGGGAGGAGCCACAGGAGCAGTCAGCAGGGGGGGTGTGTCCAGACAGGTATATGTAGTTCACCACATTTCCAATACCCGCTGAATCTAACTTACTGATTAAATACATATTCTGTATATTCAGTTATTTTTTTTCTGGCTATTATGTCGAGACTACTGCCCACCATTTTCTTTATCTCACTGACCCCAAAAGTATGAAGTAAATAGGATATTTACACAATAGCATATCAGTTAGCATCATGATATTAGACTAACGTCAGTGACCCAGGTTCAGCTCCACCGCTGTCCGTAAGGAATTTGTGCATTCTTCCTGTAAATATCTGGAATTTCTCCAGGTGCCCTGTTTTTTTTTTACGCATTCCAGAGATTAGTAGGGTAATTGGGCACATGCTCTTTGGGCCTGTTACCATGCAATGCCACTAAACAAAAAACAACAAATGGTTTCTATTTTTAAATGTAGAGTAGCTACATAATGCACATTACACTAAATCTGTCTCTGATGTGTGTTTTGGGCCTCCACATAATTTCTACTAGAGGTAACTGATAGTGGTAAAGAGAATACATCCTGTTTGTGAAGCACTCTTCCAGTCAAAACATTTAAGGGTCTGCATGCTGGTAAGGCTTCTACTCACAGTCCCAGTGACATGATTTTAATCTCCACATTTGGTGCCCTCTGCTTTGAATTTGAAAGTTCACCCTGAAATCGTGTAGACTCCCTCCAACTACTCTAGTTCCCTCCCACATTTGAGCGAAGTGCAGGTTTTTAGGTTAATTGTCACTGATGTGTAAGTAGTTGGTTGATTCTGAGAGGAGTTAAGGGTATGTGAGAATAAACTGGGATTATTGTCAATAGATCCTTGATGGTTGATGTGGACTCAGTAGGCCTAAGGCCTGTTTCCATGCTGTATGATTCTATGACTATAAGCTATGAGCCTACACTGGGCTTGAATAAATTAACTGTTTTAATTTATGCTGAATATTCCTTTATTGTATCTCCTTCAGAACCTTAAAAGCAATTCAACCTCTAAAACTCTGGCTAGGGCACATCTGTAGTTTTGCATTCAATCTTGGTTGCTCCATTAGACACGGGATGCTTAGGCTTTGGAGATGTTGCAGATGTTATGGGAATGTTGCCTGGATTAGAGGGCAAGTGATATAAGGAGAGGTTGGACAAAGTTGGATTGTTTTCTCTCGAGCAGCGGAGACCAATGGAAGATCAGGTAGTAGCCTGTAAGACTTTGACAGTCTTAGACAGAGTAAGGCATAGGCAAAGTAGACAGTCATTAGCTCTATCTGAGTCAAAGCACTACATACTACAGGGCATCCAATTAAAGACAGAGGGGATACGTTCAAAGTAGAAGTGTAGGGTAAGTTTTTTTAATCAGAGAGTGGGTGCCTGGAATGTAGTGCCACAACTGGTAGCGAAAGCAAATATAATTGACACATTCAAGTGCCTCTTAGTAAGTGCATGAATGTGCAGGGAAGGAAGGGATATGGATATTTGTAGGAGGAAGGGATTAGTTCAGTTAGGCATTTAATTACTGATTTAATTAGTTCAGCACAATATTGTGGGCCATAGGGCCTGTTTCTGTGCTGCGCTGTTCTATTTTCAATAGGTTCAAGAGGTATATTTAAGGTCAGACAGATGTATACAATATATATCCTGAAATCCTTTTTCTTTGCAAACATCCACAAAAGAGGCGTGCCCCAAAGAATGAATGACAGTTAAAACATCAGAACCCCAAAGCCCCCCAGTTCTACCCTCCCACGCACAGGCAGCAACAAGGCAATGACCACCCACCCATCCCTGGTAGCTAACTCGCTGCTCCCGATGTTCCCTGCTCTCCGCTGATGCTTCAGTCAGGGGCACCCGCTAGAATCAGCCCGTCTCCAGAGCCACGAATATCCGGAACCCAGCAGGCGTGCTCGCCTTCCAGGCAGTGTCCTTGAGATATCAAAAAGCGGCCCTGAGGGCGGGTCCCATTCCCACAAAGAATCAAAATCAGGCCAGGGTTTTCAAAAGAACCTTGGAAAGGGAAAAAAAGAGATATCAAAGATAGAAGTGGAGCTGTTTCCAAAGATGCAAGCAGAGGAGTTGCCATTTAGAGACATTCTGTAGCATTATAACTACAAAGCTAATACATGAACCAAGATACAGAAAAAAATGTTGTTAAAGACTTAAGTTTGAGCACTATGTTGCAGCTGAGGCTTTTGATTCCCAGTGATCAAAGGCATAAGATAAAGAAACAGGAAAATAAAATCCTGAAGTATTACATTTTAAACCAATTACTTGATGCTACTTCTGAAATAGCTAAGGATCTATGTTTCTGCATGTGTGTGTGTATGTGTATATATATAAAGGGGACAAGCTAAGTCTAACTCTTGGCCTTCACATGTGGCTTAGCTACTAAGCCTGGAGAAATCATTTCTACTCACAGGATAAGGGGCAAACGTGAGTTACTAGCACCTTAAAACCAGTCGCTTCAGACAAATGGGGCTCATCAACTGTGGTTGGCAGCTCATCCAGGAGAAGGAAAACTCTGCTGCCTCGTGGAAGCCACCCATGAGGAAGGCTCTGGGAGTAAACACCGAGGGGAAAGCCTGGAACTGGAGTCCCTCATGCAGGTCCATGTGGAGATCAATGCTGACTGGCAACTCCTGCAACACTGCTGGTACCCAACAGTATCTGCTGTGCTGGAGACTGGGAGCTTGCTACATGGGGGACAGCTTGCTCTCCATATCGTACTGCCCAGGCTTATATAGGGTTCAACATCCATGTTTGACCCCTACCAATGGAGGCCTCACTCACCCACTCACTAAATTATGCATGAGGCTATGGTTAGTGAAATAATCATAAGCAAATTCCTCTTAAAGTTTGGAATCAAAGATGAAGCAATTCAAATATGACTTGAGCGAGATTATGATTTTTTTTTCCTGGCCATCCTGAGGTTGCTTTCCATCTTGTAACTTTTCTTTGATAGTTGGTCATCTGAATTCTTAGTGACTTGATCTGTTATCTCACCCACACAATGCTTGCCCATACAATAACTTTGGTATCTGGGACCATATTACCCCTTCATTTTCATTGATTTCTTCATACAATCCATGAGAAGGTCATGGAGAAGCATCATAGTACTTGCACGCCATCTACATTTTGCATGCATTAGGGTTGGCAGAAAGGTTTTGTAGATGATCTGTTTTCATTGCTGGTTGATGCCCTTCCACACATTTGCATCAAAAGCCATCCTTTGCAATTTATCAAACATGTGAGTGCATGAATTTTCAGAAGGCATTTGAAAAGTCTGTCAGAAAGATCTAAATGCTAATTCTTAAATTCAAGGAAAGTGAAGCAAATTATACACTTGGCTGAGAAATTAACTAGTGTCAGAAAATGGACAACTAGTTAAATTGATAGGATGTATCTAGTGGTGCCCAGCTGGTACCTGTGCTGGGACAGCAACTCTTTGGTGCATTTCCAAATGAGTCAAGGTGATGAGGTAATGAGTCATGTTGTCCAGTTTGTCAAAGACCTAACAGTTGCATCATAAACAGTATGGACGCAATTATTAACTTGGATAAATGCAAATTGATCAAATGAATAGACAAAACTGTGGCAAATGACTTGCAGTGTAGGTAAATACAGGGGCATTCAGTTTGGACCTAGGACTTTAGATCGGAGTATTTTAAAACTGATGAAAATGTCAGGAGATAGTTGTGGATGTGCAGACACATCCATCAGTTATTTAAATGTGATTGGGCTCAGCTGCAACAGAGTCCAAATAATGAATATATCGTTCAATAATATTTCACAAATGAGTGCTTTTGCACATGGGTTGTTACCACAGATGAACTCCCAGGATCTAACACCACAGTTAACAGCAGTTGCTGTAAATTTTAAATTTTAAATGAGCAAAAGTTTTAATTTTTAAGTGGTTGCAGGAATATTAAAATCCTGTAATAAAATGACTTTCAAATTGAACAGGCCAGGCCAGGTTTTGAAGAATGGCACTCACTGTGCATTACAACTTTTGAGAACTTTTGAACTTCAGATTTTGATTTTGAATGATCCTTTGCAATATGGTCCTCTCCAGGGATTAGCGGCATGGTAGAGCAGGCAAAATCACAAATACAGAAGTTCTTTAGCCAATCAGACTAAGGATCCTTACTGAAATGCACAGCAGGCATGGGAGGGGATGACAGTGGTTTTTGAACCCTGAAAGCTCATGAGTTTGTAAAATAAGTGAATATAAAAATAATGTAGAAGATTGCAAAGGTGTCTAACCTGGAGGCTTGGCTTTCATGGGCAACGGATCAGGATTCAGGGTAGTGGGTTAGACAGTTAAAATGTCAACAAGGATGCTGTCCTCAGAATTGGGCATCACAGTAGCACAGTGGTTGGCGTGATGCTATTACAGCTCAGGTTGTTCTGAGTTCGGAGTTCAATTCCAGCATCATTCTGTAAGGAGTCTCTGCATGTGGTATGTGTGGGTTTTCTCCAACTCCTCCAGTTCCCTCCCACATTCCAAATACGTATCTGGCAGGTTAATTGGTCACTGTAAATTGTCTTGTGGTTAGGTTAGCGTTAGTTGGGTTTGTTGGGTGATGCTGGGGTGGTGTGGCTTGATGGGCCGGAAAAACCTACTCCAATTTGTATCACTAAATAAAACTAAATTAAATGAATAAAATTAACAAGCATTTTAAATTTAAATCTGACAGGCAGAATTTTCCAAACATCTGGAAAGTCAGCAACTAAAGGGAAGAGAGACTCACCAGATCCAGGAGCTACACAACGAACATTACCTCATTGTATGTTTTTTGCATTATTCATTTGTTTAATAATTTATCATTAATTTTTAATGTTTTGCACTGTAGAATGCTACAAAGCAACAAACTTGACACCATTGATGAAGGTAGAGCAGTGGATGCAGTGTATATGGATTTCAGTAAACATTTGAAAAGGTTCCCCATGCAAGGCTCATTCAGAAAGTAAGGAAGCATGGGATCCAAGGGGACTTTGCTTTGTGGGTCCAGAAATGGGTTGCCTACAGAAGGCAAAAAGTGGTTCATATTCTACATGGAGGTTGGTGACCAGTGGTGTTCCACAGGGATCTGTTCTGGGACCCCTCTTTGTGATTTTTATAAATAACCTGGGTGGGTTAGTAAATTTGCTGATGACACAAAGGTTGGGGGTGTTGTGGATAGTCTGGAGGGTTGTCAAAGGTTACAAGCAGGACATTGACAGAAAGCAGAACTGGGCTGAGAAGTGGCCAATGGATTTCAATCTAGATAAGTGTGAAGTGGTTCATTTTTGTAGGTCAAATTTGAAGACAGAATATAATATTAATGGTAAGACTCTTGGCAGTGTGGAGGATCAGCAAGTTCTTGGGGTCTGTGTCCATAGGGCACTCAAAACTGCAGCGCAGTTTGACAGTGTTGTTAAGAAGGCGTATGGTGTAATGGCCTTCATCAATCATGAGATTGAGTTCAAGAGCTATGAGGTAATGTTAAAGCTACAGTATATAAGACCTTAGTTAGAACCCACTTGGAATACTGTGTTCAGTTCTGGTCACCTCACTACAGGAAGGATGTGGATACTATAGAGTGAGTGCAGAGGAGATTTGCAAGGTTGTTGCCTGAATTGGAGAGTGTGCCTTATGAGAACAAGTTTAATTAACTTGACCTTTTCTCCTTGGAGTGATGGAGGATGAGAGGTGACCTGATAGAAGTGTATAAAATGATGAGAGGCATTGATTGCGTGGATAACCAGAGGCTTTTACCCAAGGCTGAAATAGCTAACACAAGGGGGCTTAGTTTTAAGGTGCTTGAAAGTAGGTACAAGGGGGATGTCAGAGGTAAGTTTTTCACACAGAGAGTGGTGAATGTGTGGAATGCATTGCCAACGATGGTGGTAGAGGGAGATACAATAGGGTCTTTTAAGAGACTCTTAGATAGGTACATGGACCTTAGAAAAATAGAGGGCTATGTGGTAGGGAAATTCTAGTCAGTTTCTAGAGTAGGTTACATGGTGGACACAACAGTGTGGGCCAAAAGGCCTGTAATATGTGTAGATTTCTATGTTCTATGTTTGATATGTCAGTGATGATAAACCTAACTTTGATTCTGATTCTAATCTTACTTACTTCCCTGTCCATGTCCATGATAAACTTACATGAGATCTGTTGATTTCCTTGGCCTTCAGGGACAAACTTCATCTCTCTAGTTACCCTTCTCTTACATTTAAAAACTCTTTCAGGTTACTTCTTTAATTAGCTGCCAGGGATATTACATGTACTCTTTTTTTAGCCTTCTTAGTGCTCTTCTTAAATCTATTCAAGGGATGTGATTGGTCCCAGTTGCCTATGCCTGACATATGTACATATATCTTCTTTTTCTTGACAAAATCCTTTAATATCCCCTGTCAGCTAGGGTTCTCTAATCTGGCTAGCCATGTTCTTCAATCTAACAGGAATGTGTTGGCCCAGCACGCTCCCCGTCTCACTGTTAAAAGCCTCTCATTCACCAGACCTCGATTTATAGTCTCCGCTGATCAATCTTTGCACATTCTTATCCTAATGCATTTCTTGACCTACTTTCTTTCTTGTGGCTAAAAAGTCCACTGTTCACAATAATAACAGAAAAGTGATTTAGGCTGGAAAATAAAATGAAATCTAGACTTCATTACCACTGCTTTTAGTGTCAATCAGAGTGGAATATTAATATAATTTATAACTAGTAATTTAATATGACTTACATTCAAAATATAATTAAGAACAGCCTTCAAAGATCACATGATCTGCTCAATATAAGCTAGCTTTCATCAGCTTTATAAATTAATTTGAAATAAGAACTGGTTCATTATTATGAGGATACATGATCATTAGTAGCTTAAGACTGAAATCATATTTTTTACAAGTACTTAATATGTTCATGTAGCAAAGTCCAATCTTGTTTTTACAGATTTATTTATTTATTTTGAATAGATTAGCATTTAATAATTATAACAATGGTCGGTCATAAACTAATAGCCTAGACTTGTTCAAAAGCCATATTTTGCTCTGTAGTTCAGACTGCCAGATTTGTTGATGACTTTCAGTTTGTACTGCTGATAAATACACTTAGTGGTCTCTTCAATAGGTATGCCTTGACTGCTGTAGCCCATCCACTTTAAGGTTTGACATATTGTGCATTCAGAGATGCTCTTCTGCACACCGCTGTTGTAACATGTGTTTATTAGGGTTATTGTCACCTTCCTGTCAGCCTAACCTCACAGAACTTTGGTTTTCAGCATTTTCACTCACAGAACTGCTGCTCGTTAGATTTTTTTTGTGTATCTCTTTCTGCAAACTCTAAATACTCTAGTGCATGAAAATCCAGGCAATCAGCAGTTTCGGAGGTACTCAAACCATCTCATCTGGCAACACTATCATTCCACAGTCAAAGTCACTTAGATCACACTTCTTCCCCCTACTGATGTTTGGTCTGAACAAGAATTCAACAATCTAACCATGTCTGTGTTGAACATGTATTTTACATTTTAAATTAATATTATTGTCATTTATTATGGAGACTATTAAAATCATGCTTAATGATGATCACCTCACACCCCATTAATATATTGCAAGTAGCTCTGTCCAAACCTTCACACCCACAATATTCAAAAAACTGAAATAACTTGTTGAACTATGATACTACAACACAAAATTGGCACTGAAACATCTCAGCCTGTTTTCTTGACTGCTCACGGATCCTGAGGGTTGAAGGAAGGAAAATCCAATTAAGGAAAAATCCATTGAAGGAAAATCCAATTAAGTATGTCTTGCAATGAAATCATATGTTTCCCCATCAACAGCAATCAGAAACAAATAATTGATTTACCTGCAAGAATAGTACTTGTCTCAAGGTAGTATACTGAAGGAAAATTTGACTGATTTGTCTCTGAATTTCAACAATAGGATGCTGTATTAAAACTACTCATAGCTAACAAGAAGATAGCTAACACTGTAAGATAGAAGGTGGTACAAGAAAAGGAAATAATGTAATTAGTAAATTAAAATCATAAATTGGGGGAAGGATGATTTCATATTCATGACAAGATTTGGCAAAAGTAGACTACAAACAACTACTTGTAAGTATGTGTACATTGGACAAGTGGGTATCATTCAAAGGAGAAATAGTGAGAATTCAGGGCCAAAATATTCTCATAAGGGTGATATGTACAAAGAACAAAATCAATAAACCCTGCACATCACGCCTTTGTGAGGATTGACAGGTAAAGAGAAAGGAGGGACTCGTCAGTTCTCCAGCTAAAGGTGGCCTCATTATAGAACTTAATGGCCCAGGGTAAGAATGAATTCATATAGTGCTCTTTGGAGCAGTGCAGTTCGGTGCAGTGGAGATGCGCGATGATGTTGCTGAGGAAGAGGATTTCATTATGAAAAGAGATTGTACAGACTGATTTTCATTTCCCTGGGGTGGAGGAGACTTGATTAAGGTATACAAAATTCTGAGGGACCTCCAGTTGGTAGGATAGATAATATGAAGATTTAGAGTAATGCAAAACCCATGTATCTATCTTTTGTCTGCCTGTATGGTATTTTTGTTGTGTATTATTATGGGTAACTTGTCACTTGGATTGAGGCATGTTAGAAGCAAATGAGTATACTCATGTATGCTTTCTTTGTCCTAATTAGTCAGTGGATTAGTCTTGTTGAGAGTTTGAGACAACCAGGGAATGATTTTGTAGATCACTTATTTCATTAATTATGTTTAATTACGCTAATCTGGAATGCACTGCCTGAAAGGGTGGGGAGGCAGGCACTCTTACAACATCTAAAAAGTATTTATTAGATCATTTGAACCAACAAGGTATGGAAACCTCTGGAATGGTAAAGGAGCATAGATGGGTGGGCTATTATGGAAAGTCTTTCCTACTTTTACATTCCATCTGTTCTTGATATCCCTTAGTATCAATTATGATTTAGCTAGTTTTAATTTTTTTATCATGAAAATTAAGCCAAAGAAGTTAGTTAAAATCTCCTTTATTTCTCTATTTCCCATTATTAATTCTCTGGTGTCATCCTCTGAGAAACTTCCTTTTTATTTATCTGTATAAACTTGTACTATCTGCTTTTATATTAATCGCTAGTTTACTCTCATAGTCATGAAGCCATTATAAAAAATAATAATATTGAGGATGATTCACCAGCATCATCATAAAGATGATATTACCATTGCTCAGTTAATTGATTTGATTGGCTTGGAGGGAGGAGGAGGATGTAAATTCCCTTATAAACAAGACTTTGTTAGTATTTGATTTTCTTATTAATTAATACATGTCCAACTGAGATAACAGCATAAGGAGTATTCTTACAGAATACTTCAAATAAAACACTTGTAAAGGTTTTCAATTATATAGTTATAAAATCATAGAAACAGTTAAGAAATATGGAAACAATATTTGGTGGCATCATGTAAGCATGCAGGTATTAAACTTATGACTTAATGATTCAGAGCTTAATTTTGCAGTGGACAGTACTAACATTACTAATTTTCCAAAGCATCTGTTTAGCAGTCACTTTTCATGCCAAAATTGTGTGAAGGATAATACACCAAAACACCAAACAATTAACTTATTTAGGAAGTATTCAGGCTACTTGATATGTCCAGCACAGCAAATAATTTTGTCTGATGGATCTCATTTATCAGTCCATGTACTAAAAGATCCTGCAGTCCTTGATCTGAAAATGTCAGGAGGTTGCACAGTTGTCTGTCTCTTCAGACTAAGCACATATTCCTTCTAGGGAATATCACTAGGTTTATCCCCTCTAGTCCTTAATTGCACCTGCCAAACTTGTAGATCTCAAAGGTGCAGAATTAACATGTCCTTTGATGATCTTATGCGCAATCTCATAAATTCTCAACTTACAGCAATGTCTGATACAGTAATGTATCAAAATGCATTCTGTTCAGTATGCTTGATTCTTAAACATGCACTTTCACTCACTACATCCTTTGTAATCTTCTTGAACTACATGGATTGAGCAGCCTGCCAGCAATTATTCCAACAAAATATTTAGTTCTACTTTGCCAATTTGATACCCAGTTACTGTAAATTTCTTACTAATCCTTACTTATTCACAAATTTTCTTCCACCACACTCTCCTTCACATATTGCATCTTTGTTCCAGGGATTCAACATCTTTGCCATATTTCTTCAATCACAGTTGATATCAGTGATTTGACCTGCTTTGGGGGATGATTAAGTCTGGAAATACGATTCACATATTGTGTTTACCTTGAATCCCTATGGGTCTGTTTTGCCCCCTTGCCCATTTTTCCAGTACTTACACTTTTAGTTCAGTTACGTAAGAACATAGCAAATAGGAGCAGGAGTAGGCGAGCCTACTCCGCCATTCAATAAGATCATGGCTGATCTGGCCATGGACTCATCTCCACTTGCCTGCCTTTTCCCCGTAACCCTTAATTCCCCTACTATGCAAAAATCTATCCAACCTTGTCTTAAATATATTTACTGAAGTAGTGTCCACTGCTTCATTGGGCAGAGAATTCCACAGATTCTCCACTCTCTGGGAAAAGCAGTTCCTTCTCATCTCCATCCTAAATCTACTGCCCTGAAACTTGAGGTTATACACCCTAGCTTTAGTCTCACCTACCAGTGGAGACAACTTTCCTGCCTCTATTTTATCTATCCTTTTCATAATTTTATATGTTTCTATGAGATCGCTCAATCTTCTGAATTCGAGAGAGAACAGTCCCAGGCGACTCAATCTCTCCTCATAGTCTAACCCTGTCATCTCTGCAATCAACCTATTGAACTTCCTCTGCACTGCCTCCAAAGTTAGTATAATCCTTCTTTAAGTGAGGAGACAAAAACTGCATGCCGTACTCCAGGACTTTCTTATGGAAGACCAGTGATCTTAACAAAGGTGTGGAGTTCAAAGTTGCTGAACCGGTGAGAAATGGAGCTTATCAGTTGCCATTAAAAATGTGAATGTCTGTAACTGAAGTAGAGAATGGGTAAAAGTTGGACATTTCCTTCAGTTCCTTTCCTATAACTGGAGCAAGTAATTCAGTGGTGTTGACAGACACATGTATATCTAAAGCTGATTGTTATTCCCCAGTATTCATTGTTCTATGTAACTATTTTACAGATTAACAACAAATATTAGCCAGGAAAAGGTGGGACTGAATGGAATATGTTTTTTTTTCCTTCAGAAGAAGTACTTCCAGTCCTACTTATGATCAGGTAAATCTCACCGCTGGACCATAGAAGCATAGAACATTACAGCACAGAAACAGGCCTTTTGGCCCTTCTTGGTTGTGCCAAACCATTTTTCTGCCTAGTCCCACTGACCTGCACCTAGACCATATCCCTCCATACACCTCTCATCCATATACCTGTCCAAGTTTTTCTTAAATGTTAAAAGTGAGCCCGCATTTACTACTTCATCTGGCAGCTCATTCCACACTCCCACTACTCTCTGTGTGAAGAAGCTCCCCCTAATGTTCCCTTTAAACTTCTCCCTTTCCACCCTTAACCCATGTCCGCTGGTTCTTTTCTCCCCTAGCCTCAGTTGAAAAAGCCTGCTTGCATTCAATCTATCTATATCCATCATAATTTTATACACCTCTATCAAGTCTCCCCTCATTCTTCTATGCTCCTGGGAATAAAGTCCTAACCTATTCAGCCTTTCTCTGTAACTCAGTTTCTCAAGTCCCGGCAACATCCTTGTAAACCTTCTCTGCACTCTTTCAACCTTATTAATATCCTTCCTGTAATTAGGTGACCAAAACTGCACACAATGGAGTATGAGAAGTGAATATAAACTCACCTTACCTTACCTTCTTCACCTATATGTCATGAATCATTCCTTTGTTGCTTCTAATTGCATGTTTTTTTTGTATAGCAGTGAACAGAATTGTGCGTGTGACACACAAGTTCTCATACACCGACAAGTAGATTGTTTGGCTCTTTTTAATGAAAAGAGAAGGCAGTGTGTCGGAGGATGCCTCACTGATAAGGAAAACAATAGCTCTTCTTGGAACATAGTGCTGATTCTGATGGTATTGGTCAAGTTGGTAGTTATTTAGTTGCATTGAGCTGGACAATAGATACATTTTGACATTAACTAGTTCATCGAAGTTCAAAAAACTTCAAAGTAGATTTATTGTAAAAGTACATATATGTCACCATATACAACCTTGAGTTTCATTTTCTTACAGGCATACTCCATCTACCTTATTTCATAGAAAATTTAGGTTAATTCAAAAGGTAAAAGGTAGAACAGAGTGATCTAGGAATAATGGTTGCATAGTTCCCTGAAGCTGGAATCTCATGTGGATAGGGTGGTGAAGAAAGCTTTTGGTATGCTGGCATTTATAAATCAGAGCATTGAGTATAGGAGTTGGGATGTAATGTTAAAATTGTACAAGGCATTGGTGGAGGCCTTGGTTAAAATTGCATGTGGTCCAGGGAGAATTGCAAGTTTAAATTCAGAACTGGCTTGCCCATAGAACGTAGAGAGTAGTGGTGGAAACTTATCATTCTGGATGGAGATCTGTTACCAGTGATTTTCTGCAAGGATTGGTGCTGGGACCTCAGTGATTTGGATGAAAATGTAGATTGGTGGATTATCAGATTTGTAGATAACCCCAATATTGGTGCAGTTGTGGACAATGTAAAGGACTAACGTAAAATACAGCAGGATATGGATCCTTTCCAGATGCAGACAGAGAAGTGGCAGATGGAGTTCAATCATAGCAATTGTGAGGTGTTGCAATTTGAGAGGTCAAATGAAAAGAGAAAGTACTCAGTTAATGGTAGACATCTTAATGAAATTGAGGTACAGTGAGATCTTAGGACCTAGATCTAAAGTTCACTATAAGTGGACACACAACTGGATAAGGTGGTAAAGAAGATGTGTAGCATGCTTGTCTCACTGGTAGGAGTGTTGAGTATAAGAGTAGGGAAGTCATGTTGAGGCTATATACAACTTTAATCAGACTGCACTTGAAACATCAGGTGCAGTTTTGGTCTTTCTGTTAAAGAAAGGATGTGGACACTGTCGCGAGGGTGCAGAAGAGGTTTTCCAGTACGCTGTCTGGATTACAAGCTATGAGCAATAAGGAAAGATCAGCCAAACTTGAGTTGTTCTCCCTGAAGCAAGGGAGGTTGAGGAGAGACCTGACAATGATTCAAATACTTATGACAGGAACAGATAGGACAGACAGAATGGAGGATATGGATGATACATAGGAGGAGGACATTTCGTACTAATTTGCTTCAAGTTTGACACAGCATTATGAGACAAATGGTCTGTACAGTTCTACGTTCAATGATGTGTGGGCTCTTAAATTCAGCCACTCGCATTTTTTAAGATCTTTTTTGGAGATACAGCATTGTAACAGAACCATTGGGCCCAATGAACCATTATACTACCGTGTCACGTCATGTTGGTTGAGATGTTGTACAAAGAATATAGGCTTGAATAGGCTGTAAGGCATCTTGAATGTCCTTTCGATAATATCATTGCTTATTTGATCTTGGATGAGTGACCCTTCCCTGGTTCTTCCGCATTTCTCATGACTCTTCTGTTTACCAATTCTGACCATCTCATCCATGAATATGTTCAATAACTAAACCTCACCAGACCTCTGAGGTGAAGAATTAGAATGTTCACACCCCTCTGAAAGGAGAAATGTCTGCTCTTTGCTCTTCATTTTAAGTATGTCAGTTTGCCCCCCCCTAGATTTTCCCACAAGGAGCAACATTCTCAACGTTCTCTCAGGTTTCCTTCAAGTGTTTCTGCCCAAAATATCGGCTCCTTATCCCCTTCCATAGATTCTGTCTTCCCTGCTGAGTTCCTTCAGCATTTTGTGTATTACTCTGAATTTCCAGCAGCAACAGAAACTCTTTTGTTTGTGCATTAACTGACAATTACCTTTTTTGTTTCACTTAGCACCAAACATGCAATTTATACAATCTGGTTAAAAACAAGCACACAATTCATCCAAGACTAAATGTATGTGTGGCCACCCATCAGGTTTCTCTGGCAATCCCTAAATACTCATAGAATAGGAAAGGTAATATCTAGAAATAGGCGTCTATGATGGCCAGGCTTTCCTCTTGATCATCGCATCATCTGACATGGGGTCACCTTCTTCTGTGATGGTTTGTCTCCAGAGTATTTGCTGCATCTACTCCTTTAACCTTCATTTTTATCCTGTTTCTTATCATATTGAGCTGTTGGGCTTCAATTAACTTAGGACCGGCCAATGTCGGGCTCTCAGTGGCTCTGGTCCAAGGTTAAGAGCAGTATTATTATTTTTCTCTTCTACCACAGTTGTTCCTCATGTCACGTTCTTTGTTCTCCTGCAGTCAGGTCAGTTCAAGCCCACCAGTTCATTCAGGTCAGCAAAACACTGGATATAGGTTACTTTGGATTGCAGGCTGGACTTTTTTTTTATAATCCTTCCATTTCTATCTACCAAATAAAAGTTCATAAACCACTTCTTTTTTGGGATTATTGGTAGGGTCTTCGCCACATCCACGTTCTGTTCAAGCCTTCCCTGAGCAAAGATTATTTCATAATACAGTTTACAAAATGGAGGCCGCAAGAGCAGTCTCTCGGGATGGCAGCTTTTATTCCTTTGACTGCATGGCAAGAGCACAGACATCTGGTTTGTCTCCCTCCACTCTCGTTGATTCCTTCCCATTTGCCATTTTGCAGACTTTAGTTCCTTTGTGGTCAACAAAATAAAACTGATTTACAGCCACCTGAGAGCAGAGGTCCAACAGAAAGTGTGGGACTTAAAGAAGGGATGGTGACTGGAGTGAGGGCAGGGGTCTTAGGAACTCGTTCTGCCCAAGTGGAAAATCAAGATTCAGCTAAGTTACAGATGATGGAAAATGCCAGAGCAGTGTAATCAGGGAAGATCCTTGTTAGGTTAAATTCTAAATATTTACATCAGCTTTCTCTATTATATTCATTCCCATCAGATGTTTTGACATTCATATGAACAAGTCTATCAAAGTAGAGCTTAATGAGTTCATACCCTTATAATTTAGCCGAAGGACAAATAATTTCTGCATTTTGTTAAAATATGGTAATCTTCACTTTTGACAGAGTAATAAAATCATTCAGACATGGAAACAGGCCCTTCAGACATCATGTCCATATTGATCATTATCTTGATCTATACTAATTCTATTTACTTGCAACTTTCTATGTCTTGGTTATTTCAGCACCTATTTAGATGCTTCTTAAATGTTACAATCATATCTGCCTCTATGATATCCTCCAGCAGCGCATTTCAGATATCAACCACTCTGCAATCCACAAGAACATAGGAAATAGGAGCAGGTATAGGCCATCTGACCCATTGAGCCTGCCTCTCCATTAATAAGATCATGGCTGATCTGGCCGTGGACTCAGCTCCATCAACTGTCTTTTCCCATAAATTTTAATTCCCCTATTATGCAAAAATTCTGTCTATCTAACTGTGTTTTAAATATATTTAATGACATAGCCTCTGCTGCTTCCCAAGGCAGATGTTCACTTTATTTTGTGAAAAGCATTTCCTCTTCATCTCTGTCTCAAATTAATTCCATTGAACCTTGAGGCTGTCCCCTAGTTCTAATCTCATTTATCAGTGGCAACAACTTACCTATCCTTTTTATAATTTTATATTTTTCTATAATATTCTGTTTCATTCCTCTGAATTCTAAGGAGTGTAATCCCAAGTGATTCAATTTCCTTCAAAGTCTAATCCCCTTGTCTCAGGAATTAACTTGGTGAACATCCTCTGCACCAACTCCAAAGCCAGTATATCCTTCCTCAAGCAAGGAGATCAGAACTGCACACTGCACTCCAGGTGTGCCCTCACCAGTACCCTGTATAGTTGCAGCACAACCTCTCTGCTGTTAAATTCAATCCCTCCCACAATGTAAACCAGTGTTCTATCTGCTTCTTTGATAACCTGTTGCACTTACAAGCAAACGTTTTGTGATTCATGGATGGGCACTCCCAAGTCCCTCTACAAAACAGCATACTGCAATAATTATAATGCTATTTAAATAATAACCTGATCTTCTATTTTTCCTCCCAAAGTTGATGTCCACACATTCATAAAATTTATACTCCTCCTCCCAGACCCTTGCACACTCACCTGACTGATCTATACCTCTCTTCAGGCTCTTCACATCATCTGCACAATTTGCTTTTCCACTCAATTAGTCAAACTTAGATATGCTGCATTGGGACAAATTTCCTAAAAGTTCATGTATATAATGAACATTTGCAGGGCCAGCACTGACCCCTGTGGAACTCTGGTCACCCCTGATAGCTAACCGGAAAAAAAATGTTCTGTCTCACTCCTGTATGCCTCTTCATCACCATCTGAAATTCTGTCAACAATTGCTATGTCATCAGCAAATTTAAAGATGGCGTTTGAGCTGTGCTTGGCCACACAGTTGTGCGTGTAGAGAGAGTAGAGCAATGGGCGAAGCACACGTTCTTGAGGTGCACCTTGATCCTTCCCCTATTACAAACAATGCTCCCATCTCATTTGCTGAGGAACCTAGGTTCACTTTAGGGACGCTGTTCTGCATAAATATAATCATAAAAGCTTTTATCATCTGTTCCTCTTCCTTCTCCCTCTTACTTTAAAGCTACTCTGTCAAGTTTTAGACAAAAATGACAGTTTGCAACACATGTATTGATATGCTACTGTTACAGATTTATACAGGCTGAACATCCTGTCAGGGTCAATGAATTTGTGATATAGTTTTCAGTGGCTCCGTTTGTGACAGAAATAATTTCTGAGATGTTCAATTGATATATTTAGGGCCATGAGCGATGTGTCATATCAGGTTTTGTTCAAAATGCATGGAACTGTCCAATCTATGTTGTCATTTTGAATTATGGAATTAAAGAGAGCATCACCTTTTAACCATTTCCTATTCATCATTGGTAAATGGAGTTTCAGCACAGAACAACAGATGAATAAATAAATGTGGATCTTTGCTGGAAGTCTCAGTCACTGCTAGCTTTGCACACTGCCATTAAAGATTAGAAAAGGCTGTGTATTCTGAAACCAACTTTCTGGTCAACATTTTGCCAACTTTTTGGAGGCTGTAAAGGACGCAGTAGTTTAAATTTTAATGAACCCAAGTCCAATTTAATTATATTCTACTTACAGTGGCAATCTTGTACATAAAAATTGGGCATAGGAACATTTGAAGTAATTGTACTCCTTAATCTCTCTGACATCAGATTTCTGGGAAGTCCATAAGGTACTTATTTATTTATTTTATTGTAACCTATAGTACATTTTTATGACTTACATTGTACTGCTGGAACAAAACAAAACATTTCCTCACAAGCCTGATTCTGACTCTAATACGTTTTTAAGATGTCTATGGTAAAGCAGGTAACTTGGCATGCTTGAAGCTTCGATGGTGACAGTCTGACAGATTACCCAAACTATTTCATGTTATCCCTATGAATACTGCAACACACGTATGCTTTATGTTTTAACAATGGTATTTAATAGTGTAATAAATTTGCCAGTCAATCTAGTGAGTTTAAAAGGTGCATGGGAAAAGCAGCCCCTGTGAATTTAAAAGGGGCACAGGAAAGGAGCCCTTGCTGAACTTAATAGAAGTACAGAACAGAGATCACACTGGGTTTATAGGGAGCAAGGGAAACAAGTCATAGAGAGATTAAAGAGTACAAGAAATAGGGCTTGGTGAGCTGAAAGGGAGCTTGGGAACTGAGACAGTGGTCAAATTTAAATGGAGTACAGGAACTCGCACTTAATGAGCCAGATACCAAACCATGAAGATTTCTATATAATGGGAGAGCAAATTATCAGAGTTTTACAGTAAAACTTTATTGGGCACTTTGATGGTTCCAGCTGACCAAACTGGAAAATAAAATTATCTTTGCTTTCCAAGTCTGTTCAACTCACCATCAAATGTTTCATCTTCACCCCACCCTGCCTTGACATCTATGCCTCTATTACTATAGACGACCCAGCAGCCTGAGTACACTGACTCTCATGGATGTCTTGAATGTACTTTTTGCAAGGATATTTACCCCTTTCTCCCAGTTTGTCAATCTTCCATTCAGTTGTTCACAATTTTTTCACATTCCTATACTTCTAAATCCACTCTTTCCCCTCCTCCGTTTAATCCACTTGCCCCATATTTGACTGACTCTCTTGCACCATAAAATGGAGTCTTGACCTAGCAATCTAGGTGAGGAATGTTGGTGAGGAATGATATTCAGTCCCTTACGAGGGGGGACATAGAATCAGGGGATGTAGAGTCAGTATGGATAGAACTGAGAAATTCTAAGGGTAGAAAGACCCTAATGGGAGTTATCTACAGGCCCCCAAACAGCAGTCTGGATGTAGGGTGTAAGTTGAATGAAGAGTTAAAATTGGCATGTCGCAAAGGCAATGATACAGTTGTCATGGGGGATTTCAACATGCAGGTAGACTGGGAGAATCGGAATGTTACTGGATCCCAAGAAAGGGAGTTTGTGGAGTGCCTCCGAGATGGATTCTTAGAACAGCTTGTACTGAAGCCTACCAGGGAGAAGGCAATTCTAGATTTAGTGTTGTGCAATGAACTAGATTTGATCAGGGACCTGGAGGTAAAGGAACCATTAGGAGGTTGTGACCATAATATGATATGTTTTAAACTACAATTTGAGAAGGAGAAGGGAAAATCGGATGTGTCAGTATTACAGTTAAACAAAGGGAACTATGGAGCTATGAGGGAGGAGCTGGCCAAAGTTCAATGGAACAATACTCTAGCAGGGAAGACAGTGGAACAACAATGGCAGGTATTTCTGGGAATAATGCAGAAGGTGCAGGATCGGTTCATTCCAAAGAGGAAGAAAGATCCTAAGGGGAGTAAGGGGCAGCCATGGCTGATGAGGGAAGTAAAGGGCAGTATAAAAATAAAAGAGAAGTATAACATAGCAAAGATGAGCGGGAAACCGGAGGACTGGGAAGCTTTTAAAGAGCAACAAAAGATAACAAAAAAGGCAATACGCCAAGAAAAAATGAGATATGAAGGTAAACTAGCCAAGAATATAAAGGAGGATAGTAAAATAGTAAAAGCTTCTTTCGGTATGTGAATAGCAAAAAAATAGTTAAGACCAAAATTGGACCATTGAAGACAGAAATGGGTGAATTTATTATGGGGAACAAGGAAATGGCAGATGAGTTGAACAAGTACTTTGGATCTGTCTTAACTAGGGAAGACACAAACAATCTCCCAGATGTAATAGTGGTCAAAGGAACTAGGGTAAAGGATGAAATGAAGGAAATTTATATTAGGCAAGAAACGGTGTTGGATAGACTGTTGAGTCTGAAGGCTGATAAGTCCCCGGGACCTGATGGTCTGCATCCCAGGGTACTTAAAGAGGTGGCTCTAGAAATTGGATGCATTGGTAATCATTTTCCAATGTTCTATAGATTCAGGAAGAGTTCCTGCTGACTGGAGGGTGGCTAATGTTGTCCCACTTTTCAAGAAAGGAGGGAGAGAGAAAACAGGGAATTATAGACTGGTTAGCCTGATGTCAGTGGTGGGAAAGATGCTAGAGTCAATTATAAAAGATGAAATTACGACACATTTGGATAGCAGTAGAAGGATCAGTCCGAGTCAGCATGGATTTATGAAGGGAAAATCATGCTTGACTAATCTTCTGGAGTTTTTTGAGGATGTAGCTATGAAAATGGACAAGGGAGAGCCGGTGGATGTAGTGTACCTGGACTTCCAGAAAGCTTTTGATAAAGTCCCACATAGGAGATTAGTGGGCAAAATTAGGGCACATGGTATTGGGGGCAGAGTACTGACATGGATTGAAAATTGGCTGGCTGACAGGAAACAAAGAGTAGCGATTAACGGGTCCCTTTCGGAATGGCAGGCTGTGACCAGTGGGGTACCACAAGGTTCGGTGCTGGGACCGCAGCTGTTTACAATATACATTAATGATTTAGATGAAGGGATTAAAAGTAACATTAGCAAATTTACTGATGACACAAAGCTAGGTGTCAGGAAGATGTTATGAGAATGCAGGGTGACTTGGACAGGTTGGGTGAGTGGGCAAATGTATGGCAGATGCAGTTTAATGTGGATAAATGTGAGGTTATCCACTTTGGTGGCAAGAACAGGAAGGCAGATTACTATCTAAATGGAGTCAAGTTAGGAAAAGGGGAAGTACAACGAGATCTAGGTGTTCTTGTACATCAGTCAATGAAAGCAAGAGTGCAGGTACAGCAGGCAGTGAAGAAAGCTAATGGCATGCTGGCCTTTATAACAAGAAGAACTGAGTATAGGAGTAAAGAGGTCCTTCTGCAGCTGTACAGGGCCCTGGTGAGACCCCACCTGGAGTATTGTGTGCAGTTTTGGTCTCCAAATTTAAGGAAGAACATTCTTGCTATTGAGGGAGTGCAGCGTAGGTTCACAAGGTTAATTCCCGGAATGGCGGGACTGTCATATGTTGAAAGATTGGAGCGACTGGGCTTGTATACACTGGAATTTAGAAGGATGAGAGGGGATCTGATTGAGACATATAAGATTATTAAGGGATTGGACATGCTGGAGGCAGGAAGCATGTTCAGAACTAGAGGCCGCAGTTTAAGAATAAGGGGCAGGCCATTTAGAACAGAGATGCGGAAAAACTTTTTCACCCAGAGAGTGGTGGATATGTGGAATGCTCTGCCCCAGAAGGCAGTGGAGGCCAAGTCTCTGGATGCATTCAAGAGAGAGTTATATAGAGTTCTTATAGATAGCGGGGTCAAGGGATATGGGGAGAGGGCAGGAACGGGGTACTGATTGTGTATGATCAGCCATGATCACAGTGAATGGCGGTGCTGGCTAGCAGGGCCGAATGGCCTACTCCTGCACCTATTTCCTATTGTCTATTGTCTATCTACCTTGCTAATCTCCCTTCCAGAAATTAAGGGTTCCAGCCCAAGGAGCTCCTCTGCAGTTAAGACATCTGGATGCAGGAATAGATGATAGGTGGAGCATTTTCTGTATTAAATATATAACACTATAGTCTGGACATTTTGTGCTCTGTGTAGCATGTAGAAAATCTCGTAAAGACAGAGCCCTTGGCATAAACACATGAAGAACTCTGTAGTGACAGGTGCATCTGGAGTACATCTTGGATTTAAAGTTCTTTATCTAAGTTATTCAGTATTTTTGTTCTTTCTAAGCTACTAAAAATAGTTAGAAACCAAAATTAGAAGTTATGGACAGAAAAATACTGGAAATATTAAAAATGAAAGCTGTTACTGCAGAAACAATCATCAAATGAAACAGATACAATTATTTTTACAGACAAATGAAACAGGAATACTCACCTAAAATTTAAACAGGAACAACAAGAAATGCTGGACTACTATTGAGAGAGGACAGTGTTAATTTTTTTATTCAAAACTTGTCCTCTAGAACTGGTGATGTAATAACTTTTAGGCAAATATTAAAGCAGAGAATTGGGAAGAGATGAAAAGAGAAAAATGGATAAAATTCTGTTGATGGCAGGAGAGCTGAAATGACAAATAACAAAATGATGCGTGGGAAAAGATTGTTATAATGGAACATAATGTAAAAATGTTGTAAATGTGAACAGCAGAATAATGAGCAATAGCTATAAATGGAAGAAATCAGATGAATCTAAAATTGTTGTCCTTGATCTTGGGCTATAAAGTACCAAAGAAAAAAATAAAGTTTATTTTCATAAGTTTCACTGCTGGGGTGTACAAGGAGAAGAACAAAGAGGATAGAGATGGAGTGCCCTGGTGATTTGAAACAGTAAGTAATCAAACATTTGTACTCAATTTGCACATTGAATGATGCTCTTCAATTGTCTTGCAAACTGGATCTGCAAATTCACAATGTAGAGGAGATCCTGACAGTTCCGAGGGCTTATCATTGAAGTTTTCAGCCTTTGTTTATCTGAATATTGGTGCCTCTACAGAGAGAGAAAAAAAGCATAGTCCCGATTAAGGTCTTGGCCTGAAACATTGACTGTTAACATCTTTCCATAGATGTTGCCTGACCTGATGAGATTCTCCAGTTTTTTTTATGTATTAGTCTGGATTTCCAGCATCTGCAGAATCTCTTGTGTTTAAAAATAGATGGAAGCAAGTTAAAGTGGGTTGAAAGATTTACCTGGTGGTTTCACACACCATTCTGCCAATTCGATAGAGTGGATATTAACTGACTGAAGGTGAGACTGAATAAAGCAAGAATTTGTGAGGAATCTTGGTTAAGATTCAGGTTGCCAATTAAATGATTTCTAGATAGCAGTTGGGAAGTGGGAAAAGTAGGAAGTGAGAGAGAGGCCACTTGGATTCTATTATAACCCTGTGATTTAATATAAAACCACACAGCTACTCCTATACCATCTAGCTCTGTGCAAAGGATTATAGTCATTTACAAAAAGCATAACCACCTTTCCAGTCGCAAACAATATTTCAATGTTTATGGATTATACTGCATGAATTCTTAATTACTGCTGGACAGAGATATTAGTAAGATGCTTCCAAACTTACTAAATGATGGTTCCCTCATATTGGCTTTATTATAATGAGATCCCAGGTGATAACTCTCTACCAAAGGAGGTGTCAGCCTCTCCTTCCTCCACTAGCCTGTAGCAGGGTGTAGCAACTGCTTAGCTCCTCGATCAGGGTCACATGAAGCCATTGGAGAAAGTGGTGGATCAGCTGGTGCACAATACAAGTCCTGGTTATGTGACCTCTGAGGCCAGGCAGACAATCTCTGAAGAGTATTGATACTGACTGTGGTCACATGTCTTGTAAAGACACTACCCAGAAGAAAACCACTTCTGGGTAAACCACTTCTAAAATTTACCAAGAACAAACATGGTCTAAAAACCATGATTGCTCACATTATAGTACATGGCACATAATGATAATAATGAGATCCAAAATATCATATCACCTGTACTCCAACCCAATCATTCATGTCAGTATCTTTACTCTTATATCCTTATGTACTTCAAGACAAGTGCTCTGAATTTCCAAAATTTGCTGTTTTGTTGGTTTATGATTGTATGGTTATTGTACTTAATTGATATACTCAGCGACTGTAAAATCATATACTGATCACTGGTCTATTTGTCACAAAAGCAATGTAGGTAGCGGTCAGTTGATACAAAATGAGGCACACAACTACTCACATTTTTATCCACTGATGAATGCATTTAGGCAGCAAGATGAGAAAAATTATCTGAATAATCACTAATACTGAATCTTTACGAATAAGCTCTTGAAGCATCCCTCACAATCCAATGCAGGCAGCTTTATGCAAATAATATATTGATACAATTTTAATGTAAACCTGCTCTTTCCAAGTAAGTGGAAAGAAGATCGAAATGCTGTGGAATTAGCAGTGGAGATTAGTGAAATTCATTAGAAATGCAGCCTTTTGAGGAGTGAGTGAATTTCTGTGAGGAATTGCACATTAACTGCTTATGCATCTTTTTAATACCAAGGACAGCAACATTGTACCTTTTCTTTGAATGGAAAATCCACAAGTGAAGTTCTCCAGGAGTAGCAAACCTTAGCATTTCATTAGATACGTTACTGGATCATGTGGAGGAGCAGACACCCAATGGCCATTTTATCGGATACCTCTTGTACCTAATAAAGTGGCCACTGCATGTATGCTTGTGGTCTTTTGCTGTAGCCCACCAGTTTCAATGTTCAAAGTGTTGTGCATTCAGAGATGCGCTTCACACTACTGTTTGTGCAAGGCTAGTTTTCTGTACTGTAGTTTTCTTGTTAGCTTTACCCAGTCTGACCATTCTCTCAGACTTCTCCTGTCAGAAGTCCCTCTGACAAGGCATTTTTGCCCACAGAACTGCTTCTCATTGCATGAATTTTCTTTTTGTTTTCACACCAATCTTTCGAAACTCTAAAGACTGTTGTGTGTGACAATTGCAGGAGATGTCAGTTTTTGAGATATTCAAACCACCATCTGTCATCAACAATCATTCCACAGTCAAAGTCACTTAGATCACATTTTTCCCCCATTTAATGTTTGGTCTGAGCAACAATTGAACCTCTTGACCATGTCTGGATGCTTTTAATGATTGAGGTGCAGTCACGTGATTCGCTGATGAGATATTTGCATTAGAGAGCAGGTGTACAGATGTACTTAATAAAGTGGCCATCGACTATAGTTTGTTGACTGCTCTAATTCGGAGGATACAGTAAATAGGGAAAGGTAGTGACAAATAGACATGAGAGGATCTAGATGAATTGTGGGACAAACTGTTTCACCTGGGAAATGATAAATTAGCTTATTTTCTTCATTTTGAACAAATGGAAACAATGGGAAAGGAAATGAGCCTGGGTTTCCATTTATATATGACACTTTAATTTAGCGGGCAGGTACAGATGTAGTCAAAAAGCTTAATAGAGTGTTATATAAAATTTAGATTCAATTTAGTTTGGACCGTTTGATATAGAAGATTACATTCTGAGCAATCTAACTTTGAAAATTATGTTAGTCCTATTGGAGGTAAAGGCAGTGACAAAATTCATTGGTGTGAAGAGAAATTACTCAATTAAATCATCACACATACCATGAATCCTTAACAATTCTTATTCAGAGGGAATTAATTGGTTATATAATTCTTGGCTTATCCACCATGACAGTTTGTATTGTCTGTAAACTGAAATGCACAGTACCGAATCCATTGCGGAATGCAACTTTATTTAGGAATGATTTATGTTGTGGATGCTTATAGAGGTAAATATCAGTGATATGTTCATAGTCATGTCCAATGGTTCAGCAATCTAACTGCCTTCTATTTTTTTCTATGCCTTTCATCACAAATTGAGTAAAACTTCAACATGACACTGCTATTAGTTTTCTATTTTGTAGTTTGGTAGTTGCTTGTTTTTCATTATTTATTGAATTAATTTGTGTGTGTGGGGTGGGGGAAATCTGCCTGTTGCTGGTCAGGCTAATAATTATTTCTCATTCCAAGTTGTCTTTCAGAAGGTGATGAACTCTGTGCTTGAAATGCTCTAGCCCTTTCAGTGAAGGTGCTCACATCCTCCTGTTGTGTTAGGAGTTCTAGGTTTGGACCAAGCAAGGATGAAGGGACAGCAATATATTTCCTACTTTGGACCTTGTTCAGGGTGTAAAAGCTGTTTTTTAAGTAGTTGAGGACAGTAAACTGAAGTGTTTTATGTAGACGATTCAACTACAGAAAATGCATACTGGTAGTAGGTAGAATGAATCTTTGATTATGGTTGATAGGGTATGAATCAAGTGTGCCATTTTGACCTGAAAGGTGTTGAGCCTAGGAATTGCAAATGGAACTGAACACTGTCCAGTCTTTGGTCACTGTCCCACTCTGACCTTATAAATGCAAGAAGGTCATTGATGAAACAGCAGAAGACTTTTGGGTTTTGGAGACCACTGGTGCCAAATTACAACCATCTTCCTTTGTGTAATGTATGACTCCAAACATTGATGCATTTTCCCTTGATACCTATTGACACTATAATAACACACTCGGTTAAAAACTGCCTTCAACTGTAGGGCAGTTACTTTCACCTCACCTGTGTATTCTACCTTTCTGTTTATGTTTGGGCCATATCTGTGATGGAGTGCCAAACCCTGATGTCAGGTTATCAGTGAGTAATTGTTACTTCACTGTAACATCAAAAAAGACATTTGTTTCATCATTGTGTGGCTGAGGAATGAAGCTAGGCTGATTGAAGCAGATAATCTCCTGATTTACCACGTAGCTGGAGAGATGTCAGTGTTGCAAACTATGCTGCAATTGCACAGCTAAAGGCATGTTTAGTACTGGATATTTTTTGTTGTCATAACAATGTTCTAGTGATTGTTCTCAGCCATTTATTGATGAACCAAATTGGATGAAGATTGGCTTTACAATGGTGATGAAATTGGGACTTCAGCTGACAGCTGAATATTGAAATTGTAAACTGCAAAATTTTTCCATACACTTCCCAATATAATATTACTTGTCATAGCGTTGAAATTACATAGGATTTACACCTGATACCCACAGAAACACTAGCCCAAAGCTGGTTGAACCACATGAAAGCAGCAGTGATACAGTTATATTCTAATACCTTACATTCAAATATCTCTCTTCTCCTTTCAGATAGGAGTCATAGCTTGGGGGTGCTTAATCAAAGGTTTCTAATCTTTACAGTTATTCACAACTTTGTTTGTGGCAGAGGGAACTTTCCTGATGCCACAGGCTGTACTGTGCTTCGTGTCTGTGAACTTTGCAGCGATTTGCCCCACTAATATAAATGACCTGGATGAGGAAGTGGAGGGATGGGTTAGTAAGTTTGCTGATGACACAAAGGTTGGGGGTGTTGTGGATAGTTTGGAGGGCTGTCAGAGGTTACAGCGAGACATTGATAGGATGCAAAACTGGGCTGAGAAGTGGCAGATGGAGTTCAACCCAGATAAGTGTGAAGAGGTTCATTTTGGTAGGTCAAATATGATGGTAGAATATAAATATTAATGGTAAGACTCTTGGCAGTGTGGTGGATCAGAGGGATGTTGGGGTCCGAGTCCAAAGGACACTCAAAGCTGCTGCACAGGTTGACTCTATGGTTAAGAAGGCATACGGTATTTTGGCCTTCATCAATCGTGGAATTGAATTTAGGAGCCGAGAGGTACTGTTGCAGTTATACTGGACCCTGGTCAGTCTGCACTTGGAGTACTGTGCTCAGTTCTGGTCGCTTCACTACAGGAAGGATGTGGAAGCCATAGAAAGGGTGCAAAGGAAATTTACAAGGACGTAGCCTGGATTAGGGAGCATGCCTTATGAAAAAAGATTGAGTGAACTTGGCCTTTTCTCCTTGGAGTGACGGAGGATGAGATGTGACCTGCTGGAGGTGTATAAGATGATGAAAGGCATTGATCGTGTGGATAGTCAGAGGCTTTTTCCCAGGGCTGAAATGGCTGCCAAAAGAGGGCACCGACTTAAGGTACTGGGAAATAGGTACAGAGGAGATGTCAGGGGTAAGTTTTTTATGCAGGCAGTGGTAAGTGCATGGATTGGGCTGCGGGCAACAGTGGTGGAGGTGGATACAATAGGGTTTTTTAAGAGGCTTTTGAACATGGAGCTTAGAAAAATAGAGGTCTATGGGTAAGCCTAGTAATTTCTAAGGTAGGACATGTTCGGCACAACTTTGTGGGCCGAAGGGCCTGTATTGTGCTGTAAGTTTTCTATGTTTCTATGTTTCTGATATGATGAACTGAAAACCGAGACTTTGGGTGTACGACAGGCTACTCCAGGGATTTGTTTCTAAGAGCTCAGTTTGGTTTGGAATGCATGATTTGTTTTTTTCTCTCTCTTTCTGGTTGGGGATTGCTCTTTTTTATTGGATTCTTTTGGCTTCCTTGCTTTGCAACTGCCTGTAAGCAAATAATTCTCCAGGCTGCATAATTTTTAAAATTCTGTGACAGTAAATGTACTTTGTAATGTCCAGAATTTCTGAGGTGATGGCAGGGAGGGAGGTTGTCAAGAAGCCTTCTCAGTTTACCAAGTTAATTCTTCATTTTAAATTGATGAATTTTTGACATTATTAATTGACAAATGCCCAAGTGGACCCAGTTGTACATTAACCTTGATCTCATTAAATAGCAAAACAGACACGAGCCAGTAAGTAGCTGTGATTGTACCTCTTGCTCTGCTCCCTCTGCAATTGCTGAATCTGTGGGTTTCCTTAATATTGCAATGAGGTTGAATTTAGGCTGATTCCACATTTACCCAATACATCCTTTATTTAAGACATCAACTAACAAGTTAACCACAACTATCTTAATCTGTCCTTCAAGGCACAACAAACAAAAGTACCCAATGAGAGACTTTGTGAATTTGTGGTCACAAATGATCAATAGGCAAGACACTTTGGCAGCATTTCACGGATGCCATATTTGTTTGAGCAAAAAGAATCTCAAAGTCAAAGTTCACCTCAAGAGAACCCGTTTGCCTTAGATGATGAAAGATGGTTGGCATCATAAATAATTATTGAACTAATTGACCTGGAGACCGCCTATCAGTCTTCCAGGTAAATCATCCTGTGGCCGCTGTTCAAAGGCGATCTTCTATCTAAATGCTAACTGTTTCAGAGTCCATTTGGCTTTGAGGTTGTACTGGTTCAGCTGTGTCCAGACTACTACCATTAGTCTTAATTAATATTCTATATGGAGGAAGAAGAATGTAATTTTAAAGTTTTCTGCTACAACTACAGGCAAGCTCTGGATAGAAAGATAAAGATTAGCTTTATTTGTCATATGTACAGGGAAACATCAGAACATACAATGAAATGTATCATTAGTGTCAAATTAAATCCGCAAGGGTTGTGCTGGGAAGTCTGGCAAGTGTTACCACAAACTACTAATTCGAACCGTATGCCTTTGGGATGTTGGAGGAAACTGGAATGCCTTGAGGAAACCCATGTGGTCATGGGGGTAGGTGCAAGTCTAGGAACTAAATCCCAAATAATGATCTCTGGTGCTGTAACAGCATTGTGATCATGCTACCGTGCTACCACAGTATGAAGAGAATGGAGATCAGATCAATTGTGGCTCATTTTCTTTCTTGTAGTTCCTACTTATCTGAATTACTTAGTATATTGGGTGGAAAGTCCAAAGCAGTAGAAATGGATTTGCATTCTTATTGCAGTTTTCAAATGCATAAGTTAATCACTAAGATTTTACAGCTAATGAGCCATAGCCACTAATATAAAGTAAGCATCATGAAATTCAAGTATTGGATAGCAAGATCTCCTTGTAATAATGACCAGATAGAATTTAGCAAATTTGACTCAAAAAATTTATATTGCTGAAGATGACCTTCATATTTTGATCATACTTATTCAATGATTATCCCATTTTTTAAAACTAATGAGGTAAATCTTGTTCCGTCCACTAGTTATTACCATAGAACCATAGAACACTACAGCACAGTACAGGCCCTTCAGCCCTCCATGTTGTGCTGACCCATATAATCCTTAAAAAAAGTACTAAACCCACACTACCCCATAACCCTCTATTTTTCTTTCATCCATGTGCCTGTCCAAGAGGCTCTTAAATACCCCTAATGTTTTAGCCTCCACCACCATCCCTGACAAGTCATTCAAGGCACTCACAACCCTCTGTGTAAAAAACTTACCCTTGATGTCTCCCCTAAACTTCCCTCCCTTAATTTTGTACCTATGCTCTCTGGTGTTTGCTATTGGTGCCCTGGGAAACAGGTACTGACTATCCACCCTATCTATGCCTCTCATAATCTTGTAGACCTCTATCAAGTCCCCTCTCATTCTTCTACGCTCCAAAGAGAAAAGTCCCAGCTCTGCTAACCTTGCTCATATGACTTGTTCTCCAATCCAGGCAACATTGGATAAATCTCCAATGGTAAATCTCCTCTGCACCCTCTCCATAGCTTCCACATCCTTCCTATAATGAGGTGACCAGATTTGAAGACAATACTCTAAGTGCGGTCTCACCAGAGATTTGTGGAGTTGTAACATGATCTCTCTAATCTTGAACCCATTCCCCCTGTTAATGAAGCCTAGCATCCCATAGGTCTTCTTAACTACCCTATCAACCTGCGCAGCGACCTTGAGGGATGTATGGATTTGAACCCCAAGGTCCCTTTGTTCATCCACACTCTTAAGTAACTGACCATTAATCCTGTACTCAGTCTTCTGGTTTGTCCTTCCAAAATGCATCACCTCACACTTGACCAGATTGAACTCCATCTGCCATTTTTCTACCCAACTCTGCAGCCTGCCTATATCCTCTTGTAACCTTCGACCACCTACAGCTCCATCCACAACTCCTCCAATCTTCATGTCATCCACAAACTTACTCACCCATCCTTCCACCTCTACATCCAGGTCATTTATAAAAATCACGAATAGCAGGGGTCTCAGGACAGATCCCTGTGGCACTCCACTAATCACCGACCTCCAGGCAGAATACTTTCCTTCCACAACTACCCTCTGCTTTCTTCCTTTAAACCAATTTTTTATCCAAACAGCCAAGGTTCCACTTATCTCATGCCTCATGACTTTCTGGATGAGTCTCTCATAAGGAACCTTGTCAAATGCTTTGCTAAAGTCCATGTAGACCACATCCACTGCCCTACCCTCAGCAATTTCTTTTGTTACCTCTTCAAAAAACTCAATCAGGCTCGTGAGGCATGATCTTCCCTTCGCAAAGCCATGTTGACAATCCATGAGTAGACTGTCCTTCTCCAAATGCTCATAGATCCTATCCTTAAGAATCCTTTCCAGTAGTTTGCATACCACCCACGTAAGACTCACCGGTCTATAGTTCCCACGTTTCTCCCTATTACTTTTTTTAAACAAGGGAACTACATTTGCCATTCTCCAGTCCTCCGACACTTCCCCTGCAGCCAAAGAAGATTCAAAGATCATGGCTAATGCTTCTGCAATCTCTTCTCTCAATTCCCACAACAATCTGGGGTGTATCATATCTGGCCCTGGGGATTTATCAATCTTAATGTTTTTAAGTTGATCCAGCACTTCTTCTTCCTTAATCTCCAGCACACAGGCCCACTCTACGTCGACCTCATCCTGATCAAGATCCTTTTCACTTGTGAATACTGAAGCAAAGTATTCATTTAGGACCTCCCCAACCTCCTCTGCTTCCAGGCACATGTTACCCTCTTTATCCTTTAGTGGTCCCACCTTCGTTCTCGTCATCCTCCTATTCTTCACATATGCATAGAACATCTTGGGGTTCTCCTTAATCCTACATACCAAGGTCTTCTCATTCCCCCTTCGAGCTCTCCTAAGCCCTTTCTTTAGCTCCTTCCTGGCTACCCTAATTTCTCATAAGCCCCTCCTACTTCCTGTTTCTTATATCTAACATATGCTCCCTTTTTCCTCTTGACAAGTTGCCTCACATGTTTTCGTCAGCCATGGTTCCCTTTTCCTACCATTTTTTCCTTGCCTCAGTGGGACAAACCTATCCTGAACCCAGCTCAAGTGGTCCCTAAACTTCTCCCACATTACTTCTGTGTTTTCCCCTTTGAACATCTGTTTCCAATTTAATCTCGCTAGTTCCTGCCTCATCCCTTCAAAGTTAGCCCTTCCCCACTTAAGCACTTTACCATTTCATCTGATTTTATCTCTTTCCATAGCTATGCTGAAGTTAAGGGAGTTGTGGTCACTCTCACCATAATGGTCCCCCACCAAGAGGTCTGTCACCTGACCAGGTTAATTACCCAGAACTAGATCCAGTATAGCCTCTCCTCTCATCAGCCAGTCCACATACTGCATCAGGAATCCTTTTTGAACACACCTGACAAATTCAGCCCCAACTATCCCCCTTACCAATAATAATTTGTCATTTTTATACTTTGTGTCTGAATGTTCTCTGTAATACAAAGCCAGCTGATCAATCCATTCCCAATGCACTGAGACACCTGGGCTCGAAGATCACACGTAAGTAAAGTTTGGAATATTATTCAGTAGTTTGAAGTGGTTTCAAACAGAATGGCAGAACCAGCGTTTCTCCACAATGGCACTGAGTGTGTCTGTAATCTATTACATGAATGTATGCATCAGTCAACCCATTACAGAATGGCTGTGTGCATTATGTTAAAATTATTAAAATGAATGAAGCAAGCAGAACTGCTGATCTGGGTTCATTATTCATTTACATGTTTATAGTTCAGATATGTTGATGATATTTCCCCTTTAGTTTCCTCTCATGTTTGAAAGAAGAAATGTCTAACCCTACCAATAAAGTGAAGGACCCCACCTTTACTTTATCAATTTATTGCTTTTGGAGAATACAAGTAACCTACTGGAGTGTGCACAAAATGCTGGAGGGACTTGGGAGGTCAGGCAGCATGTATGGAGGAGAATAAGCAGTTTCCATTTTGAGCCAAGATGCTTCATCAGTCCTGGAACTTCAGGGAGCAGAAGCCAGCATAAGAAGGTGGGGGAGGGGAAAGAGTACAAGATGGCAGGTTATAATCGAGATCAGGCAAGTGAAAAGGATGGTGGGTGGGGTGGAGGAGGATTTATAAAGTACTGGGAGGTGATAGATGGAAGAGGTAAAAGGCTGAAGCAGAAGGGACCTAATAGGAGAGGAGAGTAAATCATGGAGTAAAGGGAAGAAGGAGGGGCATCAGAGGGAGGTGATGGGCAGGTGAGAAGAAAGGAAGGGATAAAAGGGGAATCAAAATGGGAAATGGAAAAAGTGGGAGAGGGATAAATTACTAGAAATTCTTTAGTATGATGTTCATACTATTAGGTTGGAGGCTACACAGACAGAACATGAGATGTTTCTCCTTTAACCTGTTTTGTAACTCCAAAATATGAAATTAATTACAAGGTAAATAACAGAGCCAGCAATGTGAGTCTCACTTCTTTGTTTATTTTAAGTGAGGCATACACATATCACTTGGTAGTGTTGTGAGGTTTGCAATTAATTTATTTTTGCATATAACTCTTAATGAATTATTTAAGCAAACAAGAATGCTAAATCAAACCATGTATTTACAATATTACTAAAACACTACTGAAACATTAAATACACAACACCTCTTCCTGCTTGTATATAAAATCCAATTCGATATAGAATGTATCTCAGTTATATATACAGTGTATTATAAAATACAGCTACTCTTTAGACATCCCATAGTGCAGCAAATTTTTAGACTATCCTATTCTAAAGATAAAGATCAGAAGTGGAAAGAGTCAGCAACTTAAAATTGACCTGTGTTATTATTTCAGAGGACCTGTCCTGGGTCCGGCACGTGAGTACAATTATGAAGAAAGCATGACAGTGCCTCCGGTTTAAGACAGTGCTGTTGAAATTCAGTGATTACTTACTGGTGGTTAACAAAACAAGGAATACAATTAAGTATTTTATTAATAACACATTTTCTGTCAAAAACTTTGGAAAATGGTCACTGCAAACAATGAAGAGGTAGACGAAAGCAAAGCTGAGTCAAGGGTTGAAGCCCGCAAGTACAAGGCGAAGTTGGGGCGAGATTGAAGCATATTCTAGGTGAAGTCGAGGCGAGTGGAATAAAGTCAAAGCAAAAGGGAGGCAAATTTGAGGTCTGTCCACCTAAACCAAGAGTGAGATTTAATTGATCTAAGTTTCAAGCCGATTTGAAGAATGTAGATGTCTCATTAGTTCTCGATTGAAAAACCTCACTCTGAAAGCAGTTGCGGTGAGATAGAGGAACTGTGTGAAGGGGATGGCATTTTTACAAGTGACAGGATGGGAGTTTAGGTAACTATGAGAATCAGTGAGATTTCCTTGTCTAACGTATACATATTTTGATAACATACTTTGAATTTTGAACTTCCTTAGGAGTTTGCAGAGATTCGACATGACATCTAAACTTTGACATACTTCTATTGATGTGCAGTAGAGAGTATATTGACTGGCTGAATCACAGCCTGGTCTGGAAACACCAATGTCCTTTGTGACAGTGTAGGTCTGCCACAGGTAATTTCTCCTTCTCTCCCACCCCAGTAGCCTTGTAACTCTTACTACCTCTGTCTGGCAATGCTGACGTCATGCTTATCAGGTGCACATCTGGGGAATGGAAAAGAGTGAGGGCTGCCTGCTGGAAAATGACTAGTTGATTGACTTTGTTGTGCAATGTCATTGCAAGTTTACTGTGATGAACGTACTTGTGGATATTTGTGATTGTGAAGAAGGATGTGAATTCCTGTATTTGTTTAGTTCAGATTCATGGCAACAAATTCCCTGAATCCCCTGCATTCAAAATAATGGACTATCCCTTTACTCCTAGCATGAGAAGATGGCTGATCACAGTTCTCTTTTGGTAAGTGAAGAGAGGAGAGTGTGGGAAGGTGAAGTACTTTCAGACAGAAGTTTTGGAGATGTGGTCCAAAAGGTCTGAAAGTATATATTCGTATTTTTCTCTTTTGTTGTTTTTGCTATTTTGCCATTTTTCCCCACTGTAAGTATCTTTGCACTTTTTCTAAGAGCTTTCTACCTTTGACACACAATAACCGCCTTTGCACTAAATGTGCTATGGCAGCCTGTCGTCTGATTTTTAACGTCCACACTTTCATAAGGGTAAACCCCAACAGCGTGGCAGCATTGAATGGAAAATCCTACATAAAATAGTGGATACAGCCCAGTCCATCACAGGTAAAATCCTCCCCGCCATTGAGTACATCTATATGAAATCTTGTTGCATGAAAGCGGCATCCATCTTCAGGGACCCCCACCACAGGACATACTCTCTTCTCACTGCTGTCATCAGGAAGCAGGTATAGGAGCCTCAGGACTCACACCACCAGATTCAGGAATAGTTATTCCTCAACCATCAGGCTCTTGAATTAGGGGATAACTTCACTCAATTTCACTGCACAACCTCTGAACAAACTTTCAAGGAATCTTCATCTCATGTTCTCAATATTTATTGCTAATTTATTATTATTATTTTTCTTTTTGTATTTGCACAGTTTGCCTCTTTTACACACTGGTTGAACGCACAGGTTGGAGTGGACATTCATTGATTCTATGCTGGTTACTATTCTATTATGGATTCATTGAGTATACCCACAAACAAATGAATCTCAGGGTTGTATATGGTGATATTGATGTACTTTGACAGTAAATTTACTTTGAACTTCGTTGCAGATGCACTGTAGCTGTCTTTTGGTAAGATGGAAATGCTCTTGGTGGTAGTGGCCTCTCCGGCTCCAAGAAAATGCTGCAAATGCGTGTCTAAGCTTCTTTATCATGACTGAATACCCTATTGGACACTGGCAATATAAAATGCTGTATCTCCGATTCATTGGTTCATTGGCGAGACCAATAGCTGGGGAGACACATGGCCTCTGTTGTTAGGTGGACCCAGGCCCTCATACTGCGGCATCGCCTATTACAGCTACCCAGTGGAGGAGGTACTGGAGGCAGTGTGGGAGAGAGCAGAGGCTGTGTTGGGAGCAAGACCTTTCCATTGCTATTGCTCTTCAGTGCGCGCTTTCTGGAGGGCAAGCTGGATTGTGTTTGACTGCAGCTGACCCAGGAGGAGATGAGGAACTGCTGTGTGGTTGTTCTTGCAGAAGTATGGCTCAGGCCAACAATGCATACACTATCATTCTTCAGGCTATGCCACTCAGGGACGTGCTAATATTTTTTTGTGACTGTAGGTGCTATCGTAGCTACATGTGCTGTGTATGACTGCACATACTGTGTTTAGCCTTGACCCTGGAGGAACTTTGCTTTGTTTAGCTGTGTCGATGTGTATTGTTGAATGATAATTGAACTTGAACTTAAATTTGAATTTACAAGAAGATTACAAAAGGCTGTACCTTCATTAATGTTGTTTTTGTTCTTGTAACATCATTGTTACGGCTTTTAACCTTCAATAATAATGATCAGTTAGGCAAAGAGATAAGCTGTAATTACTGCCAAGTACCTTTATTGGCTCAGCTCACAAGCACGTGAATTTACACAACAAGATACCTGTGTGTGTGCTCACTAGGTTTCCCTAACCATCCATTAACAGTCAAAGAAAAGAAAAGGTATTGCCCAAGAAAAGGAGTTTACAATAACCAGTTATTCCTGATGGTCCAGATGTAATCTCTATGTTCCTGACGTGGCGTCATCCACTTTCACGACGGTTGGTCTCCACAGAGTTGTCACTGTCTGTGCTCCGAAAATCCTCCATTCTTATTATTTTCCTTATTAGAACAATCTATGATGTTTCAATTTCATGGGGGTTCTTCCTTCAAGCACTTGACCAGTACAGAATATCTGAAAGAAATCAGAATAATGCAGGACTAGACTCTTTTCTTGGAAGTTGGTTTTGTGTGGTGTGATGGAAAGAGGTGCAGAAACTGGAAGGAGGGTGTTGAATTGGAGGAACTGATCATGGTTGCTTGGACTTGGCCGTAAGCACTTAGCAATGCTGGGGAGATAACTGGAATCACTATTCAATGTTGCAAGTTTGGTGATTAGTTAGTTACAGGTTGACACGATTCAGCTGATTGGTAACAATTCTAGTCTTGCAACTGATGAGTGGAAAGATTCAGTCAGATGAAGCTAAGGTTTGCATTTTGGATAAGGGTTGCTAAGACAGGGCTGGTACTGAGAGTAGAGCCATTAAAGAAAGCTTCTAACAACCTCTTAATATTTATTAATCGGTAAGAATTGTTGCAGAATATTGAGAGCATTTATTTGCTGAATGTTGCCATGGAGATGTAAAGATTCCAAATGTAATCTATCAACATTAATCAGTTAGCTTAATATGATGAAGAATGATTTAATCACTCTTGGGTTAACAAACAAATTGTAAAATTTCATATGATAATTAACTCTAATGACAGTTTCCATATTGCATGCAAAATTTTCATTTGTTTAGATAGGGCATTAACATTTAATTGTAAATAAAATTGAATTAAATTATTTAAAATTACAGCTACAAATTGCAATGTTCCTTTTAAAATGAAAGTAGATGTAACTTCAAAAAAAAAAAGGATTGGAAAAGATTGGGAATGTCTGATAAGTATACATTTCAATATACTGCAACAAATCTTGTGACGAATAAATTTTGTTACCTGAGTACTAGAGACATTGCAAGAAGCCTGAAGTCTAATGGTAGGTCTTGTGACAAATTTAATAAGCAGGCTTTGCTGTTGTAAAGCTTTAGTTGTTGGTAGTGTATTACAGTACTATCAATTGAAGGTCATTTTACTACTGATATAGACCTCAAATCAGATGCTGCATTCTCCATATTATTAGTCTTCTTGTCAAGTAAAGCTTTGTAAGAACAGTGACAACTTGCAAAAGTGCAACATTATTAAGAGAGATATGCAGAATATCCTGTTTAAGAAGTTAAAAGTTGCATGCTAACCATGCTTTGCAATCCTGACAATGATAAAGTATTATCATCCCACTCTTCTTATTTTTACCTGTTTTGACTTCTTATGAGTTCCTTAATACCTACTAATCTGGTCATGAATTACAAACGTTTGTAGATTAGATCTCCCCCTTCCTGGCTCAGCATTATTTTCTTTATTTGCAGCCAAGTTTGGACCTGTCTGACACAAAGCTGGGTGGCAATGTGAAATATGAGGAGAATGCACGGTGACTTGGACAGGTTGGGTGTGTGGGCACATGCATGGCAGATGCAGTTTAATGTGGATAAATGTGAAGTTATCCACTTTTGTGGCAAGAACAGGAAGGCAGATTACTATCTGAATGGTGTCAAGTTAGGAAAAGGGGAAGTACAACGAGATCTAGGTGTCCTTGTTCATCAGTCACTGAAAGTAAGCATGCAGGTATAGCAGGCAGTGAAGAAAGCTAATGGCATGTTGGCCTTCATAACAAGGGGGGTTGAGTATAGGAGCAAAGAGGTCCTTCTGCAGTTGTACAGGGCCCTGATGAAACCACACCTGGAGTATTGTGTTCAGTTTTGGTCTCAAAATTTGAGGAAGGACATTCTTGCTATAGAGGGAGTGCGGCGGGCGTCACGTGATGACGTAAGGTCGAGACGTTGGGAATCCAGCTCCCTCGTAAAAAGTAATGAAATAGGGTTTAAATGATGAAGAGTTAACAAATACCTACTAGAAACTATTTATAAGCAACTCAGGATTATTTTTTGATATGGCTCTTAAACTGAAACAGAAGAAAGCTACTACTTCGAAGACTGCGCAAATCGGCGGGGGAAAAGGCCTAACCGTCTCGGCGAAACCTTGGACTCAAGTTGGATCTCCTCCTGGAGAAGTGCATGGCACTTCTGATGGTGTGGGACAGGAAGTTGCAGCAATGTTGGCGGTCTCTAAGAAGAAACGGCAGGAACAACGCATGCGCAAAGAAACAAGTATGCATGAACAGATATTAACAAAACTACAAATCCCAACTACAGCTGGAAGTGAAATTGGAAGTGAATCGGAAGTAGAATCAGATTCTTTGGGAAATTCAGAGGAAGAAGAAGAGGAAAAGAAGGAGGAGATTAAAGGAGACATAAGAGATATCCTGATATATATGATGAATGAATTAAAAGCTATAAGAACAGATATAAGAAGGATGCAGAATATACTCGATAATGTGGTGGAAAAACAAAAGAAGATGGATAATAAAGTTAAAGAGATGGAAGTAAAAGTGGAAGAAAACACTGAAAGAATAGATAAGATAGAAGACAATAATCTGGCCTGGACAATAGAAAGAAAACGGATGTTGGAAAAAATAGATGCGCTTGAAAACTCTAGTAGACGAAATAATATTAAAATTGTTGGTCTTATGGAAGGTACAGAGGGAGAAAATCCAATAAAATTCTTTCAAGAATGGATTCCAAAAATTTTGGAAATGAATGAAGGAAGCCAAGTAATTGAAATTGAAAGAGCACACAGAGCTTTAAGACCAAGACCTCAACAAGATCAAAATCCAAGATCAATTTTGATAAAATGTTTAAGGTACCAAGATAAAGAAATGATCTTGAAGGCGGCTACTCAAGGTGCTAAAAAGAGAAATGGGCCATTGATGATAGAAGGGAAAAGAGTTTTTTTTTATCCAGACATAAGTTACAATCCTCTGAAGAGGCGGAAGGAATTTAATCCAGTGAAAAAATCTTTATGGGAAAAGGGCCATAAATTTTTATTGAGCTACCCAGCAAAATTGATAATTTTCCTGGATAACGAAGAAAGAAGATTTTTCGTTGACTACCGGAAAGCGGAGAAATTTGTACAAGAATTACCTGATGTCCACGAAGAAGAGTAAAGAATTATAGAAATGAAGTGGGCTAATGATGAAGGCTGAAACAAGGTTGGACTTGACGGACATTTATAAGGAAAAAAAATAGTTGAGGAGTATTAATTGGGAGTAGAGACATTAATTATTTTTTTCTTCACTAATATATTTTCTTTCTTTTTTTGCGGGGGAGCTGGCGGAGCTCCTGATCGATGGCTGCGAGTTTCACATGTACAATCATGGCGATTGCCATGACCCGTAAAACAGGGGGGGGGGTAATGATGTGTTCTTTTTATTCGCAACATTAGTGGGGGGGGGTATTTTGTTTTTTTTTTCTTATATATTAGTAACCTTCTATTTTTCTTCTTTTTTGCCTGGATGGTTGGGGAGAGACTCATAGCAACATGAAGAATTTTAAAGAGTTCCCAAGGTATTACGAATGATTAATTTACTTAATTTTTTACGTTTTAATGTTAATGGACTTAATGGACCTGTGAAAAGAAAAAGAGTTTTAACATATATTAAGAAAATGAAAGGAGATATAGCTTTTTTACAAGAAACACATTTAACAGAAACAGAACATAAGAAATTAAAGAGAGATTGGGTTGGAAATGTAATTGCAGCTTCATTTAATTCAAAATCGAGAGGAGTTGCAATTTTGGTTAATAAATCTTTACCAATTAAAATATAAAATGTAGTAATTGATTCTGTGGGGAGATATGTGATTATACATTGTCAAATTTTTTCAGAATTATGGACTTTTATGAACATTTATGCACCAAATGAAAATGATGCAAAATTCACACAAGAAGTTTTTTTGAACTTGGCTGATGCACATGATAAAATACTATTTATTCAAATAGACATAAAACTTACTCAAGGATTGATTTTTAAATCTAAACTATCTCGATTCTACCCTGGCATTAGTCCGGTTTGTGATAAATGCAAGAGGGGCGTGGCCTCTCTCATCCACATGTACTGGTTCTGTCCGAGCTTGGAGAAATTCTGCAAAGATGTCTTCACTACATTATCGGGTATTCTGAATCAGCACCTAGAACCTAACCCCTTAATTGCTCTGTTCGGTTTTTGGGGCGAGACAGATTTATGTCTGGGTCCGACCAAATGCCGAATACTATCCTTTGCCTCTCTCCTGGCGAGACGCCTGATCCTCCTTAGATGGAGAGATGTTGCCCCGCCCACACATGCGCAATGGCTTAACGACATTATGGCCTGCTTGGACCTCGAAAAAATTCATTATTCAGTTCTTAATTCGGATCTAAAGTTCCATAAGGTCTGGGGACCTTTTATCGAGTACTTTCATAACCTTCCTCTTGACTAGGGTTTTTTTTTTCTTTTTTTCTTCTTCTTTTCGGTCCCTTGCTTTCAGCTCCCTTTTTTTCTGGTAGTAGGCATTATTATCCTCTGTTACTAAGTGTATTCACAGTCTGGGAGTTTGACTGTCCTGACTTATACTCTCTATATTGTGTGGTGGTTGGTCTGGAGTTGTTGTTGTTTTTTTCTTGTGTTGTGGGGATTGGGGAGGACACTAAGCTCACTTGTCTTTTAGGTGCTTTTTTTTTTAAATTCTCTTCATTTGTAGCATATTGTTATTGTATGCTTAATCTTGCACTGTATTAATGCTCCCCACTGGGATTTAGGGTTTTTAATTTTGTAAAATGTTTTGAAAAACTAATAAAAAAATTTAAAAAAAAGGATTGATTTTTTTTATTATCAAAAAATATTCAAGATAGAGTGAAAAGTGTGGAATATAAAGCAAGAATACTGTTAGATCATTCCCCCTTGATAATGACAATGATAATGATGGATAAGGAGGAATCGATCTATAGATGGAGATTTAATTCAATTTTATTAAAATGTCAAGATTTTTGTGATTTTATGAAAAAACAGATTCAATTTTTTTTGGATACAAATTTACATTCAGTTGAGGATAAAATTGTATTATGGGAAGCGATGAAAGCATATTTAAGGGGTCAGATTATAAGTTATACATCTAAAATTAAGAAGGAATACATGGCAGAAATAGATCAATTGGAAAAAGATATCATGAAGTTAGAAAAAGAATCTCAAAGATATATGACAGAAAAAAAATGAAGACAACTTGTTAATAAAAACTACAATATAATACACTCCAGTCATATTGTACAGAAAAAGTAATTATGAGAACTAAACAGAAATATTACAAATTAGATGAAAGATCACATAAGATTCTTGCTTGGCAGTTGAAAACAGAACAGACTTCTAAAACAATAAATGCAGTTAGAACAAGTGTAAATAAGGTTACTTATAAACCATTAGAAATTAATGAAACTTTAAAAAATTTTTATACTGAACTATATCAATCAGAATCACAAAATAAGATTGCTGAGATAGATACATTTTTGTCACAAATAACCCTTCCAAAATTAAATTTGGAAGAACAGAAAGGATTAGATATGCCCTTTACATTAAAAGAGGTTGAAGAAGCTTTAGGATCACTTCAGAGTAATAAATCCCCAGGAGAAGATGGTTTTCCTGCTGAATTTTATAAAAAATGTAAAGATTTATTAATTCCTTCTTTTATGGAATTAATATATCAAGTGGAAAGAATGCATAAACTCACACAATCTTTTTTAACAACGATCATAACTGTATTGCCAAAAAAAATAGAGATCCTTTAAAACCAACATCATATAGGCCTATTTCTTTGTTGAATACAGATTATAAAATACTAGCAAAAATTTTATCTAATAGAATATCTAAATATTTACCAAAATTAATACATATGGATTAAACAGGTTTTATTAAAAACAGACAATCAATGGATAATATAACCCGGTTACTTAGTATAATTCATTTGGCACAAAAAAGAGAGGAAATGAGTGTGGCAGTTGCTTTGGATGCAGAAAAAGCATTTGATAGATTGGAATGGGATTTTTTATTTAAGGTATTGGAAAAATATGAGTTAGGAAAATCTTTTATACAATGGATTAAAACCTTAAATACTAATCCTCAAGCTAAAGTAGTTACAAATGGTCAGATTTCAACACCATTTTGCTTAACGAGGTCAACTAGACAAGGCTGCCCATTATCACCTGCTTTATTTGTATTGGTAATAGAACCATTAGCTGAATTAATTAGAACAGATCCAGACATTGGGGGCTTTAGAGTTAATCAAGAAGAATATAAGATTAATTTATTTGCTGATGATGTTTTGATTTATTTAACAAACCCATTGCAATCTTTGCAAAGATTATCTTTTAGATTGGAAGAATATGGGAAAGTATCAGGGTATAAAGTAAATTGGGATAAAAGTGAAATTTTACCCCTTACCAAAGGAAATTATAATCAATGTCGATTAGTAACTCAATTTTGATGATCAATAAATGGGATAAAATATTTAGGTATTAGAGTTGATAATGATGTAAAAAATTCATATAAACAAAATTATTTGCCATTATTAAAAAAAATAAAAGAGGATCTTGATAAATGGATGATGTTACCAATAACATTAATAGGTAGAGTTAATGCTGTAAAAATGAATATATTTCCTAGATTGCAATATTTATTCCAAACTTTACCAACACAATTACCTCAGAAGTTTTTTCAAGAACTGAATAAATATGTAAGGAAATTTCTTTGGAAAGGAAAGATGTCAAGAATATCATTGGAAAAATTGACATGTAAATTTGATTTAGGAGGGTTACAACTTCCAAATTTTAAGAATTATTATAAAGCAAATCAACTTAGATTTATTGCGTCTTTTTTTGATGAAGAAAAACCGGCATGGATTAGAATAGAATTAGATAAGATAGGAGAAAACATACCAGAAGATTTTATATGTAAATGGGAATCCAAATGGATACGGGAAAAAAAAGAATCTCCTATATTAAGACACTTGATTGATTTATGGAATAAGGTAAATATGGATGATGAAATAAAGAAATCTTTATTAGCAAAAAGAACTTTAATTCAAAATAGGCTTATTCCTTTTACAATGGATAATAAAATTTTACATAATTGGTTCCAAAAGGGGATTAAATGTATAGGTGATTGTTTTGAAGGAAGTATATTGATGTCGTTGGATCAATTAAAGAATAAATATAAAATATCAAATAACACTCTTTTCTGTTATTTTCAATTAAAGGCTTATTTATGAGAAAAGCTGGGTCAAACAATGTTGATGCCAAAACCTAGTGAAATAGAAATATTAATTCAAAAAGGAAAAATTAAAAAATGTACATCTTGTATGTACAATTTGATTCAAAAACAGACAATTAAATCAGGAATTCATAAATCAAGACAAAAATGGGAATCTGATTTGAATGTTAAAATTGATGGAAAAAGCTGGTCAAGATTATGTTCTGATAGTATGATAAATACAATAAATGTTCGACTTAGATTAACACAATATAATTTTTTACATCAATTATATATAACACCACAGAAAATAAATAGATTAAATTCAAATATGTCTGACCAATGTTTTCGATATGATCAAGAAATTGGTACTTTTTTACATTCTTCTTGGTCTTGTTTTAAAATTCAACTATTTTGGATAAATCTAAGACTTTTATTGGAACAAATTACTGGAGTACAACTCCCACATAGTCCAGTATTATTTTTATTAGGAGACATTGAAGGTGTACTTCCCCTTTTCCTAAATTGAATAAGTATCAGAAAAAAATTATAAAAATTGCATTGGCAGTAGCCAAAAAAGTTATCACAGTTACTTGGAAATCTGATTTATATTTAACTGTGGATTGTTGGAATAATGAAATACATAGTTGTATTCCACTTGAAAAAATTACATACAATCTAAGAAATGAATATGATATATTTTTGAAAATTTGGCTCCCATACCTACAAAAGATAGGATTAAATATATAGGTCCTTTGAAGATAAAATTATAAAGTAATTGGGGAAAGTAAAAATAAATATTAAAATTATTTTGAACTCCATGGAGCATGTGGGGATCCTCCAATATCCAGGCAATCTTTCTCTTCTTTCTTTCTTTTTTTCTTCTTTCTTTAGACAAGGGTTAAGGGGGGGAGGGTTAAGTGGAGGGGGGAGTGTTAATATTATTTTTCTTTTTCTTACTATTTTATCATCACATTTATTCTTTGTAATTTTCTAAAAATTTAATAAATTAAAATAATAAAAAAAAGAAAAAAAGAGGGAGTGCAGCGTAGGTTCACAAGGTTGATTGCCGGGATGGCTGGACTGTCATATGTTGAAAGGTTGGAGCGATTGGGCTTGTATACACTGGAATTTAGAAGGATGAGAGGGGATCTGATTGAAACATATAAGATTATTAAAGGATTGGACACACTAGAGGCAAAAATCATGTTCCCGATGTTGGGGGAGTCCAGAACCAGAGGCCACAGTTTAAGAATAAGGGGTAGACCATTTAGAACAGAGTTGAGGAAAAACTTTTTCACACAGAGAGTTGTGGATCCATGGAATGCTCTGCCTCAGAAGGCAGTAGAGGCCAATTCTCTGGATGCTTTCAAGAAAGAGTTAGATAGAGCTCTTATAGATAGCGGAGTCAAGGGATATGGGGAGAAGGCAGGAACGGGTTGTGGATGATCAGCCATGATCGCATTGAATGGCAGTACTGGCTTGAAAGGCCAAATGGCCTACTCCTGCACCTGTTGTCTATTGTCTTTTTTATGTTAAAGTTTTAGCTATAAAATTCTACAGCATAATGCTATGTTTTCATTTTCGATGAACCAATTCTCAAAATGTAATCTGAATCCCATATATGTGCAGTGTACTTTAGAGAACACTGGAGATAGCTGGACACATGGCATGATAATAAATGCATCAGTGGATGCTGTGCATGAACCAGAAGATTTATAGTCTGCTGAGGAATAGATCTGTGGCATTCAAGACCAGTGATCCAGAACTATAAAAGATGTCCTGGTACGACCTATGGAAGGCTATTTTAAGGATGAGAAAACAATTCCAATTGTTGTTAGAGAAAGAATCAGATGTGAATCAGCTAGGCAGGGTTTGCAGGCCATTATTTCTTACAAAACAAAACCTAACAGCTGTGATGCTTCACTCACAGATGAGCTCAATGCCTTTTATCATGCTTAGAAAGGGAGAATAAAACTACACCTGGAAAAATCCCTGCAGCATCTGGTGAGCTTGTGATCTCTGTCTCCGAGACTGACATCAAAACATCTTTCAAGAGGGTGAACCCTTGCAAGGTATCAGGCTCTGATGGTGGACCTGGTAGAGCTTTGAAAACCTGTGCCAACTAACTGACAGGAACGTTTAAGGACATCTTCAATTTCTCATTGCTGCAGTCAAAAGTTCCCACCTGGTTCAAAGGGGTGATAATCATACTAATGCCCAAGAAGATCAGGGTGAGCTACCTTAACAGCTATTGCCCAGTGGCACTTACATCTATTGTAATGAAATGCTTTGAAAGGTTGGTCATAGCTAGAATCAACTCCTGGACCCTAAGCAATTTGCCTATTGCCACACAAGTTCTTCAGTAGATGCAGCCTCACTGGTTCTCTACTCAGCTTTAGATCTCCTGGACAATGGCAATACCTGTAGCAGGCTGCTGTTTATTGATATTAGCTCAACATTTAACACAATCATACTGTCAGTTCTAATCAACAAACTCCAAAACCTGGGCCTCTGTACCTCCCTCTACAATTGAATCCTTGACTTCCTCACTGGGAAGCCACAGTTTGTGTGGATCAGAAATAACATCTCCTCCTCGCTGACAATCAATAAAGGATGTGTGATTAGCCCACTCTCTACACCATATATAAATTTGTAGACGACACAACAATTGTTGGCAGAATTTCAGATAATGACAAGAAGGTGTACAGGAGCAAGATAGATCTACTGGTTAAGTGGTGTCACAGCAACAACATTGCACTCAACATCAGTAAGAGCAAGGAATTGAATGTAGACTTCAGGAAAGAGAAGTCGAGGGATCATACACCAGCTCTTATTGAAGGCTAAAAAGTGAAAAAGGAGAGCAGTTTCACGTTCCTGGGTGCAAACATCTTTGAGTATCTATCCTGGGCTGAACATATTGATGCATGACAGCAGCTATATTTCATTAGGAGTTTGACAATAATTGGTATGTCATGGACGGCACTCGCAAATTTCTACAGATGTATTGTGCAGCACATTCTAACTAGTTGCATCATTGTCTTGTATCGAAGGGGCACTGCACAGGATCAGAAAAAGCAGCAGAATGTAGTAAATTCTGCCAGTCCCTTCATGGGCACTGGCCTCCCTAGCATCCAGGATATTTTCAAAAAGTGATGCCTCAAATAGGCAGCATCCATTATTAGGGACCCCATCACCCAGGACATGCCCTCTTCTCATGCTACCATAAAGGAGAAGGTACAGGAGCCTATAGCCACACACTACTCATTTCAGAAATAGCTTCTTTCCATCCACCATCAGATTTGTGAATGGATAATGAACCCACGAACACCACCACAATATTTATTTCCTCTCTTTCCACACTACTTATTTAATTTAATTTTCTCTTTTTACATATACTTCTTATTGTAAGCTATCATTTTTATTATTATGTGTTGCAATGTACTGCTGCTAAAACACAACACATTTCATGAAATATTCCAGTGATATTAAATCTGATTCTGATTCAGGTTCAATGATTTACTGCCCCGAGTATAGGCACTACAAATGTTAATAGCAGGAACAGGCCTTAAGTTTTAGGTGAAATCTTGTACCACTGTTAATAAAGTAGTCTGGTCCTGACTGAGTGTTCGTGAGGATTCTTTTGAGAATCCAAGTCCTTTTCTTCCTGATGGTCCTAATTTTTCTCACCTGAAAGGCCAAAGACAATAGGCATATTGAATAGGCATCTGCACACTCCACTCCTTTCACATGACTTCAATTGAAAATACATTGCCATATGTTCATCATTGTTGGATCTAAAACCTTATCGACAGATGGCATATCCTGGGTGAAGAGGGTCCTTTGTAATGGATGCCACCTACTTGAGGTATTGTCTTTGGAAGTGGTCCTTGGTGGTGGGGAGGCTAGTGCCCACGGTGGAGATGGCTAAACCTCCGCAGTTTTTCCCAATCCTGTGCATCATTCCTGGGAATATGTTCAGAAGAAGGAACATATTAATGAAAGGAGACAGTTCTTCAGCATCAGAGGGGTTGTTAGGATTGGACAATAAGTGCTTGTATTATCATGGTTGCCAACAACCTGTCTCCTTATATTCTGAGCCAGACTCTGAGACCTTGCTTACCCCAGTGATTGTGGTTCTGAGCTCCTCCATACCTAGCAAAAGCAGAGTGAGTGAAGGGTACGTTCTTATACATTGAATCATTTGTAAGGCCATTTTTCTGGTAGGTAGTGCTTGGGACATGTGTGATAGAATATTGTTGCTGGGTATCCCATGCACTAAACATGGTCAAAATCAGAATCTGAAACAGGTCTATTATCACTGACATATGTTGTGAAATTTGTTCTTTTGCAGCAGAACCACAGTGCAATACATAAAAATTGCTATAAGTTACAATAAGGTTAAATAAATAATAAATAAATAGTGCAAAAAGAGAGCAAAATACTGAAGACATGATCATAAGTTCATGGACCATTCAGAAATCTGATGGCAGAGTGGAATGTCTTTAAAACATTGAGTGTGCATCTTCAGCCTCCTGTATCTCCTCGCTGAAGGTAATAATGAGGAGATAGCATAACCTAGGGCCTATATGATGGATGCCGCCTTCTTAAAGTATCGCCTTTTTAAGACGTGAGAAGGCTAGTGCCCGTGATGGAGTTGGCTGTGTCTACAACACCGCAGCATTTTCCAATCCCATTCATTGTCACCATACCAGAAGGTGATGATGCAGCCAGTCAGAATATTCTCCATGCTACATCTGTAGGAATAAGATAGAGTCTTTGGTGATGTACTAAATCACCTAAAGCTACTAATGGGATATAGCCACCGACATGCCTTATTTGTGATTGCATCAATATGTTGGACCCAGAATAGATCCTCAGAGATGTTGACTCCCATGAGCTTAAAACTGCTCACCCTTTCCAACATACACGTTTGTCCAGTGCAATGTCACTTTGACTTGAGAATATTGATGCTGGAACAATTTCTAGGCTTGCAGCATTTAACTGCAATGTAAATAATCATAACAGAGCTTCCTCACTGCCAAAGATTCTCTTTGGTCTCTGGAGCTGAGATTGAATAATAGAAGACTACAAGTGCAAAACCAGGTTTTAAGTTGAAGTTAACAACTTCTCATCATTATGCATTTTGAAATAGCTCAGTTTCACATTAGATCAAATGGGTCTATGGGCTTAGGGAAAACTAGACCAGAAGTTCAGAAATATCATTGTATCCTTGGATAAAGATATCATAATCTTGAGTTTTCTGATTCCATCCACCTCAAAGGCCTCTCAGAATTGTACTCTATTATTCTTTAGATGAAGCATTTATATTGAAACATCAGAAAAGGGAAAATAAGAGCATGTCTTCTTTCTGCCTCTGGTTACAGAGTTTTTGATAAATTATGCAAGTTCAGTTTTCAGTACCCATTAGATTGTTGAAAACTTCAAAGTTTTGAAGAGTCCTTTTTTTCCAAGATAAATTTTGCAGTTTTCTGCAGACTTTTTGGGAATGTGGGTGCTACTAGCAAAGCCAGCATTTATTGTCAAATCTTCATTTGATTAAAATTGTTTCTTTGGAGTGATCATTGCAAAATGATGATGTATATTTATTGAAGGATTATGAGCAGTGTTTTGCTCCAATTCAACAGTTTTTTTTTCTTGTCATACTGTGAATGCCAAGATTGATGGAATGACTAATGCAAAAAGCCTTGGAAGGTTGCTGCCAAACACCCTCTGAATAAAGCCTCTTGCAGCCACAGCATTCCAATGGTGGAAAGAGTGCATATTAAAGCTAATGGATGGATTACTGGTGCAGCCAATGACCTTGCCTGATAAACATCTCTGAGCTTTATTGTTGTTCTTGCACTTAAGAAAGCAGGAAATACTTTTGACATATGCTTTGTAGGTCATATTTTGATGAGTAATGAAAAGTGTACTGCTGCAGAAAATTCAGCCTCTGCTTAAAATAAGAGATGCATTCTCATTAGCAGAGATTTGTCATTAATTGCTATAGTTCAGACTTGAAATAGGTTACCTGCCCAAACTGGTCATTTATTTTTTGACTCTTTATTATTCATTCTAACAATATCAGTGAAAGCTCTGAAGAAACTGTTCATGTCATCTCAGATGACATATTGGGTTGTTAATGTTAGAACTCTGGGTGAGAAAGAAAAGGCAATAATCAGAGCTGGATTTAATAGGAAATGGGCTCATGCTTGGCAGATGACATTTAAGTTATTCAATCATGTTATACATGAGTATGGGTATGGTCAATACTCAGAGTTATATTTATCTTATGAACTGGAGTTTGTTCAGCAGATAAGTTGCCAAAAAGCCTCTAATTCTTTTGCCGTAGATGCTGTACTAAAGATAAATATAGTATTAGGAATTGTCTGGACGTTCCTTCCAACTCGTGTAATTAAATATTTCTCCTTGATCCCAGTCACACATCCATTAGATAAATTGGCACTGATAGTATATACTTTATTCAGGTTTGATATTTCCTTGCGGATGTAAGATTTATTATGTTCTATGGAATGTTAATAGTCTTTTTCAGTGATCACATTATTTATAAAGCTCTGTTTAGGCCACATCAAGAATATTGGATTCATTTCCAGTCACCACATCATAGGAAGGACACGGAGGCTTCGCAGAGGACGCCAATGAGGTTTACCAGGGTGCTAACTGGATTAGTGAGCAGGTTGGACAGTCTTTAGGGTGCGTTCAGTCGTGCTGCAGAGGCTGAGAGGAGACCTGATGGAAGTTTATTAGAGTATGAGCAGCTTAGATAGAGTAATAGCCAGCATCTTTGCCCCAGGGTTAAACATTCCAGTACTAGGAGAATGCAATTAAAATTAAAGGGAGTACATTCAAAGGAAATGTGCAAGGTCAGCATTTTTCACAGAAAGTGGTGGGTCCCTGCAATGCACTGCCAAGGGTAGAAGTGCAGACGAATATAACAAAAGTGTTGAATAGGATCTTAGATAGGCATATGAATATGTAGAGAATAGAACGACATGTACTTGAGTAGGCAGAATATACTAGATTTCTTAGGCATTTATTTGCTAGTTTGATAAGTTTAGTTTAACGTGTAGACTAAATGGCTTGTTCCAAAGTGGTAATGTTCTATGCCCTACATTCTGTCTTCTATGCTGTACTGTATGTTCTGACATTCAATTTTTTATTCACCAACTACAATCAAACATTTCACTTTCACCTTTATCTCAAGATGACATCCATTTGAAAGTAAAGCTGGACATCAATCTAATAGTGTGATATATATATGTATATATATAAAAGTAACCAAACTGAAGTCCAGGATAATTTAATATTGCCTTTTTTTATTATTGCCTCTTATTATATTTATTACAAAAACCCTTAGCAAAGTAATAAGTCAATAGTAACTGTAAAAGGACAAGTACAAAATAAAAAATCTATATAAAATTGATTGTAATATATACTGTTGCTGTTCAGTAGAGGAGGTTTACAGTATTCATTCTTGTAGAGTACAGAAATGAATCTACAGTACACCTTTTGTAAATGTGGATTTTTCATTGGACTAAATGTATGAGATATTTGGTATGCCTAATTTTTGAAGTTAAAGGTCAGTTGAATGAAGAATAAAGATATTTTAATACTAGGTGAAAATTGCTGGCAACCTTTGATCGAAGCATCTCAAAAGGTACTATATGTTGACTGCATTGATGTCATCATGTATTCCTTCAGGAGCTTTCAGGCATTAATATCATTGTAAGGTACATGCCAATTGATTGCGCTAGGAAATGCCAAGGGACTCTTAGAAGAACAGTAATTTTACCTCCATCAGTACCATAACATCTATGAATTTATTTCAAAAAGGTCAGATACGAAAAAACATATACATGTGGTTGCTGTCTGTGAATGACAAATGATTTTACCCAGATATAATAGTGGATATTTTAAAATTCTTTATTGTCTTGGAAGGCTTTAGGTTTGAGGTAGTCAGGCAGTTGAGCAAAGCAGAAATGAAGCAATTATCAAACAGTTCAGCTAGCATATGTGAGAATAAGAAAGGTTAATATTTGAGTTAAAGGGTTGTGTAGAGAGATTTAAATTTGACAGTTTTAGGAGGAATAAGTTATGCATGCTTATATTTATGTGCACATACACTCAGTGGCTACTTTATTAGGTATAGGAGGTACCTAATAAAGTGACCACTGAGAGTATTTTCTCTTATCTGAGATGTGTTTAATGATGATTGGAAAGGCTGTACTCTTGTACACACCTCAAATACTGCACAAATGCTTTCTTAACTATAACCTTGAAGGAAAGTATTCTTAATATAAATGCACACATTCCAGCTATTAACCTTGTCTTATGCTGGTCTTTTGGATCTAACTAACTGTGTAGGTTCCCTTTGCCAAAAGCATTTCTGACCATTTAGGTTTAATATGTGATACCTCTTTTGGTTTGCAATGGTTCTGTGGTTGATCTATTGTTATTGCTTTCAATGTTAATGTTAATGCTGAAACCCAAATCCGGATAATGATGACAACTTACTAGTTTCTATTGTCAATTATAACACTAATGCATTTACTACAGAGCATGACCATCTTTGCAATGCAAATTGCGTTCTGATGTCAGTTTTAATATTAATATGAATGTAGATGATGAAGACACTGCTAGCTTAATCTTGTGGATAAGTTCTGCCTTATTTCTCCTCAATTGATTATTTTTGTAATTGCATTTTAGCTGTTACAGAGTTGAACATTGGATATTGCCAACCTGAGCATGGTTGCTGCTCACCTTTCTTGGTCTGATTGCAACCATTTCTGGTCTGCTGGGTAATCCTGCTGTGTTTGATCAAGTTGTAATCCACATTTTCTTACAGCACATCATCAAAATATTAGTTTATATCCAGCTACTCTTCCATAAGTTTAAATATTTCTCTTACATTTGAATTCCTGTAGCAAAAACAACCAATTTTACAAGGTTTCAAGTATTCTTTTCAGGCAAGCAGCATCCTGCTGAACTTGCAAGGTCTCCAAAGTCCAATTCTTCCTATAGCACAAAGTCCAATAATGCATAGTAAATATACTTGTAAAGCCCAGTGGAACAGAATGGATGAGACAATGGCATAAATGGCATATGCACTGCCATTTCAGCGAGTTATGCAGATGAGTAGTCCATTTCATATTTTAACAATTAGAACTATTGGTTATCTGCAGCACTCAATCAGCATGATAAATAGCTACCGAACATTGGCTTTTGTTCTGGAACTGAAATGCAATCAATAAAACAACAGGCTCATTAAATAATAATGTTGCTGCTGCACACTTGCAAGATGGGAAGCCAAGCATTTCTTATTTCTTCAATTTTGCACATGCCTGTAGTTTGCCCATAAGATTGTTATAAGTGGCTCAACATGTGAATTGCTTAAAAGAAATAAAGGCTTTTCTCTCATTTAAAATGATCAAAACGATATTCTGAGTTTGTATTAAAGCTTTCGGCTATGCGATCCAAAGCACTGTTTATTATTCCATAAATTAAGAGAGATCAATATGTCACAAATAATTTTTACATTTATCTATTTAATCCATGACCAGAATTAAAACAGTTGGCTTAGTAAGGTATACTGTTGAGTTAGTTCTCCAGCAGTATCTGCTACTGGGTGCATATTGGCTGCACCAGAGGAAGGCCACGTATTCCGAGTTCTAAGATCACTGAAGGATATGGATATTGCTGGCAATTAATATTTATCAATCATTGCCTTGTGGAAGAGATGGTGACCTGCTGTCATGAAATACAGCTATCACTGTGGTACAGGTATTCCCAATGTGTTTTAAGAATAAAAGATTTGAAAGATTCTCCTACTGATCTTCAGGATGGTAAAGATTGTGCATCTGTGATGTGAAACTGAAGAAGCCTGAGAGAGTTCTTTCTGTTCAGTTTTTAGATGGAACACACAGCAGCCATCAAATATCTATGATCATAATCATGCAAGCTCAGAGTTGTGGATAAGTGACAAAATAAGCAGATTTTTTTTCCTGTGTAGCACTGAGTTTGTTGAAGCTGTACTTATTAATGGGAATGAAGAGTATTCAATTATTCAATTCAGTAAGTAAATGATAAAAAATCTTTGTACAGTCGGGCATAAATCATTAGAAATCAATGTCATTAGAAAAGGGGATGGTGCCAGAGGATTGGCGTATTGCTCATATGGTTCCATTGTTTAAAAAGGGTTCTAAGAGTATACCTAGCAATTATAGGCCTGTCAGTTTGATGTCAGTGGTGGGTAAAGTAATGGAAAGTATTCTTAGAGATGGTATATATAATTATCAGGATAGATAGGGTCTTATTAGGAACAGTCAACATGGATTTGTGTGTGGAAGGTCATGTTTGACAAATCTTATTGAATTTTTTGAAGAGGTTACGAGGAAAGTTGACGAGGGTAAAGCAGTGGATGTTGTCTATATGGACTTCAGTAAGGCCTTGGACAAGGTTCCGCACGGAAGGTTAGTTAGGAAGGTTCAATCGTTAGGTATTAATATTGAAGTAGTAAAATGGATTCAACAGTGGCTGGATGGGAGATGCCAGAGAGTAGCAGTGGATAACTGTTTGTCAGGTTGGAGGCCAGTGACTAGTGGTGTGCCTCATGGATCTGTACTGGGTCCAATGTTGTTTGCCATATACATTAATAATCTGGATGATGGGGTGGTAAATTGGATTAGTAAGTATGCAGATGATACTAAGGTAGGTGGCGTTGTGGATAATGAAGTAGGTTTTCAAAGTTTGCAGAGAGATTTAGGCCAGTTAGAAGAGTGGGCTGAAAGATGGCAGATGGAGTTTAATGCTGATAAGTGTGAGGTGCTACATTTTGGTAGGACTAATCAAAATAGGACATACATGGTAAATGGTAGGGTATTGAAGAATGCAGTAGAACAGAGTGATCTAGGAATAATGGTGCATAGTTCCCTGAATGTGGAATCTCATGTGGATAGGGTGGTGAAGAAAGCTTTTGGTATGCTGGCCTTTATAAATCAGAGCATTGAGTATAGGAGTTGGGATGTAATGTTAAAATTGTACAAGGCATTGGTAAGGCTGAATTTGGAGTATTGTGTACAGTTCTGGTCACCGAATTATAGGAAAGATGTCAACAAAATAGAGAGAGTACAGAGAAGATTTACTAGAACGTTACCTGGGTTTCAGCACCTAAGTTACAGGGAAAGATTGAACAAGTTGGTTCTTTATTCTTTGAAGCATAGAAGGGGGGACTTGATAGAGGTATTTAAAATTATGAGGGGGATAGATAGATTTGATGTGGATAGGCTTTTTCCATTGAGAGTAGGGCAGATTCAAACAAGAGGGCATGAATTGAGAGTTAGGGGGCAAAAATTTAAGGGCAACATGAGGGGGAATTTCTTTACTCAGAGAGTGGTAGCTATGTGGAACGAGCTTCCAGTAGAAGTGGTAGAGGCAGGTTCGGTATTGTCATTTAAAGTAAAATTGGATAGGTATATTGACAGGATAGGAATGGAGGGTTATGGGCTGAGTGTGGGTCAGTGGGACTAGGTGAGAGTAAGCGTTCGGCATGGACTAGAAGGGCCGAGATGGCCTGTTTCCGTGCTGTAATTGTTATATGGTTATATGGATATATAAATCTCTCAGCAAAGAACACAAAGCTGGTGATATGTTATTGCATTATTTGTGTGGCTGGTTCAGTTAAACTTTCAGTTAATTGCTAGTTCTCTAATTTGACTGAACTGAAGATGGAGCATTGATGTGTTGCAGACTGGCAATACTGGGGGATTAATTTTCACATCCCATTTCTTGTACATGTCGATCCAGTGCAGTTTTAATTATGTCATATTGTGATTACTTCCTGTGTATCATAGCAGAAAATTAACCATAAATTCTTAATACTAAGGGGAGAGGAGCACATGAGTAAGACAGCAGTTTTCTAGGTTCAGTCTTCAAAATTTATGTATCTTTTTATGCATAGGATGATGATTTTAATGGTTTAGAGTCTTGGGGTCATACATCACAGAAAAAGTTTTTTTAACCTAACTCATCAGTGCAATCATGCAGGGAGCTTTGGGATTTAGTGACCAGCAATGATGAAGGACAGGTGATACATTTGTAAGCCCAGGATAGTGAGTGTCCTGATGGAATGACAGCATAATTGCCAGTCTAAATTCAATGACTGAATGTACTGGTAGTTATTGCTGATTAAAGCCAGCATGCACCTAAAGGGAGGTACATTGTGGTCAAAGCAGAAATTTCAGCAGCATCTGAAGATGGATGAGGTCAGGCATCCTGCATCAGAAATCTAAGAAAGCAAAGCAAAGCAAAGGGAAGGATAAAGATCCTACAGCCTTTGGCAGACCTGAAATCTCCTGGTGAAGTCCGATAGAACTACAGTGCAAGGTGGAAGATCATTATGAGGAATGAGGAGGCAAGTCCATAAAGGATATATGTGTATGTAGTTCAATGATTATCTTTTCAGGTAGCATATTTCAACAATTAAAATGCTGGTCTCAGACAACTGCTTTGTGCCCCAAACTAGACAAGTTACCTGTCAATAGCCTGGATATTCTGATCATATGCTTTATCACCCCCAAACAACTTGTCACTGCCTGAAGCATGCCATTTACTTGAATATACTAACTCTACCACATCCACCATCTAATTTTATATAACTTTTCCCCTGTGGAAAATGCTAATGGATGTCTTGATAGACGTTCAAAATGATAAGAGGGGGTTTGTAAGACTCTTTTTCTCAAGGCAGTAGTGTCTAAAACAGAAAGGAACAAATATAAGGTGAGAGGCAGGAGGTTAAGAAGGTGTCTATGGGGATATTTTTGTACAGAAAACTGTTGGAATCTGGAATGTGCTGTTTGAGTTGGTGGTAGTGCTGGAGGCATATCTTTTCACAGATGAAATATCTAGAGAAATCCATGAAACTAACAAAGCATAGAAAGAAACCGATCACAGGCAGGTACATATGACTAGCACAGATAAGTGGTGCTGGGGTGGAGATATATCTCTAACAAAGGAGGGGTAAGGCGCTCTTTACCTCCGCTAGCCTGCAGATCACCCTTGGGCAAGGTGTAGCTCCTGCTTAGCCTCCTGAACAGGACCACCAAAGCCTGGGGAGAAAATGGTTCATATCATATGTTCAGCACAGCATTGTGGGCCGAAGGGCCTGTATTGTGCTGTAGGTTTTCTATATTTCTATGTTTCTTTCACAAGTCCTGGTTATGCGACCACTGACACCAGGCAGGCAATCTCTGAAGATTACTGATAACGACTGGGGTCTCCTGTCTTGTAATGATGTGTCCCAGAAAAAGGCAAGACATACCATTTCTGTCGAAAAATTTGCCAGGGGCAATCATGGTCATGGAACGATCATGGACACGCTGTGCTGAAGGGTTGGTGCTATTTGTTTATATGGTTCCAAATAAGTTATGCAATGATTAGCATATTTTGTTATCCCTCCAGTATAAGCTGATACATAACCAGTAGCAGCAGCAATAAACTAGCCAAGGATGAAATGAACTGCAATGCTTTATTCCCTGAAGGACTGAGCACACAGATTGTGCAAACGCTGCTGAGTCTGTGATCACCTACGCTGCAGATGACTTGACCTTTTACTTAGTCTTTGTTCCATTCCATCTCCCTCTCATCCCAGAACTTCTGATGTTGGCAATTTGTATATCTAATAAAGAAAGTCACAAGAAGAAGTGTCAATGCAGCATTTGACAAGCAGAAAACAAAGAGTTCAGTTGCTCTGGGACGGCATCCCAGGGTGAGTACTTAGGATTTGCACTGCACAACCGGCAGGTGTGTTTACAGACATTTTTAATCTCTCCCAGTCCCAGTGTAGAGTGCCCTCCTGCTTCAAATCATCCATCATTCTCCCTGTACCAAAAAAGACCAAGGTAACGTGCCTGAACGACTGATGTCCTGTCGCACCCACCTGAATAATAAGCAAATGCTTTGAGAGGCTGGTTAAAGATTACACTTGCAGCTTGCTACCACCAAACTGGACCCCCTACAATTTGCCTACTGACACAACCAATCGCCGGAAGACGCAATAGCCACTGTTCTACATACCATCCTTACACATCTAGAAAATAAGGATGCTGATGTGAGAATGCTGTTCTTGGACTACAGTTCAGCATTCAACATCATAATTCCCTCCAGGCTCAACAAGAAGCTCAGAGACCTCAACCTTGACCCTGCCTTGTGCAGTTGGATCCTGGACTTCCTGTCAGATTGCCAGCAGGTGGTAAGAGTGGGCTCCCTCACCTCCAAACCTCTGACTCCCAATACAGGAGCCCCTCAGGGCTATATACTGAGTCCCCTCCTTTACTCCCTGTATACCCATGACTGTATTGCCACCCACAGCTCTAATCTGCTAATTAAATTTGCTAACGACACATTGATTGGCTTATCTCAAACAATAACGAGGTGGCCTACAGGGAAGAAGTCATCTCTCTGTCACAGTGGTGTCAAGAAAACAACCTCTCCCTCGATGTCACAAAAACAAAGGAGCTGGTTGTGGCTTACAGGAGGAATGGAGATGGGCTAACCCCTATTGACATCAATGGATCTAGGGTTGAGAGGGTAAACAGCTTCAAGTTCCTTGGCGTCCACATTACCAAGGATCTCATGTAGTCTGTACACACCAGCTGTGTGGTGAAAAAAGCACAACAGTGTCTCTTTCACCTCAGATGGTTGAGGAAATTTGATATGGGCCCCCAAATCCTAAGAACTTTCTACAGGGGCAGAATTGAGAGCATCATGACTGACTGCATCACTGCCTGGTATGGGAACTGTACCTCCCTTAATCACAGGACTCTGCAGAGAGTGGTGCAGACAGCCCAGCGCATCTGTAGTTGTGAACTTCCCATGATTCAGGACATTTACAAGGTCAGGTGTATTTAAAAGGGCCAGTAGAATTACTGGGGACCCGAGTCACCCCAACTACAATCTATTCCAGCTGCTACCATCCAGGAAGTGGTACCGCAGCATAAAAGCCAGGAGCAACAGGCTCTAGGATGGCTTCTTCCACCAGGCCATCAGACTGATTAACACGCTGATTTGAGTGTATTTCTATGTTACGTTGACTGTTCTATTTATTATAAATTGCTATGATTGCACATTGCACATTTAGATGGACGCATAACGGAAAGATTTTTGCTCCTCATGTATGTGAAGGATGTAAGAAATAAAGTCAATTCAATTCAATTCAATTCTTACATTAGTGATAATTAGTATTAGCAGCAGGAATTATGAAAAGCAGAGGCACATAAATAAATCTAGGAATTCTACCAGACTGGTTTATGTTAAATAAACATACTGTATATTGTTCACAGCTCTACAGCTCCCAATTCCTGCCCTTGAATCCATACCTCTCACCTGATTCCTTTCACAAAGATTTTTCTATGTCTTTAGCTGTGCCACCCAGGAACCTACCTATTTAACACTAGTTTCATCACAGGACAATTTACAATGACCAGTTAACTTACTGATATAACCTGTTTCTGGTCTAATACACACTTTCTATAGTCAAAATGTCAAATTTGACCTTAGATCCAGATAACAACTATTGTGTCATGTGGTAAACGTGACTGGTAGTCAGGGCAGGGAGAAATATTACCTGAGGTCTCGTTTCCCCAGGGAACAGGATTGTGAAAACAGTATGATTCAGAAGATACATTTGAAGATTTTGATGGTACTGAAGAATACTGACATCTATTTTCTCTTCAAATTCCCTTTTAAAGTGATCAAATCGACATTATTGAATGTCAGGAGGGAACATACTTTTCTAAGCTGGGACATCATGTACACTGCTGGTTTTGAGTTGCAATCTCGGATAAAAACTTCAGGCAATGAAAAGCAGGTTATTGTGAGAGTCTTGTTCCATGAAATAATATCTTAAAGGAAATGTTAAAAGACATAATGGATAATTCAATTAATAAATTGAAAGTGAAATATGAAAGCCTTATCTTAATGCCTTACAGATATAGTCCTAATCTACAAGATGGACTGGAGGGGTTCAAAGGAGTGAGGAAGAAGTTTGTGGGGAACGGGTGCGAGGTTGGATCACTCCAAGCACTGAGCTGATTTGATGAGATATGGAAAGGCTTCGGGCTGTGCAGTTCCAGTGTGTCACTATGCCAAGGCCCAAGCCTTAAAGCGAGGCATTACTCGGTGTTCGGACAATTTAAACGCTGGCCCAGATGGACTGCAAAGCCAGACTGTGGAGGCAAGGGCTGAGCTGATTCCACTCACTGTCTGGCAATGTTCATTCCTCTCTCTGCTGGCTGTCATTTCTGAGAGTTTCTCAGTGTTTTTTCCCCACTAATATGATGAACTTGAGATTAAGACTTGGGCCTGCAATGGCTGATCAGGACTCGATCTGGTTCATAAAGCTGTCATTTTCATCTATTGGTTGCATGATGTGTGTGGTTTTTTTTAATCTGCTTTCTCTGCACAGTCTTTTTTAATTCGGTTCTTCAGGTTTCTTTCTTTGAGACTGCCTGTGAGCTAACAAATTTCAAGGTATATAATTTGTATATTCTTTGATAATAAACAAACTTTGACTGATTGATTTGATTAAGTTTACATTGTCTGAATTCTGTCTCAAAGACTTAAAACTTTAATGGTTTGGGACTGAGAACATAGTCTGCCCTAGAAAGACATGTTAATAACTACAAAACATAAGGAATTTGTGTCGCAGAGGTTAGGAGGCATCTACATCCAGAAGTGCCCAAAGCAACTTTCTCATTACAGGGAAAACCCATCAGCTAAATGGAGACAAGATCTGTCAGTTTCAATGGGTAGGGAATTTTATATTGTTTCTTACAGTCCATGACAAGTGGATATTGAAAGAGTTTTCCCATTAATCTATAGATTCATGTTCTTACTTGGATCGTATTTTGGCATGTGAGTAGTTTTTGATTCCTAAATGAGATCAAAAAAGCATAGTTAGCAGATTTTTGGAATATCCTAAGTTTATAGAGAGTAAAATGAGAATGGATAGTTGGGTGTAAGTTAGAAAAAGGAAGTTAAAACGAATGAAAGAAGCAGTAGAATTGACAAAAATGTCACCATGCCACCATAGGATATTGTATTCTGCAGCATAAAACCTTACCGCTTAATGCATTGCAATTCATCTCTGGTTCAATTTATAAAATAGGGATGAGAAAAAAAACTGGAGTATTATAGCTCTAGTACAAAGTAGAATGGTTAATCTTAGTCACCCTCTTCCAGAAAAGTAAACTGTCTAAAAAACACAAAATTCAGGAGGCATAGTGCACACAAAATATTGGAGGAATTCAGCAGGACAGGCAGCATCTATGGACAGAGTAAGAGTTGACATTTTGGGGTGAGAACCTTCATCAGGACCCTTCATCTTAGTTCAAAATGTCAACTGTTAACTGTTTTCCCATAGATACTGCCTGGCCTGCTGGGTTCCTCCAGCATTTGAATTGACTTTATTTCTTATATCCTTCACATACATGAGGAGTAAAAATATTTATGTTATGTCTCCATCTAAATGTGCAATGTGCAATCATAGTAATTTATAATAAATAGAACAGTCAATGTAATATACAGTACACTCAAATTAGCATGAGTTTATCAGTCTGATGGCCTGGTGGAAGAAGCTGTCCCAGATCCTGTTGGTCCTGGCGTTTATGCTGTGGTACCACTTCCCAGATGGTAACAACTGGAATACATTGTGGTTGGGATAGCTTGGGTCCCCAATGATCCTACAGGCACTTTTTACACACCTGTCCATGTAAATGTCCTGAATCATGGGAAGTTCTCAACTACAGATGTGCTGGACTGTCCGCATTACTCTCTGCAGAGCCCTGCGATTAAGGGAGGTACAGATCCCATACCAGTCAGTGAGGCAGCCAGTCAGGATGCTCTCAATTCTGTGCCTGTATAAAGTTCTTGGGATTTGGGGGCCCACACTAAACTTCCTCAACTGTCTGAGGTGAAAGAGGCGCTGTTGTGCATTTTTCACCACACAGCTGGTGTGTACGGACCACGTGAGGTCCTCAATGATATGGATGCCAAAGAACTTAAAACTGTTTACCCGCTCAACCCCAGATACATTGATATCAATAGGGGTTAGCCCATCTCCATTCCTCCTGTAATCCACAACCAGCTCCTTTGTTTTTGCGACATTGAGGGAGAGGTTGCTTTCTTGACACCACTGTGACAGAAAGATGACTTCTTCCCTGTAGGTCACCTCGTTATTGTTTGAGATAAGGCCAATCAATGTAGTGTTATTAGCAAATTTAATTAGCAGATTGAAACTGTGGGTGGCGATACAGTCATGGGTATACAGAGAGTAAAAGAGGGGACTCAGTACACAGCCCTGAGGGGCTCCTATATTGAGAGTCAGAAGGTTGGAGGTGAGGGAGCCCACTCTTACAACCTGCTGGTGATCTGACAGGAAGTCCAGCATCCAACTGCACAAGGCAGCGTCAAGGCCGAGGTCTCAGAGCTTCTTGTCGAGCCTGGATGGAACTATGATGTTGATTGCTGAACTGTAGTCCAAGAACAGCATTCTCAAATAAGCATCCTTATTCTCCAGATGTGTAAGGATGGTATGTAGAGCAGTGGCTATTGCGTCATCTGTTGCTTGATTGTATCAGTAGGTGAATTGTAGGGGGTCCAGTTTGGGTCGTAGCAAGCTGCAGATGTAGTCCTTGACCAGCCTCTCAAAGCATTTGCTTATTATTGAGGTGAGTGCAACAGGACGCCAGTTGTTCAGGCATGTTACTTTGGTCTTTTTTGGCACAGGGACAATGGTGGATAATTTGAAGCAGGAGGGCACTCTACACTGGGAGAGGGAGAGATTAAAAATGTCTGTAAACACACCTGCCAGTTGTGCTGCGCACATCCTGAGTACTCGCCCTGGTGCGCTGTCTGGTCCTGCAGATCTTGCAACTGTCCAGTCGTTGGAAAGATCTGCATACCTCAGCCTCAGAGATGACCAGGCCAGGTTGCAGGTTGTAGCGGTGGCTTTCCTCAGAGGGTCAGAATGGGTGACATTGAACCAAGCATATAAGTGATCGAGCTCATCCGAGAGAGAGGCCACGATATTGGCCACACCACAGCGTTTGGCTTTGAAGTCTGCGATGGTATGCAACCCTTGTGTTTTACTTTGATTTCTAGCATCTGCAAATTTTCTCTTGTTCGTGAAAATATGGAAGGAACTCTGCAGGACACACAGCATCTAGGGAGGGGAATAAAAGCTGACTGGGCTGAGATCCTTCATTGGAACTGCACAAAACTACACAATAAAATGTTTTCAATGCATAATTCTGTTAAAGAAATCATAAGATGGAAATTAATTGGAAAACCGCTTTACATGTTTGTAAATTTTAGTTCAATGGATTAGAAATAATATGAATTATTTGAATTAAAATTTATTTAATCACAGTTAAACCTGGTAAAAAGAAAGTAAAGGATTACATGATCCATAAGAAAAAATATCTACCCTGTCTGTTGCACTGTGAGATAAAATCCACAAGATATTCAATGGGGAAATTGAAGCTATGTATCCCATGCCATTTCATGTGAGCGGTTTGCTAGGAATTACCCTAAAGGTTATGGAATAGAAGCATAGAAACATAGAAAATAGGTGCAGGAGTAGGCCATTCGGCCCTTCGAGCCTGCACCACCATTCAGTATGATCATGGCTGATCATCCAACTCAGAACCCTGTACCTGTTTTCTCGCCATACCCCCTGATCCCTTTAGCCACAAGGGCCATATCTAACTTCCTCTTAAATATAGCCAATGAACCGGCCTCAACTGTTTCCTGTGGCAGAGAATTCCACAGATTCACCACTCTCTGTGTGAAGAAGTTTTTCCTCATCTCGGTCCTAAAAAGCTTCCCCTTTATCCTTAAACTGTGACCCCTCATTCTGGACTTCCCCGACATCAGAAACAATCTTCTTGCATCTAGCCTGTCCAATCCCTTTAGAATTTTATACATTTCAATAAGATCCCCCCTCAGTCTTCTAAATTCCAGTGAGTATAAGCCTAGTTGATCCAGTCTTTCTTCATATGAAATTCCTGCCATCCCAGGAATCAATCTGGTGAACCTTCTCTGTACTCCCTCTATGGGAGTACACCCTCAATGTAATCCCTCAGATTAGGGGACCAAAACTGCACACAACATTCTAGGTGCTGTTTCACCAAGGCCTTGTACAACTGCAGTAGAACCTCCCTGCTCCTGTACTCAAATCCTTTTGCTATGAATGCCAACATACCATTTGCCTTTTTCACCGAATCATTGGAAGAAACTGGCAGTTAAAACCAGGCAGAGTGAAGCAGTTTATCTTCAGAAAAGTAGATTAACTTAGTGCTGGACCATGGCATGCTACAGTAGGGTTATCATAATATATTTTGCTTTTTGGATCCTGAATTCAAATCATGCTGAAAGCCTCAATATTCTGTAGAAAAGTGCTTACAGTAAAGGTCTGATGTGAAATAATTTCAAATGGATGCCTGCATTTCTTTGTGGAAAACAAAAATGTTGTCTCATGGAGGCCAGTCGAGACTAAATTGAAAGAAAAGGTATTGTAACTGAATTGATATTCCACAGCAGTTTTGTTCATCTAAATTTGTAAGTGGGATCTCAGTAACCAATGTACAGGATCAGAAAAAGCCAGACAGGGTTATAAATTCAGCCAGCTCCATCATGAGCACTAGCCTTCCCACCTTCGAAGGACATCATCAGTAGACAATACCTCAAGAAGGTGGCATCAATCATTATGGACCCTCGCCATCCAGGAGGGTCTTCTCATTGCTATATTCAGGGAGGAGGTACACAGACTCAGTGTTATAGGAATTGCTTCTTCTCCTCTGCCATCAGTTTTCTATATGGTTCATGAACCCATGATCACTGGTTTGCTCTCTTCTTGCAATACTTACTTATTTTTAATATTTTTTATTCTTTATATTTATTATTACTTATAGTACTTTGAATGTATTACCCTGCGTTGTTGCTGGAGAAGAATAACTTCCACAACACATATCAGTGACAATAAACCTGTAGTCTATATCGGCGTCCTTCAGTGTTCTGTGTTCTCTTTCTTGTTGCTGATTGGTGGGCTGGGGTTTGAAGTTTGGGGGAGGGTTGATGCCCTTGTGGGCAAACTGTTAGTTTCTGTGTGCGGGAGGAGTTGGGGGATTTGGGGTTTGCAAGTTTTTGTTTTTTCTTTTTCCTACGGGGGGCAGGGGGGCTTCGCATTTTCTTTCAATGACTACTATGATTTTTTTGTATTTAGACCATAAGACAAAGGAGCAGAAGTCAGCCATTTGGCCCATCGAGTCTGCTCTGCCATTTTATCATGAGCTGATCCATTCTCCCATTTAGTCCCATTCTACCACCTTCTCACCATAACCTTTGATGCCCTGACTACTCAGATACCGATCAATCTCTGCCTTAAATACACCAAATGACTTGGCCTCCACTGCCGCCCATGGCAACAAATTCCACAGATTCACCACCCTCTGGCTAAAAAAAAATTTTTGCATCTCTGTTCTGAATGGGCGCCCTTCAATCCTTAAGTCATGTCCTCTCGAACTAGACTCCCCCAACATGGGAAACAACTTTGCCACATCTACTCTGTCCATGCCTTTCAACATTTGAAATGTTTCTATGAGGTCTCCCCTCATTCTTCTAAACTCCAAGGAGTACAGTCCAAGAGCGGTCAAACACTCCTCATATGTTAACCCTCTCATTCCCTGAATCATCCTAGTGAATCTTCGCTGAACCCTCTCCAACATCAGCACATCCTTTCTTAAATAAGGAGCCCAAAACTACACACAGTACTCCAAGTGAGGTCTTACCAGTGCCCTATAGAGCCTCAACATCACATCCCTGGTCCGATACTCTATTCCTCTAGAAATGAATGCCAACATTGCATTCGCCTTCTTCAGCACTGACTCAACCTGAAGGTTAACCTTAAGGGTATCCTGCACGAGGACTCCCAAGTCCTGTTGCATCTCAGAACTTTGAATTCTGTCCCCATTTAATTAATATTCTGCCTGTTTATTTCTTATACCAAAGTGCATGGCCATACACTTTCCAACATTGTATTTCATTTGCCACTTCTTTGTCCATTCTCCCAATCTATCCAAGTCTCTCTGCAGACTCTCTGTTTCCTCAGCACTACCGGCCCCTCCACCTATCTTTGTATCATCAGCAAACTTAGCCAAAAGCCATCTATTCCATAATCCAAATCGCTGATATACAATGTAAAAAGAAGCGGCCCCAACACGGACCGCTGTGGAACACCACTGGTAACCAGCAGCCAACCAGAATGGGATCCCTTTATTCCCACTCTCTGTTTCCTGCCAATCAGCCAATGCTCTATCCACATATGTAGCTTCCCCATGTTATGCCCTCGGCCCCCTCCTTTGTGAGAATCGCAAGAGCCCTAGTCGAGGGGGGGTCAACTGACCCAAGAGGGGGAGAGACGTGCTGAATAGACACAGGAAATGGGAGAGAGAGAGAGAGAGAGAGAGAGAGGCGTGCGGAAGACCACGTTCTCCCGAGAAGCAGAATAAAGGCGACATTGACTATTGTCTCATGGAGACCACGTGAAAAGCCCTCGGGCAAAGTGGGCTGGTTGAGAGAGAGATCGCATTACCTGCAACCTGATTGACACCTGCGATCCCGTGAAGAAGTATAAAGGAGGGTCTGAGGGGGGGGACAACCCTCAGACGCACCAAGGAGACACCAAGGAAGCACGATACCGATTCCCGTGGGAGCGGGAAGCCATTTTGAAGGAAGCCACATGCGTTAGATTCCAAATTTTGAATCTGTGGCTAGAACCAATGGAAGACCGCTTTTAAATAACAACGGGGAAGCCTGCTCCCCTGATTCTAAGGATTTGCTCTGTAAAGACAACGGGCAAGTGTTTATCCTTTCTCAACCATCTCTCTCTCTCTACAACGTGAAACCCCAACGGTTCCCAAAAGGGAAAAGCCTGCAAACTTCTGAGTGACTCTTTATATTTCAATTGGACTCAGTATTACCCCTAGACAACTATAGAGCTTATTTCTGATTGATTATTATTACACCGGTGTTTTAGATTGAGTTTTTACGATGTATATGATCTGAATGTTTTGTATTAACCATACGTTTGTGCCCCTTTTTGAATAAAACGTTTGAAAATAGTAGCATCCGACTCAGCTGATCCCGTTATCTTTGCTGGTAAGTTACCTGGTTACGAGGTTACGTAACACCCATAATTCCATGGGCTCTTATCTTGTGTAGCAGCCTCATGTGCAGCACCTTGTCAAAGGCCTTCTGAAAATCCAAATACACAACATCCACTACATCTCTCTTGACTAGCCTACTTGAAATTTCCTCAAAAAATTGCAATAGGTTTGTCAGGCAGGATTTTCCTTTAAGGAAACCATGCTGAGTTCTGCCTATCTTGTCATATGCCTCCAGGTACACTGTAACCTTATCCTTGACAATCGACTCCAACAACTTCCCAACCACCGATGTCAAGCTAACAAGTCTATAATTTCCTTTTTTTTCCCTTGGCTATCTGGAGAAGACATATCTCAGAGTTGTATTCTGCATACATACTTTGATAATAAAATGAACATTTGAACCTTTGATTCTGAATCTGAATCACATATGATGAGCAACAAAGAGCAGGCATGGTTAAATCCGAAAACGTCCAGTCATCAATTGCCACTTTTATGACTGCACAATCAAGCTAATTTAAATTAGACACTCACAAATAGCTTATTTAAATTGGCTCTCACAACACACTTGGAAGACTAATTTAAAATTTAACACTTATAAATAAAGTTCTCTGGGAATGTGAAACTTGATAGTGGTTCAAAGATACAAGCTGCTGTTTAGCATTACTGTAGAAATGAGAAATGTCAGGTTCTTCAAGAACGTTATGTCCTTCTCCCACCCCTGATCTCCATATCCTCGATAGACTCATTCTACTGTTCTGACCTATTCCCATTTAATTACAAATCTCAACCTACCTCAAAGCTCTCTCAACATCCCAGTCTGCTGTCACCAGGCCTTTCCCCATTCCCTGGAATGAACTGAATTGGCTGAAGACTGATGACAATTTCAGCAAGTGGCTGAGTTTACTAACTCAGTATTTTTGGCTAAAGGTAATTAAAATTAAGTTTGATCTCTCGTTCTTTCTCATGGGTAATTACAAATGGCCAGTAAAATAGTCCTAGGTAAACAAGTGCCAGATGGAACTATTACAGCCCTTGGAGATAAATTACTGTTCTGAACGGTTATGCTTCAGTAGTTCTTTAAGCATATTGCAAGATTGCTGAGCCAAGAAAGCATCAGCTCTCCTTGTGAGATAAGTAAAAACTCACTCGTGTGGAATTTGAGAACTCGTTTACAGAAATCTAAATAGCCATATCTTTCTGAATTTGCCAGATATGAGGTTAGATCAACTCAAAACATAAATCAGCTCACTGTCAAACTTATCCAACTGATAATGGTGCCTCTTGTTAGCTAGATATAAAGTCATAGAGTCAAAGAGTTATACAGCATGGAAACCAGCCCTTCAACCCAAATTGGGCATGCTTACCAACTTGTCCATCTCAGTCTTAATGACATCCTTCCTATAAAGTGGTGACCCAGGTTGTACCAATATTCCAGGTGCAGTCTCATCAAAGTCCCTGCTCTAGTACTTAATGCCCCAGCTGATAAATTCAGTTCTTCACCAGCTTTTCTACCTGTCACCAAATCATCCCCTTCATACTTGTCTGAGTTAACTCCCATCTGCTATCACACTTCACCAGTTGATATAGATCTTATTGCATTCTTCGACAATTTTCTTCACTAAAAACACACCACCAGTTTTGATGTCACCTACAGTCTTAGTAATCATGCTACCTACATGCTCATTCAAATTGTTTATATAAGTCAGGTGACGGAGTTGCACACCACTAGTCACAGCCCTTCAACTGAAAAGCAACCTTTTACGAACACCCAAAATGCTGGAGTAACTCAGCAGGCCAGGTAGCATCTATGGAAAAGAGTAAACACTTAACATTTTGAAACAAGACCCTTCATCATGGTTCATAAGTCCTGATGAAGGGTCTCAGCTTGAAACTGTTATCTCTTTTCCATTGTTGATGCCCAGTCTGTTGTGTTCCTCCAGCATTTTTTGTGTGTTGCTTTTTATTTCCAGCATCTGCAGAGTTTCTCATGTATGTATTTCACCAACACCCTCTGACTTCTTTCACCAAGCCAATGTGTATTCACTGGGCTAGATCAGCTTGTTTCCCATGGACCAGCCTACCATGTGTGTTGTAGGACAATTGCAGGTAGCGTAGTGGTTAGCTTGGAGCATCGGAGTTCAGAGTTCAATTCCAGCACCATTTGTAAATAGTTTGTGCATTCGGTTCATGAACATGTGGGATTCCTCCATGTGTTCTGGTTTCCATCCACAGTCCAAAGTTGTACTGGTTAGTAGGTTAATTGGTCATTGTAAATTGTCCTCTGATTAGTCTAGTGTTAAATAGGTGGGTTGCCGGGCAACGTGGCTCATTGGGCCAGTTGTATCTCTAGATTAAAAAAAATAAGTATGACCTTAAAGCTGTCTGCCTTGTCATCATAAATAATTGGTCGTTACATTCTTTTTCAGGAATATACAGTAGGTTACTATTCTTAAAAAAAATAAAAACACAAAATGCTGGCAGAACTCTCCTGATGAAGGGTTTCGGCCCGAAACACCGTCACTACCTCCTCCCATAGATGCTGTCTGGCCTGCTGAGTTCTGCCAGCATTTTGTGTTTTTATTTATTTCCAGCATCTGCAGATTCACTCGTGTGAGGTTACTATTCTTATCCATTCTGCCTTGTATGTGCCACATGTACCACAATTCAATTCATTCTGAATTGATGAAAGCGCCTGTTTATTATTAATATTCATTCCAGGTTGGAATGATTTTTAAGGCACAATGTAATCTTATGACATCAGCTGAAATAAGAAATATGTTTACAGTTGAGTACAGCTTCAAAAATGTAAAGCAATTAGATATTTGAGAAGTGTCTCAGGAATGAATATATATTTTTTATGAATATATATTTTTTATAATTTTATTCAAAGAAGCAAGAGCCAAAATTATATATGAGAATTATTTTCCAACTCATTCACTTGAGAATTTTGTACTGAGAATTGGAGGGCAAACTTATATAAATGTTCCCATTATACTGAACATGAAGTTCCAAAAAAAAATTATGTCCTCATATTACTGTCTTACTTCCATTTCAGTTTCTCCTTTTGCCTTTGTCAAGATGCCTCATTAGCTGAACAGAAAAAATTACCTAATATGTTGCATAGTTAAATATTAATTAATCATATTAATTCAAATTGAATAATGTATTACTTTGCAACATACCAATTTGTTAGCCAAGAAAGGGGAATTATGTATTTTAGTGTATTAAGTGGTGCATTGGATAAGAATTAGGCAGCTAGATCCATGGAAGGTTCAGTGAAATATATACAGCAGGATGAGGATCATAATAATGAAGGAATTTATCCAAAGAGAGATTGCATAGGAATAATTACAGTTGGTGGTATTCATGCAAAAGTTAGAAACTGGAAAGCTGCTAAAAGTGAGTAGGCTTCCAACCACGGTTCATTCGAACAGAAGAACATCACCTCATCATTTTTCTGTTTTCTCTATGATCAATCAAATATTTCAACGTAACTCAATTATATGACATTGTATACACAATTAAAAGGTTCTGACAGCAGCAGGTTTTCCATTCAAATTAAATGGAATGAACACAACAGCTTGTTCTGTGGGTTAGAAAGACAGCTTAATCTTGGCTGCTTTACAGGTGGCCGTGGCAGTGAAAAGGGAGGCAAGTGTGGATTGTTTTTGGAGCCCGTAGGGTGCTCTGGTTCCTTCCAATTCTATAAAAATGCTATAGGGTTTTCTATAATTGTTTTCAGAGAGCATTATGAGGACATCTCCTAACTAAGCCAAACTTGCATATATATTAAATTGCCCACTAGCAAGGAAAGATTCATACTTCGTAAATTAGTCAAATTGTGTTGACAAATCAAGAATGTGTCTCGCAGATAAAATGAACTTACGAAAACCTTAACTGGAATTTAAAAAAAAACAATCCAACACAAATTCAGCTTTAGTGCCGGGGGAAAGTCTTGGAGAAGATATGACCTGATGAGTTAGGGGAAAGGGGCAGTTGATCTAATCCTTAGTCTCAAAAATGTACAAGATTCTCCCAGTTGTTTGTAATGGGCATGTTCATAGTAGGTACCAACTTAAGGGATAGTTGAAACAGTTTTGCCTTAATGACAGAATCCTGATTGACATTGACACATTTGTTCAATATCAAAAAAAGTTTAGTTGCCACAAGGTTGAGAGCTCTAATTCTGCAATAGGAATTAAACAAATTAAAATTCTTTATAACAAAAAATTCATGTGAATTTAGAGACTTCCACAAAGTTGACGATTCCTGGAAAGGCATATTTAACTTTCCTGAAGCCACTTCTTTCATTATTCATTGATTATCATTGCAAATTGCTTCTATCTGAGTTGTTCAATACCTTCCACTAATTCCATCACAGTTCCTGAGGAGAGAGACATCGCATTGCGAAGAGGAAGAGTGAGTTTAAAAGAAGAGACTGGGAAGGAGTTGGCACATGTCACTTGCCACAGTTCCCAAGGAGACATTAGATTGCACATAATTGGGCATTGACAAGATCCAATAAAAAGAAGTTAGGTTTAAGTGGAGTGGCCATTTTGTGAGTGGGCTAGTGTTAGAGTGGAGAATTGAGGCTTTGGCTCATTGCGACCTTGGTAATGACAGGCGCAGGCTGTAACTAGATTTTTTTTTGTTATTTTTTCTTTCTTTCTTATTGCACATTTAGAGCAGAAGGGATGCTGGTCAGGATAGTGGAATGCTCATTTTCTGGGATGTGGGAAGGCATGGAGACTTCCAATGACTACATCTGCAAGAAGAACATCCAGCTGCAGCTTCTAACAAACCATGTTAAGGAGTTGGTGTAGGAACTGGATGAACTGGGAGACTGAGGGGTTGATCGATAGGACATAGAGGGAGTGAGCTACACCCAAAATTCTGGACACAAGTAACAGCGTAACCGTCAGGAGGAGGAAAGGAAATAGGCAGCCAGTGAAGAGTACCCTTGTCAATGTTTCTCTCAACAAACAAGTATACTGCTTTGGATACAGTTTGGGGAAGGAGTGGCACTGTCTGGTTCTGTGCTCAGAAGGGAACTGGGGGTGGGGAGAAGAGGTGAGCTGTAGTGATAGGGGATTCATTGGTTAGGGGAACAGAAAGGAGTTTCTGTGGATGAGGCTGAGATCTCTGAATAGCATGTTGCCTCTGGGTTCCAGAGTCTGGGATATCTTGGATCAAGTCCACAGCATTCTTAAGTGGGAAGGTGAGCAGCCAGATAACATGGTCCAAGTCGATACCAATGACGTGGATAGAAAGGGTGATGAGATTGAGCGAAGTGAGTTCAGGGATGTAGGTGCTAGGTTCTGATCCCAGGATTGCTACCCATGCCATGTACTAGTGAGGCTCGAAGATCATACAGTTTAACAAGTGGCTCAGGAGATGGTGCGGGAGCAAGGACTTCAGATTTTTGGATCATTGAGCTTTCTTCCAGGGATGGTGGGACTTGTACAGAAGGGATGGTTTGCACCTGAAATGGAGGGGGACTAATATCCCAGTGGGAAGATTTGCCAGTGCTGCATGGGGCTGGGGGGGGGGAGGGGGTAATTTCAACTAGAGTTGCAGGGGGATGGGAGCCAAAGTACCACGACAGAGTGGAGTTGTTGATGTTAAGCCTATATAAAAGGTCAGGAATCAAAAGATTGAGCAGAGTGCAACTGATGTTCTGAGCTGTGTATATTTCAATGCAAGGAGTACTGTAGGAAAGGCAGATGGGCTTAAAGCGTGGATCAGCATGTGGACATATGATGTTGTAGCCATTTTCCAGATGCTTTCGAGAAAGAGTTAGATAGAACTCTTAAAGATAGCGGAGTCAAGGGATATAGGGAGAAGGCAGGAACAGGGTACTGATTGTGGATGATCAGCCATGATCACATTGAATGGCGGTGCTGGCTGGAAGGGCCAAATGGCCTACTCCTGCACCTATTGTCTATTGTGAGACTTGGTTGCAGGAGGGGCAGGACTGGCAGCTCAGTTCTGGGGTTCAATTGTTTAGAGGTGATAGAGCAGGAGGGAATAAAGGGGGAGTGGTGGCATTACTTGTCAGGGAAAATGTATAAGGGAAAACCTTTTAAAATACAAAAGAAGACTGTCCAAGAACCCGGTGTGCAGAGAGAAAAAACAAACAATAAGAGCAAGCAAACAGCGTTCAGAAGTGAAGTTCACAATGCCAGGCATCACTGCAGTCCATCCTAGTTGTAGGCCCTAGTCCAGTAAAAAGATGAGCAGACCCCATGGAACAGCAGGCTGAACCATCCCCTTTTCAGCTCTGATCCCAACACCCCAACTCCAAAAGGGGGAGTAGGTTAGCACTTTATTCCTTAGAAGTTAGAAGATTGAGAGAAAATTGGATTGAGATATACAAAATTATAAGGGGCATAGACAGAGTAAATGCAAGCAGGCTTTTTCTGCTGAGGTTGGGTAAGACTACATCTAGGGTTAAGAGTGAAAGTTGAAGTATTTAAAGGGGACATAAAGGTGAATTTCTTCACTCAGAGAGTTGTGAGAATGTGGTAAGAGCAATTTGTGGATGCGGGTTCAATTTTGAACATTTAAGAGAAGTTTGGAGAAGTACATGGATGAGAGGTGCTATGGAGGGTCAATGGGAATAGGCAGATCAATGGTTCAGCATAGACTAGATGGGCCAAAAAGGCCTGTTTCTGTGCTGTTCAGAATCAGTATCAGAATTGGAATCAGCTTTAATATCACCGGCATGTGTCATGAAATTTGTTGTTTTGTGGCAGAGGTATATTGCAGTACACAATAATTAGAACTATAAATTACGGTAAGAAATACATATATATATAAAACAAAATTAAATGTAATAAATATTGCAAAAAGAAAGGGAAAAATACTAAGATAATGTTCGTAAGTTCATTGTTTATTCAGAAAACTGATGGCAGAGGGCAAGAAGCTGTACCTGAAACATTGAGTGTGTGTCTTCAGGTTCCTGTATCTCCCTTTTGATGGTAACAATGTGAAGAGGCCATGTCCTGCATGATGGGGGTCTTTAATGATGGATGCCCCTTTTTGAGACATCGCCGTTTGAAGGTGTCCTGGATCCTGGGGAGGCTCAACCCATAAAGCAACTGGCAGAGTTTACAAATTTGTGAGTGCCTTTGGTGACATGCCAATTCTCCATAGACTCTCAATGAAATATTGCTGCTGTCCTACCTTCGTTATATTTACATCAATATATTAGGCCCAGGATAGATACTCAGAGATGTTAATGTCCATGAACTTGAAACTGCTCACCCTTACAACTTCTGATCACTCGATGAGGACAGGTGCGTGTTGTCTTGACTTCTCCTTCCTGAAGTCCACAATCAATTCCTTGGTCTTACTGACACTGAGTGCACTGTTGTTGCTGTGACACCATTCATCCAGCTGAACTATCTCACTCCTATATGCCTTTTCATCACCATCTGAAATTCTGTCAACAATAGTTATGTCATCATCAAATTTATAGATGGCTTTTGAGCTGTGTGTAGCCACACAATTGTAGGTGTAGAGATAGTAGAGCAGTGAGGTAAGCAAGCATCCTTGAGGGGTGTCAGTGTTGATTGGCACTGAGGAGAAGATGTTATTTCCAATCTGCACAGGCTGTGCTCTTTCCTTGAGGATCCTGTTGCAGAGGGAGGATTTGGAGTGTGTTGATTAAAACTGCGGGTATGATTGTATTGAACACTGAGCTGAAGAAAGTAAACAGCAGCCTGATGTAGGTATTGCTATTGTCCAGGTGATCCAAGGGTGAGTGGAGAGCCAGTGACATTGTATCCTCTGTAGATCTGGCAATAGGCATATTGCTGCAGGTCCCAGTCCTTGCTTTGGCAGCAGTTGATTCTCAAAATGACCAAACTCTCAAGGCATTTCATCACAGTAGCTGTGAGTGCCACTGTGCATTATTCATTAGGGCAGCTCACCCTGATCTTCTTGGGCACTGGTATATAATTGTTGCCCTTTTAATGGAGGTGGGAAACTCTATCGGCAGCAGTGAGAGATTGAAAGTGTCCTTGAGCGTTCCTGACAGTAGTTTGGCGTGTGTTCTCAGAGTCCTACCAGGTACAGCATCAAGGCCTGAAGCCTTGCCAGGGTTCACCCTCTTGAAAGATGTTCTGACTTCAGCCTCTGCGTCAGAGAACGCAAGGTTACCAGATACTGCAGGGACTTACACAGATCTGGTTTTATTCTCCCTTTCAAAACCTGCATAAGAGACATTGAGCTCCCCTGGGAGTGAAGCATCTCAGACATTCATGATGAAAGTTTTCACTTTGTTGAGAGTAATGGCCTTCAAACCTTGACTTAGAAACATAGAAACATAGAAAACCTACAGCACAATACAGGCCCTTTGGCCAACAAAGTTGTGCTGAACATGTCACTACCTTAGAAATTACTAGGCATACCAATAGCCTTCTATTTTCCTAAGCTCCATGGACCTATCCAAAAGTCTCTTAAAAGACACTATCGTATCCGCCTCCACCACCGTTGCAAGCAGCCCATTCCATGCACTCACCGCTTTCTGAGTAAAAAGCTTACCCCGATATCTCCCCAGCTCCTTAAACCTGTGTCCTCTTGTGGCAACCATTTCAGCCCTGATAAAAATCCTCTGACTATCCACGTGATCAATGGCTTTCATAATCTTATACACCTCTATCAGGTCACTTCTCATCCTCCATCACTCCAAGGAGAAAAGGCCGAGTTCACTGAATCTATTCTCATAAGGCATGCTCCCCAATCCAGGCAACATCCTTGTAAATCTCCTCTGCACCCTTCCTATGGCTTCCACATCCTTTCTGTAGTCAAGCGACCAGAACTGAGCACAGTACTCCAAGTGGGGTCTGACCAGGATCCTATATAGCTGCAACATTACCTCTCAGCTCCTAAATTCAATTCCACGATTGATGAAGGCCAGTACACCGTATGCCTTCTTAACCACAGAGTCAACCTGCACAGCTCCTTTGAGCGTCCTATGGACTCGGATCCCAAGATCCCTCTGATCATTCACACTGCCAAGAGTCTTTTGCTATCACATTAGACCTACCAAAATGAACCACTTCTCACTTATTTGAGTTGAACTCCATCTGCCACTTCTCAGCCCAGTTTTGCATCCTATCAATGTCCCAATATAACCTCTGACAGCCCTCCACACTATCCACAACACCTACAACCTTTGTGTCATCAGTAAACTTACTAACCCATCCCTCCATTTCCTTATCCAGGTCATTTATAAAAATCACTAAGAGTAAGGGTCCCAGAGCAGATCCCTGAGGCACTCCACTGGTGACCAACCTCCATGCAGAACAGGACCCGTCTACAACCACTCTTTGCCTTCTGTGGGCAAGCCAGTTCTGGATCCACAAAGCAATGTCCCCTTGGATCCCATTCCTCCTTACATTCTCAATAAGCCTTGCATGGGGTACCTTATCAAATGCCTTGCTGAAATCCATATACACTACATCTACTGTTCTTCCTTCATCAATGTGTTTAGTCACATCCTCAAAAAATTCAATCAGGCTCGTAAAGCATGACCTGCCCTTGACAAATCTATGCTGACTACTCCTAATCATATTATACCTCTCCAAATGTTCATAAACCCTGTCTCTCAGGATCTTTTCCATCAACTTACCAACCACTAAGGTAAGACTCACTGGTCTATTATTTCCCAGGCTATCTCTACTCCCTTTATTGAATAAAGGAACAACATCTGTAACCCTCCAATCATCCAGAACCACTCCCGTCCCCATTGATGATGCAAAGATCATCACCAGAGGCTCAGAAATCTCCTCCTTCACCTCTCACACTAGCCTGGGGTACATCTCATCTGGTCCCGGTGACTTATCTAACTTGATGCTTTCCAAAAGCTCCAGCACATCTTCTTTCTTAATATCTACATGCTCAAGCTTTTCAGTCTGCTGCAAGTCATCACTACAATCACCAAGATTCTTTTCCATAGTGAATACTGAAGTAAAGTATTCATTAAGTACCTCTGCTATTTCCTCTGGTTCCATACATACATTCCCACTGTCACACTTGATATGTCCTATTCTTTCACGTCTTATCCTCTTGCTCTTCACGTACTTGTAGAATGCCTTGGGGTTTTCCTTAATGCTGCCTGCCAAGGCCTTCTCATGGCCCCTTCTGGCTCTCCTAATTTCCTTCTTAAGCTCCTTCTTAGTTGCCTTATAATCTTTTAGATCTCTAACATTACCTAGCTCTCTGAACCTTTTGTAAGCTGTTCTTTTCTTCTTGACTAGATTTATTATAGCCTTTGTACACACGGTTCCTGTACCGTACCGTAACTTCCCTGTCTCATTGGAATGTACCTATGCAGAACTCCACACAAATATCCCCTGAACATTTGCCACATTTCTTCTGTACTTTTCCCTGAGAACATCTGTTTCCAATTTAAGCTTCCAGTTTCCTGCCTGATAGCCTCATAATTCCCCTTACTCCAATTAAACACTTTTCTAACTTGTCTGTTCCTATCTCTCTCCAATGCAATTGTAAAGGAGATAGAATTATGATCACTATCTCCAAAATGCTCTCCCATTGAGAGATCTGACACCAGACCAGGTTCGTTTCCCAATACCAAATCAAGTACAGCCTCTCCTCTTCTAGGCCTCTCTACATACTGTTTCAAGAAACCTTCCTGAACACACCTAACAAACTCCACCCCATCTAAACCCATTGCTCTAGGGAGATGCCAGTCGATATTTGGGAAATTAAAATCTCCCATCACGTCAAATCTGTTATTACTAAACCTTTCCAGGATCTGTTTCCCTATCTGCTCCTTGATATCCCTGTTACTATTGGGCGGCCTATAAATAACACCCAGTAAAGTTATTGACCCCTTTCTGTTCCTAACCTCCACCCACAGAGACTCCGTAGACAATCCCTCCATGGTGTCCACCCTTTCTGCAGCTGTGACACTATCTCTGATCAACAGTACCACGCCCCCATCTCTTTTGCCTCCCTCCCTGTCCTTTCTGAAATATCTGAAACCCAGCATTTGAAGTAACCATTCCTGCCCCAGAGCCATCCAAGTCTCTGTAATGGCCACCACATCATAGCTCCAAGTATTGATTCACACTCTAAGCTCATCTGCTTTGTTCACAACACTCCTTGCGTTAAAATAGACACATCTCAAATCTTCGGTCTGAGTGCGTCCCTTCTCTATCACCAGCCTGTCCTCCCCCACACACTGTCGACAAGCTTTCTCTATTCATGAGCCAACCTCCTCTTCCCCAGTCTCCTCAGTCCGGTTCCCACCCCCCAACAATTCTAGTTTAAACTCTCCCCAGGAGCCTTAGCAAACCTCTCCGCCAGGGTATTGGTCTCCCTGAGATTCAGGTTCAACCCGTCCTTTTTCTACAGGTCACACCTGTCCCAAAAGAGGTCCCAATGATCCAGAAATCTGAATCCCTGCCCCCTGCTCCAATCCCTCAGACACACATTTATCCTGCACCTCATCCTATTCCCATTCTCACTGTCACATGGCACAGGGATAATCTCGAGATTACTACCTTTGTGGTCCTGCTTCTCAACTTCCTTCCTAACTCCTTGCAGTCTTTTTTAAAGACCTCTTCCCTTTTCATACCTATGTCATTGGTACCAATATGTACCACGACCTCTGGCTGTTCTCCCTCCCACTGCAGGATATTTTGGACGCAATCTGAAACATCCCGGACCCTGGCACCTGAGAGGCAAACTACCATCCGAGTTTCTTTCCTGCGTCCACAGAATTGCCTGTCTGACCCCCTAACTATAGAGTCCCCTATCACTGCTGCCATCCTCTTCCTTTCCCTACCCTTCTGAGCCACAGGGCCAGACTCTGTGCCAGAGGCATGGCCACTGTTGCTTCCCCCAGGTAGGTCCCACCCCTGCAACAGTACTCAAACAGGAGTACTTATTGTCAAGGGGTACAGCCACACGGGTACTCTCTAGTACCTGACTCTTCCCTTCCCCCTCCTGCCTGTGACCCACTTGTCTGTCTCCTGTGGCCCCAGAGTGACCACCTGCCTATAACTCCTCTCTATCACCTCTTCACTCTCCCTGACCAGGTGAAGGTCATTGAGGTGCATCTCCAGTTCCCTAACACGGTCCCTCAGGAGCTGCAGCTCGACACACCGGGCGTAGATATGGCCATCTGGAAGGCTGGGAGACTCCAGGACCTCCCACATCTGACACCGAGCACAGAACACCAGCCTCGTACACATATTACTTCCTTTCCGCAAATAACACAGGTAGGCCTACCTCTCCTCGTCTCGTTACTGCCGAAGCCCGTTGAGCCAAAGCCCTATCACTCTGCTGCCTCTCACTTCGTTGCCTGCTTTATATGGCTGTTTTCTTTGAAACCTTTTGCGCACTACTTGCTGACATCACGCGCCTGCGCAGCCTTGCCTCTCTTTTACCCCGAGTAGTAAATCTGCCTTCACTCCTGAAATCAGCCGTTCACTCGCAGCCTTCTTGCTCCAAATCCATCTGCCAACAGACTTGCGTTTGATTCTGTCTCTAACCTCAATTGGAAATGAGTTTTAGCCCTTAAGATAGCCTTCTGTATGTCATACCTGGACTTCTTGTTATTGCTGGATCATTGGTCTGGAATATCGCAGTTCTAGCCCTTAGCAGACTACAAATCTCCTGGGTTCATCTACACCTTTTGGTTTCCATATGCCCGGTATATTCTCAAAGGTACACACAGGTCTTGATGAAGTTGGTGACAACTGTAGCATATTCATTCATACTCAAAGATGAATTCCTGAACATTGTCCAGACAACTAACTCTAAGCTGTCCTGTAAGCTCTCCTCTGCCTCCCTTGATCATATTTTCTTGGTCCTCACACCACTGTAGTCTTTAGTCTCTGCCTCCATGCTGAGAGTAGAAGTACAGTCAGATGCTTGGACTTTACAAAGTGTGGTGTGGAATGGCACAGTAAGTGTTCTTGATGCTGGTGAAACAATGGTCAAGTGTGTTGGCTCCTCTGGTTCCACAGGTGATATGGTGGTAATTTTTCAGCGTTCTTCAAGCTGGCCTGGTTGAAATCTCCCACAATAATAGGGAAAGCATCAGGGTGTGCAGTTTCATGCCTGCTGAGTGCCTGCCTGATGCTGGAGTGAGGTGGAATGTACACTGCTGCAGAATGCTGATGGAAAACTCCCTCAGTAGATAGGGAGACAGAACCGCCACCACATTTATGCACTATGATGAGTGAATCATAAAGCGTACTTCACCTCCTCTGCCTTTCAAAAATTCAGCTGTGCTGGCTTTATGGAGAATTGTGAAACCATCAAGCTGCAGTACTGCATCCGAAATGGTCAGTTTCTGTGATGTAAAATACACAACTGTCCAAAATACAGCAATCTTGCTATGAGGTCTTAAATTTTATTTTCCGGAGACTGTACATTTGCCAGCATGATAGCTGGGAGTGGGGTGGAGGGAGTGTGGGAGTCCCAAAGTTTCTGTATTTCAATCATTTTTGTAAATGAGCGCAGCATCCCCTCTTCTGTTTTCGGGAACCGCACACAAGACTTGAGTCTGATGTGCAAGGTTTGTCACTTTGAGTATTGATAGATTTTTTTAAACATCATATTACAATGGTGCTTACCAAAGTACCCATAGCTGTTACTGTGGAATTCAGCTGAAGTAGAACTAATCAGGATTGATGAATCCCATCGGAACTGAATGCAGACAGTTGCCCCTTAATGGTGCCATCTTACCTCATACAGTTTATAGTGAGAATCCAGAAACTATTATGAAATACTGAAACGTTATTGATAGACAACATTCATCCCATGTCTCAATACAAAGAATCTCATAATCTGACATTGTGGAGTGCTTATGAACTTTCTTTGGTATCCAAAGAAGTTTACGACACATGTGATGTGTGTATTGATGTTAGGGAACTTTTTGTTTAAGGACATAAGCTGCAGAATTCTATTGTATATGAGGCAAATGGCAGAATGAGTGAAGGTGAATTGTGGGTCTGTGTCTTGGATTGCTGTGTTGGGACAGCATAAATAAAAGGTGATAGAAAAGTTTTGGCCAACAATCAGGGCATAATGGGATCCTCCAGGGATTTTCAGGGTATAGCTGCAATTGTGGGGTGGGGAGGGTTGCAACAAATGATGGGTAGTGCTTAAAGGAGTTCCAGAATAAAAACTGCTTCAAGGCTGAGTTATATTTACACAGAATAAGACTTACTTGGAACTTAGGCAATGATCAATGTCACTGGCTGGGATCTGCTTGGACTCATTTCCTTTTAAATTGTGAAAAATTAGGCTTTATATCTTACATTTACTGCTGCAGAGTGATTGCAAACCATGCATCAGTGAAAGAAAATTGCAGAAATGGAACTCAGACATACATTATATTGCCAACTGGTAAATTCCTGATTTTAGTTGATCTCATTTTCTTATAAGTTCGTCACACACCAAGCATGAGTATTGTTCAATATAACACTTTCTGTATTAATTCATTCATGAGTCATTTTTTGGGTATTTGAAACAGAAAAAGATTATTTGGTAAATTCATTTCTCCATATTCTATTAGTTCAAGACACTAATGGAAAAAATGTCAGACTGCTCCACAAGTTCTAAATTAGGGCAAGGCTAATTTTGATACCATCAGTCAAGAACACTCAAAATTTTATTGTAAGAGGCTACCCTACTTTCATGAATATCTGGCCAGGAAAAAAAAGACATATGTTAGGTATAGGCAATGAGTCCTTTACGGAGTAAATTTAAGAAAGACACATTTAAGAAAGAGGGCAAAAATGGGTCAGGAGAAATCTGTGAAGGAATATAAAATATTTCAGATTCAGATTCAGATTCAGTTTATTGTCATTTAGAAACCACAAATGCAATGCAGTGAAAAAATGAGACAACTTTCCCCCTAGAATGATATCACAAAAGCATGTGACAAAACAGACTACACCAGAAAGTCCACGTAACATTTGACAATCCCCAATCCAGAGTCCGGAGAGGCTGCTGCGTATTAATATCGCGCTACCGTCTAGCGCGTTCCCTGGAAAGGAGCTCCAAATCCACCAGACAAAAACAAGACCAAAACCTAAAGCAACAAGACCTGCACAAAACCACATAATTACAACATATAGTTACAACAGTGCAAACAATAGCATAATTGATTAAAAACAGACTATGGGCACAGTTAAAATAGTCCAAGATGTTAAAGAACTGTAAGTTCAAAATAAATCACCACAGTTTCCACAAGTCCCCAGGGTCCTGACAGACTCGCCAACCCACGTTGGCGGCAGAAGGGAGTATCCCCGCTATGGACTTCCAAGGCGCCGCCCGACTCAACCTCACAGACGCAGCACACACCGAAAGCGACCTGAGTCCGTTGAACCTCCGAGCTGACGACCATCCCCTCCGGCACAGCTTCTCTGAGCACCATCTTCTGCTGAGTGTATTAAGACGGCCCCGCCAATGGCCATCGGCAACACGACCCCGAGGACTGTAAAAGATAAAATTGCAGCTGGAGAAGATAGTTCCTTTGAAGGATCAGTGTTAATTAATTTCTGAAAGTATAGAAAATGCAAGAATTCTTAAATAAACACTTATTGTGTATAATTACCAGAGTATATGACATTGACGCTAGTGGATTCTGAGGTGAGAATATCCTGGAGCATATCAAAATTTCAGAGGAATAGATTTAAACCTCTTGAGATATATAAGGATTTGATAAATCCAAAGGGTCTTATCAGTGTATCCTAGGAGGTTCTAGGAAATGTTATCCACAGATAGGAATGAGAAGGCTGGAGCGTAGCTAATGTTGTGCCTGGCATTAGGAGATAAGCAAAGGAACTGCAGGCTGGTTAGCCTAACATCAGTGCTAAGAAAGTTATTGGAAGGGTTTCTGAGAGAAAAGGTTTATTTCCATTAGAAAAAGCAAGGACTGATTGGAGGAGTCAGCTGGGCTATGCACATGGAGAGTCTTAACTCATGAATTTGATTGAATTTTTAAAGTGGTTGCCAAGGAGACTGATGAGGGTAGGGTGGTAGACATTGTCTACATTAACTGTAGCAAGACCTTGGACAACACCTTGCATGGTAGGCTGGTTTGGAAGGTTAAAACACATAGAATCCAGAGTTAGCTAACCAATTGGATACCAAGTTAGCTGGAGGTTGTTACAAGAATCACCCCTTGTAATAATGATCAGAGAGGCACAGAGAGATCTGTATTTACCGACAAGTACCTTTATTGTCTCAACAGAGGAACACATGTACGTACACAACCTGTGTGCACTCCAATTAAGTTTCCTTAACTTTCCATGAACAGTCAAAGAACAGAAAATATAATACCAGTTAAAAAGGAGTTTCTGCTGCTAACCACATGTTCCTCTTCATCCCGTTTCCAACATCCACGTGTCCGTGGGGCACCTCACAGCCGCGATAGTTGGTCTCCTACAGAGTTTCCACCACCAGCACACTTGAAGTGACTGCTTTTATACTCATTCCTTACCAATTCAGATATTGCATTCCAGTGTCATTGACTGTAGGTTAACACCTTTTCATTGGCTCTGCTCCAGGCCAGCATCCATTTATTGCCCTCTTCCCAGCAAGTGATAATCGGTAATTTATGGCTCTTTGTTCTTAATCAGACACCAGCTTGAATCAAACAAACCAGGCACAGACCAACATTCACAACCTGCACATTTCTTTCCAACCAAAGAAAACCTCACAAATAACTTCTTGTTTGGAAATGATCCCTAGTTCAGCAGATTACCTGAGACATCATTGTGTCTGCTTTAAAACACTGATCAAGCCAAGCCACAGACTCACAAAAAGGAAACCACAGTCTTCTTCATAAAATGGCAGCCTTCATCTCCTCCCTCATGGTATGAACAAAAGCAATCGGTCTGACTGCTACAATTATCCCTGACTTATTCAAATTCACTGATTCGAGGATTGTAGTTCTTACTGGCCAGCAAGGTAGAAGGCAGAGGATGGTTGTGGAGAGTTGTTTTTTCAAGTTGGAAGCTGGTGACAGGCTGCTGGCTGCAGAGATTAGTGCTGAGAGCTCTGTTGTGTGTCATAATCATCAATGAATTTTATGAGGAAGTTGGTGGCATGGTTAGTAAGTTTACAGATGACACAGACATTGATAGTATAATGACCACTGCAGAAACTTGTCTGTTAGAAAAGGACAGAAATCTGTTGGGAAAGTGGGCAACGGGATAACAAATGGTATTTAATCAAGACACAGGTGAAGAAATGCATTTTGAGAAGTGATTAAGTTTAAGATGGTGCAGGATTCATTGGGATGCTGGCTAGACTGGAGGACCTGAGTTATCAGGTCAGTATAATGTGTAGTTCTGCTCAGATACCTACAGGAAAGATATCAACAAGATTGAAAGAGTACACAGAAATATACAAGGCTATTGCCAGGCCTTGAGGACTTTAGTTATAGGGAAAGTTTGAATAACCATAGAAGCATAGAACATTACAGCACGGAAACAGGCCTTTTGGCCCTTCTTGGCTGTGCCAAACCATTTTTCTGCCTAGTCCCACTGACCTGCACCTGGGCCATATCCCTCCAAACACTTCTCATCCATATACCTGTCTAAGTTTTTCTTAAATGTCAAAAGTGAGCCTGCATTCACCACTTCATCTGGCAGCTCATTCCACACTTCCACCACTCTGTGTGTGAAGAAGCACCCCCCCCCCCAATATTCCCTTTAAACTTTTCCCCCTTCTCCCTTAACCCATGTCCACTGTTTTTTTTCTCCCCTAGCCTCAGTGGAAAAAGCCTGCTTGCATTCACTCTATTAATACCCATAATAATTTTATACACCTCTATCAAGTCTCCCCTCATTCTTCTACGCTCCTGGGAATAAAGTCCTAACCTATTCAACCTTTCTCTGTAACTCCGTTTCTCAAGTCCCAGCAACATCCTTGTAAACCTTCTCTGCACTCTTTCAGCCTTATTAATATTCTTCCTGTAATTAAGTGACCAAAACTGCAAACGATACTCCAAATTTGGTCTCACCAATGTCTTATACGACCTCACCATTACATTCCAACTCTTACACTCAATACTTTGATTTATAAAGGCCAATGTACCAAAAGCTCTCTTTATGACCCAATCTATTTGTGACACCACTTTTAGGGATTTATGTATCTGTACTCCCAGATCCCTCTGTTCTACTGCACTCCTCAGTGTCCTACCGTTTACCTTGGTTTGACCTTCCGAAGTGCAATATCTCACACTTGTCCGCATAAAACTCCATCTGCCATTTTTCAGCCCATTCCTCCAACTGGTCCAAATCCCTCTGCAAGCTTTGAAAACCTTCCTTTCTGTCCACTACACCTCCAATCTTTGTATCATCAGCAAATTTGCTGATCCAATTTGCCACATTATCATCCAGATCATTGAAATAAGATGACAATGGACCCAGCAGTTGGGACTTTATTTCCTGGAGTGTAGGAGAATGAAATGTGATTTAATAGGGGTATACAAAATAATGAGGGGTATAAATAGGGTTAATGCAAGCAGGCTTTTTCCACTAAAGTTGGTGATTTCAGACCTAGAGGACATAACTTAAGGTTCAAGGTGAAATGTTTAAGGGGAATTGGAGGGGGAGCTGCTTCATGCAGAACATAGTACGAGCATAGAATGAGCTGCCTGTGAAAGTGGTAGATGCAGGTTTGATTACAACACTTAAGAAGTTTGAATAAGTACATGAGTGGGAAGTGTACGGAGGGCTATGGTCCAGGTGCTGGTCAACAAGACTAAACAGAATAAGAGGTCATCATGGATTAGATGGGCCGATTGGCCTTATTCTGCGCTGAGGTGCTCTATGACTCTCTACATACAGAAAATAGATAGCCAGAGTCTGTTTCTCATAGCGGGAGCATCTAAAACTAAACAGCATTTTTAAGGGGAGAGAAGGAGAACTAAAAAGAATCTGAGGGGTAAATTTTTTGATATACGGTGACTAGAATCTGGAATGAGCTGCTAGAGTAGGTGCTGGAGGCATTACCTGTATAGGACTGGTTGTCAAGTTGAAGTCCTAAAATAGGGGAAAACTATTTTTCATAGGATGGAATTAATGCAGGAAAATGAAATTGGTATAGACTGGCAAAAGGGTCAATATTGAGTCAGGGAGGCTGAAGGAATTATTTTTTATGCTGTGCAAATCTATAACTATTTTTTTTCCAAATTATGCATCATTTGTACTTTTTGTTTGATTAATCAGAATGCTAATACTCATGCATGACTTTCACATCAGAAGGTCTGATTAAACAATATTTGGCTGCTGAATCCTTTTAAAAAGTGCAGAAATTCAAGGTAAAGTTCACAGCAAATATATGTCCTATTCACAAAATAGGAAGGTGCTGTATTTAAATGTGCGTAGCATTCGGAATAAGGTGGAGCAACTCGTGGTCCAGTTAGAGATTGGTCGGTATGACCTTGTGGGCATCACTGAGTCATGGCTGAAAGAAGGTCATAGTTGGGAGCTTAACTCAAAGGATATCCTTTGTATCAACAAGACAGTCAGGAAGGCATAGGCAGTGGTGTGGCTCTGTTAGTAAGAGATGGAATTACATCTTTTTTTAGAAAGAAGTCACATAGGGTCAGAAAATGTCAAATCTTTGTAGGTGGAGTGATGAAACTGCAAGAGTTAAAAAATCATTATGGGAATCATAATTAGTCCTCCAAATAATAGCCAACGTGTGGGGTTGAGATTGTTGAGATTGAGAGCTGGAAGGGGCATGTAATAAGTATAATATCACAATTGTAATGGGGGACTTCAATATGCAAGGGTTTGGGGAAATCAGATTAGTGTTGAATCACAAGAGAGGGACTTTGTTGAATGCCTACAAGGTGGCTTTTTAGTACAGCTTGTGCTTAAGCCTTCTTTGAGAAAGATTATCTTAGACTGGGTGTTGTGTAATAACCCAGATTTTATTACTCACCTTAACCTAAAGGAACCCTTAGGAGGCAATGATCATAATATGATTGAATTCATACTGGAATTTGAGAGGAAGAAGTATAAGTCATGTGTGCCAGTATCACAATAGAATAAAGAGAATTACAGAGGCAAGAGGGAGGAGCTTGGTACCAGGTGGATTGGAGGGGGTTACAGGCAGGGATGACGGCAGAACAGAGATGGCTGAAGTTTCTAGGAATAGTTCACAAGGTGCAGGATAGGTCTGTCCCACAGAGGAAGAAGTTCTCAAATGGCAGGGCTAGGCAACCATGGCTGACAAGGGAAGTTAAGGACTGCATAAAAGCCAAGGAATGGTAGCAAAAGTGTGCAGGAAGTTGGATGATTCGTAAGCTTTTAAAAGCCAATAAAAAGCAACTTAAAAAGCAATAAGAAGGGAAAAGTTGATATATGAAGGAAAACTAGCCAATAATATAAAGCAGGATACTAAGTTTCTTTAGTTATATAAAGAATAAAAGGGAAGTGAGGGTTGATATTGGACCACTGAAAAACAATGTTACCAGGCATGATCATCTGCATTCTCATTGAACCCCTGGCTTGATGGGCAAATGAGAAATATGCCAGGTCATGGGGGATTGATTTCTCTGGAATACCTTTCTACAGCTACTCTTGCTAATGGCCCACAGCTTCTCATGGATGCCCAGTTTTGATCCGTCATATCTGTCTGATTCTATTCCCTTTAACTAGACTGTAGTGTCACACAAAATAAAGTCAGCATGGTTTCTGTAAAGGGAAATCTTGCCTGACAAATTTGTTAGAGTTCTTCAAGGAAGTACAAGTAGGACGGACAAAGGAGAGGCAGTGGATGTCATTTACTGAGATTATCAGAGGGCATTTGATAAGGTGCTACGCAGGCTGCTTAACAAGATAAAATCTGTGGTGTTACTGGGAAGATACTGGCATGGATTTAGAAATGGCTGACAGGCAGGAGGCAGTGAGTAGGAATTAAAGGAGCCTTTTCTGGTTGGCTGCCAGTGACTACTGGTGTTCTTCAGGGGTCAGTATTGGGACTGCTACTTTCCACACTGTTTGTCAGTGAGTTAGACAGTGGAATTGATGGCTTCGTGTCAAAGTCTGAGGGTGATATGAAGATAGGTGAAGGGGTAAGTAGTGCTGAGGAAGCAATGAAATTGCAGCAGGACTTAGACAAATTGGAAGAATGGTTAAAAATGTGGCAGATGGAGTACAGTGTTGGGAAATGTATGATAATGCATTTTGGTAAAAGGAACAAGAGTCTAGATTATTATCTAAATGGGGAGAAAATTCAAGCATCAGAAGTGCAGAGGGACTTATGCAAGACTCCCAGGAAGTTAACTCAGAGGTTGAGTTTGTGGTAAGGCAGTCAAATGCATTGGTGGCATTTATTTCAAGGGGAATAGAATTTAAAAATAATGCAGAGGCTTTATAAGACACTAGTCACACTTGGAGTATTGTCAACAGCTTTGGGCCCCGTATCTCAGAAAGGGGGTATTGTTAATGGAGAGGTTCCAGAAGAGGTTCACAAGGATGATTCCAGGAATGAAGGGGTTAACATATGAGGAGCGCCTGGCAACTTTGGGCCTGTACTCACTGGAATTTAGAAGAATGCATTGCAACCTACCAAACAGAAAACCTACAGCACAATACAGGCCCTTCGGCCCACAAAGGACAAGATAAGGTGGATGTGGAGAGGATGTTTCCTCTGATGGTGGTATCCAGAACTAGAGGGTACAGCCTCAAAATCGTGGAGCAGCCTTTTAGAACAGAAGAAAGGAGGAATTTTTTTTTTTTAGCCAAAGAGTGGTATATCTGTGGAATGCTCTGCCACAGACTGCGGTGGAGGCCAAGTCTATGGGTATATTTAAAGTGGAAGTTGATACATTCCTGATTGGCTGGGGCATCAAAGGATGTGGTGAGAGGGCAGGGGATTAGGGTTGAATGGGATCAGGGATTAGCCATGATGGAATGGTGGAACAGAGTCTATGGGCTGAATGGCCTAATTCTGTTCCTATGTCTTATGGTCTTTGGGTCTTAATTCATAGTCTAACTCTGTTTCTAGTTGCAACAATTTATAAATAGAGAAATAGATGAAATGAAGTAAGTAATCTTCATTTTAAGTATTGGAAAAAACAGGAATCAGTCAATATTTTCTGAATGTAAACAGTGCATAAGAAACTTTTACTGAAAATGGTGGCATGTGGAAATGCAACAACTTCTCTGGCTTCAATTTATGTACATTATGTTCTTTTATTTATTGTGTTTTTTCTTATTTTTATTGTGTTCTTTATCTTGTTGGGTGCTTATTTGTGCTGCCTTGGAGTCAGAGTTGCAATTATTTTGTTTTCCTTTATACTTGTGTACTGGAAATGACAATCAAATAATCTTGAATTCTTGAAAAAAAAACATCAATTTAAGAGAATTAATGGTATTTCTCTATTGCATGGTTTTATAATTAGGATTGAGTTTTCAGCTCAAAAAGAAGTTGCACTGATCAAATTGGATCGCACTTATTATCAAACATATTGCTGTGTTTAGCATGAATGCAGATTATGTTCCCCTCAAAATATCTGAAGTTTTGCAAAAATAGTTGTAAAAGGCAATTAAAGTCTTTTATAAGAAATATGGCTCCCTGTGAGATCATATTCAATTGTACACAGCTTTAGTACAGAGCAGTTACTGAAGAGCAGAGATGACAGGGCAGATGGTGAGAGCTGCACAGTTGACCAAGAGTGAGATGAAAATCTTGGTAAACAAAATAAATGCAGGCAGGTGTCCAAGTGCACAGGATGGGTTTGTTGGTGAAGGCAGCTGAGCGGGAGGTGGCTAGAAGACTCATCAAGGCCACAGTTAGAAGTGTCTGATACTCGACAGCTCAAGTTATCTCCACCAGGAATTAAATCCTAGAATAAAAGGGCAAGAAATTTCATGTTCACAAGAGATGACATTGCAAGCTCTGTCTACTAAAAATATTGTTCTGTCGTAAAGACTTCCTTAACATAATCGACGAGTACTCGCGGTTCCCCTTTGCCATCCCCTGCCCCGATACCACTGCCACATCCGTCATAAAGGCCCTGCACCAGCTCTTCACTCTGTTTGGATATCCCTGCTATATCCACAGTGACAGAGGGTCCTCGTTTATGAGTGACAAGCTGCGCCAATACCTGCTGGCTGCTGGCTAGGGGTATTGCTGCTAGTAGGACCACGAGCTATAATCCCCGGGGGAATGGACAGGTGGAGAGGGAGAATGCCACTGTGTGGAAGGTCACACTCTTAGCCCTTAGGTCAAAGGGACTGCTGGTCTCTCGATGGCAGGAGGTCCTCCCCGAGGCACTCCACTCCATCCGCTCCCTGTTATGTACGTCCACCAATGCCACCCCTCATGAGCGACTCTTTTCTTTTCCCAGGAAGTCGGCCACTGGAACCACCCTACCGGCTTGGCTGACATCCCCAGGGCCAGTGCTGCTCCGGAAACATGCGAGGAGCAATAAATACTCCCGATGGTCGAGAGGGTTCACCTACTTCATGCGAACCCCCGGTATGCCAACGTGGTCTTACCTGATGGGCGGGAGGAAACAGTCTCCATCCGCGACCTGGCGCCTGCAGGAGCACCAGACCCCTACCCCGAATACTCCACGGTGACTATGAACACCGTACCCACCGATGTATATACCCACGAGACACCGCGCACACCAAGCCCTACACAGACTCCTCACGACACTCCCATACTGGGCGCCACGCAAACACATGAGGGGTTACTGATGCCTAATGGGCTGGCACCTCCAGTCAGGCCGGAGCCAGCACAACCACCGTCACCGGTGCAATCACCACCAGTGCTACGTAGATCGCAGCGACAGACTCGATCGCCTGATAGACTTGAGCTGTAAGTATACTTGTAAGAAACTTCGCCCTGTGGGGACTCTCTTTTAAAACAAAGGAGGGGTGAATGTGGTAAACTACATATACCTGTCTGGACATGCCCCTCTGCTGACTGCTCCTGTGGCTCCTCCCACAGACCCCTGTATAAAGGCGATTGGGGCACTGCTCCCCCCCCCCCAGTCTTCGACATGGTCGTGCTCTCTTTTTGCTGTTAATAAAACCCTATCGTTCACTTCCAGTCTCCTAGAGTTATTGATGGTGCATCACACACACTCTCTCATGTGCACCCCCTTTTACACATTCAGTGCCTATAAAAAGTATTCACCCCCCCCCCAGAAGTTTTCATGTTTTATTGTTTTACAACATTGAATCCCAGTGGAATTACTTTTGCTTTTTTGACACCGATCAATGGAAAATGAGTCTTTCATGTCAAAGTGAAAACAGATCTCTACAAAGTGTTTGAAATTAATTATAAGCATAAAACACAAAATAATTGATTGCATAAAAATTGCATCCCATTCAAGTCAGTATTTAGTAGTTGCACCTTTGGCAGCAATACAGCCTTGACTCTGTGTGGATAGGTCTCTATCAGCCTTACACACCTGTGTTTTGCTGCATTTATTTTACCCTCTACCTTCATAGGCCTTCCAGGGCCTGCTGCAGTGAAGCATCCCCACAGCATGATGAAGCCACCACCATGCTTCACGGTAGGGATGGTTTGTTTTTTATGATGTGCTGGCAAACTCTAGCTGAGATTTCAAGTGAGTTTTATTAAACAGTGGCTTTCTCTTTGCCCTGGAAGGCTTGTGAATGTAGATGAGTGTATTGTTGTGGTCTTCTGCTGCTGTAGGGCATCCATGTTAAGGTTCAACATGTTCTACACACCACTGTTGTAATGTGTAGTTATTTTGAGTTACTGTTGCCTTCCTGTCAGCTTGAACTAGTCAGGCCACTCTCCTCTGACCTCTCTTATTAACAAGGTGTTTTCACCCACAGAACTACCACTCACTGGATGTTATTATTTCCTTGCACCATTCTCTGTAAACTCTAGAGACTGTTGTGCATGAAAATTCCAGGAGATTAGCAGTTTCTGAGATACTCAAACCACACAGTCTGGCACCAACAATCATTCCACAGTCAAAGTCACTTAGATCACATTTCATCCCCATTCTGATGTTTGATCTGAACAACGGAACCTCTTGATTAGTGGTCACCAACCTTTTTAAGCCCAAGATCCCCTTCCTCGGCTTTAGGGGAAGGCAAGATCGACCCTACTAAATCGATTAGTCACAAGCATGCACACCAGGCAGAAAAGACTGGAAGTAAAACCTGGCAACCCGGAAGTAGAAATAATGTATGTCCACCAGGGGTCACCACCATTTTTTTGCACCGCGGACCCGTTTAATATTGACAATAATCTTGTGGACCGGCTGACGGTGGGGGGTGTTAAACATGATCGGAATACAGCGATACTGAAGGAGGTTCCTTATGACCAGTCTATTCTGGAATTTAATTTACGTGGCTCTCAGCACCTAGCTTCGGGTTTGGCTTTAAGTGCAGGGTGCTTGGACTCAGGGTACCGAAGCAGTTTTGAGGGCTTCATTGCCTCATTAGACAACCTCCGGACATGAACACCAGCCTCTTGCCTGCCCGCCGCCAGACGCCTTGGCCAGGTGCGGCTGGTCGTGGGTGGGGTGAGAGAACAAGGTAAGGGCTGGAGGTCCCCATGCCGGGGCCACGGCGGTCATAGTCCGGAGACAGCGACCGACCGACTGACCGAGGAGTGAGACAGGACGCGCACCCGCCCCCTCTTGTAGGATCTATCAGCTGACAAAAGTTTGTTTCAGTAGATCGCAGCGAGGTAGCTGCTCTGTTACTTACAAAACCCTGAGCCCAAATTGGGTCATCTGCAAATATTTTAGCACCGGGTTCCCCACAAGCATTCGGTGTGGTGAACAGGTTTAGAGGCGGCGCCCGTCTGTCCGTGCTTCAGGCTAGTAGCAACGGCACTTTCCGCCGGTCCTGTGAGGCCACTGGTTACCCGAGGCCAGTCAGTGATCCCTGGTGCGAGGGTATCACTGCGTTTAGGTGACTGATGACCTCGTGTGCGTTCAAGTTCAACAAATCGTATCGTTTCCTCACAGCCCAATGGTTGGGGACCACTGAAGTACACTGTAGTGCGTGGCGGGGGAGCTACACACATGCGCACTGGGCAGAAAGAACAGAACTAAAACCCCACAAACCTGGAAACAATCTCTCAACAGTATTTGTGTATTTATTTTTCATTTCTTTTCCGGATCTACTGGGAAAGTCTCAAAGATCCACCAGTCGATCACGATCGCCGGATTGGCGACCACTACTCTTGATCATGTCTGCATGCTCTTATACATTGAGTTGCTGCCACAGGATTGGCTGATTAGATATCTGCATTAATGAGTAGATGTACATAATAAAGTAGCCACTTAGTGTACTTGCACCAAAGGTATTTCAGAGAAAATTCACTAGTAGGATGTATGGAGTATCTTATGAGGAATAATTGAACAGGTTGGGCCTATACTCATATAAATTTAGAAGAATAAAGGGTCTTTACTCAGTAGATGCTAAGAGAATGTTTTCTTTTGTGGGTGAGTACAGAACTGTGGGACAGAGTTTCAGAATAAAGAATAGCCCATTTAAGATGGAACGGGAGGAAGTTTTAATTCTGAGTGGGCTGCAAACTTTTGAAATTCTCTGTCCTAGAAAGCTGCACAGATTGAATCATTAAAGGCTGTATGAGATATTGTTGTTGTTTTAGAGAAGGTTAGGAGTATGGGGAACAGATCAGGAAAATGGAGCTGAGGTCAAGGCCAGATCAGCCAAAAGCTGGCATCAGTGGGGTGGCAGACTCAGGGAACAATGTGGCTTCCTGGTGGCTTACCTTTATCACCTGGCCTCCTAATTATTGCAGTAAATTGCTAAATGCAATTTCCATTTTAGTTTATTTCATTCTCCATTTGGTGCTGGAAAATAGAGTACTTCCTATTTGAGACATGCAGCATAAATGTCATGAATCTTGTAGACTAGAAGCAGAGGGAAAGCTCTTGAAGCTGCATAATTTTAAAAACATGTTTCTTAAATCACCAGTATGACATTTTCATTTCTTGCACAAAATAACCTTCTGGCATCTCTAGGTGAAGTGGCCATCTAATAGCTCTGCGTACTCTACACTCAGTCTTGGGAGTGGATTATTTTCACACCTAATTCTGAGTCGAATTATAAACAGCTGGAATATTTATCCTATTAGTCTACTATGGGAACACTTAAAAATGAAATAACATTATCATGCTAGGTCTTCCTCGAGACCTTCCTTGTATGTCAGTGTCTCCAAATTGGTCATTAGTGAAAAATAATTGAAAGACTGATTTAAGTAGAGCAAGAAGAATAGTTTTAATCTTTAGCTACCAGAATTTTTCATGAACTGACTGCATGTGCTTCCAGAATATTCGGAGTATATCACTGTCAGAGCAACCTTCAACTCTATTGCACAAATATATTATTGACTACATACATTATCTCTAACATCATTGTTTCATTTGCCCCAAGCCCTTTTCTTTAATCAGTTTCCACCTCATCCTTATGGTGCAAGATTGATTTTTTGCTAGGTTTTGGTTCATAGCTTACCTTATAGATGCCATACCTATTTACTTCAAGTGGTACAAAACTAATCCTAATTCTGAACCCTGACAAACATAGAAAAACATAGAAAACCTACAGCACAATACAGGCCCTTCGGCCCACAAAGTTGTGCGAAACATGTCCCTAACTTAGCAATTACTGGGTTTACCCATAGCCCTCTATTTTTCTAAGCCCCATGTATCTATCCAAAAGTCTCCTAAAAGACCCTATCATTTCTGCCTCCACCACCGTTGCCGGCAGCCCATTCCACACACTCACCACTCTCTGCGTAAAAAAACTTACCCCTGACATCTCCTCTGTACCTACTCCCCAGCACCTTAAACCTGTCCTGGTGTGGCAACCATTTTAGCCCTGGGAAAAGCCAATACTATCCAAACAATCAATTCCTCTTATCACCTTATACACCTCTATCAGATCACCTCTCATCCTCCGTCGCTTCAAGGAGAAAAGGCCGAGTTCACTCAACCTAGTCTCATAAGGCACGCTACCCAATCCAGGCAAAATCTTTGTAAGTCTCCTCTGCACATTTTCTATGGCTTCCACATCCTTCCTGTACCTGAGGTGACCAGAACTGAGCACAGTACTCCAAGTGGGGTCTGACCAGGGTCCTATATAACTATTACCTTTCAGCTCCTAAATTCAATTCCACAACTAATGAAGGCCAATACACCCCATACCTTCTTAACCACAGAGTAAACCTGCGCAGCTGCTTTGAACGTCCTATGGACTCGGACCCCAAGATCCCTCTGATCCTCTACACTGTCAAGATTCTTACCATTAATACTAAATTCTGCCATCATATTTGACCTACCAGAATGAACCACTTCACACTTATCTGGGTTGAACTCTATCTGCCAATTCTCAACCCAGTTTTGCATCCTGTAACTTCTGACAGCCCTCCACACTATCCACAACACCCCCAACCTTTGTGTCATCATCAAACTTACTAACCCATCCCTCCACTTCTTCATCCAGCTAATCTATAAAGATCACAAAGAGTAAGGATCCCAGAACAGATCCCTGAGGCACTCCACTGGTGACTGACCACCATGCAGAATATGACCTGTCTACAACCACTCTTTGCCTTCTGTGGGCAAGCCAGTTCTGGATCCACAAAGCAATGTCCCCTTGGATCCCATGCCTCCTTACTTTCTCAATAACCCTTGCATGGGGTACCTTATCGAATGTCTTGCTGAAATCCATATACACTACATCTACTGCCCTTCCATCATCAATGTGTTTAGTCACATCCTCAAAAAGTTCAATCAGGCTCGTAAGGCATGCCCTGCCCTTGACAAAGCCATGCTGACTACTCCTAATCATATTATACCTCTCCAAATGTTCATAAATCCTACCTATCAGGATCTTCTCCATCAACTTACCAACCACTGAAGTAAGACTCACTGGTCTATAATTTCCTGGGCTATCTCTACTCCCTTTCTTGAATAAAGGAACAACATCCGCAAACATCCAATACTCAGGAACCTCTCCTGTCCACGTTGTCTCCTCCCTCACCTCCCACGGTAGCCTGGGGTACATCTCATCCTGTCCCGGTGACTTATCTAACTTGATGCTTTCCAAAAGCTCCAGCACATCTTCTTTCTTAATATCTACATGCTCAAGCTTTTCAGTCTGCTGCAAGTCATCACTAGAATCACCAAGATCCTTTTCCATAGTGAATACTGAAGTGAAGTATTCATTAAGTACCTCTGCTATTTCCTCCAGTTCCATACACACTTTCCCACTGTCACACTTGATATGTCCTATTCTTTCACGTCTTATCCTCTTGCTCTTCACATACTTGTAGAATGCCTTGGGGTTTTCCTTAATCCTGCCCACCAAGGCCGTCTCATAGCCCCTTCTGGCTCTCCTAATTTCCTTTCTAAGCTCCTTCCTGTTAGCCTTATAATCTTCTAGATCCCTAACATTACCTAGCTCTCTGAACCTTTTGTAAGCTTTTCTTTTCTTCTTGACTAGATTTATTACAGCCTTTGTACACGCGTTTCCTGTACCCTACCATAACTCCACACAAATATCCCGTGAATATTTGCCACATTTCTTCTGTGTTTCCCTAAGAACATTTGTTCCCAATTTAAGCTTCCAATTTCCTGCCTGATAGCCTCATAATTCCCCTTACTCCAATTAAACACTTTTCTAACTTGTCTGCTCCTATCTCTCTCCAATGCTATTGTAAAGGAGATAGAATTATGAACACTATCTCCAAAATGCTCTCCCACTGAGAGATCTGACACCATACCAGGTTCATTTCCCAATACCAAATCAAGTACAGCCTCTCCTCTTGTAGGCCTCTCTACATACTGTGTCAAGAAACCTTCCTGAACACACCTAACAAACTCCACCCCATCTAAACCCCTTGCTCTAGGGAGATGCCAGTCGATATTTGGGAAATTAAAATCTCCCATCACGACAACTCTTATTATTACACCTTTCCAGGATCTGTTTCCCTATCTGCCCCTTGATATCCCTGTTACTATTGGGTGGCCTATAAAAAACACCCAGTAAAGTTATTGACTCCTTCCTGCTCCTAACTTCCACCCACAGAGACTCTGTAGACAATCCCTCCATGACTTCCTCCTTTTCTGCAGCTGTGACATTATCTCTGTTCAACAGTGCCATACCCCCACCTCTTTTGTCTCCCTCCCTGTCCTTTCTGAGACATCTAAAACCCGGCACTTGAAGTAACCATTCCTGTCCCTGAGCCATCCAAGTCTCTGTAATGGCCACCACATCATAGCTCCAAATACTGATCCACACTCTAAGCTCATCCGCTTTATTCACAACACTCCTATAATTTAAAATAGACACATCTCAAACCTTCGGTCTGAGTGCATCCCTTCTCTATCACCTGCCAATCCTCCTGTACACACTGTCTCAAAACTTCGTCTATTTGTGAAGCAACTGCCTCTTCCCCAGTCTCTTCAGTTCGGTTCCCACCCCCCAACAATTCTAGTTTAAACTCTCCCCAGTAGCCTTAGCAAACCTCCCCACAGGAATTTGGCCCCCCAGGATTCAAGTGCAACCCGTCCTTTTAGTACAGGTCACACCTGCCCCAAAAGAGGTCCAAATGTTCCAGTAATATGAATCCCTGCCCCCTGCTCCAATCCCTCAGCCACACATTTATCCTCCACCTCATTCTATTCCCATTCTCACTGTTGCGTGGCACAGGCAGTAATCCCGAGATTACTACCTTTGCGGTCCTGCTTCTCAACTTCCTTCCTAACTCCCTGTAGTCTTTTTTCAGGACCTCTTCCCTTTTCCTACCTATGTCATTGGTACCAATATGTATCATGACCTCTGACTGTTCTCCCTCCGACTGCAGGGTATCTTGGAAGCAATCTGAAACATCACAGACCCTGGCACCTGGGAGTCAAACTACCATCCATTTCTTTCCTGCGTCCACAGAATCGCCTGTCTGACACCCTGACTATAGAGTCCCCTATCACTACTGCCTTCCTCTTCCTTTCCCTACCCTTCTGAGCCACAGGGACAGACTCTGTGCCAGAGGCACGGCCACTGTTGCTTCCCCCAGGTAGGTCCCCCCAACAATACTCAAACAGGAGTACTTATTGTCAAGGGGTACAACCACAGGGGTACTCTCTAGTAACCTGACTCTTCTCCTTCCCCCTCCTGACTGTGACCCACTTGTCTGTCTCCCATGGCCCTGATATGACCACCTGCCTATAGCTCCTTTCTATCATCTTGAGTATCTGTCGGGCAAATCCTGGTTTATGGCACACAGTATCAAAAATTGCTCTGTTAATTTAAAACATATCAGCTTCTCATTTTGTTGGATATCACCAGGAAGTACTCATACATAACTGATGTTTTTCCCGTTTTTAACTTCATCAGACAAAGTGAAAAAAACTACAAAATAAAAGACCATAATAAGATTATAAGACATAGCAACAGAACTAGGCCTTTCAGCACATCAATTCTGCTTTGCCACTCCATCATGGCTAATCCATTATCCCTCTCAACCCCATTCAATGCCTTTGCTGTGTAACTTTCCATGCTCCGATTAATCTCAAACCTATCAATCTCTGCCTCAAATATACCCAATGGCCTAGCCTGTACAATTGTCTGCAAAATGAATTCCACAGATTCACCACCCTCTGACTAAAGAGAATTGTCCTCCTCTCTGTTGTAAATGGATGTCGCTCAATTCTGAGTCTGTGCCCTCTGGTCCTAGACTCTCCAACTATAGGAAACTAAAGTCAAGATATAATGCTGAACCTTTATAAGACACTAATCAGGCTGTACTTGGAGTGGCGTCAGCAGTTTTGGGCCCCATATCTCAGAAAAGACGTGTTTTCAATATTTGATAGGTTTCAATGAGATTGCCCCCCCCCCACCCCTATTTTTATAAACTCTAGCGAGTACAGGCCCAGAGCCACCAAAGTCCTCGTATGTTAACCCTTTCATTCCTGTGTCATTCTCATGACCTCCTCTGGGCCCTTTGCAATGCTGGCACGCCTTTTTCAAACAATACTGACCAATACCTCATAAAGGCCAAGTCTCACACCCTTGCTTTGTATTCTAGTCCTCTCGAAATGAATGCTAACATTGCCTTACCACCGACTTAAACTATAAGTTAACCTTTAGGAACCCTGAGCAGGCCTCCCATTTCCTCTGTGTATTATTGTATGTATATATAATAAAGAACTTCAGATCCCTATGGGGGACGCAGGTGGTTCACCTGGAACTGGAAGCTTTGAAGGTGACCTGGTCACACGCACTCAGTGTTGAACAGTTCAGTAACAAAATGTTCAATCGTTTACCCACGCAAAGTTTGTCTTTATTAAGAACAAACGTAACATGCTGTCAGAAGTCGGTGTGAGGTATACGCATAGAGATGAATGAATACCACGAGCAACTAAGAAAAGACTGCATGAATATGAAAGTCCGACGGAGAGAAGCTGCTGGCCATAAAGCACTTAAATTCACCAGATTCTCTAAGAAATTCAGGTGAGAGGCTGAGAGTTCCTGTCTAGGATAACCTAAGTCCTCCCACACCTATGCAGTGTACTGGCAATCTAACGGATAATTGGAAATGCTTCAAACTGCGATTCAATAATATTTTTAGCTGCTAGCAGAGCAGATGAAAACTTGAAAGCATCTTTTTCTGCATGTAATTGCTAAAGATCTTTTGGATATCTATAACATCTTTCAAATCGATGAGATGGCTTTTACATTGGACACTTTGATGACAAAATTTGAGGAGTACTTTGTCCCAAGTAAAAACATCATGTTTGAGAGATACTAGCTTTTTTTTTCCTGTGACGAGGAACAAGGTGTTAGCTTTGACCAATGCTTAGCTGAGCTACAAACACTGCGTAAGTCCTGGGTATCTGGAGATTTGAGAGACTCGCTCTCAATTAGAGACAGAATAATTTGCAGAATCCCAGATAATGGGTTCAGAAAAGAGATTTGATGCAGGAAAAAACTGTCAATATGTGTAGGGCAGTAGAGACCACGTGAGCAGAAGCTAAGCACAGACACAACAGTGCATGCTGTGGAAACAGAGGTGCAGTGCACAAAACTGTTTCAGTTCATCAATATTTCTGGGATACCTTGCATGAACAGCCCTCTTCGGGTAATGCCACAACATCTCAATTGGGTTAAGATCTGGACTCTGACTTGGCCATTTCAAAACACAAATTTTCTTCTTATTAAACCATTCTGTTGTTGATTTATTCTTGTGTTTGGATCATTGTCTTGTTGCATCATCCAACTTCTATTAAACTTCAGGTGATGGACTGCTACCCTGACATTTTCCTGTAAAATGATTTGATACAATTTTGAATCCATTGTTCCCTCACGACTGCAAGTTGTCTAGGCCCTGAGGCAGCAAAGCAGCCTCAAACCATGATGCTCCTTCCACCATGCTTCACAGTTGGGATGGGGTTTTGGTGTTGGTATGCAGAGCCCTTTTTCCTCCAAACATATCAATGTAAGTTTCTGCCAAAAAGTTCAACTTTTTTCTCATCTGTTCACAGAATATTGTCCCAGAAACGTGTGGAAAATCTAGGTGGTCTTTGAAAACTTGAGATGTGCAGCAATTTTTTTTTTTGGAGAGCAGTGGTTTCATCCATGTTGTGCTTCCATGAACACTATTCAATTCTTGTTCAGTGCTTTTCTTATAGTAGACATGTGAACAGATTTTCTCGTTACTCTTGTGTCCTTTTTCACCTCCTTCAGAATTGCACATTGTGCTCTTGGTGTGATCTTTACAGGATGCCCACTCTTAGGGAGAGTAGCAACAGTACTGAGTTTCCTCCACTTGTAGACAATTTCTCTTATGGTGGAGTGATAAATACAGTCTTTAGAAATGTTTTTCAAGCCTTTCCCAGCTTCATGCATCTCTACAATTCTTCTTCTAAAGTCCTTTGAAAGTTGTTTTGATCAAGGTACACATAAACAGACCTTTTTTAAGAAGAGCAGGCTCTGTCAGTAATCTGATTTCATGTGTCTTTTTAAAAGGGCAGGTCACCTCTACAACCCACTCCTCTAATCTCATCTCATTGACTGAAACACCTGACTCCAAATAGTATTTGTAGAAGGCATTACCCCAGAGATTCACATACTATTTTGAACCTAGACTGTGATTGTTTAAATGATGTACTCAGTATTGATGAGAAGAAGTACAATTGTTTGTGTGTTATTAGTTTAGGCAGGTTATGTTTGTCTGTTACTGTGATTTGCGTGAATGAAGATCAGACTACACTTTCTGTGTAATTAATTCAGAGAACCAGAAAATTGCAAAGGGTTCAAAAACTTTTTCTTGCAAATGTATTTGCATTCACAATCAGGTATACCACATAAAGTGATCACTGAGTGTATATCCTGTTGCTCTTTACATTTTATCATTTATTCAAGTTAAATCTTAAAGTGCAGCTTTAAGAATGTAAACATTTTTATGTGTTCAAAATTCCCAGTTTATTAATGGTGACTTGCATGGAAATGTTTTGCAGTTCCATGACTACACAACCATTAATACTCTTTGTACTATCTCATGCAGCATCGACAGCATAAACATTTTAGTAGAAAATGATTATTATCTCATATCAGATTATGAATGTTGCATTTGTGCTATTAATATTTCAACATTTGCATTAATAAGGGAAGGATTTTTTATTTCAATTGGGTATTACAGTGAAAACCAATCAAACAATTTTTTTGCAACAAAACTCTGGGTAAAATTTATTGACAGAGGAAACAACTAACATTCTGAAATTTGCATTGTTCTCAAAGGAGGTGGAGTCCAATGAGTCATAGGGCACAAAAGGAAGAGACTTTCCAAATGACAGGGCTAAAACCATAAGGCATAAGAGCAGAATTAGGCTATTTGGCCCATCGAGTCTGTTCCACCATTCCACCTTTTATCCTTCTTAACACCATTCTCCTGTCTTCTCCCCATAACCTCTGGTGCCCTTACTAATCAAGAATCTATCAACCTCTTTTTTAAATATTCTTGGTTTCCACAGCCTTCTGTAGCAATGAATTCTACAGATTCTCCACCTTCTAACTAAAGAAACTCCTTCTCATCTCTTTTCTAAAGGGATATCCTTGTATTCTGAGTCTGTGCCCTCCGGGCCTAGACTCCCCCACCACTGGAAACATCCTCTCCAAGTTTAACAGTTGCAAAAGTAGAAAGCAAAATAAAGATACTGGAAATCCAAAATAAAAATGTACTGAAGATACTCATTGGGTAAACCAGCATCAATGAGGAGAGAAACTTAATTAGCTTTTCAGGTCAATAACTTTTCATCAGACTGTGAAAGTGTTGAAATCAAGCATGGTATAAGAAGGCGTGGAGCAGGCAGAGCCATTTGTAGCTCTTGAGATTGAATTGTTAATTTCAACCATTTCAGATAACCAGCCTTTCCTATTTGTGTCAGACAGGCCAGTTCTGAAATAAGGTCATTAGCCTGCAACATTAGCTCTTTATTCTTCCTTCGCTGATGCCAGCTGATCTGCTGCACATTTCCAGCCTATTATTCCAGATATCCAAAAACAACTCTTAAGGAATTATGTAGTCCCAGATGCATTTGTTCTGAAGCATACCTCGGTACCCTACCTTTCACTGTGTAAGTCCTACCTTGGTTTGTTCTGCCAAAGTGCAACACTTCACACTTGTCTGCATTAAATTCCATTTACCATTTTTCAGCCCAATTTTTTCAGTTGATCCAGATAACAGTGTGAACTTCCTTGCTGTCCAATACACTCCCAATTTTGGCGTCAGCCTCAAATTTGACAATCCAGTTCGCCACATGATCATCTAAATCAGTAGTTCTCAAAGTGGGTGATATTGCCCCCCCCCCCCCCGGGGGTTTGAAGTAATTTCTAAAGAGGTGATAAAGATAAAGGGGGTGGGGGGCTCTCAGTAGCAAGGGGGGCATCTGAGGGTTTACAGGCTTAATTTAAGAAATGAATTACTTATTATCAGCATTTGATCCTCAGAACCTCATAAATGATTACAATGATCACGTAATCACCTCATCTCTTGCTAACCCACCGTTCTCTTAGACTTTGCTTGAAGCATTTAATCATTGTTGAAAACTATTATACTTCTATACTTGGCATATCATGAGAAATTTAAACTGAAGAATTTGTGTTATTTCCAGGCTCAGCCCATTCATTATTGTCATTCACTACTGTAGTACAGTGCTAGCTACTACGACTCATATACTCTAATCATGCAGTCATCGAAGCTAACCCCATTTAAGAGCTACATTGGCCATCGCAAACCTTTCCAATTTCCAAGCCTCTCTGAGTTGGAAGAGAAAAAAAGAATACTAGATGATAAGTTTACTGTGCCCACTTGGGTGAGCTGCATAAAGGTATATCAGAGAGATTTCAGGATCTTCTCTCAATCCAAATTTCATTTTGGGTAATAAGTCCATTCCAGAACTCTTGTAATGAATAATTCACAGGAAGGATGGAGGAAGAACCGATCTTGCTACAAAATGACTTTGAGCTGAGATTCAAAAAATTGTATCCAAAGTTTTGATTGCAGAAAGAAATTTCTGAATGCTATCCTACACAGTGGAAAAAGCCAAGATGTTCTTTATTGTCTTTTCAACATCATATTTAGTGTGCTGTGGTTGTTGTGTAGTCGCCCAACTTCTTTCAAGCAACAAAACAGTCTGAACATGAGGATCTGATACTCTTTCTGAGTGGCTGGTGTTGAGAAGCTGTTATCACTGCACCAACACCATCCATCTCATTGAAAGGAGAAAAAGTAATGATGTAGTGAATGTTTGGTCTACTAATGAACACTCTAAAATTGTTGATGAAAATTGTTTACATTGTAATTAAATAAATAATTTTATTTGTAGTTTTAAATAGATTTGAACAATATTTGCAATTATCTGTCATTCCTACTTCCATTCACTGTGCATCATAAATAAAAATTCTTTATAGTTTTTACTTAATGGCCAGAAAGGGAGAAAGGGCGCTGGGTGTGGTCTGGAGGCCAAGGGGGTAATAACCCATAAAGTTAGGGATCCTCTGATCTGAATTATTAATATTGATGATAAACAACAATAGATCCCTGTGGCACACTGCTAGTGATAGGCTTCCATTCTGTTGGACAGCCATCTAACTACCACTTCTGGCTAATCCCACTAAGCCAATTATGATTCTAATTTTACACGTCACCATGAATATATTGTGCCTTAATATTCGGGATTAGCCTCCCATATGGGACTTGGTCAAAAGCCTTGCTAAACTCCCTGTGGACAACATTCACTACCTTTCCTTCATCAACTTTCTCAGTAACCTTTTCGAAAAACTCTATAAGATTAGTTGGACCTGACCTGCAATGCTCAAAACCATGTAACTATCCCTAATCAGCCCTGTCTATCCAGATATTTATATATCCCACCCCTTATAAAACCTTCCGGTAGTTTATCCATTATGATGTCAAACTCACCAACCTATAAATTCAGGCTTATTCTTTCTTAAAAAAACAGAACTTTTCTTAAACAACAGAAAACATTAACTATCCTCCAGTCTCCACCGCCTCACCCTACAGCTAAGGGACATTCTTAATATCTTTGTCAGGGTCCCTGCAATTTCTGCACCAGCCTCCCGCAGAGTCTGAGGGACCACATTAAACATTAAAAAAAACTCATCCATTTGAAGCATTGACTCTGTCTTTCCTTTCATTTCTGATCCAGTGAAAATTCTGAAGATTTTTGCCCATACAGTATTTAACTAAAAATGCAATAAGGGCAGTAATCACAAATGCTAAAAGGATAGTTCAATTGACAGCTGCTCCTTCATTCTTAAAACATAGTTACTTACAAACTGAAGGTGTGTGAAATTGAGCCATTCCATTAATGTGTAATTATAGCTTAATGCGTCTGGGACTCTGTAGCAGTCGAAGTCCAAATTGGATGATAGATGGATGAAGGGTGGTCAGTTTCATTACAGTCTATCGATAAACACAAGTTAATGTAAACCTTTCCCTTTCAGGATTCTTCAGATAAATTTTCATCTTTAATACCTGGTGTAATGTATTGTCTAAATAAATTGCAGAGAGGAGAATTTGATGGTGGGGTATTAAGAGCCAGCCAGAAGAGGGGATAGGCCATGTGGGGAATTATGCATTTGTGACATCCAGTTATTCCTTCCTTTTAAATTATTTTGCATGCTTTGATAGAAAATCTATCATCAAATAAAATCATGTCCTGGAATAAGGCCTTATCATAAGCCAGTTGAAAAGTATGGAAGTGATCTGAGGGCCCTTGAAGATATCAGCAGGGAAGGAGATAATGGAACAATCATGATGGATGGGAAGGTAAAGAAGAAAACAATCTTGAGGAAAATTGATGCCTTAGCCTCAGTATTGATGGCTTGGTTAGGGAAGAACCCTTAAACAGAGCAAGTTTTATGTCTTTGACATAATTCACAGTCCTTGGATGTGTCGTAGAATTTCACACAAGTAGTATCATATATGTGCTACACACTAAGTTGATGTCACTATCAGGTGCACTATCATTTAGTGATCAGATTTTAGAAAAAGTTACAACAGAAAGGTTATAAAAAAGAGCACTCTGCAGTAGAGTATTTCATCTCAAGCTTTTAGTAAAAGAAGTGTACTATAATTTGTTCTGCACTTTCATTTAATAACTATTGTCCTGAAATGGTAAGATGAAATTTACAGGTATATATTGTACCATGTTAGAGATTCTGAACAAAAATATAATAATCTTTCCTCTTGCTTTGATTTTGAAAATCTGGTTTTGAAAAATTGTTTGGGTGAAAGTTGATTGACAGGCTTGTGTTATTTCATGTCTTTTAATACTTTTTCATTATCTTTGTAACTTTGTAGGTTGTGGAGAGAGTATAATTGCTTATATTAAAAAAAACAAAATTACAGTGCTCAGGGTAACAAGCATGCAGCCTGAAGCATTAAATGTAACAAATGGAAAGAGCACCATGTTATTTGCCTTTTTAATCCTATAATCGAAAGACTGTTAAAATTCAAATAAGTGGAAAATGTCTCATCAACGTCATTTGCCAGTGGAAAGCAGAGATAGTAGTTAATATTATACAAGACTGTTACAAAGTGGTAATGCCAGCATTTTGATGGTGATGAGTGATGAAGGTCCGGGTTTACTATTCGAAGCTCACTCTAAAATTTGAAGCTTCAGGAGATGAATGGAGCTTTCAGAGACAGATGATTAATAAACTATAGAGCCACACAGCTGTATTTTCTATGAATTCTTTCATATTGGCACATTATTTAATCAAGGGAATCAACAACTTCCTGTGAGGACTATTTCTTGGTTAAAATTGTCTTACTGGTTTATGTAAATTTAGAACCATGATTTTAAATAGTTTCTCCAGTGACTTGTTCCTCATACTTATTCCCATAATGAGTGCATGAGCTGCATTCAGAAAAACCAGATCGATAGGACCAATGGACCTCTGTCATCTGGCACCAAGAACATATTTGTTTTGTGTATTTAATATTTCAGTGATATTTGAGTAATATTGTAAATAGATTGCTTGATTAAGCTTTCTTATGTATTTAAATAATTCATTATGGGTTATATGTGAAAGCACGTGATTGGCATACATCATAAATCCACCTTGTCATATATCATCAATTCACCATGTCATACGTGCATGTTTCACTTAAAGAGAGAAAAAAAACAATTTAATCTATTATTTCCCAGTGCCTTGTTTTTGTATCATTGAGTTTTATGTTGTGGAGTTGCAAAACATAACAGAGGCGTCAAGGAAGTTTTAAGTGAATCTGAGACAACTACCTATCTGTTGAATATAGCACGATGTTTGAGTTAAAAAGAGCACAGCAAGAAATGACTAAGCTAAAAACAAATTGTAGCAGTTGTTTTTCTTCTTCACAAGAGAAGGATGTTTAAATTTTTTAAAAAGGTAGAAAATGAAAGAATTCATGAGTTCATCACCAGTGATAAAATGATAAATAAAAGAGCAGAGATGGTTGGCTCTATTGAAAAGATAGACACATTTGATTACACACTAGATAACTGGATATTGTACTGAGCAAATTGAGCAGTGTACAGTTTGCTGCTCCGACCAAACTACTGAAATGAGTTTTGCGGATATTGTGAAAGTATATGAGGAACATTTAGAACTGAAACCATTGTTGATTGCAGAATTCTTTAGGATTCATAAGTGAAGTCAAAAGGAAAGGCAGTTGATCTCAGTGTACATGACTGAATTGAAGAAGTTTCTAAGTATTGTCAATTCAGTAATGGGCTTAATGATGCACCGAGAGATCACTTAATCACTTAGTTTGTGGAATCTTACAAGAAAGTATTCAAATACATCTCCTAACTGAAGCACAACTTACATTTAAAAGAGCATTTGAAATTTCTGTTTCACTGGAAACTGCAGACAGTCACAATTGAGTTGCAGTCAAGAATGAGCGTGAAAAAAGTTGCAGTATCTGAACAGAAACCAACTTGGTCAAGCAAATTGTGTTACACATACTGTATGCCAGACCAATGCAGATTTAAGGGTGGAACCTACAGAAAATGCAACCAAGTAGGACACATACAAAGATCATGTTGGGCAGACAAAGATAAATGGACTACACAGGTAAGAAATAAAGATAAAAAGTGAAGATGCAGTTTGAAAATGATGCAGTTTGCATGCTGCTGATGAAAAATCTGATAATGATGAGAGTGACAGGACTGGCTGGCCTTGAGATTTTCAATGTGAAACCAAGCAAGAGACAAGTAATATGACTTACACCAAAGCTGAACATCAAATTAATTAAAATCAATTGGACACTCCAGCAAATTAATTAATATGGAATTAAACACTGGCTCAGCTGTTTGAGTCATTCCATGAAATGAGTTTGAACAGCATTTCAAGAATACTAAATTGAAGTCTGCAGATATCGAACTAAGAACTTCTACAGGAGAAAAGATAACTCCTGTGGGAATGACAACTGTAAAAGTGAAATGCAGCAACTAGCAAGCCACATTGGCCTTGTATGTGCAAGTCCAGCATTGTGAGAGCATGACTGTCTGAGACAGCTGTTGTGTATTTAATATTTAAGTTATATTTGTGTAATCTTTTATATATTGTTTGATTAAACATTCTTGCTCATTTACATAATTAATTATAGGTTATTTAGTAAAATACATAAATTTCACTTGCCATCATGCTGCATTGTGATACGTGCTTGCCTCGCTTACAGTAAAGACAAAGTTACACCCACATTTTTGGATTCCCATGTTTTGTTTTGTTTGAATTAATTTAATGGTTTAAGGTTAAGAAACATAACATCGCTGAAGAGATATTTTTAAAAGGAACCAGCACTGCTATTGATCTGTTGCAGTGAGATGTTCAAAATAAAATATAATGCAGTGGATATTACGTTGCAGCAGAGCAGCACAGATTCGTTGGAAGGGAAGATCTGATTGAGTACTTTCTTAAAAAAAGTCATAAACAGAAGAATTCAGTGCTCATAAAGGGTAAGTACGAGGTGATAATAATCATTAAAAATAATCAGAAATGACCACATTCACCAGAAAGTTTGATGAGCTTGATTGCACAATGGGTAATTGGCTCATGTATACTGAACTATTGGCTATTTCATTTGCTTCAAAATACTGTTCCAATGAGAAGTGAGTGCCAATTTTGCTCAGTGCATTGGGTTTAAAGGCATACCATTTACTTCAAATTTTGACTGCTCCAAACAAACAAGCAGAAATGAGCTTTGCTGCTATTGTAAAAGTAATGCAGGGACATTGTTGATTGCAGAACATTTTAGGTTTCAAAAAAACAGAATCAAAAGGAAGGGGAACACACACAAAATGCTGGTGGAACACAACAGGCCAGGCAGCATCTAGAGGAAGTACAGTCGACGTTTCAGGCCGAGACCCTTCATCCTGATGTGCATTGCTCAAATTTCCAGCATCTGCAGATTTCCTCGTGTTTGCAAAAGGAAAGGGAGTCCATTTCCATGTACATGACTCAATTGAAGAAATTATCTGAGCATTGTCAGTTTGGGAATTGTCTTAATGATACACCGAGAGATCATTTACTTTGTGGAATCATAAAAGAAAGATATCAAAAAATGGGTCCTAACTGAAGCATAACTTACATTTAGAAGAGCAGTGGAATTTACTGTTTCAATGGAAAACACAGACAGAACACGTGTGAGTGGGAATAAAATTGTATTGTCCAAGCAGAAACCAGCCTGACTAAACAAATTGTGTTACCATTGTGGCAGGAGCTTGCATACTACAAACAAATACAGATCTAAAGGTAAAACCTCCAGAAAATGTAACAAAGTAGGACACAAACAAAGATTATGTCAGGCAGACAGAAATAAATGGACAGAGAAAAAAGATAAACATTTAAGTTTAGCTTCAAAAGAGTATTAATCTGCATGCTGATGAAAAATCTGCTAATTATGAATGTGACACAGGAATGTATAGCCTTGAGACTTATAGTATAAAAATTAGCAATAGGCAAACAATATGGCTCACCTGAACTGAATGGCAAATTAATTAAAATGGAATTGGACACTGGCTTGGCTGTTTCAGTCTTTTGACAAAATGAGTTTGAATGGTATTTTAAAGATGCTAAAGTGGTCTGCAGATATCGAACTGAGAACTTATACGGGAAAAAAGATCACTCCTGTGGGAATGACATCCAATACAAAATACACAACAAGCCACGTAGAGCTTGTACGTGAAAATAAAGCAGAAGGACCAGCACTGTAGGGGTGTTATTGGATGAGACAACTTACAAATTGATATGAAATCTATCCACCAAATGCATGCAACATTCCCTCAATAAAGCCAACTAAAGCAAATTAAAGATGGTACTGGATGATGCAGAATTTGCTTCATACTGATCACCATGAACCATTGCCTGACAGTGGACAAATAGGTATTATTGCCAACTTCCGTACTTCTGGTTGGAAAATATGTTAGTCAAAAGAAGGTCCATGCTACTAAGAGGAATCATGAAAGTGATGAAAACAGTGATCCGATTACAACAGTTTTTGTAGGCAACATACAAGACCATAAAATATAGGAGCAGAATTAGGCCATTTGTCCCATCGCATCTGCTCCACCATTTCATCATGGCTGATCCAATTCTCCTCAGCCCCATTCTCCTGCCTTTTCTCCATATCCCTACATGCCATGACAAATCAACGATCTATCAACACCCACCTTAAATACACATAATGGCATAGCCTCCACAGCTGCCTGTGGCAAAGAATTCCTCAGATTTACCACTCACTTCCCAAGTTAATTCCTCTATATCACCATTCTAAAAGAACACCCCTCTATTCTGAGGACATGTCCAATGGTCTTAAACTCTTCCACCATTGGAAACATCCTCTCCACATCCATTCTATCAAGAACTTCCACCATTCGATTGGTTTCAAAAAAGGTCAACCCTCATTCTTCTGAATTCCAATGAATACAGGCACAGAGCCATATGCTCTTCAATCCTAGTATCCTTTTCTTGAACCTCATTTGAATACTCTCCAGTTTCAGCAAATACTTCCTAAGATAAAGGGCCCAAAACTGCTCACAATAATTAAAGAGTGGCCTCACCAGTGCTTTATAGAGTTTCAAAATTACATCCTTGCTTTTATATTCTAGTACTCTTTAAAATGAATGCTAATATAGCATTTGACTTCCTCACCACAGACACAACCTGCAAATTAACCCTTAGGGAATCCTGCACAAGGAATCACAAGTCCCTTCACACCTCAGTTTTTTGTATTTTTTTCTCCATCTAGAAAATAGTCAACCCTTTTATTTCTTCTACCAAATTGCATGACCATACACTTCCTGACACTGTGTTCCATCTGCTATTTCTTTGCCTATTCTCCTAATATGACCAAGTCCTTCTGTAGCCTCTATATTTCCTCAAAACTACCTGCACCTCCACCTATCTTCATACAATCTGCAAACATTGCAATAAAACCATCAATTTCACCATCCAAATCACTGACTGTCAGGGTACTGGAGCAGGGATCCAATCACAGACCCAGTACTGTGCACACAGTGATATTAATTGAGTAACAAATCCCAAGGTGCAAACAAAGTCAGCGTTAAAGTTCGGGCAGAGATCAAAACATCCAGAGAAATCCAAACACCAGAATTAGGAAACAGACAGAGTACAAATACAAATGCTAGAAAGGCTCAGGAGAATTCACTGACACAATCTAGAAACAAACAGGTGAAAACACAGGACTGAAATAAACAGAGAGGTAGATGATAGGTGGAGCACAATGAGACACAGGTAGCAGCAATACAGGTTATAATGAGAAGCAGATGAGAGACAGAGTACTCAGTGATACAGGGGCCAGAGTGGAGCAGGAGCGGGGACAGGAGCACATGGCAACACAAAACCACAGACTGACAGCTAGGGGGAAACACACAAAAACACATAGTTCAACTGGAGGTAATGATACTGACATATAATGTAAAAAGAATTGGAACCAACTTGGGCCTCTGTGGAACAACACTAGTCACAGGCAGGCAACCAGAAAAAGCTCCATTTATTCCCACTTTTTGTCTTTAGCCACTGCTTTATCCATGCTAGAATCTTTCCTGTAATACAATGGGCTCATAGCTTGTTAAGCAGCCTCATGTGTGGCACCTTGTCAAAGGAATTCTGAAAATCCAAGTGCACAACACCAACTGATTCTCCTTTGTCTAACCTGATTGTCATTTCCTCTAAGAATTCCAAAAAAAATTGTTAGGTAAATGTTCCCCTGAGCAAACAATGCTGACTACAACCTATTTTATCACATGTTTCCAAGAACCCTCAGACCTCATCCTTAATAATCGACTCCAACATCTTCCCAACCACTGAGGTCAGACTAACTGGCTTAGTTTCCTTTCCTCTGCCTCTCTCCATTCTTAAAGAGTAGAGTGACCATTCTTGAAAGATCATTACTAATGCCTCCACAATCTCTTCAGCCACTTCTTTCAGAACCATGGGGTTCTCGGGTCGAGAACCATTATCGGGTCGAGGTGACTTATCTACCTTCAGATGTTTCAGTTCCCCAAGACCCTTCTCCCTAGTAATGGTAATTTCACACGCTTCATGACCCCTTACACCTAGAACTTCCACCATATTGCTACTGTCTTCCAAAATGGAAATTTCTGATATGTTAACCAGGCATATGCTTTCAAAATGTGGCTTGGTTTCAAGCTAGAAGGGAGCTCAAGAAGTCTCAGGAGAGTTCCAAGCATTCGGCTTTTGTGAATACAAAGAACCAGATTCTACTCTGCAGACATTAAGGTTATTGTATGAATTTCAAATGGGAGACAAAAAACTCTTTGTAAAAGTAGATGCAAAGACGAAAGCCCAGCAGGATGAGTAAAGGCCAAAAAGAAAGGAGTTGATGGAGATACAAACACGAACGATGTGTCAGTTAATGGTGTGGATAAGGAAACCTACAGGAGAGATCAAATCGTAAAGGGAGCAATGGAAAGATTAATAACAGAATATTCCAGTGAACTAAATGCATGTTCCCAAGATGAAGATGCACAAGAAGAAGGAAATGGACTGATAATAAAAGTATCCAGAACTGTCAGAATCACTTCCTGCATTCTCAGACTCAACTCCTACAACCAACACAGAGGGGGCCCCAGAACCTGAGATTGTTTTAGCAGTCACAAGTCTCGCCTGCCAAGCAGAGTGACCTCCCTTGTCAGGAAAGGCATTTTCCGACAACTGTAAGAAATCTTCTACAGCTATTAAATGGGACAATTTAAAATTTACTATATTGTGGATGTCTGCAAAGCAGTTGTATTTTATAGTATATTGTGTATAAGTTGAAATGCATTCTACATTGAGTTGAAATTTATAGTTAAACACGGAGGACTGTTGAGCATTTAATATTTCAGAAATACTTGAGTAATCTTGTAAACATATGTTTGATTAAGCATTCTTTGTTGTTTATATAGTTTATTATGGCTATATGTAAAAATACATGACTTGAAAACATCGTGAATCTACCACGTGATACGTGTGCGTCTTGCTAAAGAAAAGAACAAGCTAAGGTTCCATGGGGATTAGTCATGTGCGCCCTACTGAGCCCCAGCTATGACTGCCTTTTCATTGATTACATGGAATAGTCCATTTACCAAGCCTTCCCCTGTAATGCTCCCTAATTCTTCCTCCACAGCACTGATGACAGCATTGGTGCTACTTCATGAACCTATGCTGAGTTTGTCAATTGCACCAACTTTGACTCCATCCTGCCCTTAAATTCACTTGATCCATTTCTGACACCTCCCTCCCCTTTCTGGAACTCACTGTCTCCATCTCTGGAGACAAACTTTCAACCGAAATCTTTTAGAAACCCACTGATTTCCATGGTTATCTGGACAGTACCTCTTCCCACCCTGTCTCGTGTGAAAATTCTATTCCTTTTTCTCAAATACTTCATCTTGGCCATAACTGTTCCCAGGATGCAACTTTCCTTTCCAGGACATCAGAGATGACATCTTTCTTCAAAGAATAAGGATTCCCTTCCTCCACCATTGATGCTGTTCTCCCTTGCACCGCCTCCATTTCCTGAGTGTCTGCGCTCACCCCATCTCCCCACCACCTTAACAGTGACAGGGTTCCTCTTGTCCTTACCTGTATCCCCAACTAACACATCATTCTTCACAACTTCCACCATCTCCAAAGGGATCCTACCACCAAGCATAACTTTACCAGCCCCCTTCTCAGTTTTCTGCAGAGATTACTCCCTCCGTGAAACCCACTTGTCATTTTGTGACTTCCCTCTAATCTTCATCCCGGAACTTATCCCTGCAAGAAGACAAAGTGCTATCTGCCCATTCACCTCCTGCCTCACCTCCATTCAGATCTCCATACCACCCTTTCTGGTTAGACAACACTTCACCTGTGAATCTGCTGGGATTGTCTATTGTGTCTGGTGCTCCCAAAACAGCCTCCTCGACAATGGTGAGATCTATCACAAATTGAACACCTCTGCTCCATCTGCCAAAAGTGGAATCTACCAGTGGCTAAATAGTTTAATACTAAATCCCATTCCTGTCCTAATATGTTGACCAAAGCCCCTTTTGAGCCACAATGAGGCCACTCTCAGGGTGGAGGAGAAACACCTAATATTCCGTCTGGGTAGTCTCCAACCTGAAAACATGAATATCGATCTCTCCTTCCAGTGAAAAATATTCCTGCCCCTTCCCCTCTTCTTCAATTCCTCACTCAAGACCCTTACCTCTTCTCACTTCGCTGTGACTGCCGCCAGGTCCCCTCCTCCTTCCCTTTCTCCTATGGTACTTTGTCATCTTCTATTAGATTCCTTCCTCACCAGCTCCTTATCTTTCTTTCTTCCCACCTGGATTCACCAATCAACTTCTAGCTATCCTCCTTCCTCTCCCTCTCACCTTTTTACTCTATTACCTTCCCCCTTCCTTTCCAGTCCTGAAGAAGGGTCTCACCCTGAAATATTCGCTCTTTTCCTTAGATGCTGCCTGACTGGCTGAGTTCCTCCAGCTTTTTGTGTATGTTCCTTTGGAATTCCAGCATCTTCAGAATTTCTCAGATTTAAACTAAGCCTCTCATCTCTCGGTTCTCTTGTTTTTCTGTCAATTAGTTTCTGGTTTTGGAGTTACAAAGCATAACAGTATGCAGCTGGCCAAAGTCGACTGGACTTTGGCAGGTGATGGCATAACAGCAATTTGGAAAGTGCAGGAAAGTAACCTCCAAAACATGAAGACATTTTCTAAAGGGATAATGAGTCAACAGTGGCTGAAAAGGGAAATCAAAGACAGCATAAAAACAAAAGAGAAGCCAAGTGATATACAGCAAAAATTAGTGGGAGGTTAGAGGACTTGGAAGCTTTTAAAAGCCAACAGAACGCAACTAAAAATGGCATATGGATAGAAAAGATGAAATATTAAGATAAACTAACCAATAAAATCAAAGAGGATACAGAAGTTTTTCTCAGATATATAATGAGTAAAGAGAGGCAAGAGTGGATATCAATCCACTGGAAATTGATGCTGCAGAAGTAGTAATAGAGGACAATGATGTGGTGGATGAACTTAATATGTATTTTGCAACAGTCTTCACTGTGGATGACACTAGCATTATATTAGAAATACGAGAGTGTCAGGGAGCAGAAGTGAGTGTATTACTAAAGGAGAAGGTGGTTGGGAAACTGAAAGATCTGAAGATAGGTAAGTCAATTGGATCAGACTGACTATACCACAGGAAAGAGGTAGATGAAGAGATTATAGAGGTGTTTGTAGTGATCTTTTAAGAAGTACTAGATTCTGGAACAGATCCAGAGGGCTAGAAAATTGCAATTGTCATTCCAATCTTTAAGAAGAGAGGGAGGCAGAAGAAAGAAAATTGTAGACAAGTTATAGACCAATGTTTGGGAAGACGTTGGAGTCTATTATTAAGAATGAGATTTCAAGTTACTTAGAGGTGCATGATAAAATAGACAAAAGTCAGAATGGTATCCTTCAGGGGAAAGCTTGCCTGAAAAATCTGCTGGAATTCTTTAAGGAAATGACTAAGGATAGACAGTGGATATTGTTTATTTGGACTTTGAGAAGGCCGTTGATGAGGTGCTTCACATGAGGTTGCTTTACAAGGTAAGAGCCAATGACATTACAGTAAAGATATTAGCATGGACATAAGATTGGCTGAGACAGGCAGGAAACAAAGAGTGTGAATAACGGGGGCCTTTTCTGTGTTCTGCAGCTGTTAGTGTTGGGTCTGCTTTTTTCACTTTAGAGTATATGATTTTGACTTGCATAAAGGATATGCTGGCTTTGTGGCCATGTTTACTGATGATACGAAGATAGGTGGAGGGGCAGGTAGTGATGAAAAAGCAGGGAGTCTGCAGAAGGACAGACAAATTGAGAGAATGGGAGAAAAGTAGCAGATGCAATATAATATAATGAAGTGCATGGTCATGCAATTTGGTAGAAAGAATAAAGGTGTAAACTGTTTTCTTAATGGGGAGAGAATTCAGCAATCAGAGTTGCAAAGAGACTTGGGAGTCCTTATTGGACTTGCTGAAATTCAGTAAGATGTTGTTGTTATGACACCACTCATCCAGATTTTCAATCTCCCTCCTATAAGTTGACTCATCACCAATTTTGATTCAACTATGACAGTGATGTCGTCAACAAACTTGAAAATGGCATCGGAGCAGTGCTTAGTCACACAGACATAAGTGTGAAGTGAGTAGAGCAGGGGACTAGGCATATAGCTTAGTGAAGCACCTGCGCTGATGGTGATCCTGGAGGAGACATTGTTGCCAATCTGAACTTACTAGTGTCTGCAAGTGAGGAAACCGAGGATCTAATTGCATTGAGCCCAAGGTCTTGGAAGTTATTGACTAGTTTCGAGGCAATGCTGAGCTGTAGTCGATAAAGAGCATCCAGATGTATGCATCTTTGCTGTCCAGATGTTCCAAGGTTAAGTGAAGAGCTAATGAAATGGTATCTACTGTGGACCTGTTACTCCAGTAGGCAAATTGGAGTGGATCTAAATCGCTTTTCAGGCAGGAGTTGATACCTTTCATCACCAACCCCTCAAAACACTTCATCACTATGGATGTAAGTAGTAGTCATTGAGGCAGATCACCACGCTCTTCCTGAGCACTGGTATAATTGAAACCTGTCTGAAACAGGTAGGTACTATAGTGATAGTTATTAGTGTTATTCTTATGCCACTCAGTTTGCCACTCCCACTTGGGAGGAGTTCACATACTGTACAAGGAGGGTTATCAATCAAGTTCAGTTGAATGTCCTGCATGCTGGCGTCCTGGTGTGCTCCATACTATCCCTCAATAACAAGCACACCAGTGAAGAAGACGTTCAGCATGCTTCTATTTAAAGTACATGAAAATTATAGGAGTTAGAATGTCAATTTGCAGCCATACAAATTATTGGTCAGGCTCCATTAGAAGTATTGTGTACAGTCTGATTACCACACAACTGGAAGGAATGGTATTGGAAAAATACCATAGAGATTTTCCAGACATTGATTGGATTGCAGGGTTTTTTCATATAAGAAAAGACTGGATAGGCTGGCTTGCTATCACTGGAACATAGAGCTGCCCTTATAGAAGTTTATAAATTTATGTGTGTTAAAGATAGGGCAGATGATCAGAAACTTTTTCCTAGCATGAGGGATTAGGGAGGATGCAAGTTGAAGTTGAGGTTGGAGAAATTTAAAGGAGATTTGAGGAGCAAGTTCTTCATACAGACAGTGATGGTTATAACACAAAAAATGGTAGAAGCAGATACCATTACAATGTTTGAAAGGGATCTGGATACATAGATATAGGGATATAGGCCTGATATGGGAAAATGGGATTAACATGGATAGGCATCATGGTTGGCATGGATGAACTAGGCCGAAGTCCATTTGTGCTGTACAACTCTCTGATTTTAGGACTCATTCTTTAAACACTGGTTAAAAATCAGTGTGGTTGACCTAATATCTTATTGTACGATAGTCATTTTAAAGAATGCACACTGAACTATGTGGCAAGTACATCTTTTATTGGACAAGGAGACACAAACTGTACCAACTAGCTGTATTGTTGCCAAGATTCTGTAGAATTGCAAAAATACATATATTCTTGGTCCTGTACTCAAATCCTCTTGCAATGAAGGCCACTGTTTCATTTGTCTTCTTTATTGGTATTGGTTTATGATTGCCCATTTACCAAGTTACAGTGAAAAGCTTACCTTGCAGAACTGTTCATACAAATCAATCATTACATGGTCCATTAAGGCAGAATAAGGTAAAACAATCACAATACAGAGTAAAGCGTAAAAGCTGCAGAGCAAAGTACAGCACAAATAAACAATAAAGTGCAAGATAGCAACAAGGTAGGTTGTGACATTGAATCCATCTTATCATACAAGAGGTCCTTGAGCCTGTCCTAGAGCTTTTCTACATTCTGCCCTATGGCAGAATGTCCAGGGTGGGTGGGATCTTTGATTATGCCATCTGCTTTACTGAAGTGGCAAGTAGTATCAACAAGAGTCCATGCAGGGAGGGGATAGTCTTGTTCTGATAATGTGCTGAACTATGTCCACAAGTCTGCAGTTTCTTGAGGTTACATGCAGAGCAGTTGTCATACCTAGCCATAATGCATCCAGACAGAATGCTTTTTATGGTGCATCAGTAAAAATTAGCAAGGGTCAATGGAATCATGTCAAATCTCTTTAGCCTCTCGACGAAGTAGAGGTGTAAGTGAGCTTTGTAGCCATGGCGTCAAAGTGATTGGATGAGGATAGACTGTTGGTGATGTCACTTGAACCTCTCAACCCTCTCAAACTCCATTGTTGATACAGACAGGATAATGCATACTGCCTCCCTTCCTAAAGTCAAGAACGAGCTCTTTTGTTTTATTGACATTGAGGGAAAGGTTGTTGTCATGATGCCATGTCATTAAGCTCTATTTCCTTCATTCCCCTCCAACTCCATCTTCAGTTTTTCAAGTGATACCACTGTGGAGGTACCATCTGAAAACCTATAGATGGAATCAGAGCAGAATCTGGCCTGCAGTCATGCATGTACAGGGAGTAGAGTGGGGTCTGAAGTTGCAACCTTGTGGACTGCCAGTGTTCAGAATAATTGCTGTTTAGAATAATAATGGTGGAGATGTTGCGCCTGTCCTTACTGATACAAAATAATTAGATGTAAAAAAATTAAACCTTTATCCAGGATATATATACAAGAGTTGTTAGGGTTTGGGCACATTGAGTATAAGTGTGTATGGCATATAATGCAGGACTGGGATTAAATGTAGTTTGAGATGCAAATGTTTCCTTACTTGATGCACAGAGTTGTATTTCCTAGCAAAGGATAGAGGAAGACATTTTAGATATTGCATTTTTTCATCCTCTTCCATACGTTTTCATCTTTTGAACTAATTGAAGGTCAAGCGCAGTAGCTATCTGATGGCTCTATTAGAAATGATCTGACTTAGCACAGGCTGAGAATTGTTTGGCACAACAGAGGTGCCATATTTGGATGAAGTGTATTTTCTACTGAGCTAGCAGGATGTTCTGTTCCATGTTAATTTAGTATACAATTACATCCTTCTGTGAATATGATATAACATGCTGACTTGCATTGTGGATGTCATTCTATTTTTCCTTTGCAATTGGTATAGAAATCAGTGCTTCTTCTGACAATTCAAGTCATTTCTTAATGCAGCTAGATTGATTTTATACCTGAATGGAAAATTCTTTGAGAAGCATTCACCATCAGATTTATTTTGAAAAGCTGTACTCAGTACATGGTTCAGAGAATTGAGGTTGGGGTACCGGATTATCCAATGTATGTTCCAGTCAAGTGTGGTTTTGTGTCAGATAGTACAGATAGCAATATGTAATGTAAATAAATGCAATAAATTTCTGCAAGATGGGGGATGAGCTGTGACCTCCATTGAGTTCACAGACTTATTTGTGTTAGTTTTGTTCTTAGGTTCATAGGGATGCTTTTGAGGACAGAGAGGGGTTTTTGGAGTCGGGTTAGGGTTTAGGAACAGGTATGTGGGGTAATTAGTGGACAGGCCAGAGTCTAAGCCTCCATTTCATGTTCGAAGGCCCAGACATACCACCCTGCAAAAACTCATTAACTCATTTCAGGGAGGTAGCACCCCTGCCCCCCACAACCCCATACTCCCGCTCCCCCCCCACCCCCCAGTCGACCTCCAAGGGTGTATGTAATACTTTGTTTAGTGATTTTGTCTAATCTGTAAAACAAGTTGGGTATATGTAGAAAATGTGATATTAAAATATGTACTTATATTATCATGGCATAGTTTTTTTTTATTCTATTACAACTTTAAGCAAGTCTACAGGGAGTTTGGCCTCATCATGTAGGACATCAATAGAGTAGCTCCTAAGCAGCTAGCCAGCTAGTTTAAATAATGCTAGCTATGCAAATAAACAAACAACACCTGTTAAACTCATCTCAATAAGTCTTTTACAGTCATTTAACCCACCATGGGCAACAGAAAAGTCACTGTTGCAAACAGTGCAGTGAACAACACTGTCATTATTTTTGAGGTCAAGTGTAAAGCCCGCCCACAGAGAAAACTGATAGGTCTACTTAGCATACAGAGAGACCAATCAGGATGCTCCCTCTCCCTCTCCCTCTCAAAAAAATCGATTTCTGGGATATTGTATATAATTTGTGGGCATCAGGGAGCCACTATCAATATGCAGGAGACTCCCAGAACATCCAGAAGAGGTCTGAAGGCCAGTGATGTCAAAGGCTGTCGGCCCACCACCTTTGTCAGCAAGTCATCAGTGTGTTCCACAATCAGAGTGTCATGTGGACAGGAGACATGAGTGCTGATGACCCTCTAAGTACATGAATCTACAAGAATGGAGTTCGAGGCCTACAATTCAGGTCCTGTCATCAGCAAGCCCAACATTCGAGGCCTGGCATTCAGGCTGTCTTCCAAGGTTCACATTCAGCATCATTGGTGAGTCCTTGGTCAATACCAAAGATCAAAACCTGAAGATAGTTTGGAAGTTCAGATCAAAGCCCAAAGGTCAAAGGTCCTGTGGTCAAAGGCTGGTGGCCGGAGCCTCGAGTTTGCGAATCTCAATGAGTTCGCTGAGGAATTTGAAGCTGGGAATTCTGTGAATCCACAAGACTGCTGGAGGCTGGAGGCTAAAGGCTGAAAAAGATTGCATGTCCTAAGGTTAGAGGACTGTGTATGTGTGTGGGAAGGTAGGAGGAGGAACAAGGCTTGTTTTGCTGTTGTTATTTTGTTGCTTATTATGTTCTGCATTGTTCTGCTGAGCATGCTGGGCTTGCCATGTTGGTGATACTTGCAGGCTGCTCCCAACATGTCCTTGGATGAATTGGTGTTAACACAAATGAAGTATTTCACAGTATGTTTCAATATACATGTGATAAATAAATCTGGATCTGAATCTAAAATCTGAAATAAAATCTTTAATATATGAATTAACTTTCATGCATTTTGGAGCCAATGAGCTAATTATGGACTTCAGGAAGAGTAAGACAAGGGAACACACACCAGTCCTTACAGCAGGTCAGAACTGGAGAGAGTGAGCAATTTCTAGTTCCTGCATGTCAATATCTCTGAGGATCTATCCTGGACACAACAGATCGATGCAGTTATGATGAAAGCACAACAGTGGCTATATTTCATTAGGAGTTTGAGGAGATTTCGTATGTCACCAAAGATACATGCACATTTCTACAAATATACTGTGGAGAGCATTCAGACTGGCTGCATCACTATCTGCTATGGAGGGTGGGGAGGGTTACTGCACAGGATCGAAATGAGCTAAAGAGAGTTATAAACATAGTCACCTCTAACATGGACACTGGCCTCCATAGTATCTGTGGTGAACTAGATATACCTGTCTGACTGCTCCTGTGGCTCCTCCCACAGACCCTGCTGACTGCTCCTGTGGCTCCTCCCACAGACCCCTGTATAAAGGCGACTGTGGGCTGCTGCTCTCCCTCATTTTCCCCAGGATGTAGTGTTGTTTATTCTTCCAGTCAATAAAAGCCGATATCTCGCTTCCTAAGTCTCAGCGTGAGTTATTGATGGTGCATCAATTTTATTGACTGGAAGAATAAAACTCTCAGTGCTGCCCGTGTCAAACAGGCAGCTAGCCCTGTGTCCCTGCACCAGGATGTCCATCATCGACCTTGCGAGCTGGTGCGGAGCGCTTTGGTCGAGGGTCACGGTAGCCAGCGTTGAACGGGGCGAGTCGGGGGCGGGGCCTGGTGACGCCGGCAAAGATGGCCGCTCACATCCGGGCATGCAAGATGGCGGCTCCCAGGTCGCACACGGGTAGGTAGGGGCGGGGCATGGCGACGCCGGCAAAGATGGTTGTCCACATCCGGGCATGCAAAATGGCGGCCCCCAGGTCTCAGACGCAGCGCTGCTCGACCCCGGGCGTGGTTTAGATTTACAGACCTTGGCGAAATGGCTCTTCTTCCCGCAGCTGGAACAAGTCGCTTCGCGAGCCGGGCAGCTGTTTCTGGAATGTTTCCGAAGCCCACAAAAGTAACAGAGTTTTATGCCTGGCGAGTTTGAGGAGTTCGTGATACCGCAACTGGCAGCGGCGTTGGCGAATTCGCTCGGAACCGGGGAATCGCGCGGCTGGACCACCTCGGCATACAGCTGTGCAGCCTCCAACGTATCAGCCGTCTCTATCGCTGAGCGTAAGGTCAGATCAGCTTTTTCCAGCAGCCGCTGGCGCAAATACACTGACTTGACTCCGGTCACAAAGGCGTCTCGGACCAAGAGTTCCGCATGCTGTTCCGCTGTGAGCGTTTTGCAGTCACAAGTCTGCACGAGTGCCTGTAGAGCTCAGAGAAATTCAGCAGTCGACTCCGTAGGCCGCTGTTTTCGTGTTGCCAAGCGATGCCAGGCATAAACTGCGTTCACCGGCCGCAGATACTGTCTTTTGAGGGCGTCAAGCGCCCCTTCGTAGGTCGAGAGGTCCCTGATGAATGAATAAACTTTTGGGGTGACCCTCGAGAGGAGAAGTCTGAGCCTAACAGCTGGGTCGGTGGCACGAACCTCCTCCAAGTATGATTGGAAGCATACAAGCCAGTGTTCAAAGGCAAGAGCTGCTTCAGGGTCTTGGGGGTCCAAATCTAAACGTTCTGGGCGTAAAACGGTTTCCATGTTTTAACTTGCAGTCAATAAAATTGATGCACCATCAATAACTCACGCTGAGACTTCGGAAGTGAGATATCAGCTTTTATTGACTGGAAGAATAAACAGCACTACATCCTGGGGAAAATGAGGGAGAGCAGCAGCCCACAGTCACCTTTATAAAGGGGTCTGTGGGAGGAGCCACAGGAGCAGTCAGCAGGGTCTGTGGAATGCGACCCAGGAGCCAAGGTGATCTTCTGACGTGCCAGCCGTGTCACGAGTCCACAGCGTTGCACTGTGGCCGGGTCAGTTGGTGAACTAGATATACCTGTCTGACTGCTCCTGTGGCTCCTCCCACAGTATCCAAGACATCTTCAAGAAGCAATGCCTCAAACAGGCAGCCTCCAGCGTCCATCATTATGTGCACTTATCACCCAAGACATGCCTTGTTTTCATTGCTATCATTAGGAAGGAGGTACATTAAGCCTGAAGGCACACACTCACTGATTTCTGCCCTCTGCTACCCAATTTCTGAATGGACATTGAACCCATAGCACTAGTTCACTACTATTTCTTTTGCACCACGTATTTCATTTAACTATTTAATATGTACGTGTGTGTGTGTGTGTGTGTATACTGTAATTCACATTTTTTCATTATTATGTATTGCATTGTACTGTTGCCACAAAGATATTAAATTTCACACCACATGCCGTTGATATTAAAACTGATTCTGCTATTAAACTTGATATTAATAATGGAAATGGGTAAATCACAGATATAGTTAAATTTGGAGAAACTTTGCTCTATACCCTTATGGACCTAGCTCTGCCCCTGTAATAAGAAGCAGGTGCTGTGAATTACATAGTTAAAGCATTATTCAGAAGCATAGTAAAGTTAATTAAACTTCTTATTGGATCTGATACTGACATATTTTTACAGGGATTAATTAAATGCAAAATTAATCAAGAAACATTTTTGCTTTGAGATATCATGTGATTCTTTTTACTCTGTACTATCTGCCATCTTTTTAATCACAATCGTGGCCATAATTCAAGTACCAAATTTCATATGTGCTATAATATCAAGAGAGAGCATTATGTACAAAATTCCATTTATAGCATTTAAAATGTTCTTTACAATCCATAGAACATAGTACATTTTTCTCTGTAATTGCCAAATTTAGTAAACACACTACAATCTATAAATTTACTCAAGTCAGCAAGAGAAAGTGACTATACATAAGTGAAATTTTGTGGATAAATACGTACACATTGTGCTTGAATACTGAGTAATGAAATACTAAAGCCCTGCTGGATTTGGTTAAGCTAATGGTCCCCAAAGCAGCAATATAATATGCTGGTGAGGTCAATATGAAGCAGGCTTCTAAACCCTACTGGAAACTACGTGTGCATTTATGAATCATGTAAAATGTTGAAATTTGCTCACACAGAGAGCAATTGTGCTAAATAGGCAATGTGCAGAGGGCCCTCATCAGCTGCAGACATGTCATAAAATGACTTGTACATTAAATAGTTCCAATTGTGCTGATTTTCCCTGTAAGTGTACAACAATAAGAAGTTATTTCAGAAGTCATGTATACCTGCTAAATAGAAACTGGACTGATTGAACCTCCACTAACTAAAATTATATCTGAAGATCTTCAGTGACCATAGCCTATGATAAGAATTATTATCCTCCTGAAAGATAAAGTCTAGCTTTATTTTCTTACATGTATACTAAACAAATCAGTGAGGATTGTCCTGGACATCCCCCAAATTTCACCACATTTCTGGCATCAACATCTTTGGTATGTGGGAGGAAACGAAAGCATCTAGAAGAACATAAGAAATAGGAGTAGGAGTAGGTCATCTGGCCCATCGAGCATGCTCCACCATTCAATAAGATCATGGTTGATCTGGCCATGGACTCATCTCCACCTACCTGCCTTTTTCCCTGTAACCTTTAATTTCCCATACTATGAAAAATCTATCCAACCTTGTTTTAAATATATTTACTGAAGCAGCCTCCAGTGCTTCATTAGACAGAGAATTTCACAGATTCACCACTCTCTGGGAAATGCAGTCCCTCCTCATCTCCGCCCTAAATATACTCCCCCGAATCTTGAGGCTGTGTCCCCTAGATCTAGTCTTACTTACCAGTGGAACCAACATTCCTGCCTCTATCTTATCTATTCCTTCCACAAATTTATGTTTCTATAAGATCTCCTCTCATCCTTATGAATTCCAGCGAGTACAGTCCCAGGCGACTCAATCTCTCCTCATAATCTAACCCCCTCATCTCTGGAATCAACCTGGTGAACCTCCTCTGCACCGCCTCCAAATCCAGTATATCCTTCCTCAAGTAAGGAGACCAGAACTGCACGCAGTACTCCAGGTGCAGCCTCAGCCAGTGCCCTGTATGGTTGTAGCTTAACCTCCCTGCTCTTAAATTCAATCCCTCTAGCAATGAAGACCAAGTTTCCATTTGCCTTCTTGATCACCTGCTGCACCTGCAAACTATCCTTTTGTGATTCATGCACAAGCACTCCCAAGTCTCTCTGAACAGCAGCACGCTGCAGTTTTTTACTATTTAAATAATAATCTGATCTTCTATCTTTCCTTCCAAAATGGATTACCTCGCATTTGCCAACATTGTACTCCATCTGCCAGACCCTTGCCCACTCACTTAACCCATATATATCTCTCTGCAAACTCTCTGTATCTTCTGCACAATTTGCTTTTCCACTCAGTTTAGTATCATCAGCAAACTTAGATACATTACATTGGCTCCCCTCTTTCAGATCATTAATGTATATTGTGAACAGCACCGACAGCTGTGGCTCACCACTCAACACTGATTGCCAACCAGAGTAACACTCATGTATCCCAACTCTCTGCTTTCTATGAGTTAACTAATCAATCCTCTATCCATGCTAACATATCAACCCCAACTCTATGCATCCTTATCGTATGGATACGTCTTTTATGTGGCACCTCATCAAACGCCTTCTGGAAATCCAAGTATCCCCTCTATCTGTTCCCCTATATCTACTGTGTTCCTTATATCCTCAAAGCTCTCCAAAGTTACTCCAGTAAGTTTGACAAACAGGGACTGCCTTTGCTGAATCCATGCTGCGTCTGCCTGATAGATCAATTTCTTTCCCTATGTTTCGCTAATTCTTCTCTAATGATAGCTTCAAGCATTTCCAGCTACAGATATTAAATTAACTGGCCTATTTGCCTACATCCTTTTTTGAGCAGTGGCATGACATTCACCATCTTTCAATCCACTGGAACCTGCCCAGAATCCAGAGAATTTTGGTAAATTATCACTAAAGCCTCTACTATAACTTGTGCCATTTCTTTCAGTACCCTGGGATGCGTTCCATCAGGACCAGGGGACTTATCTATCTTCAGGCCCACAAGTTTTCTCAGCACAACCTCTATAGTGATAGCTATTGTATCAAGGTGCTCACCTCCCATTGCATCCATAAAATCTCTCTGTCATATTAGACACGTCCACCACCATGAAGAACAACAAAAAATAGTCATTCAAAACCACGTCATTCAAAACCTCATTGCCCAATGTCAATTACCCTTTGTCATCCTCCAAGGGACCTACATTCACTTTAGCCACCCTTTTCTGCTTTATATAATTATAAAAACTTTTACTATCTGTTTTTATATTTTGTGCTAGTTTATTTTCTAATCTAGCTTCCATTTCATTATTGCTCATTGAGTATTTCCTTGTTGCTTTTTAAAGTTACTCAATTTTCCAGTTTCCCACTACTCTTGGCAAATTCGTATGCACAAGCTTATAGATTGATGCATTCTTTTATTTCCTTACTTATCCAAGGCTGGATCTTCCCACCCTTACTGTCCTTGCTTTTAACTGGAATATACTTTTGTTGAGCTCAGTGAAAAATCTTTGAAAGTCTTCCATTGTTCCTCAACTGTTTCACCATATAGCCTGTGTTCCCAGTCTACACTAGACAAATCCTCCCTCATCCCATTGTAGTTTCCATTGTTTAGACATAATACACTAGTTTTAGATCGAACTATTGCACCCTCCCTTTGTATGAGAAACTCAGTCATACTGTGGTCACTCTTTCCAAGAAGATCCCTAACTACAAGATCACTAATCTTACCTGTCTCGTTGCACAGGACCAGATTTACAATAACACGTTTCCTTGTAGGTTCAGTAACATGCTGTTCAAGAAAGCCATCACACAAGCATTCTATGAGGTCCTCTTCAAGACTGCCTTGACCAACTTGATTCACCTGATCTATGTGCAAGTTGAAGTCTACCACGATAACTGTTTTTTCCATTCTTATATGCCTCAGATATTTCTCTATTGCCTGTGCCATTGTAATGTTATTAATCAGTGGCTGTTAGAAACTCCCACCACTGATTTTTTTCCTTTATCATTACTAATTCAGCACTCTGTTCCTTAGATCTTATATCGACTCTCACTATCGCCCTGATCTCATCTTTAATTAACAGCACTACCCCACCTCCCTTACCTTCCTGCCTATCCTTCTGTATTACCTGATATCATTGGATATTTAATTCCCAATCCCCTCCACCCTGCAACCACATCTCTGTAATTGCCACTAAATCTTACCCCTTTGTATTGATTTGTGCCACAAGTTCACTGACCTTGTTTCGAATACTACTGGCATTCAAGTAAAGTGCCTTTACACTCACTGTGCTTTTAGAATCTTGTAATCTTTTTCTTTTCTGCACTTGACTTTTCTTCACTCCACTCTTACTTTTCACTTTTTAATCTTTTGCTTTTACTTTATCTTTATCCACACTTCTTTTTTTACTTTATCCATACTTCTCCAATCCATTGCACCCACCCCACAACTATTTAGTTCAAAGCCCTTTCCACTTCCCTTGTAATACAATTCACTAAGATCCAGGTCCAATCACAATTCAGATGGAGCCTGCCCCATTAGTACAGCCCCCTCCTTCCCCAATACTGATGCCAATTTCCCATGAATTCAAACCCACTTCTCCAACACCAATCCTTGAGCCAGGCATTTAACTCTCTAAGCTTCTTGACCCGTAGCATTTTCAACCTCTCACTGCTATGGGTGGAAGTTCCCATTTGCTTCAAAAAGGCAACAATAACACTAGTGCCTAAGAAGAATGATGTGAGCTGCCTTAATGACTATCACCCGGTAGCACTCACATCTACAGTGATGAAATGCTTTGAGAGGTTGTTCATGATGAGACTGAACTGCCGCAGAAAGGACATGGTCCCAATACAATTTGCCTATTGCCACAATAGGTCAATGGCAGATGCAATCTCAATGGCTCTCCACATGTCTTTAGACCATCTGGACAACACAAACACCTACATCAGGATGCTGTTCATCAACTATAGCTCAGCATTTAATACCATTATTCCCACTATCCTGATTGAGAAGTTGCAGAACCTGGGCGTCTGTACCTGTCTCTGCAATTGGAACTTTGACTTCCTAACCAGAAGACCACAATCTGTGCGGATTGGTGATAACATCTCCTTCTTGCTGACGATCAACATTGGTGCACCTCAGGGGTGTGTGCTTAGCCCACTGCTTTACTGTCTATATACCCATGACTGTGTAGCTAGGCATAGCTCAAAAACCATCTATAAATTTGCTGATGATACAACCATAGTTGGTAGAATCTCAGGTGGTGATGAGAGGGCGTACAGGAGTGAGATGTGCCAACTAGTGGAGCAGTGCTGCAGCAACAACCTGGCACTCAATGTCGGTAATATGAAAGAGCTGATTGTGGACTTCAGGAAGGGTAAGATGAAGGAACACATACTAATCCTCATAAGGGGATCAGAAGTGGAGAAAGAGAGCAGCTTCAATTTCTTGGATGTCAAGAACTCTGAGGATCTAACCTGGTCCCAACATATCGATGCAGTTATAAAGAAGGCAAGACAGTGGCTATACTTCATTAGGAATTTAAAAGATTTGGTATGTCAACAAATATGCTCAAAAACTTCTATAGAAGTACTGTGGAGAGCATTCTGACAGGCTGCATCACTGTCTGGTGTGGAGGGTCTACTGCACAGGACTGAAAGAAGCTGCAGATGGTTGTATATCTAGTCAGCTCCATCTTGGGTACTAACCTACAAAGTACCCAAGACATCTTCAAGAAGCATTGTCACAGAAAGGCAGCGTCCATTATTAAGGACCTCTAGCACCCAGGGTATGCCCTGTTCTCACTGTTACCATCAGGTAGGAGGTACAGAAGCCTGAAGGCACACACTCAGCGATTCAGGAACAGCTTCTTCCCCTCTGCCATCTGATTCCTAAATGGACATTGAACCCTTGGACACTACCTCACTTTTTTGAATATATAGTATTTCTGTTTTTTCTGCACATTTATTTATCTATTCAATATATGTATACTGTATTTGATTTACTTATTTATTATTATTATTATTTTATTTTGTTTTTTTCTTCTATATTATGTGTTGCATTGAACTGCTGCTGTTAAGTTAGCAAATTTCACGATACATGCCAGTGATAATAAATCTGATTCTGATGCCAATTTGCACATTGCTCAGGTAGTAATCAAAAATTACTACCTTTTTGGCTCTGCTCTTTAATTTAGTCTCCAGCTGCTCAAATTTCCTCAGCAGAAACGCTTTCCTCATTCTATCTATGCTTTTGGTATTCACACAGACCGCAACAACTGGATCTTTCCCCTCCCACTGCAAATTCCTCTGCAGGTCAGGTAAGATATCCCAAACCCAGGCACCAGGCAGGCAACACAACCTTCGGGATGTTCTATCCTCATGACAGAAAACTCTGTCTATTCCCTTGACTATACTATCCCCAATTACCACTACATTTCTCTTCTCTCCCCCCTGTTGAATGGCTCCTTGAACTACAGTACCACAATTAGGTTGCTCATCCTTCTTACAGCCCCCACTCTCATCCACACAGGGAGCAAGAATCTCAATTGTTAGACAAGCTCAAGGGCTGAGGCTCCTCCAGCACTGTGTCTTGGATCCCATTACCTGCCTCACTCACAGTCACATGCTCTTGTCCCTGACCACAGACCAAATTTGAGGCAGTTAATCTAATGGGTGTGACTACCTCCTGAAACAGAGTGTCCTGGTAACTGTCCCCCCCCCCCCCCTCCATGTGCTGCAGTGTTTGATGCTCAGATTCCAGGTCATCAGCTTTGAGACTGAGTTCCTCAAGGAGCCAACGTTTGCTGTAGATGTGGTCACAATGAACCACGATGTGGTTCATCAGTTCCCACATCATACAGCTACATACAGCACATCACCTGGTCCTGCGCCTCACTTACTTTATTTAATTGCAGTAATTAAGTGACTTTTTATTCAAGCACAACAAAAGCCTTGCCTGCTACTCATCTATAACTTCTCGCTGAAGCCTATTGAGCCAAAGCCTCAAGTTCCCACTCCTACACTGGTCCACTCACACAATGGCCATATCGTTTTGACCTTGCTTTATAAATTTGCTCCTGTTAATAAATTGCAAATTGATTGGTCTGCTGCTAATGTGCCCAGCCCAGCAAAACGCTCCTTTATTAAACTCTTCTCCATGACTTGTGCGAAGCACTCTATCTCTCTCTGAATCAATTGGTCTGCTGCTGATGTAGTGAGCCCCATGAAATGCTCCATTTGTAAACTCCTCTCCCTGACCAGTGGAAAGCTCTGTCTTTCTGTGAATTGATTGGTCCACCACTAATCCCACATGCTGATGGGGAGAATATTAAAACTCCTGATGTGATGGATATTCACTGTCCAAGGCCAAGTGAGTCTTTTCTTTTTTTCCAGGTTCAGCTTTATAAACACTTCCAAGGGCCAAAGTGTTGTTTTTGTGTAAGTTATACGTCTAACCAATATTCTTTGTTTAGCTGCTTGTCATAAACAGAAGCCAGTCTTCAGTTTAAAATGTAAATTACATGCAGTAGTAAGTTTGAAGTTAAAAGGACAGCATAGCAAACAAGCACTATCTATAGAGCAGACTTGTTGGCTTACAGTATCTGGGCATACTGCTGAAGAGGTGCAGTGAAAGACAATGGGGTATGTTAACTGGGCTTGCTTCAAAGCAGACAACACTGGCTAAGTTATTTAGTTCAAAGAAGCTTGCAGTCCAGATTAATACTATCACTTAATACATCAAATAGCTAATCTATTAATAGGTGGAAGGTTTATGTATTTTGGGAGTTAGCTTCACAGCATTAATTGTGGGTACTTAAGAAATCCGTCTCCAGAAGCATTTAACTACTTGTGGTAAAAGATATCTGAAAAATTATCACGTATATATGAAGTCACCCTATTGGCAGAGCAACAGTGTAAATGTTGAGCGCATTCTAAGCTTATTATGAATGGTAAGGAGCATCAAGAAGAATGACAAAAACATGGAGTGAACTGGAATAAATTCCACTTCCTTCTATTCCTGCAATGGATGACTGGTTCATTTGCAGCTCATGGGTATGTCGTTTTAGCTTACAGAAATTGTACCTGTGTTTTGGAAATCCTTTGTGTTTTAGAAATGGATTGTAATTTGGAAGTCTTTTGTAGGATAGCAATCCTCTGTGAGTTATTTACTTTCAATGATACTTGCTTAAATCCAAACAAATGTTGTTTGGATTTAAAGTTGTATCATTGAAAATAAATGAACTGTATTTAAACTACTTTGTTAGCTGGAAGTATCTCCTCTTTGGTAGGGAGGGAAGTCCCAGTACTCAAATAGTGGCTATTGGCAGCTAAACACCGTGAAGGATAAACAGGGAAGTGAAATAGTCTTTGGAGATTGAGTAGCTACAGTATAACCTTCCTTTAGTGAAGCTATCTGTGTTGGATAAGGCTTAATGTCTTAATCTGAGTTCAGAATTTCACAGTCCTCAAACCCAGTACCATCACACTTATAGGCAGCAGCAGGAATTGAACCCCAATCTTACAAATGATGCTGTAAAAGCATTACACTAACTGCAATGCTACTGCTGAAGTAACAGTTGTCACCAATAATAAAATAAAATAACTCAAATAACAACTTGATTGCAGCACTGTGCAGATGCAGTAAAAAGATACCCATGCAAGTCCAGCAAAGAAATTTAAAAAGCGGGAAGTTTTTTCAATGGGAGTCTTCGATTGGAATACTCTGCAGACAGAGTAGAAGTATTCCCACGCAGGTCCAGCAAAGAGCTTTGAAAAACCCAGTCTCTATAGAAGAGGGGTGCTGTCTAGTGGAGCAGTCATCGTGGGAGTGCCTGAGTCAGAGTGGTAAGGCTTTGGCTCAACAGGGCTATGGCAAGAACAAGTCGAGGCAAGATAAGTAGGTATGTTCATTCCTAATTTCTTATTTCTTTTTTCTTATTTAACTCTTAAGAGAATAGGGGTCAGAGTCAGTGTTCTGTTCTGGGTGTCAGATGTAGAATTTCCAGGAGACTTTCAGCCTCCCTGATGGCCACATCTGCACTAGGTGCATCAGGATGCAGATCCTTAGAGATCATATTAGGGAACGGTAGCTGCAGCTCAATGACCTTCATTAGTTAGGGAAAGTACCGAGGTGATAGACAGGAGTTACAGGGAGGTAAATGCCCCAAGGCTATGGGAGACAGACAAATGGGTGACTGTCAGGAGAGGGAGGGAGAATGTCAGATAGTGAAGAGCACCCCTGTGGCCATCCACTTCAACAATAAGTACTGTTGGGGTGTGGGTGTTACCTGGGGAAGCAACAGCGGCCATGCCTCTGGCAATGAGCCTGGCACTGTGGCTCAGAAAGGTAGGGAACTGAAGAAGATGGCAGCAGTAATAGTTAGGGGGACAGATAGGCAATTCTGTGGACACTAAAAAGAAACACGGATGGTAGATTGCTTCCCAGGCGCTGGGGTCTGTGATGATCCTGAACACATCCACAATGTCCTGAAAAGAGAGGGTGAGCATCCAGAAACACAGTACATATTGGTATCAATGACATAGAAAGAAAAAGCGTGGAGGTCATGAAAACAGTACACAGCGAGATAGGAAGGAAGCTGAGAAGCGGGACCTCCAGGGTAGTAATCTCAGGATTGACACGACAGTGAGGATAGGAATAGAATGAGGTGGCAGATAAATGTGTGGCTGAAGAACTGGAGCAGGGGGCAGGGATTCAAATTTTTGAATAATTGAGAGCTCTTCTGGAGCAGGCGTGACCTATAAAAAAGGAACGGATTGCAAGGATTGAATCCAAGGGGGACCGATATTCCTGCGGGCATGCTTACCAGAGCTGATCGGTGTGGTTTAAACTGATATGGCGGGAGGATGGGAACCAGTATGATAGAGCTGAGGATAAGCCAGCAGGTTTACAGGTGGATGATGCTTGTAACATGAATGTAAGGAAGGACAAGCCAATGATTGGATACAATTGCAGACAGAGCAAAGAGTTAAATTGTACCACAGGGGCAAAATTCAATAGGGCGAAGAATGCAGCACCAAAGGTGATGTATTTAAATGCGCATAGCATTTGGAATAAGGTGGATGAACTCACAGCGCAATTAGAGATTGGCTGGTACGACGTTGTGGGCATCACAAGTGATATTGTGAGTCATGTCTGAAAGGAGGTCATAGTTGGGACTGGAGCTTATCATCAAAGGATATACTTTGTATTGAAAGGACAGGCAGGAAAACACAGGTGGGGGTGTGGCTCTGTTGGTAAGAGATGAAATTATATCTTTAGAAAGAGGTGATATAGGGTCAGAGAATGTTGAAACTTCGTGTGTGGAGATAAGAAACTGCAAAGGTAAAAAACAACATTATGGGAATCCTATATAGGCCTCCAAATAGTAGCCAAGATGTGGGGCTAAGATTGCAAAGGGAGATAAAAAAGGCATGTAATAAGGGTAATATCACAAGTGTAATGGGGGACTTCAATGTGCAAAGGAATTGGGAAAACAAGTTGATGTCAGATCACAAAAGAGGGAATTTGTTGAATGCTTACGAGATGGCTTTTCAGAGCAGCTTGTGCTTAAGGCTACTCGGGGAAAGGTTATCTTACATTAGGTTTTGCATAATAACCCAGATCTTATTAGAGAGGCTAATATAAGGGAACCCTTAGTAGGCAGTGATCATAATATGATTGAATTCATACTGCAATTTGAGAGGGAGATACATATGTCAGAATTACAATGGAATAAAGGGAATTACAGAGGCATGAGAGAGGAGCTTGCCCAGGGAGTTACTGGTCGGGATGATGGCACAGCAGAGGTGGCTGAAGTTTCTGGGAATCGTTTGCAAGTTGCTGCATAGAGATGTCCCACTAAAAAAGTTCTCAAATGGGAGGAGTAGGCAATTGTGGAAGTTAAGGTCTGCATAAAAGTTGAGGAAAGGACATATAAGGTAGAAAAAGTGAGTGGGAAGATGGATGATCGGGGAAGCTTTTAAAATCCAACAAAATGCAACTAAAATGCTATAAGAAGGGAAAAGATGAAATACGAGCGCAAACAAGCCAATAATATAAAGCAAGATTCTAAACATTAATTAGAAGTTTTCAATTATGTAAAGAGTAAAAGGGATGTGAGAGTTGATATTGGACCACTGGAAAATGATGCTGGTGAGGTAGTCATGGGTGACAAAGAAATGGCAGATGAACTTAATGGGTACTTTGTATCTGTTTTTACTGTTGAAGACATTAGCTGTATGCCAGTGGTCTGTGAATGTCAAGGAGCAGGAGTGACTGCCATTGCTATTTCAAAGAAAAAGTGCTGGGCAAACTGAAATATCTTAAGGTGGATAAGTCACCTGGATCAGATGGACTACATCCCAGAGTCCTGAGAGAGGTTGCTGAAGAGATACCAGATGCATTTGTCATTTTAGAAACATAGAAACATAGAAAACTTACAGAACAATACAGGCCCTTTGGCTCACAAAGCTGTACCAAACATGTCCTCGCCTTAGAAATTACCTAGGGTTACCCATAGCTCTCTATTTTTCTGAGCTCCATGTACCTGTCTAGGAGTCTCTTAAAAGACCCTATCATATCTGCCTCCACCACTGTCGCTGGCAGCCCATTCCATGCACTCACCACTCTCTGCATAAAAAAAACTTACCCCTGACATCTCCTCTGTACCTACATCCAAGTAGAATGTGCCCTCTCATGCTAGCCATTTCAGCTCTGGGAAGAAGCATCTGACTATCCACACGATCATCAGGTCACCTCTCATCCTCCGTCGTTCCAAGGTAAAAAAGGTTGAGTTCATTCAACTTGTTTTCATAAGGCATGCTCCCCAATCCAGGCAACATCCTTGTAAATCTCTTCTGCACTCTTTCTATATCCTTCTATATCCACATCCTTCTTGTAGTGAGGTGACCGGAACTGAGCACAGTACTGCAAGTGGGGTCTGACTAGGGTCCTGTATAGCTGCAACATTACCTCTCAGCTCTTAAACTTAATCTCACCATTGATGAAGGCCAATGCACCGTATGCCTTCTTAACCACAGAGTCCACCTATGCAGCAGCTTTGAGTGTCCTATGGACTCGGACCCCAAGATCCCTCTGATCCTCCACACTGCCATGAGTCTTACCATTAATACTATATTCTGCCATCCTATTTGACCTACCAAAATGAACCACCTCACACTTATCTGGATTGAACTTCATCTGCCACCTCTCAGCCCAGTTTTGCATCCTATCAATGTCCCGCTGTAACCTCTGACAGCCCTCCACACTATCCACAACACCCCCAATCTTTGTATCATCAGCAAATTTACTAACCCATCCCCCCAATTACTCATCCAGGTCATTTATAAAAATCACAAAGAGTAGGGGTCCCTGAATAGGTCCCTGAGGGACACCACCGGTCACCAAACTCCATGCAGAATATGACCCATCTACAAACACTCTTTGCCTTCTGTGGGCAAGCCAGTTCTGGATCCACAAAGCAATGTCCCCTTGGATCCCATGCCTCCTCACTTTCTCAATAAGCCTTGCATGGGTAACCTTGTCAAATGCCCTGCTGAAATCCATATACGCCACATCTACTGGTCTACCTTCATCATTGTGTTTAGTCGTTTCCTCAAAAAATTCAATCAGTCTTACAAGAATCACTTGATTCTGAAATGGTCCCAGAGGACAGGAAAATTGCAAATGTCACTCCCCTCTTTAAGAAGGGAGGAAAGCAAAAAGAAAGAAAATTATAGGCTTGTTAGCCTAAACTAGGTTGGGAAAGTGTTGGAGTCTATTATTAAGGATGAGGTTTCAGGGTACTTGGAGACTAATGATAAAATAAGTCAAAGTCAGCATGGTTTCTGCCTGCAAAATCTGTTAGAGATCTTCGAGGAAGTAACCAGCAGAGAGGACAAAGGAGAATCAGTGGATATTATTTACTTTGATTTTCAAAAGGCACTCGATAAGGTGCCACACATGAGGCTACTTATCAAGATAAAATACTATGGCATTGCAGGAAAAGTACTGGCATGGATAGAGGAATGGCTGACAGGCAGAAGGCATTGAGTAGGAATATAGAAGGCCTTCTCTGGTTGGCTGCCAGTGACTGGTGATGTTCCTCAGGGGTCGATATTGGGACTGCTACTTTTCACATAGTTTGATAATGATTTAAATGATGGAATTGATGGCTTTATAACGAAGTTTGCAGATCATACAAAGATAGGTGGAGGGGTAGCTGGTGCTAAAGAAGCAATACGATTTCAGCAGGACTTAGACAAATTGGAAGAATAGGCAAAAAAGTGGCAGATGGAATACAGTGTTCAGAAATGCATGATAATGCATTTTGGTAAATGGAACAATAGAGCAGACTTTTACCTAAATGGAGAGAAAATCTTGTGCAAGATTTCCAGAAGGTTAATTCACAAGTTGAGTCTGTGGTAAAGCAGGCAAATGCAATGTTGGATTTATTTCAAGGGAAATAGAATAGAAAAACAAGGAGATAATCCTGAAGCTTTATATGACACTAGTCAGATAACACTTGTAGTACTGGCAACAGTTTTGGGCCTTATCTCAGAAAAGATGTATTGTCATTGGAGAGAGTCCAGAGGAGATTCATGAGGATGGTTCCAGGAATGAAGGGGTTAACAGATGAGGAGCGTTTGGCAGCTTTGGGCCTGTACTCACTGGAATTTAGAAGAATGCGTAGGGATCTCATTGAAACCCAGTGAATGTTGGAAGCACGAGATAAGGTGGATGTGGAGAGGATGTTTTCTATGGTGGGGGTATCCAGAACTGGAAGGCATAGCCTCAAAATTGAGAAGCGACCTTTTAGAACAGAGATAAGGGAGAAGGTTTTTGAGCCAGAGTAGTGAATTTTTGGAATGCTCTGCCGCAGACTGCATTGGAGGCCAACTATGTGGTTATACTTAAAGCAGAAGTTCAGAAGTTGATAGCTTCCTGATTGGTCAGGGCATCAAAGGCTATGCGAGAAGACAGGGGTATAGGGTCCAGGATCAGCCATGATGGAATGGCAGGGTGGACTTGATGGGCTGAATGGCCTAATTCTGCTCCTATGTCCTAATAACTGGGCCCAGAACACACACACACACACACACACACACACTTATGACTCTAGCATACTTTCTACTTACTTCTGCATAAGGAGAAAGGCATAGACCTTGTCACTCACACTGTTCTGAAGTCAGGATAGAAATCTGTTATTGTTATACAAAATTGGTTAATCAGTTACCAATATTAATCACTGAACCACCAGTGAAATTATTTGCATCTTTACCCAAAACTTTCCACTTGAACTCATTTGAGTACTTGGTGAGGAGTTTCTACCTGTCTGTTTTTGTGTGACTACTTTTATCCCACAGAGAAACAGATCTCTTCATTATGGTCTTGAAGCCTGCAACCACAGAGGTGTGTAATCTATTTGTTGAGGATTTGATTCATCATTTTTAATTAATATATTTTATACTAAAAGACAGTTTTTGGGAAATATGTCAAGTCAAGTGATATTTACTGTCATTTAACTACATACATGTATATAACATATATAACCAGATAAGGTATAACAAGACAACATTCTACACATATCACAAATATTCTACACATTTCACAGATGGAAGGACATTAGCGGATTCATGGGATTTGAAATTTAAACTGATGGTTGTAATTCACTATCAGCATCTATTGATCTTCTCAATCATTCCATAACCTGACCTATGTGTTCTTGTATACTTGAGGACTGGGTCTCAAAGCTGCAGATTCACCTGGTGAGATTTGGGTGACAGGGCGAGTACGGGGTGACAGTGTCGCCTAGTGGACTTTGGGGGATGGTCGACAGATGATATTGGTGGGCTGGTGGGTCTGAACTATATGCATATTTGGTGCCATTGTATTTTTATTGACATTCTATATGGGTTTGTGCCTTGTATATGTGAGGACCGGGTATCAAGTCACATTGTCACGGGGTGTCATTGAGACTCTTGTTATGTGATTGTGATCTTGTGTGTGCTTACTGTGTGTGATTGTTGGTAATGTAACTTGGCATTTTGACCCCATAATAATGCTGTATTCACGAATATTCATATATGATTAAATGATAACCAAACTTAAATTGAATTAAATTGAAGTCCCTAATAAAACATTTCAAGATCAATGATAACCCAAGTGATAATCAATCTCACCCCATCAAACATTATTTTTTGATTTTGGCATGTGCCTTGGTCCTTTACTGCTATATTCTTGTTCATGGTTATGTTCTAAAATTTACAATCTATACCATTCCCCTTCCCTTTTCTTTTAAGGTAGTCCTTTTGAGTTAGCTTTTCATCATTGCCTCATATCTGCTTGTTTAACTGAATGCTAATTTCTGAACATGCTTCTGTAAAGAGAATTCTCCATGTTAAAGTCACCCTTAATGAAAGCTACATTTAGTGCTTTTTCTCCTCAGGGTTAACAGTGTTCTGTTTCCAGAAATCCATTCTCACAGAACAACTTACTCAGTTGTAGAGACTATTTTGATTGCTCGAGACCATTTGAGAGTGAAAAGTTTGAAGAACTGCAAGGGCAAGAATAACACTGTTAAAAAGACCTGTTGAATGCAAAGAATGGAGGAACATGGCTAATTCATGGGGAAGAGAGAATAGATTAATTAGGAATCATTGGTTTAACTAGTTTAGCACATGAGTATGCTGGAGGGCCTGTTCTATACTGTACTGTTCTATGTTTCCAGTTCAGGCATCATCACACTTATGGTTCATCTCTTCATTCTTGCTCCATTTCTTCAAAAAGCTGCAGTCCTAGTCCTAACTATGTTGTTAGTGTCAATTGGATCGCAGCAACTCAAACCTCCACATCCTATTCCAAGTCCTTCTTCAGAACAAAAGAGAATTCAAACTCTCGACACAGACTTCAAGACTCTCTGCCTTTGCTGCAAAGAATAGTGCCTGTCCCTTTAACTATTGTATCCCCTACAAATTCTTTGTTTCTCTTTCTTCCCCACATCTGAATGGCTTCCTGTGGTGAGGTGCTATGGACAGTTTGAATACCCTCCCTGCAGTTTTCCTTACATCCACAAAGGGAGCAAAAGAGCCTCTTTATTTTGAATGAAAAGTGCATCATTCACAAGAGAATAGCAGAAAAGATTAATTGGATGAGAAATTGTTGTCAAGAGAAGCAGGTGCAGGGAAAGTGACATATAGCAGTTCTGAGACCAGTGGAGATGTTGACTTTATAAATAATTTCAAGTATAGTTGAAGAACACTGCTGAGTAACATAACAAAGTTCCTACAACAGTTCTTTTCAACAGTATTATACTTACCCTTGCAGTTCTTAGAACTTTTCACTCTCAAATGTCAGAGGCACACTCTAGAGCAACTAAAATATTATCAACAATTGAGTAAGGTGCTCTGGGAGAAAGGGTCGCTGGAAACTGAAAACTGTTATCACTAAGGAGAAAATGCACTAATAGAAGGGTTCATTAATGGACAGAACTTAACATGGAGAATTCCCTTTAGAGAAACACTTTCAGAAGTAGGCATTCAGTTCAACAAGGAGATACTAAGCAATGGTGACAAGGTAACTCAGTGGGGGGGTGGTGTTTGAAAGATCACATTAAAAGAAAAGGAGGGTGGTGGAGTGGTATGGGCTATAAATTTCAGAACATGGCCAAAGTCAAGAACAGTGCAGTAAAGGACCAAGGAACATGTAAAAGCTCATAAATCTAGGCCTCTACATCTCCCTCTGCAATGGGATCCTCGATTTCCTCAGCAGAAGACCACCGTCTGTGAAGATCGGAATTAACATCTCCACCTTGCTGATAATCAACACTGACGCACCTCAAGGATGTGTGCTTAGCCAACTGCTCTACTCTCTCTACAAACATGATCATGCAGCTAGGCACAGCTCAAACACCATCTCTAAATTTACTGACAACACAACTATTGTTGGCAGAATTTCAGATGGTGACAAGAAGGCATACAGGAGCAAGATCAATCAGCTGGTTGAGTGGTGTCACAGCAACAACTTTGCACTTAATGTCTGTGAGACCAAAGAATTAATTGTGGAGTTCAAAAAAGGTAAGATAAGAGAACATACACTAGTCCTCACCGAAGGATCAGAAGTAGAAAGGGTGAGCAATTTCAAGTTCCTGGGTGTCAACATCTGAGAGGATCTCTCCTGGCTCAATATATTGATGTAGTTAAAAAGAAGCAACTGCAGTGACTATACTTCATTAGGAGTTTGAGGAGATTTTGTATGTCATCAAAGACACTTGCAGATTTCTACTGATGTACTGTGGAGAGTATTCTGAACAGCTGCATCACCATCTGGTATGGAGAGGCCACTGCACAGGATCACAATAAGCTGCAGAAAGTTGTGAAGTCAGTCAGCTCCATCATGGGCACCAGCCTCAACAGCATCTAGGACATCTTTAAGAAGTGATGCCTCTAAAAGGCAGCATCCATCATTAAGGACCCCCATCAACCTGGACACGCACCGTTCTCATTGCTACCATTAAGGAGGAGATAGTGGAGCCTGAATTCATGAATAGCTTTTCCCCCTCTGCCATCAGATTGCTGAATAGGCATTAAAACCAGGTGCAATAGCTCACTATTTTTTCTCTGTTTGCACTACTTATTTAAATTAACTCTTCATTTATATATATATTTAATGCAATTTATAGTTTTATTATTATGAATTGCAATATGTTGTAGCTGCTCAACAAATTTCACGACATACGCCGATGATATTGTACTTTTCCCTTCTTGCCTTAAATACATGCCCTCTAGTACTGGGTATTTCAACCCTGAGAAAAGAGATACTGGCTACCTTCTCTATCTGTGCCTCACATAATTTTATAAACTTTAATGAAATCTCTACTCACCTTCTGCCACAGTAGAGAAAATAGGCCCAGCTTCTCCAGGCTTCAAACTATTATCTGAATTGCATGCATGTTTACCACGTATGGTATTTTCAATATTCCTATTGTGCACCTTTAATTTTGGAGGTAGATATTGTATGGGAGAAGCAGTTTGGTTCAGGACATTTAGTTTACAGATGTTAACAGTAAGGCCTGTTCCTTTGTCAGAAGGAATATCATCTCCTCAGCCACTCCTACCTCTGGCTGATGAGCTGCTCCAGGAATTATGCAGTTTCTATTTGACTAGAAGGTAATGAATGTGATCTTCACTTACAAAGAAAATAGAGGAATCAGCAACAGCCACCATACATAGCCACTCTTGACCTTAGAAAAGCCTTAAACCCTGTCATTTAAAAGGGACTGTGTAGCATCATTCTCAAATTTGTCTTCTTGAAGAAATCCATCTTCATTCTGGATCTGCTAAGCTGAGATCTATTGTCGATATACAATAGATCCACTCTCAGTGTTGACTGGTCTCAGGAAAAGCCTGGTCATTCTGTTCCTTCCCATAATGCAATCTCGATCTGTTTTGGTTAAATGGAAGTCAGATTCTTAGGCAAAATTGTGATTCTCAGAAATTAGGATACCAAAGCTGAGGATAATTCATTTCCTGAGAAACTTTTGGTTGCTTCACAGCTTTACATTGATTCAAAAAAACTATAACCTAAACCTATTGTCGCTTTTCTAACTAATAAATCTAAAAATAAAATCAATCTTCAGAGAAAATTACCCTTTACAAATGTGAAAATGAAACTATCAAAAAGGAATTCATTGTTGCTGAAATAACAAGATACTTTTATTTACTCCAGATTATTTTTTATATATAAGTTGTAGAAGTTAAATTGCTGTAAAGTTACAAGAAACCAAGGTACTTTTTATGCTGAAAAATAAGTACTGAGGATGCATTTTTTACTGGGATCCATGCTTACAATGAGTATGTGATAGGTATCAGGTTGTAATCTTTCACTCCCATTTCCTGCTCCAGTACTATGCTAGTAGCAATAAAACACCATGTTTATCCAATCCTACAAATAAAAATAGCCAGCCTGTGGTGTAGTGGTATCCACACCAGACTTCTATATAACTATAAAACAATTAAAGCACGGAAACAGGCCATCTCGGCCCTTCTAGTCCATGCCGAATGCTTACTCTCACCTAGTCCCACTGACCTGCACTCAGCCCATAACCCTCCATTCCTTTCCTGTCTATATACCTATCCAATTTTTTTTTTAAATGACAATATTGATGCTGCCTCTACCACTTCTACTGGAAGCTCGTTCCACACAGCTACCACTCTGAGTAAAGAAAATCCCCCTTGTGTTACTCTTAAACTTTTGCTCCTTAACTCTCAACTCATGTCCTCTTGTTTGAATCTCCCCTACTCTCAATACTCCCCAAACTTTTCTGCACTGGTTAAGGGTTTGAATCTGACTGGTTCCTTGCACGCTTCCCATCCATGCTGGTTAAGCATCAAGCTAGCATTTCAGCTTTCCAAAACACAGACAAATGCTAAAGAAATGGCAAGATTTCCACCCGATGCACCACAAGGTATGGAGAGGAACAACAACAATTAATAATAGTAAGTAGTATAATTGGTAACTGCAAAAAATAAATCATGCATATTAATATTTTACCTGAACATCTGTATGGGTGGAAGCAAAAACATTTAATCATAGAGTCTGGGCTACATTAATTCTAATGAACCAAGACAGAAGAAAAATGTGATTTGCCAGACAGTATTGTTTCTTTTTAATTTTGCCACGTCTACCAGAAACAGGTGAGAAGCTATTAGATCAATGAACAAGTGTGCAGAGCGGGGTGCAGAAAAGAATCCTGGGGAGTGAATGATGCTCAAGTGTGAGGAGAGAATGCTGTTAGTTTGACGTGTTAAAAGAACAAAGAAAGAGGAGAATATGATTGGAAAGGGAAAGACGGGTGTGGCTGTCTATTGAAGAATAAGTTGGCAGGGAAGGAAAAGTTGAAAGTACTGGGAGAAAGTTCAGCAGATGATGCTGTGGATCATGGAAAAGTGTGTAACTTGGGGAGAAACATGTAGGTGCCACTGGGTAGCAAGGTGAGTAATAACTGTGCGATTTGTAAAGGCACTCATTGTATCCAATGTGCAGAGGAGCAGGAAAAAATATATGATGGAGTATCAGCCAGATGGGCTGCATTGTCCTGGATGGTGCTGAACTACCTGAGAGTGGTTGGAACTGCATTTTATCTAGGCAAGTTGAGAGTATTTGTCACACTCCTGACCTGTGCCTTTCAAATACTAACGAGAGTAAGTCTGCAGATGCTGGAAATCTGAGCAACATATACAAAATGTTGGAGGAACTCAGCAGGCTAGGTAGCATCTGTGGAAAAAGGTGCAGTCGACATTTTGGGCCAAAAACCTTCGACAGGACTTTCAGATACTAGAAAGGCATTCAGGTGAAAGGATACATTTATAACTTTGATCTGCTGCAGAACATTTATATAGTCGTCCACTTGCATTTCCTGTTCCAAACTGAAGCTTCCTGATAGAATATCTCTTGTTTGAGGTCATCGTTGTCTAGTACTTTATCATACTTGCTATTTTACGGCCCTTGGCTCTGTGTTGTCAGCAGCTTATTGCATGCAACTCTGGACTGTCCAGTTTGCTCATGGCTTGCAAATGGAATTAAACCTTGTGCTATTATCAAGGAACATTTTCACTTGTTTTGTCAGGACTCCTTAATGCCACATTCAATTTGAGTATGCTTTAAGAGGACATTGTTTCAAGTTAGGATTTGTTTCAGTGCAGTCTGACTCCTAGATCTAACCTATTTAGTTGAAATCATTTTATCTGTAAATCCACATGCAATAGAAGGTTCTGCAGGTAAATTCTGGTCATTTGGAAAGGCAAACTCTGATTTCTTTGAAGCCCTGAGTGTCACAATTTGCATGCTATCCCTGGCAGACATTATGTAAAACAACTTGTTCTCCCATTAACCCAGATCTGCTGAAGATCTCAAGCCTGAAATAGTAATTGTTTCTCTTTCCAGAGATTCTGAATGACCCATTGACTCTTTCCAGCATATTTTGCTTTTAGCTCAGACTTCCAACATCTGCTGTTTTTCTGGTTTTATTTTCCAGATAGACACTTTATCCAGCAGTATTTTAAAAGCTGAACTTACATTTTTAATCGCTTTCAGAAAATAGTCTACATTTGCAATGGTCTCCAAAAATAGTTATTTTATTTCAATTTTACTGAGAAGTTTTGAAAAACTGTTGAAATATTCATGCTGATCATCAGATCTCTATGATCTTGGTCTATTTCAGTATTTACCTTTTCCACCCATTATTTCCCGACAACATCCCAAGCATGTCCACCTACATACTCGTTTCAATTTCCCACGATTTATGATAATAGCTTCAACCATTCCAACCCTAATCTCTGGAAGTCCTACTTCCCAGTCCTGAATCTGAAACCATTGTTCATAGAGCATTTAAGATAATCTTTCTGGTTGATCACTCATTCTATTTTAAGCATTCTTCTTTTGTCTATGTAATTTATTCTGAGCTTTTTTAATGTCTTTAGTAGGAACTTTGTTACAGGCTGCAGAATGTCCCCACTTTTTTTATTTGTTTTCCACCATCATGAAATCTGTTTCCTTTTATTGTCAGTACCATTTGCAATGAATCTAACTGAAACTGCTCAAGATTTAATTGATGCTCTTTATCCAGCAGTAGCCAACCACCCTTTATTTCATTTTTGACTCTCAAAAAGATTTCTATTAGAAGTAATATAACTCCGTGGTCAACCACACATCTCTGACCGAGAAATATAATCTAATGGCTGATTGCACATTAGTTTTGGAGCAGCTTGAGAGCTGGTATATAAAGTAATTGCACTGTGCATTAAACAGCAATATGATTGCTTTGATCACAGAGACATCCAGATGCTGGAACTCATTCATTCCAACTAGCTGAAAGTTATGATCCCTAATATCACAGCATGTGAATTGCTCTTAATTGACTCTGTAGCTAAGCCTCATTTTGCACAATTGGTCATCACTGAAATTCCCAGCTGACATATTTATTAATTGAACACATTTTCTAGGTAGCCTATTATGTGACTGTTTAAGTTCCAGGTTATTAAAAAACTTTTTATGCTATACACTGCTCTAATTATTGCCTATATGCTAGTTGCTTCACTATGGTGTTCAAGGATCAAAGCTAGAAATTTCAGCTGAAAAGCCACGATTTGTGCATTGCTGCAGCAGTAACAAAGTATTCCAACCCAAGCTGAGCATGAAGCCATTAGGCAATATTAACCAAACTGCATTTGCAAAGGATATTTTAGGGGAATGTGAACTTTGTTTGGAATATTTGGTTCTTCAATAAAAAATGGTTCCTTACCAGAGTTATAGCTGGGGGTGATAGTGAGGAGAAGCTCCCACTGCCTACTAAGTTATCCCAATGGTCATAGATTCTTAGAAAAATATAATAGAGAAACAGGCCCTTTGCCCCACCTAGTCCATGGTGAACCATTTAAACTGCCTACTCCCATTGACCTGCACCAAAGCTTTCCTATCCGTGTACCTATACAAACTTCTTAAATTTTGAAATCAAATTTTTATGTTACATCATAAAACACATCAACTTGTGTTAGCAGCTCATTCTACACTCTCATGACTCTCTGAGTAAAGAAGTTACCCTTCATGTTCCCCTTAAACTTTTCAACTTCCACCCTTAATCCATGACCACTGGTTGTAGACCCACACAACCTCAATGTTGTGCCTGCTTGTATTTACCCTATCTATACACTCATAATTTTGTATAGCTCTATTAAATCTCCCCTCAATCTTCCACACTCCAAAGAATAAAGTCCTAACCTGTTCAATCTTTCCTTATAGCTCAGGTCCTCCAGACCTAGTAAAATCCTTCCTTGTAAATTTTCTCTGTACTTATTTAACCTTATTTCCATCTTTCCTGTAGGTAGGCAACCAAAACTGCACACAGTACTCCAAATTAGGCCACAACAATATCTTATACAGCTTCAACGTAACATCCCATCTCCTTTACTCAAAAAATTGATTTATGAAGGCCAGTGTGCCAGAAACTTTCTTTACAACCCTGTCTACCTGTGATGTTATTTTCAATGAATTATGTACCTGTATTCCTAGATCCCTTTGTTCTACCGTACTGCTTAGTCCTCCACCGTTCACTGTGTAAGTCCTACTAAGTGCAACACCTCACGCTTGTCTGCAGTAAATTCCATCTGCCGTTTCTCAGCCAATTTTTCCAGCCAGTCCAGATCCCACTGCAAGTTATGATAGCCTTCCTCACTGACCACTACATTCTCACTCTTGGTGTCACCTGCTAATGTGCGGATCCAATTCACTACATGACAAACAACAACAGACTCAGTACTGGTCCCTGCAGCACTCCAGAAGAAACAGGCCTTCAGTCAGAGAAGCAGCCATCCACTACCATTCTCTGTCTTCTCTCACAAAGCCAATATCTAATCTGACTTACTACCTCGTTTTGAATGCTGAGCAACTGAATCTTCTTGACCAACCTCCCATGCGGGGCCTTGTCAAGTGCCTTGCTAAAGTCCATGTAGACAAAATCCACTGCCTTGCCTTCATCAACTTTCCTGATAATGTCCTTGAAAAACTCTACAAGATTGGTTAGACATGACCTATCACACACAAAACCATGCTAACTATCCTTAATCAGTTCATTTCTATCCAAATATTTATATATCCAGTCCCTTAGACTAGCTTCCAATAACTTTCCCACTGCTGATGTCACCAACTTATAATTCCTTGGTTTATTTTTTCTTAAACAGTGGAAAAACATTGGCCATTCTCCAATCCTCTGATACCTCTCCTGCCGCTAAGGATGGTTTAAATATCTCTGCTAGGGCTCCTGCAATTTCTTCACTTGTCTCTGAAGGAAGACCTTCGCAGACCCTGGGGATTTATCCACCCTAATTTGCCTCAGGACAGAAAGCACTCCCTTTTCTGTAATCTTTATAGGGTCCATGAAGTTGAGGCCATTTTGTCTCACTGTGTCCAGCTCCTGAGTAAATACAGATGCAAAAAATAAATATTTAACATCTGCCCCCATCTCTTTTGGCTCCACGCATAGATTACCATTCTGATTTTCCAGAAGACCAATTTTGTCCCTTGCAATCCTTTTGGTCTTAATATATCTACAAAGTATATAATCCCTAAGAATTCTACTTCACCTTGTCTACTAGGTAACCTTATGCCTTCTTTTAGCTCTCCTGAATTTTTAGTATGTACTCTCTTGCATTCTTATACTCCATAAGCACCTCATTTCTTCCTACCTGTCATTAACTGTTATACACCTCCTTCCTTTTCTTAACCAGAGCCTCAATCTCTTGAAAGCCAAGGTTTCCTACACCTGTTCTCTTTACCTTTTATTCTGACAGGCATTTACAAGCATTGTACTCTCAAAATTTCACTTTTGAATGCCCCCACTTATCAAATACACCTTTACCAGAAAACAACCTGTCCTAATCCACACTTGCCAAATCCTTCCTGATACCATCAAAGTTAGCCTTTCTCCAATTTAGAATCTCAACCCAAGTACCATACCTATCTTTTTTTTTTGTATATTTACTTTGAAACTAATGGCATTGTGATCATTAGATGCAAAATGTTTCCCTACACAAACTTTTGTCACCTGCCCTGTCTCATTCTCTGATAGCAGATCAAGTATCACAGACTTTCTCATTGGAACTTCTACGTACTGATTGAGGAAACTTTTCTGAACACATCTGACAATCTCTATCCCACCTAGTCCTTTTACAGTACGGGAGTCCCAGTCAATGTGTGGAGAGTTTAAATCATCTACTACAACAATCATATCTTTCTTTCAATAGTCTGTGATCTCTCTACAAACGTGTTCCTCTAAATCCCTTGGGCTGTTGGGTGGTCTGTAATATAGCTCCATTAACATGGTCATACCTTTTTTATTTTTCATTTTCACTCATAACACCTCAGAAGATGAGTTATGACTGAGCGCTGCTGTGACATTTTCCCTGAGTAGTAATGCCACCCGTCTTCATTTAATCCCTTCTACTTTGTCTGCCTAAACCAATGGAATGCCAGGATATTGGTTCTTGCCCTTTCTGCAACCAAGTTTCACTAATGGCTACAATATCATAGTTCCAGGTGTTGACTTATGCCATGTACAATAGTTCTTGCATTGCAATATGTGCAGTTCAAGAGACTGGGTGTACCATGCTCGTCCTTTGATCCTGACTTTGTCTGAGATCATAACAAATTTTGCCTCCACAACCTCCCACCAACAGCCTGGCACTCTAGTTCCCATCTCACTGTAACTCTAGTTTAAACCCCACCGTGCAGCATTAGCAATCCTTCCCACTGTGATATTAGTCCCTTTCCAGTACAAGTCCTAACTTCCGTTGAAGAGAGCACAATGTTCCACAAATCTTATGCCCTCCCTCTTACATTAACGTCTTAGCTACGTGTTAAACTCTATAATCTTCCTATTTCTGGCCTCAGTAGTACATGGCAGAGGGAGAAACCCTGAGACCAGAGCCTTGGAGGACCTGCTCTTTAACTTAGCACCTATCTGTAAGGGTGTTCTGTTAGTTTTTGTGCGAGGGAGGGGATTTGCAAGTTCTTGTTTCTTTTTCTCTTCATGTTGAAGGGAGGATTGATGTCTTTCTTCCAGCCTCCTATATGGTTTTCTGTATTCTATGGCTATCTGGAGAAGATGAATCTCAGCGTTTACTCTGCATAAATACTTTGATAATAAAATGCACCTTTGAACCTTTGAAATACTTAAACTCCCTTTGCAGAACTTCGTCACTCTTCCTACCTATGCCATTGGTACCTACATGGACTATGACCTCTGGCTGTTCACCCTCTCACTTAAGAATGCTGAGGACTCAATCCAAGATGTCTCAGACCCTAACAATTGGGATGCAACATAATATCCGGGAATCTCATTCACATCAACAGAACCCCCTTTCTGTTCCCCTAACCAATGAATCCCCTATAACAACAGCTCACCTCTTCTCCCCTTTCCTTTCTGAGTTCTCATGTCAGAATCAGTGTGAGCAACCTGACTTTTAGATTTGTTCTTAATAAAGACGAACTTATGTGGGTAAAAAATTAACACACTTTGTCTATTTACAGAATGGCTTCAGCTTGACCATATTTTACCTGGGACACTCCAGCCCGCCATGAGCATGTGTGACATATTCACCAATATCACTTTCAGTTCCAGGTAAACCACCCACATTGCACATTGGGAAATGAAGTTCTTTATTATGTACACACATAACATATCTTCCCCCTTTAAAGAAAACAAATACAGTAGTATGTCCTCATAAACCTGCAAGACATAATAATTCTTTCCAACAAAGATATTTATATTAACTTTAAATGCAATAAGCAAATACAGAACCTTATTTACTCATTGATTTTCAATCCACCTCTGTAGTGGTTTTCAGTCTGCTATTTGTTTCCACAGACGTACCTTTCATTTGCTATGTTCAACCTCTGTTCTTGTTCTTGCTTTGTGGCTATTATTCACTCCACTTGCCTTAGTGGTGCCCTGGACTATGTCCATGTGATCAGTGAGTCTTTGCACGAGTTCCAACTGATTCCATCTCAATTAACAGAGCTGTGTATCATAGATAGCAACTCCAGCTGTTGGTTCCATTTGAATGGCAACTTCTTCATTATGATCACTCCATTCAGCACTGGCATGCTGATGTAGCTGGTACAGACGTCTATGGAAGGTGGAGTTCTTGTGCTTCTTTTGCATAACGTCTCTGGACCTCTCATGGGCACTTAAACGAGTTTCTCGAGTTACCTCAGGTAAGCATCCGAGTCCATCAAAGACACTTGCGTGTAATACTTACCCAACAGGCTGGTATATGTCTAGGGGAAAAGGAGATCCAGCCGCTCACCAACCCCACCTCCCGTACACGCAGGTGCTGTGAGAATCAAGTTTATGCCGCGCGCACACACACCATATCAAACTCACACCAGATACCATTATGGAATACACTTTAAAGATTTTACTAAAACTAAAAGAGTACTATGCAATACAATATATATGAAGGAAAAGAAAATAAAGTAAAAGGCGCCAACTTATCAAAGTTCAGTCAGTTTAGTGCACATCGTTGGGGTTCAACCATCGAACCATTCGACTCCTCGTCACTTTCCTCCGACCTCCACCTGGGACCACCTGGGTGGTCGACCAAGCAGTGCAACACACGTCCACCTTCCTCGGCGTCTCCTTCCCGACTCTCCTGAAAAGACCGCAAAACCCCCAAGCTCCCAGACCCACAAGACAAAATAACATTCCCCATTGGTCAACAAATGAATACAATCCCGATATCAGCAAATCTAAAGCTAAACAACTGCGAGAGAAAGCACTTATCATACAAGGAAGCATTCCTACTCTTAACAAAACAAGAAGCCATTTTGATTAACATACACAGTACATTGTACATGCATACTAATTCATTTGTGTTGCATGATATTTCCACCAGGTAGAGCTTTTCACATGCTCTAAGACCTAATATTGGCTGTATTCTCTTTTCAACAATCAGTAGCTGTGCCTTTAGGAGCTGCCCCTTGTGCTATACAGCCCCTTTTTAATGGAATGTTCTCTCCAGTATCGCCTATCAGTTTTAACTTCACTGGGTGCATCTTGTTCTTTACGTTGAGAGACTTGTAATCATCCATAGATGACAGATTTACCCTGGGCTCTGGTGTCAAGCTTGAATGGAATTGATGTCTCAGTCACAGTCACTGGAATGACCCATTCTGTTTCACTAGCACCAGCAATTTGCAGAGGATCTACAAAGACTTCCACCATTTTCTCAGCAACCATGTGCACCTTTCTGTTGGTAACCCCAGTTTTGCAGCACTTTACAAAATGATTCTTCTTCCCAAAATTATTGCAGGACTTTCCATAAGCAGGACATGGCTTTGAAATGTGCATACCTCCGAATTTTCTGCATTTACTGTCTGAGCCTACTTGTTTTATATGCTAGCTGGATGAACTCAGCGGGTCGGGCAGCATCCGTGGAAACGAGCAGTCAGCACTTCGGGCAGAGACCCTTCATCAGGACTGAAGAAGGAGGGGGCAGTGGCCCCATAAAGAAGGTGGGGGGAGGGTAGAAGGTGCCAGGTGAAAAACCAATCAGAGGAAAGATCAAGGGATGGGGGAGGGGAAGAAGGGAGGGGATAGGCAGGAAAGGTGAAGAAGGAATGTAAGGGGAAAGCACTATGGGTAATAGAAGACGGCAGAATTATGAGAGAGGTGATAGGCAGCTGGAAGAGGAGACAGTGTGAAAGTGGGATGGGGGAAGGGAGAGGGAGGGAATTACTGGAAGTTGGAGAATTTGGTATGAACATCGAATTCTCCAACTTCTGGTAATTCCCTTCCTCACCCTTCCCCCATCCCACTTTCACTCTGTCTCCTCTTCCAGCTGCCTATCACCTCTCTCATGTTTCTGCCTTCTTCTACTACCCATAGTGCTTTCCCCTTAGATTCCTTCTTCACCTTTCCTGCCTATCCCCTCCCTGCCTCTCCTCCCCCACCCCTTGATCTTTCCTCTGATTGGTTTTCCACCCCCCCCCACCTTCTTCATGGGGCCTCTGCCCCCTCCTTCTTCAGTCCTGACGAAGGGTCTCGGCCCGAAGTGTTGACTGCTCGTTTCCATGGATGCTGCCCGACCTGCTGAGTTCATCCAGCTTGTTTGTACGTCTTGATTTGACCACAGCATCTGCAGTATTCTTCGTGTTTACTGTTTTATATGCTAATGCTTTAGGAAATGCCTTGTGCCTTTTGTTTTGCCTCTCTGTTTTGACAGCATACACTGTTGTTTCTGCCCTGTGCAGCTCTTTATCTTGTACTTGTGTAGTCTCCACTGCCCTACACATATTCACAGTCTTTTCTACCATTGAATCTTTTTCGTGGAGCCAGCTTTCCCTGAGCCCATTATCTGTGATTCCACAGATTATTTTGTTTCTGACTATTGAGCCTCTCAAGTCTCCAAATTCACAGGACTTACTTAGTGTGAGAAGCACAGCCAGGTTTGGTGAAAGCTAATACCTTATTTCTGTTCACAGGAAAAGATTTTATATCTTTCAAATGTGATGTTTTTACTTGGGACAAAATACTCCTCAAGTTTTTTCATCTGAGTGTCCATTGTTATGGCTGTCTCATCAACTTGAAAGCTGTAAGAGATGCCCAAAGCATCTTCACCAATTATGTGTAGAAAGACAGACACCTCCAAGTTTTCATTTGCATTTCCAACTCTGCTCGTGGCTAAATATATATTGAATCACTATTGGAAGTGTTTCCATTTATGCTGATAAACTGCATAGGTGCTGGAGGATGTAGCTTATCCATAAATGAATTTTTCAGGCTCTCACCTCAATTTATTGGTGAATTTTGAGACAGCATGCTCTCTTGCCAGCAACCTCTCTCTGTTGGAGCCTAGCATCTCTTTCTTAGTTGCTTGCAGTATTCAGTTACACTTCATATTTAGGCTTCATGCCAACTTCTGACAGAATGATATGTTTGTTCTTAATAAAGACAAATTTGCATGGGTAAAAACTAACACATTGCTTATTTACAGAATGCCTTCAGCTCAACCACATTTTACTTGGGGTACTCCAGCCCGGCAAGAGCGTGTGTGACCTATCCACCAACATCACTTCTGGTTCCGGGTTGTTATGTAGAACCAGCAATAATAGATGTGGAATGGAGTCAGGATATTATCGGAAAACAACAGGGTTTATTAACACTCAAGCAGAAACTTAGAAAATTAAACAGACAACTAACTTAAAATGAAGTTAACAGAGCTATGCGTCTATAGCTCTGTGGTGAACTACATATACCTGTCTGGACTGCTCCTGTGGCTCCTCCCACAGACCCCTGCTAACTGCTCCTGTGGCTCCTCCCACAGACCCTGCTGACTGCTCCTGTGGCTCCTCCCACAGACCGTGGCTCCTCCCACAGACACCTGTCTGGACTGCTCCTGTGGCTCCTCCCACAGACCCCTGCTGACTGCTCCTGTGGCTCCTCCCACAGACCCCTGCTAACTGCTCCTGTGGCTCCTCCCACAGACCCCTGTATAAAGGCAATTGAGGCCTGTGCCCGGCCTCATTCTCCAGGATGTAGTGTTGTTCATTCTTCCAGTCAATAAAAGCCGATATCTCACTTCTTACGTCTCAGAGTGAGTTATTGATGATGCATCAAGCTCCCAAACAATTAAACTTAGAAAAGATTCTTAACAGAGTCTTACTGGAGAACAGTCTCAGAATTTGGATTCCAGACCTAACCAATTCCCCTCTACCACCACTCTCCTCCGTCTAGTGGAATTAGTTCTTACTCTCAATAATTTCTCCTTTGGCTCCTCCCACTTCCTCCAAACCAAGGGTGTAGCCATGGGCACCCGTATGGGTCCTAGTTATGCCTGCCTTTTTGTTGGCTTTGTGGAACAGTCCATGTTCCAAGTCTATATCGGTATCCACCCCCCTCTTTTCCTTTGCTACATCGATGACTGCATTGGCGCTGCCTCTTGCACGCATGCTGAGCTCGTCAACTTCATTAACTTTGCCTCCAACTTTCACCCTGCCCTCAAATTTACCTGGTCCATTTCTGACACCTCCCTCCCCTTTCTTGATTTTTCTGTCTCCATCTCTGGAGACGGCCTATCTACTGATATCTACTATAAGCCTACAGACTCTCACAGCTACCTGGACTATTCCTCTTCCCACCCTGTCTCTTGCAAAAAGGCTATCCCCTTCTCACAATTCCTCCGTCTCCACCACATCTGCTTTCAGGATGAGGCTTTTCATTCCAGGACGAAGGAGATGTCTTCCTTTTTTAAACAAAGGGGCTTCCCTTCGTCCACCATCAACTCTGCTCTCAAATGTATCTCTCCCATTTCCCACACATCTGCCCTCACCCCACTCGGGATAGGGTTCCCCTTGTCCTTACCTACCACCCACCAGCCTCCAGTTCCAACGTATAATTATCCGTAACTTCTGCCACCTCCAACGGGATCCCACTACCAAACACATTTTTCCCTCCCCCCCCCCCTTTTTGCTTTTCGCAGGGATCGCTCCCTACGCGACTCCCTTGTCCACTTGTCCCCCCCATCCCTTCTCACTGATCTCCCTCCTGGCACTCATCCTTGTAAACGTAACAAGAGCTACACCTGCCCTTACACTTCCTCCCTCACCACCATTCAGGGCCCCAGACAGTCCTTCCAGGTGAGGCGACACTTCACCTGTGAGTCGGCTGGTGTGGTATACTGCGTCTGGTGCTCCTGGTGTGGCCTTTTATATATTGGTGAGACCCGACGCAGACTGGGAGACCATTTCGCTGAACACCTACGTTCAGTCCACCAGAGAAAGCAGGATCTCCCAGTGGCCACACATTTTAATTCCACATCCCATTCCCATTCTGATATGTCTATCCATGGCCTCCTCTGTTGTCAAAATGAATCCAAACTCAGGTTGGAGGAACAACACCTTATATACCGGCTGGGTAACCTCCAACCTGATGGCATGAACATTGACTTCTCTAACTTCTGTTAATGTCCCTCCTCCCCTTCTTACCCAATCCCTGACATATTTAGTTGTTTGCCTGTTCTCCATCTCCCTCTGGTGCTCCCCCCCTTTCTTTCTCCTGAGCCCTCCCGTCCCATGATCCTTTCCCTTCTCCAGCTCTGTATCACTTTCGCCAATCACCTTTCCAGCTCTTAGCTTCATCCCACCCCCTCCGGTCTACTCCTATCATTTCGCATTTCCCCCTCCCCCTTCTACTTTCAAATCTCTTACTATCTTTCCTTTTGGTTAGTCCTGACGAAGGGTCTCGGCCCGAAACGTCGACAGTGCTTCTCCCTATAGATGCTGCCTGGCCTGCTGTGTTCCACCAGCATTTTGTGTGTGTTGTTGTTCACAGTCTCAGAATGTCAGTTTCAGGGATTCACAGGGGAACTGATAGGAGAGATTTTTAGATTCGAAGTGTAGCGAAGAGACGATCTTGAAGACGGTGATTCAAAATACAGAGAAGAAGTAAGTTTCGCAGAGATACACCAGAAACAGCCACTGTACCTTTCCGAAGGCGATTCAGCAGACACACAGTACCTCTCCAACGCTGATCTCACAAAGCGGTCACCGTACCTTTACAGTGGAAGCGAGTTCACGATGCAGTCTGTTTCGAAGAGTCCACAAAAAGTGAGAATTTCACCACGTAACTGATATGAGAAGTCCCTTTTCTAGGACTGGTCACCACATACCTGAAACCTTGCAGGGGTCACCAAAGTGGGCGCCAAAAATCCACGTTTGGATTACGAAATGTCAGTCACCTCCAAAATGCACAGTGTTATTTACTACCCACTCCCTTTTGGGTTCAATCGAAGCTTGCACTCTTCACTTTATCTAATGACTCTGCTGTGCAAACACAACTCTCCACCTAAGTGCCTCTCCGGAGCAATCTGCACCACTCTTTTTATATTGTTGGGGTAGGTCCTCGTGTGATACTCACAGAAACAAAGTCACAGAGTCCCAGTACATCACGTACCTCCCAGGAATTGAACCTGGGGTTCATAACAGAGTGAACAACCACATTGCACACTGAGAATTGAAGTTCTTTATTATGTACACGCATAACAACACACTGATCACTGTGACTTTCATCTGCTAGGTTATCCCTCCAACAGTATCCAAAATTGTACACATGTTGTTGAGGGGGATGGCCACAGGGGTAATCTGTACTGGCTGCTTAACCCCTTTCCCTTTCCTAACTGTCACCCAGTTTCCTGTGCCCTGGGTGTAACTAACTCTCTATATGTCCTGTCCATCATTCCCCTCAGCCTCCTGAATGATCTGGAATTCATCCAGTTCCAGCTTCAACTCCTTAAAGCACAGTGTTAGAAGCTGCAGCTTGATGCACTTTTCACAGATGTAGTCATCTGGAACACTGGAAGTCTCCCTGCCTTTCCACATCCCGCAAGAAGAGCATTCAACTATCCTGCCTGGCATCTCTACTGTTCAAACTGAGCAAATCCAAAGAAGGAAGAACAATAAACTGTTGGGAGTAGTGTGGTCTCAAACAGCCTCCGGAGGGGTTGGTATGCTCCCAATGGTGTGCTTCTGAAATTAAACCAATCAAGTCCAGCTCCTGGCCTTCATGTGTGGTTTAGCTACTAAACCCAGTGGAACTATTTCTACTGACAGGAGAAGGCACAAAGATGGGCTACTGGCACTTTAAAGCCAGTCACTTTGGGCAGATGGCAATTGTCAGCTGTGGTCAGCAGCTCATCTAGGAGAAGGACAACTGATCTCAAAACTCCACTGCTCTACCCACTCTTGGGGTAGGCTTCAAGAGTAAACTCTGAGGAAAAATCTAAAGCTGGAGTCCCTAAGGTCTCATTTAAGTTCAATGCTGACTGGCAACTCAAGTGATACTGCTGGTGCCGAACTATGTCAGTCTTGGCTGCTCCTTTGGACTCATCAGCTGCATGGAGAGGGGGAGTCTGCTGGTAAGGAAGGCGGGCTCTGTCGTGGGCAAAGTACTGGAGAGTTTAACATCAGTAGCTGAGCGAAGGGCGCTGAGTAGGCTACGGTCAATTATGGATAACTCTGAACATCCTCTACATAGCACCATCCAGAGACAGAGAAGCAGTTTCAGCGACAGGTTACTATCGATGCAATGCTCCTCAGACAGGATGAAGAGGTCAATATTCCCCAATGCCATTAGGCTTTACAATTCTACCGCCAGGACTTAAGAACTTTTTAAAGCTATTATTAATGCTTTTTGAGATGGTGATTTAGATGCATATCATATTTTTTTTACTGAGTTAAGTATTGTATGTAATTAGTTTTGCTACAACAAGTGTATGGGACATTGGAAAAAAGTTGAATTTCCCCATGGGGATGAATAAAGTATCTATCTATCTATCTATCTATCTATCTATCTATCTATCTATCTATCTATCTATCTATCTATCTATCTATCTATTGGCAACAGCTTGCGCTCTATATTGTAGTGCCCTGGCTTGTGTGTGACAGACACAACTAGGATGCAATATCCATGGTCAGCCCTGATCAGTGGAGGGCTTCAATAAAAATGGATTTATATGATTATTATCTTAGTGATTCTCATAGAAAAGAGTGACATAAGGATGTTGTGGTACAATGGAATCTCTTCATGAAACCCAAGAACAAGCATGCAGGTACAGCTGGCAGTGAGGAAGGACAAATGGAATGAGTCTTCATTGCAGAAGGTAGTTATATAATATCAGACGGTTCTAGTGAGACCACACATGGAAAAACACATAGCTTTTAACTTCACATACAAGGAACAACATACTTGTATTGAAGATAGTGCAGAGTATGGTCACTAATTTGATTCCTGGGATGAAGGATTTAAAATATCAAGTAAGGTTGAGAATGTTATTTCAATACTCATCGAAAAATTACCCTATTGAAATACACAAGATTTTGCGGAGAACTGACAAAACCTATGCTCAGAGGTTGATCGCCTTAATAGGAAAGTTTTAAAAAAGCTGCCTCTTGGTCACATTTCCTTGAAGAATTCTATCCCAGAGAACTCTGAAGGTGGGGATTGACAGACATTTAAAGTATGCGGATTGAGCGAGAAAGTGATTAGATTAACCATGAAGAGGACAGCAAGCTCATGGGGCTGGTTACATAGAAATTTAGAAACATAGAAAACCTACAGCACCATACAGGCCCTTCAGCCCACAAAGTTGTGCCGAACATGTCCCTACCTTAGAAATTACTAGGCTTACCCATAGCCCTCTATTTTTCTAAGCTCCATGTACCTATCTAAAAGCCTCTTAAAAGACCCTATCGTAACCACCTCCCCATTGCTGGCAGCCCATTCCACGCACTCACCACTCTCTGAGGAAAAAACTTGCCCCTGACATCTCCTCTGTACCTACTTCCCAGCACCTTAAACCTGTGTCCTCTTGTTGCAACCATTTCAGCCCTGAGAAAAAGCTTCTGTTGACCAGTTCCTGTTTCGGTTTCTTGCTTTAAGGTTTACAAACATTATTAAAGGGGTGGGGGTTAAAGGAAAGTTTTATAGAAGATGATACTGAGACAGAAAATTCAGAGTGTTTCAGCTAAAATGGCTGAAAGTCAGACTACCAATGAGTAATAATGGAAAAAGGAATTCACCAGAGTTAAAAGATCAATATATTTTGGACCCAAGGAGGTTACAAAGATATTGAGAGGTGAGACATTATACAGTATAACATTTTAGAACCTAGTGTACACTTGGGTTAATTTAGGGTTTTTTAGCTGAATTATACGATGTGCTGTGATGCTGCTCAGACTAAGTTTTTCTTTGCACCTGTGTGCTCTTGGGTCACAGTTCCCTCAGGGAGTACTGTTCCTCAGGGGTCAGTGTCGGGACTGCTGCTTTTCACAATGTTTGTCAATGATTTAGATAGTGGAATTGATGGCTATGTGGCAAAGTTTGTGGACGATACGAAGATAGGTGGAGAGACAGGTAGCACTGAAGAAGCAATGCCACTGCAGCAGGACTGAGACACATTGGAAGAACGGGTGAAAAAGTGGCAGATTGAATACAGTGTTGTGAATTATATGATAATGTATTTTGTTAAAAGGGACAATAGCGTGAACTATTATCTAAATGGAGAGAAATTTCAAATAGCAGAGGTGCAGAGGGACTTAGGACTCCTTGTGCAAGACTCCCAGAAGGTTATTTTACTGGTTTCAGTGAAGAAAACAAATGCAATGTTAGCATTTATTTTAAGTGCAATAGAATATAAAGCAAGGAGATAATACTGAGCATTTATAAGACACTAATGGGCCCTATATCTCAGAAGGGATGTGTTGTCATTGGAGAGAGTCCAGAGGAGGTTCACAAGGATGATTCCCGGAATGAAGGGCTTAACATATGAGGAGCATTTGGCAGCTTTGGGCCTGTACTCACTGGAATTTAGAAGAATGTGGGGGGATCTCATTGAAGCCTATCAAATTTTGAAAGGACTAAATAGGGTGGATATGGAGAGGGTGTTTCTTATGGCAGGGGTTTCCAGAACTAGAGGTTGCAGCCTCAAAATTGAGGGATGATCCTTTAGAACAGAGGTAAGGTGGGTTTTTTTAGCCAGAGAGTAGTATATCTGTGGATTGCTCCGCCACTCACTGAGGTGGAGGCCATGACTGTGGGTATATTTAAGGCAGAAGTTGATTGCTTCCTGATTAGTTAGGGTTCAAAGGATATGGTGAGAAGGCAGGTGGATGGGGTTGAGAGGGATCGGGGATCAGCCATGATGGAAAGGTAGAGCAGACTCGATCGGATGAATGGCCTAATTCTGCTCCTATGTCTTATGGTCTGTGCATACATGTACTTGTGCAAATGACAATGAACCTGGCTCAACTTGACATTTAAGACACTGTTTTGTGGCATGCTGGTCCCAGTACAAAATAGATTATTAAAGTCAAATAGCATTGATAAAGTTTCTTCAGCCCAACTGGTCTATGCTGACCAAGATTCCCATCTAAGCTAGTTCCGTTTGCCTGGATTTGGCCCACATCCTATCTATTTACCTGTTCCAGTGTTATTAAATGTTGTTAAAGTACTTACCTCTACAATTTCCTTTGTCAACTAATTCCATAAAGTAACATCCTCTAGGTGAAAAAAAAATTGCTCCTCGGGTTCCTATTAAATCTATCCTTTGAGTTTTTTGATTCAGCACCCCTGGGAAAAGCACTGTAAAACATTGACTCTATCTCTGACCCCTCATGGTTTTATACACCTCCATAACATCACCCCTCAGCTTCCTGCACTGCAAGGAAATAAAAGGAAGGATACTAGAGTTTTTGAATAATTAAAATCTATGAAAGGGAGATTGGATGACTTCCAAAAAATTACTTAGGCAAACTAACTATGTAGCTGATAAGCATATCAATGCCAGAGGGCCTGATTTAGCATGATGGATTTAGGAGTATCCATGACACTAATAGAGTTGCTTTATTGTCCTGAACAGCTTTAATCTCACAATCAAGGCCACCAAATTAGATTATATATACTAATTTGTCTCACTGCCATTTTGGTGCACAAATTATTTTCTGCATTTGCTTCCATTGTGATTTCAATTCAAATAATAAGTCATTTCATTTTTCAATCTTTTTATTGATTTTCCAGTAAAAATATACAAATCAGAGGAGGTTTTAACAAACAGATAATACAAAAGACGTATAAACAGCAAAAAAAGTATATATTATCAAAATCAGATAAGTATAATGTTACACTGTTTTATATATATAATATAATCAAGAAACCACAACTCCTCTTAACAAATCGTAAAAAAAATTGGAAATTTTATTTAATAAAAGAAAAAAAAACCCACTAAACTAAACTGAAACCAAAAAAAAGAAAAAGAAAAGAAAAGAAAGATTAGTCAGTCCATTTGAGGATAAAATTAGAAGAAAAAGAAAGAGAGAAAACATTCTTCCAGTCACGTCCGAACCTTTGTGGATAAGGAAAGATTTTCCCTAAAGAAAATAAAGAAAAATACATAAATAAGTAATAAATTAAGTCATATGAAAATATTGAATGAAGGGTTGCCAGACTTGCTCAAAATTAAAAGATGTATCAAACGTCCGGCTTCTAATTTTCTCCAAACTTAAACATGACAGAATGGAGGAGAGCCAATAAAAAACAGTAGGCAGAATAGAATCTTTCCAATGTAACAAAATAGCTCTCCTAGCCAGTAAAGTTGAAAAGGCTATCACATGTTGAGCAGAAGCAGAAACTCTACCTACTTCCTCTGGAATAATCCCAAAAATTGCCGTAAGTGAATTGGGTTGAACATCCACATCTATAACTTTGGATAGTATTCTAAACACATCCCTCCAAAAATTATTTAATCTTACACAGGACCAAAACATGTGAGTTAGAGTAGACACCTCCGTGATATATCTGTAACAAATAGGGCTTATATTAGGAAAAATATGCGCCAATTTATCTTTTGACATATGGGCCCTGTGTACTATCTTAAACTGAATTAAGGAATGGCATGCACAGATAGATGAATTATTAACTAGATAATAAATTTTACTCCACTGATCATCTGAAAGTGAATTTTGAAGTTCTATTTCCCAAGTGCATTGAACCCTATCATTAGGCGACATGTGAGCATTCATTAACTGTTTACAAACGATAGCTATTAATCATTTTTGAAATGGTTTAAGCTGAAAAATAGCATAAGTCAAATTTGAAGGGTAGGCCAAAGGACAATTCAATAGAAAATCATGTAAAAATTTCCCAACCTGTAAGTATCTAAAAAAATGTGTACCAGAGGTGTCATATTTATCCATTAACTGCGAAAAAGCCATTAAACAATCCTGTAAAAACAAATCTAAAGAAGTTTTTATTCCCTTAGTTTTCCATGTTAAAAAAGCCTTATCCAGAGTTGATGGTTTAAAAAAATTGGAATAGATATTACTAGAGAGTAGAAAATTATTTAATTCAAAAAATCTACGAAACTGAAACCAGATTTTTAAAGTATGTTTAACAATAGGGTTGAGAGCTTGTCTACCTATTGTGGAGAACAAAATAGGAAGGGGAGCTCCTAATAAAGAAGCTAAAGAAAACCCCGTTACCGAATTTTCCTCCAAATGTAACCATGAAGGGCGATCCTGGTCATCTATATCATAAATCCAAAAAGTAATATAACAAATATTAATTGCCCAATAATAAAATCTAAAGTTTGGTAAGACGAGTCCTCCATCTTTTTTTGATCTTTGCAATAAAAGCTTATTCACTCTAGAGCTTTTGTTATTCCAAACGTACGACAAAATCATAGAATCTATTTTATCAAAAAATGTTTTCAGAACAAAAGAAGGATCTGCTTGAAATACATGTATAATTTTGATAAAATAACCATTTTATAGCATTTATTCGATCAATTAATGACATTGACATAGGCGACCGTTCAGAAAGCGCTTGTTGAGTGTATTCAATTGGGGGAGAAATTATACTTATATAGGTCTTTAACATTTTTAGTAATTTTGATACCAAAATGGTTTTTAGCAGTATTAAAAGGTATTTGATCATAATAATCAGAATAATTATTAATAGGAAATAATTCACTTTTATGTAAATTAAGTTTATATCCAGAGAAAATACTAAATTCCATAAATATAGATAGCATAATAGGAATAGATTTCCTAGGGTCTGAAATGTAAACTAATAAATCATCCACATATAACGAAATCTTATGGAATTTATCCCCTCTCTTTTTTTTAAACTTTTTTTATTGTGTTTTCAAATAGTTACAGAATAAAAGTGTGTGAAAAAGAAAATATGTGTTACCCATCCCCCCTCCCCTTAACCCCTCCCCCCTAACATCCCTATTGATAGAAAAAAGAAAGAAAGAAAGAAAAAAAAGGAATGCCTGGATATTAGAAGATCCCCACATGCTCCACGGAGTTCGTAATAACTTTAGTATATATATTTATTTATTTCCCCAAGTAACCAATTATTTCATCTTTGGAGCACCTATATATTTAATCCTGTCTTTTGTAAATAAGAGCGCAAAATTTTCAAAAATGTTTCATATTTATCTCTTAAATTATAAGTAATTTTTTCAAGTGGAATACAGCCATAAATTTCTTTCTTCCAACAATCTATACTTAAATATGTATCCGATTTCCAAGTAACTGCAATAGCTTTTTTGGCTACTGCCAATGCAATTTTTATAAATTCTTTCTGATATTTATTCAATTTGGATATCGGTTTTGTCCCTTCAATATCACCTAGTAAAAGTAATATTGGATTACCCCAGAAGTTTTTTCAAGAGCTGAATAAATATGTGAGGAAGTTTCTTTGGAAAGGTAAGATGTCAAGAATATCGTTGGAAAAATTGACATGGAAATTTGAGCTCGGAGGGTTACAACTTCCAAATTTTAAGAATTATTATAAAGCAAATCAACTTAGACTTATTGCATCTTTTTTTGAGAAAGATAAACCGGCATGGATCAGAATAGAACTAGATAAAATAGGAGAAAACACACCAGAAGACTTTATATATAAATGGGAATCTAAATGGATATGGGAAAAGAAAGAATCTCCTATATTAAAACATTTGATTGATTTATGGAATAAGATAAATGTTGACGATGAGACAAAGAAATCCTTATTAGCAAAGAGATCTTTAATTCAAAATAGACTTATTCCTTTTACAATGGATAATCAACTTTTATATAATTGGTTTCAAAAAGGGATTAAATATATAGGAGATTGTTTTGAAGGAGGTATATTAATGTCATTCGATCAATTAAAGAATAAGTATAAAGTATCAAACAACACTCTTTTTTGTTACTTTCAACTAAGGGCTTATTTAAGAGAAAAATTAGATCAAACAATGTTATTACCGAAACCCAATGAAATAGAAACTTTAATTCAAAAAGGAAAGACTAAAAAATTTATCTCTTGTATGTATAATTTGATTCAAAAACAGGCAATTAAACAAGGAGTCCATAAGTCAAGACAAAAATGGGAAAGTGATTTGAATATTAAAATTGAAGAAAAAAATTGGTCAAGACTATGTCTTGAGAGTATGACAAATACAATAAACGTCCGATTAAGATTAGTGCAATACAATTTTTTACATCAACTATATATTACACCACAAAAAATAAATAAATTGAACCCAAATTTATCTGATCAGTGTTTCCGATGTAGCCAAGAAATTGGTACTTTTTTACATTCTACTTGGTCTTGTTCTAAAATTCAACCTTTTTGGACAAATTTAAGAGTTTTATTGGAACAAATTATTGGAATACAACTTCCACATAATCCAATTTATCCCCTCTCTTAATACCCTGCACAGAATTAGAATCCCCAAGAGCAATAGCAAGTGGTTCTAAATCCAAATTAATTAATAAAGGACTAAGAGGACAACCCTGACGGGTTCCTCTATATAATCGAAAATAAGGAGACTTTTGATTATTAGTTATAACCACAGTCACTGGGGCATGATAAATCAATTTAATCCAGGAAATAAATCCTGGGCCAAAATTAACCTCTTCAAAACCTGAAGCAAATAAGGCCACTTCACCCTATCAAAGGCTTTCTCTGCATCCAGAGATACAATACATTCAGATTCTTTGATTGAGGGGGAATAAATGATATTTAACAGTCTTCAAATATTAAAATATGAGTACCTATTTTTAATAAATCCTGTTTGATCATTTGACATAACATTAGGCATAATATTGTCAAGTCTATTAGCTTGAATTTTAGAGAGAATTTTAAAATCTACATTCAATAAGGAAATAGGTCTATAGGATACACATTCCAGTGGGTCTTTTCCTTTTTTAGGAATCAATGAAATTAATGTCTCATAAAAAGTTTTTGGAAGGTTCCCAGAGGATATAGAATCAGTAAATGTTTGATGAAGATGTGGTATAAGCATTTCATGAAAAGTCTTGTAAAATTCTACTGTATAACCATCAGGTCCCGGAGCTTTCCCTAATTGCATAGAGGATATAGACTTGGCTGTCTCCTCTTGTTTAATAGGTGCATCTAATATATCAACATCTTGAGTCAAAATTTGAGGTATATTTAACCTTTGCAAAAATCTATTCATAATAATAGTATTATCAGAGAATTCAGATTTATAAAGATGAGAATAGAAATCCATAAATATCTTATTAATTTCATAAGGATCTAAAGTTTTAATTCTATCTGGTCTATGAATTTTTAAAATCTGTCTTCTGACCATCCCAGCCTTTAATTGACCCACCAAAAGTTTACCAGATTTTTCCCCATGTAGATTTAAAAATTTGCTGTTCAATGGGAAAGGTCAGAAGCAAATCATACTGTGATTGAAGTTCAACCCTTTCTTTATATATGTCTTCAGCAGGTTTAATTCAATACGCTTTATCTATCTCTTTAACTTTATTAATAAGCACTGACAATTCCACTTTAGTTTTCTTTCTCAAAGCTGCTGAGTATGAAATTATCTGTCCCCTAAGAAAAGATTTTAATGTGTCCCATATAAACAGGTTTGACATTCCTTCAGTTGTATTAAATTCAAAAAATATAGAAATTTGCTCCTTAATAAAACTAACAAAAGCTGGATCCTGTAACAATACAGGATTCAGTCTCCACTGTGACATTTTCAAAAAGCTATCCGAAAATTTCAGGGATAACTTTAAAGGCGCGTGATCTGACAGCACAATGATGTCATACGCACACTCAACAACGGAGTGTAGCAAACGTGTGTCTAAAAAAAAGTAATCAATTCGAAAATACTTATGATGAACGTGTGAGAAAAAAGAGAAATCTTTGTTGTTGGGGTGTTTATATCTCCAGATATCAACCATATTCTAATAAAAAAGAATTAATACATGCCGCTGCTTTATTGGGAAGCGATGGATTGGTTGATGACCCGTCAATCGCCGGATTTAAAAAAACAATTAAAGTCACCACCCTGATCAACTTATATTCATTCAAATTCGGTAACTTAGAAAAAAGTCCCTTAAAAAATCAGAATTGGTACAAAAGTCCTTTCCAAAATTGGAAAAATCTGTCCTCATCCTCTTTCCATATATGATCTTCTTGCACAAAAATAATAGCTGCATTAAGTGTTTTTAATTTCTTTAAAATCTTTTTATGCTTAATGGGGTGATTTGCACCATTTCAGTTCCAAGATATTATATTAATTTTATTAACATCCATGTTTAAAATTTGATTTAATATTATATAAAAGAAATGTTACGCAAGCACAGATTAAACCAAAAGGCACGGATACAACTAGAAGGAGTGACGTATTTACGAGAAAAATATCCATCAAAAGAACTGCCCACTCGAGAAAAAAACTTACTATTAATAGCCTCCTCCCCCCTCCCAAAAAGTGAGAAAAACAGTGACCAATAGGCTGGCCCCATGCTAAACTAATAACCCTCGACCCTATTCTCCATTTTGCAGCTACGTATATTAAGTTAAAGCAAAAATCCCACCCAAAATAACCATAATAAAAGGAACAAACAAAATTCAACTACTATAATGTTATGTCTAACAGTAATAAAAACATAATCGGCAATGGCCATCTTAAAATCAGCTGAAGTGTCTTAATCACATATTCAAAAAAGAATAAATCTGAGCAAATAATATTACAAAGTTCTTTCTCTCAAAAAAAGAATAAATGAGTATATATATATATCTAAAACAAACCTAAAACTATATTAGTATTGAAACAAACAAAAGAAATAAAAAGATTAATACACGACAGGTCCTGTGCGGGCCATTAGAGTATAATACTATAAAAGTTCCCTACAAAACAGTTATGTATCTACAAATTATTAATAGGTAACAAAAAAGTTTAATCAGCCACGTCCCATACCAGAGTCTAAAAAAGTATAGAATAAAGTTAACTCAGAAGATCCATAAACATCTCATACAACAAAATACTTCAGAATTACCTATTAAGTAATGGGTTAACTTTAAGATTTTATTTAGTAATCAACTTAATTTTAAGATTTTTAATGTACTCCCATCCCTCCTGGGGAGAGTAGATTCTTAGTGACTGAGACCTTTCAGGAAAAATTATCAGCTTTGCTGGAAAGTGAAGGGAGGGGTATAAATCTAATTTATACATTTCACTCATGACTTCTCGGTATTTCCTCCTTTCAGCAAAGATCTCAGGGGGATAATCTTCAAATATACAAATTTCTGTGGATTTAAAGATTATCTTTCATTTTTTTCTGGCTTCTTGAAGTATGGCTTCTTTAGTTGTATAATAATGCAGACAAAGTACAACTGGTCGAGGATGTAATTCAGATGAACGCCGAGAAAATGGAATTCTATGGACTGTGTCAATTAAAGGGCTAGCTTCCAGGGTCTCACTAAAAAGTGAGTACAACATATCTGAGAAGAATTTTAACAGATCACCAGCTTCAGTATTTTCAGGCAATCCTAGAATACGCAAATTCCTCTGACGCCCTCTACTATCTAAATCAACCATTTTTTCCTTCATTTTAGATAGTTCTGAGGTAATTTCATTGATTTTCTTTTCCATCGAAGATATCTTCATTCCTTGATCTTTAATAGTTTGCTTGAATAGATCATGTTCATTCTCAATTCAAATTGTAATCTGCTTTAAGTGTTTGAAGCTGAAAGTCCAGATTTTTTAGAGAATCTTGAACGGTAGAGATAGCTTTTTCAAGCTTCCCGTTAGAGTCCATCAGCTTATCAATCTTAGTGTTAAGCGACCCGAATTCCAACTTCATGTCTTGTATTGAAGAAAATATTCCTGCTAAAGTAACAGGTTCCTCCACTTTCTTGGTTTGTTCAGTTTGCTCCATTTCAGGAAAAGTCTTGCTGCTTCTCAGTTCAATAACAGAACAACTTCTTTCAGCCATTGTAATTAAATCGTAAATCCTTCAGTAGAAGTAATAAATCATCAAACTTAAAAGGGATCTGTCAGTGGGATATAAAGTATATAAAAAAAAGTGGAGCTGCTGGGAATGCCACTTACTCCATGCGCTGCAAAATGGCGAATCCAATAAGAGTTGCTTTATTATCCTGAACAGCTTTAATCTCACAATCAAGGCCACCAAATTAGATTATATATACTAATTTGTCTCACTGCCATTTTGGTGCACAAATTATTTTCTGCATTTGCTTCCATTGTGATTTCAATTCAAATAATAAGACATAGATTCACAGGAACTGTATAGGAAAAGAAAATTAGTTCTGTCCCATATGTTCTCTCTTTCTCATTTATATCATGGTTGATCTGTATGTGAACCCCATTTTCCCAACTCTGTTTTCTATTCTGTCTGGTTTCCCACAATCTACCCACTGTATCTCTGCATTCAATATGCAAGTTCACACAATGGTCCATTCATTATTTGTGTTAGCTGGCATATATATGTATTGTCTCTTGATTAAGAAGTACCTGTACCTCAGTTTACTTCTCATACTTACTTGTTTTGAAATCTTTCATGGACTTGATTGACCATCCGTATTTTTGTAATTTCCTCCAACATTCCAAGTTATCCACATTTGGCCTATTGATGATCTCTGAATAGATTCATCCCATATTGTAGTGGATTTTTTTCTTGGTTTTACTCCTGAGCAGTGGGCTCTTATTTAATAATTTTGCCCCTTTTTTCTGGATTCAACTCCCAGAGAAATTGCTTTTTTCCCTATTTATGCTATCAAATAATTTCATGATTTCTAAACATCTCCTTTAAGTTACCTCTCAATTTTTTATACTCATGGATTGCAAACCAAACTTGGAAAATCTATTCTCATATTTCAATGCAACTCCATGAGTTTAAGTGATAACTACTAACCCTCTACCATTCTTACTAGTGAATCCAGACTGCACCAATCCTTGCTGAGATGTGTCTTGTCTAAGGTATTTTGGAACCAAACTGTAATTTTGGATTTTAACTCAAGTAACAAAAATGGCCAACATTTTATTAGCCTTTGCAATTGCTCTTGTACATGCTCATCTACTTATAGAGATTTAGGCAAGTGTTATGCAAGTCTTCATGCTTCTTCAGATTTCACAATCCAGCATGTACTTTGGTTTTTATTTTGATAAGAATTGAATTCTTTCCTCAATCATTCGGTGCAGCCTCCTTTATAACATCTTAGACCATAAGACATAGGAACAGAATTAGGCAATCTGGAGCATTGAGTCTGCTCCGCCGTTCAATCATGGCTGATCCCTTTTTTTCTCCTCCTCAACCCCAGTTCCTGGCCTTCACCCCGTAACCTTTAATGCCATGTCCAATCGATCTCAGTATCTTGTTCCCATCTGTACTACCTTACATTACTCACAAACTTTGTCAAATAACTCACTCCTGCATTGTCTAATTCATAAATTTGAAGGTCTTTCAATGTAAAGAGCATCAAGGTATCCCAATGGTTTTCAAAGAAGCCTCATAAAGAGACGTTCTTTTTAAGTTAACTCATCTCAGATATGATCTTGATGGCCTTTGGCCTTGCAGCTTGATGGGAATGTGAAGACTGAAAGGCAGGATGTAATGTTTGAGTTGGTGATTGAAAGTATGAAATAAAATATTGATAGATTTCTAAGCATTCTTGCAATAACTAAAGGTAATTAGCTTTGAGATTATTGTGTAGGTACAATATTTATCTGTCTGGATTCAAGATTGAAGAATTACATTGAGTATTTTTGATTGGATTAATGATCTGAACTTGATTTTCAAATGTCAAGGTAAATTTATTGTCAAAGTACATATATATCACCATATACAATCCTGAGAGTTATTTTCTTGTGGGCATACTCAATAAATCCATAGAATAATAACCATAACAAGAATCATTGGAAGATCACATCAACTTGGGCATTCAACCAGTGCTGAAAAGGACAACAAACTGTGTAAATGCAAAAAGAAAGCAATAATAAATAAATAAACAAACAATACATATCAAGAGCAGGAGATGAAGAGTCCTTGAAAGTGAGTCCATAGGTTGTGGGAACACCTCAATGATGTGGCAAGTGAAGCTGAGTGATATTATCTGCTTTGGTTCAAGAACCTGATGGTTGAGGGGTAATAACTGTTCCTGAACCTGGTGGTGTAAGTCCTAAGACTCCTGTGACTTCCTCCTGATGGCAGCAGTGAGAGACAGCCTGGCTTAATTGACAGGGTCCCTGATAATGGATGCTGCTTTCCTACGGCAGTATTCAATGTAGATGGTGGGGAGGGCTTGACTCGTGATGGACTAGGCTGTGTCCACTACATTTTGTAGGATCTTTTGTTCAAGGGCATTGGTGTTTCCATTCCACGCTATGAAGCAGCCAGTCAATATACTGGTTGGTCTGAGTTGTTCTCCTACCTTGATAGTTTACTTGCAAACGTTTTCTCACAGTGCGAGGAGACATCGTCAGTGCACTGTTGATTGTGGTGCATCCTCCAAAAGCTTGGCTTTTATATACTTTTCAATCAGCTGATTCAACACCATTTCGGAAATTCATTTGTGATGTAGGGATGAAATCTCAGTGTGAATTGACTGCGTGGCCAACCTTGTGTATTGTTGTCTGGAATTTTGCCTGCATTGGCTGATAAATAGGATTGATATCTATATATTTGTATACATAATTGTTTGTTGAAAACCACCCTTCTAGGAAACCTCTTGCATGCCACCTGTTTGCAGCACAATGCCCTGTCCAATTTGTAGCCCTCTTGATCTTCATGGGTAGAGATTAGGGAGAGTTAGTCATGCCACTTTACAGCGAATCAAGGGTTTAAAGGTTCATTTTGTTGTCAAAGGATCCATGTACAATACAACTCTGTTCTTCATATACTGCAGATAGCCATGAAATTCAGACATCAATTCCCCCCACATGAAAAAGTAAAAAAAACAAAACTTGCAAACCCCAAACCCCTCACCCACACTCCCTCGTACAAAAAGCTAACAGATTGCCCACATGGAAAACAGCAGCAGGAACATCAAACCCCAAGCCTCCAACCCCCTCCCTCACCAAAGGGAACAGAAACAATAGTATCAAACCCCCAACTCCCCTCTCACACACAATAAGTAACAGATCACCCACATGGGAAAAACACCACCAAGAACACCAGACCCCAAATTTCCAACCCCTCCCTCAAACACAAAATACTATATTGCCTACCCATCAATCAGAAAGAAAACGCAGAAAACTGAAGGAGACCGATATAACCTACATTGCAATAATCACATAAGTAGCAGAATTTCAAAAATCATCCTGCCGTCAGCATTGAGGAGAGCAGCAGCACAAACTCAGTCCTTCCGTGAAAAGCAACCACCAAGCCAGATCTGAGTGATGTCGACCTGGCTACTGACCGCCGTCAATCCTTTTGCCTCAGCTGATCTCCTCCACTTCAACCTTCCTTGATGCTTCGAAATGGAGTCATGCTCCATCTCTGGTCTTCTCCACGAGGCAGCTAGTGCTCTCTGTCCTCTCCAGGGGTAGCAGAGCGCTAGATCATTCAATCAAATTCCAAACTGCATGTCACAAGCTCCAAGAGTTTCCGAAGCACAATCAAGACAAAAAGAACAAACAGAAATTGTAGAGAAACTGAGATAATTGAAGATATTGGCTTTCTGAAAGACATTGCCCAAAGAATCATTGTTCATTAGTGCCATCTTGACCAGTGATGAGATTTCCTCCCCACTTCACAATTGAGTTTCTGAAATGATGTCAAATCAACTGAATGAGAAAAGCCAAGTATTCAGAGGACACACCACAATCAATAACACATTGACAATGTCTCCTTGCATGGTGATGAAATGCTTGCAAGAAAAATTGTCAAGATCGGAGAACAACTTGACCCAACCATCAACTACCCAAGCTACGTATCATCCAAATTATTTCCAGGTCAATGTTTGACAAACCTTATTGAATTTTTTGAAGAAGTTACGAGGAATGTTGACGAGGGTAAGGCAGTGGATGTAGTCTATATGGACTTCAGCAAGGCCTTTGACAAAGTTCCACATGGAAGGTTAGTTAAGAAGGTTCAGTCGTTAGGTATTAATGCTGGAGTAATAAAATGGATTCAACAGTGGCTAGATGGGAGATGCCAGAGAGTAATGGTGGATAATTGTTTATCGGGATGGAGGCCGGTGACTAGCGGGGTGCCTCAGGGATCTGTTTTGGGCCCAATGTTGTTTGTAATATACATAAATGATCTGGATGATGGGGTGGTAAATTGGATTAGTAAGTAAGGTAGGAGGTGTTGTGGATAATGAGGTGGGTTTTCAAAGCTTGCAGGGAGATTTATGCCAGTTAGAAGAATGGGCTGAACGTTGGCAGATGGAGTTTAATGCTGAGAAGTGTGAGGTTCTACATTTTGGCAGGAATAATCCAAATAGAACATGCAGGGTAAATGGTAGGGCATTGAGGAATGCAGTGGAACAGAGAGATCTAGGAATAACAGTGCATAGTTCCCTAAAGGTGGAGTCTCATGTAGATAGGGTGGTGAAGAAGGCTTTTGGAATGCTGGCCTTTATAAATCAGAGCATTGAGTACAGAAGTTGGGATGTAATGTTAAAATTGTACAAGGCATTGGTAAGGCCAAATTTGGAATATTGTGTACAGTTCTGGTCACCGAATTATAGGAAAGTTATCAATAAATTAGAGAGAGTGCAGAGACGATTTACTAGGATGTTACCTGGGTTTCAGCACTTAAGTTACAGAGAAAGGTTGAACAAGTTAGGTCTCTATTCATTGGAGCGTAGAAGGTTGAGGGGGGATTTGAACGAGGTATTTAAAATTTTGAGAGGGATAGATAGAGTTGACGTGAATAGGCTGTTTCCATTGAGAGTAGGGGAGATTCAAACGAGAGGACATGATTTGAGAGTTAGGGGGCAAAAGTTTAAAGGAAACACGAGGGGGTATTTCTTTACTCAGAGAGTGATAGCTGTGTGGAATGAGCTTCCTGTAGAAGTAGTAGAGGCCAGTTCAGTTGTGTCATTTAAGGTAAAATCGGATAGGTATATGGACAGGAAAGGAGTGGAGGGTTATGGGCTGAGTGCAGGTAGGTGGGACTAGATGAGATTAAGAGTTCGGCACAGACTAGGAGGGCCGAGATGGCCTGTTTCCGTGCTGTGATTGTTATATGGTTACTCTCCACTACACATCTACAAATGTTTGTCAAAGTTTTAGGTGTTGTGCTGAATCTTCAGAAAATCCTAAGGAAGTAAAGGCATTGCTGTACTTTCTTTTCAATTGCACTTACATGCTGGGCCCAGGAGTGTTCCCCCGAGGAGTTGATCCTCTGATGAGGACTGGCTCATGGACATTTGGTTTCCTTCTCCTGAAGTCAATAATCAGTTCCTTATCCTTGCTGACATTAAGTAAGTGCCAGATTTTCAATCTCCCTCCTATAGGCTGATTCATTACCAACTTTGATTCAACTACGACAGTGGTGTCATCAGTAAACTTGAATCTGGCATTGGAGCTTTCCTTAGCCACACATTCATAAGTGTAAAGTGCGTAGAGCAGGGGGCTGAGCACATGGCTTTGTGGTGCACCTGTGCTGATAGAGATAGTGGAGAGGATATTGTTGCTAATCCTAACTGGGGTCTGCAAGTGAAGATATCAAGAATCCAATCGTACAAGGAAATATTGAGTCCAATATCAAGGAGCTTATTGATTAGTCTTGTTCTTTCTTATTTAAACAGGGGTAGTTCCATTGAGTGTAACTGATTAACTCAGAGTGGGAAAATTCCTGCTGATGTTTGCCTTCTGTAATTTGACAGTATTGAGAGGAACTTACTAACCTAGCCACCATAACATGTGGGATTGGATTAGTTCATACATATTAAAGATTGAATGTGGAGTCTGCCAGGTTAATTAGTTTCATGATTCTTACCTCATCAATTGTGATTTACAATTGTCTCTTCTTTATTGTTGACATTAACACAACTAATACATTCTGCGCATTACCGGAGAAAATATTCCATGAATAAATTTTGGGATTTATATCAAATATATAATTGTACAGAGTTGTGATTACATTCAATTATGGTATTAGAGTTTCAAAATGGCATATCTTGGACCTAATTCCCATGTATGCTTTAAACTCCAGTTAATCCTTTATATGTTCATTCTGGAGTTTTTTGAGGATGTAACCAGGAAGTTAGACAAGGGAGATCCAGTGGATGTAGTGTACCTTGATTTTCAGAAGGCATTTGATAAGGTCCCACATAGGAGATTGGTGGGTAAAATCAAAGCTCAGGGCATCGGGGAGAAGACATTGACTTGAATAGAAAACTGGTTGGCAGATAGAAAGCAAAGGGTAGCGGTGAATGGGTGTTTTTCGGAATGGCAGGTGGTGACTAGTGGGGTGCCACAGGGCTCGGTATTGGGACCACAGCTGTTTACAATTTACGTCAACGATTTGGATGAAGGCATTGAAAATAACATCAGCAAGTTTGCTGATGATACTAAGCTGGGTGGCAGGGTGACATGTGATGAGGATGTTAGGAGAATTCAGGGTGACTTGGATAGGCTGGGTGAGTGGGCAGATACTTGGCAGATGGCGTTTAATGTGAATAAGTGTGAGGTTATCCACTTTGGGAGTAAGAACAGGAAGGCAGATTATTATCTGAACGGTGTAGAGTTAGGTAAGGGAGAAATACAAAGAGATCTAGGAGTCCTTGTTCATCAGTCACTGAAGGTGAATGAGCAAGTGCAGCAGGCAGTGAAGAAGGCTAATGGAATGTTGGCCTTTATTACAAAGGGAATTGAGTACAAGAGCAAGGAAATCCTCTTGCATTTGTACAGAGCCCTGGTGAGACCACACCTGGAGTATTGTGTACAGTTTTGGTCTCCAGGGTTAAGGAAGGACATCCTGGCTGTAGAGGAAGTGCAGCATAGATTCACGAGGTTAATTCCTGGGATGTCTGGACTGTCTTACGCAGAGAGGTTAGAGAGACTGGGCTTGTACACGCTGGAATTAAGGAGATTGAGAGGGGATCTGGTTGAAACATATAAGATTATTAAGGGATTGGACAAGATAGAGGCAGGAAATATGTTCCAGATGCTGGGAGAGTCCAGTACCAGAGGGCATGGTTTGAGAATAAGGGGTAGGTCATTTAGGACAGATTTAAGGAAAAACTTCTTCTCCCAGAGAGTTGTGGGGGTCTGGAATGCACTGCCTCGGAAGGTAGTGGAGGCCAATTCTCTGGATGCTTTCAAGAAGGAGCTAGATAGGTATCTTATGGATAGGGGAATCAAAGGATATGGGGACAAGGCAGGAACCGGGTATTGATAGTAGTTGATCAGCCATGATCTCAAATTGGTGGTGCAGGCTCAAAGGGCCGAATGGTCTACTTCTGCACCTATTGTCTATTGTCTATTGTCTATTCTCTGGACTATTTTAAAAAAAATACTCTTTGCTCTGTTATTGTTAATGACATCTCATACTTCGAATTTTATTGATGATCTTTGAACTTTGTGTCATGTCAACCAATTTTAGAGTTTCACAGCTATGCTGGGAATTCAAATTAAATGTGTTCCTTTGGCAAGAAAATCTTTAATCCATTGTCAGTCTTTGAAATCATTGTTTGGTGTGAAACCTTGATGCTCAAAGTACATTACCATGTATGATTCATGGTATTGTGTGTGTGGCAGAATTTTGACTTGAATTACCACTTGCAGAGTATCCTTACCTCCGTAAACTTCCATCATGCAAAACAGTGAAGATTGCAGAAAAGATAGTGTGCAGCATTTTGTTAGTAGTAAAGAGAGAACTGGTGGAGAAGGCTCTGGGTGAGTGGTAGAGGACTGTGGATTCAGAAGAAATTGGGGAAATATCCAGAGGTTAGGAGAGAATTACAAGGAGTGTTTCAGAGACAAGTGCTGAGAGGGTCAGTGGGCAGAAATCGTGAATTGGAAATCTGGGCAATAGTGTGTGAATGTGATGATTAGAGGGTAAAATTGAGAAGATTAGGAGATGTCGGGGACATTTCTGGGGAACTGATTGAGCAGTCTATGGAAGAGATAGATACTGGATGCTAATTGGACAGGTGACTGGAAACATTGCAGTGGAGATGCATAGATTAGTAGTGATGTGGAAAGTAGTATAGAAGTAGAGATCAAAGGAGCGTGTAGAAAATTAGGGAGACAAACGAGACAGCCTTCAGTGTAACTCAGTACATGTGCCAAAAATAAACCAAATCCAATTCAAAGATGATTGGGCATCTATGGTGGGGAGACCTTCAGGGGTCCTCAGAGGATGTTACCAGTAAATAGAAACTGCTCATGATGGGGAAGGTAGTGAGTGGGTTAGTAGCTTACTTACAAAGGATGAACATCAAACAATATGGATTTCTCCAATTCTATTAGAAACCAGTATGATTTTATACATACAGGTCACTAGCCTGAAACATCAACTTTTTCTCTCTTCCCATAAAAGCTTACATTTTTCCCTGCTTTTGTATCAAATTTCCAGCAACTACATTTTGTTTTCCGCTATCATACACTTGCGTTCAATCAAATTCCCTCTAGGTTTGCGTTTGTTCGATTGAATACACTTCACCCATTGTTAGGACGTTGGGATATGGCACAAGTGCAGAGAGAGGGAGACACTGATGCGGGTCGATCAATCACAGACTTTAATGCAATCAGTATTTTAAAGGAAAAGAAAACAATAAATACTAGGCCAAACAGGACCATTGACTAAAACGCTCAAACAGAAAAACTAGATGCCAATACCATGGTTGAAAGGAATATCAAAATCAGAATCAGAATCAGGTTTATTATCACTGGCATGTGACGTGAAATTTAACTCAGCAGCAGCAGTTCAGTGTAATACATAATCTAGCAGAGTGTAAAAAATAATAAATAAGTAAATCAATTACAATATATGTATATTGAATAGATTAAAAAATGTGTATATTAAAAAATATACAGAAATACTGTATATTAAAAAAAAGTGAGGTAGTGTCCAAAGATTCAATGTCCATTTAGGAATCGGATGGCAGAGGGGAAGAAGCTGTTCCTGAATCGCTGAGTGTGTGCCTTCAGGCTTCTGTATCTCCTACCTGATGGTAACAGTGAGAAAAGGGCATGCCCTGGGTGCTGGAGGTCCTTAATAATGGACACTTCCTTTCTGAGACACCGCTCCCTAAAGATGTCCTGGGTACTTTGTAGGCTAGTACCCAAGATGGAGCTGACTAGATTTACAACCTTCTGCAGCTTCTTTCAGTCCTGTGCAGTAGCCCCTCCAAACCAGACAGTGCTGCAGCCTGTCAGAATGCCCTCCATGGAACAACTATAGAAGTTTTTGAGTGTATTTGTAGATATGCCAAATCTCTTCAAACTCCTAATAAAGTATAGCCGCTGTCTTACCTTCTTTATAACTACATCAACATGTTGGGACCAGGTTAGATCCTCAGAGATCTTGACACCCAAGAACTCTCTCCACTTCTGATCCCTCTATGAGGATTGGTATGTGTTCTTTCGTCTTACTCTTCATGAAATCCACAATCAGCTCTTTCATCTTATTGACATTGAGTGCCAAGTTGTTGCTGTGGCACCACTCCACTAGTTGGCATATCTCACTCCTGTACGCCCTTTCATCCCCACCTGAGATTCTACCAACAATGGTTGTATCGTCAGCAAATTTGTAGTTGGTATTTGAGCTATGCCTAGCCACACAGTCATGTGTATACAGAGAGTAGAGCAGTGGGATAAGCACACACCCCTGAGGTGCACCAGTGTTGATCATCAGCAAGGAGGGTATGTTATCACCAATCGGCACAGACTGTGGTCTTCCGGTTCAGAAGCTGAGGATCCAATTGCAGAGGAAAGTACAGAGGCTCAGGTTCTGCAACTTCTCAATCAGGATTGTGGGAATGATGGTATTAAATGCTGAGGTATAGTCGATGAACAGCAACCTGACATAGGTGTTTGTGTTGTTCAGGTGGTCTAAAGCCATGCAGAGAGCCATTGAGATTGTGTCTGCTATTGACCTATTGCGGCAATAGGCAAATTGCAATGGGTCCTGGTCCTTGCTGAGGCAAGAGTTCAGTCTAGTCAGGGCCAATCTCTCAAACCTCTAAATATCTAAATACAAAATGAATACCACTAGTCTTCAGCATCAGTCGATGTGATAGTCCACTTTCTCAGGCAAGGCTGAATGCAATCAGGCAGCGTAAAGTTGCTGTGCTTTAGCTAAAGTCTTGGCAAGTGCTACATCAAGAAGAAAAGAGTTAAATGCCACCATAATAAAATAATTAGCTGACACGTGCATATTCACGAACACAATTGTCGTTTCTGTGTGCAACCCACCTGCAAGGACACAAAGATCTTGCAGCAGAATCCATGGTTGTGACATCCATCAAATATTCCTTTTCTATTATATAGATATATATACATACATATAGTTATAGTTAAAATTTTCAAATTAACTACTAAAGAAATAAAGATTCTAAATGCTTCTCCATTTCTCCTCTGCCATAGAGCTATCTTATTTCCAAACAACTTGGTTCAGGAGATTAGTTTACTTGAGTCGTTTGTGGTCTGAGATGGTGTTGCTAAAGATTTTGATCTTTCTGAGAATTCTGATAAATGAAGTGTTGTCATAGAGTCTGTTTTAGGTAATGAAACACAATTTGATGCATCATTTAAGCACAGCTCTGTTTTGACCAGTTGATGTACATCTTTGCTTTGAAACAAATATGCTCTCCTGACATTCTCAAT